>NW_024070199.1:15250638-15939363 GCF_014754425.2 Oryx dammah
CCCGGTCTCTCCATCTCCGACATCCCACTCTGCCAGCTGCTAGGACCAGTTCTAGCACCTAATTGTATGTGTTAGCTATCCAGCCAAGTCTGACCGTTTGCGACACTATGGACTGTAGCCCGCCAGGCTCCTCTGTCCATGGAATTCTCCAGGCAAGAAAACTGGAGTGGGTTTTCACTTCCTTCTGCAGGAGATCTTCCCGACGCAGGGATCAAGCCCGGATCTCCTACCTTACGGGCAGGTTCTTTACCATCTGAACCATCGGGGAAGCCCTTCTCTAGTTCCTAATGAAGTGAATGAATGCCTGTGAAGTGTGGGCTCCTCCTTCATAAAAGTGGAGTCATAAAAATGACCTTACAACTCTGTGAGGATTTATGAAATGATCGCACACAGCAGGACCGTCTTCATTTGTCTCTCCACACTTACTCTGCTTTCCGCCAGAGTGAATGTTTCAAAATGGAGGTCTTACTCATTTCCTCCACCCTCCATCTTCCCATCCTTACAATTTCCATCAGAGCCCTGTTGCTCTTAGGATAAATACCAAAGTCTAATTTTGGCCAACAGAGCAGGGAGCTTAGATGCTACACGCTTGTCAAACCGTTACCCATTCCTTAAATAGTCCAAGTCCCTCCAGTCATGGGCCTTTCCAATGTTCCTGCTCATCTGTCAGAGCACACTCAAATGAGATATCCTCAGAACCCTCCCTGGGGGCCCATATGAGTCTGAGTATTCATATGACACCAGATCGCCTTCCCCTTAGGGCTTCCCACATGTGATCAGTTACTTACACGACTAGTCCTGTCTCCCCACCAATTACAGGGTCCATCTTATATGTATCAAACATATTTACCATTTTACTTCTCCTAATCCAAATTTTAGACCATAGTGGGCTTTCAATGAATATCTGTTGGATGAATGATGTTCAGGAAGTGTTAGATTCCTCTTACCTAATAGAGAGATGGCATGTCAGGAGGTAGCGGTTACCAGTCAGGGATCTAAGTCTTACTTTGCAGATGGAAAAACTTCACTTTGTTGGAGTATAAACTATATGGAGTCATGTTCAAGAGAACTGATTCACAAGGGACTGAATAATGTAGACCAAAATGTCAAAATTTCCATCCATAACAAGAGGATTTTTGCTCATATATTCTAGACTAATTGCATTAGTCTAGAATTAATAGCGACTAATTCTAGCTGCTAATTGCATGTGATATGTGCCTAAAAGGAAGAAAAGGTGGAAGAGGAGTAAGAAAGATAATATGGTGGAAAGAGAGGAGGTTTCTTGGTGATAATTTTTTTTTAAATAGTGCCTCCTATTAAGTGCCTTAGCTAATTAATACAGATAATGATAAGAACAATAATAACAAGCACGTAGCAACTGACAGTCACTGAATTCTTACTAAGTTCCTGCCAAGTGCTTTGTTTTCTTTATTACTACAACCATATGACAGGCTTCTCTGGTGACTCAGATGGTAAAGAATCTACCTGCAATGCAGCAGAAAAGATCTCCTGCAGAAGGAAATGGCAACCCACTCCACTATTCTTGCCTGAAAAATCCCATGGACAGAGGAGCGTGGCGGGCTACAGTCTGTGGAGTCGCAAACTGTCAGGCACGACTGAATGACCCAGCATGCAAGCACGGCCATATAACATAGAACTGGATTGTTTTGCAGATGAGGAGTTTGAAGCTCAGAGAAGTTGAGCAAGTTGCCCATTATCACACAGCTAAGAAGTGGCAAAGCAAAGATTTACAGAATCTGATTTGTACAGAGTCTGAATGTTTTAGCTGATTTACTGGACTGAATATATTGACAAATTATGTGCTCTCACTCAGCTTTGGTTAACCCTCTCTAGAATAAAAATTCTATCTGATTTCCCTTGTAGAATTTTGTAACAACTCAAAATGCCATTGGATCGGAAAGTGCTTTATAACCCTAAAGGACTTTGCAGAGATAAGGCGCTAGAATTATTGATATCACTGATTAAATGAGTGGGAGAATCAGGATATTTTACATTGAAAAGATGTAGCCTGTATGTTTATATGATGCCCCCATGTCACTGGGTAAAAAAAAGGAAAAAAAGATTGATAAGTATCAGACTTTTTTGAGGGGGCTCCAAAATCACTGCAGCCATGAAATTAAAAGACGCTTACTCCTTGGAAGAAAAGTTATGACCAACCTAGATAGCATATTCAAAAGCAGGGACATTACTTTGCAGACTAAGGTCCGTCTAGTCAAGGCTATGGTTTTTCCAGTGGTCATGTATGGATGTGAGAGTTGGACTGTGAAGAAGGCTGAGCGCTGAAGAATTGATGCTTTTGAACTGTGGTGTTGAAGACTCTTGAGAGTCCCTTGGACTGCAAGGAGATCCAACCAGTCCATTCTGAAGGAGATCAACCCTGGGATTTCTTTGGAAGGAATGATGCTAAAGCTGAAACTCCAGTATTTTGGCCACCTCATGAGAAGAGTTGACTCATTGGAAAAGACTCTGATGCTGGGAGGGATTGGGGACAAGAGAAGGGGACAACCAAGGATGAGATGGCTGGATGGCATCATGGACTCGATGGACGTGAGTCTGAGTGAATTCCGGGAGATGGTGATGGACAGGGAGGCCTGGCGTGCTGCGATTCATGGGGTCGCAAAAAGTCAGACACGACTGAGCGACTGAACTGAACTGAAGTATATTGTCGTGTGTTTACTATCTTGGAGAAGGAAATGGCAACCCACTCCAACACTCTTGCCTGGAGAATCCATGGACAGAGGAGCCTGGCAGAATACAGTCCATGTGATCGCAAACAGTCAGACATGACTGTGGGACTAACTTTCACTTTCACGTCTTACTGTCTTAACATGTGACATTGCCATGCCAAGCATGAATTTTTAATTTTATTTAATATGCATGTGTATATTATATATATGTTTATAGTATGTACATACTGTATGCATTTAGTTTTCAGACCAGCTGGATGGTTATCCTTGTTTTGCTGGTGAGGAAACTGAGACAGAGAGGGTAAGGAACTTGCTCAAAGCCCCAGCATTAGGCCGGGAAAAAGGAAACTTCGAATCTGAGCAGTCCCAGACCTAGCCCTTAATTACTACCCAGCGCTGCCTCTCTCATCAGCAGAACAAAAATTAAGCTGTTAAGATTTTCAGCAGAGTGTACAGAAAAGAGTGCTGTTTATCCTTTTTAATGCAATTTACCTGACACACTTGGAAAGACGTTGGATGAGCCAATTTATCCTGACAAAAGGAGAAGGGTAATTAGTTAATGACAATTGATTTGGGGTTCCTTCATCATCTGCAGGAGGCCGAAACATCAGTTGGCTTCCCTCCCCCTCCCTTTTCCATTATTTATTCATAACAAGTCACACCCCATATGGACATCATTAGCTGGTGTTAGCTCGCCTCTTCTTTTAAATTGGAGTTGAGAATCACCACCAGCTTCATCTAGTGAAAGAAAATGGAAAAGGAAGGAAAAAAAAAAAAAAAGCAAGACCCATCGAGCTGTTGAATAGGCCAAAAAATGAAGTGTATTACAAAGCACTTTCATTGTTTTCAAAGGACAACCTTTGTCCTCTGCCGGTTCTGTTATTGACCAGCGGCTTAGTTAACTGTGGTATCCATCTGCCAGCCCCGCAGTCTTCATTGGGAACGAGGGAAGGTGCTGACCCTTCCCAGGAAGCGCTGGTGACAGGTCTGTAATTTGATAATCTCTTGTTCAGGAAAGATTTCGCTTTGTTCCTTGATATACATCCCGGCCACTAGTGTGCCTTTGAGGCTTCTGATAACGCCAACTTTTCCCTCCTAAAAGCCTCGGTGTGGGATAAAGAGGGATAATGGAAGAACCCATTTCTGTTTGGCCTTACTTTTATTTTTCTAAAAATCAGAGATGAGTTATTGTGGTTCCATTTTTAAAAAAAATGTGTTTATTATGATTTGTGGGTTTTGCAGAAAAAGAAAAACAAGCAGATAAACTTTTAGTGCAGAAAGTGGGCAGTTGTTCTGAACTTGGGGGATAAGGCTTTAGATGTGGCAAAATGCATCTGTGTGGTGGCTATCAAATTGCCTGGCTTTGGAATGAAAAGCCGCATGCTGTGTCCAGTTTTAAGCTCAAAGCTTGAGCAGAGAAAAAGAAAAACATTATTTCTCCTATCACTTTGTGTTCTTAGCACAATAGAATAAGAGATGAGTGAGCCTGGATTTGTTGAACAGTAGGAATTATATTCTGACAGTGGAGGGTTTAGTAAAATCCACAAACATGTTTTTCATCCCGCATTTTCATTCTGACTGGTAAGCCTCTTGACATTTTAATAAAACTTATCATAGACTGCTGATTGAATTATATTTATCAACGTATTGGCAAGGCCATGTAGAATAGAGAAAAATATCCAATTTAGCCCCAAACTATGAGTTCCAGCCTCTCAGTGTAGGAGTTTGTTTTCTTTATTGTTGTTGTTGTTTTTGTGACGGTGTTACATCTTGAGAGTCAGTTTGCTCTTCAGACAAAAGTGGATAATAATGGGACTGATCACAAGCCTTCAAGAGGGTGTGAGGTAGGACAGGGTGTCATATACTCCAGTATAAAATCACTCTAGGCCTTCTCTCTTCCTGCACAGCTTAGCATGGTTTAAAATACCCCATTTATGCATGCTGTCTCTTTATCCTTTCCTAAACAGGACATGAATGGATTACATAGGCTGCTATCTAATATAAGATATCCTCGCGTGCATGCAAAGTTACTTCATGTCTGACTCATTGCGACCCCATGGACTGTAGCCTGCCAGGCTCTTCTGTCTGTGGGATACTCTAGGCAAGAACACTGGAGTGGGCTGCCATCCAGGGGATCTCCCCGACCCTGTGATTGAACCCCCATCACCTGTAGCTCCTGCATTGCAGATGGATTGTTTACCAGGAGCCACCAGGGGAAGCCCATCAAACGTCCTTAGTGACACGTTTTTCTTCCCAAGCTACACTGGGACTGTGGTGGGGATGAGGAAGAGTAATGACCTTATCTCCAGGTGATGCATCATTGTCTCAGGTGTCAGACCCTGGTCTAATCAATCTAGGACAAGCAGCTGGCTTGTTTGCCTTGAGATGCATGTCTCAAGCTGAAATGACTCATCAGAAAGAACCAGCCTCATGGAGCTGCCATCCTCAGGAGGAACAAATGGACGTGGTGGGTACCGATTGCTCCATGACCTGCTGAGATCTTCAGTTTTCCTTCTCCATAGCCCACCTTTTCTTGGTTTAATTGAACTTCACTGCTCTGTTTTGAGCTCCAGTCAGCTTTAGGCTTATTCCCCGTACAAGAGCCTCTAGCACCCAGCCTCCAGTTGGCTCTCAGTTTTATACATTCAAATTAAAGACAGCTCCTGTCCCAGCATCTCTCCTCTGCTCTTGATGAACCCAGAAGAAGGCCCTCCATTCAGGTCCTGCAGTGAACAATGTCACCAGACTCTCTAGATAAATTAGGTTCCACGTGCATTTTCCATCTTAGCCACAGCCCTCTCTTGTTCTTCTTTCATTATCTTCACCAATGAATGGCTCCTCTAGCCCTTGAGAATCTTACTCAGATCCCAGCCTTCTCCACCCCTAACAGCATGTTGTAAAGATCTGCTGATTCTACCTGCTTAATCCTTTTTTTAAATTTATTTTATTGAAATATGAGCTTCCCTTGTGGCTCAGCTGGTAAAGAATCTGCCTGCAATGAGGGACACCTGGGTTTGACCCCTGGGTTGGGAAGATCCCGTGGAGAAGGGAAAGGGTACCCACTCCAGTATTCTGGCCTGGAGAACTCCATACAGTCCACGGGGTTACAAAGAGTCGGACCTGGCTGAGCGACTTTCACTTTATTGAAATACAGTTGATTTACAAAGCTGTGTTAGTTTCTGCTATACAGTTGAGTGAGTCAGTTAGACACATATGCATTATTTTCCATATTTTCCCCTTGTGATGGATCACAGGATATTGAATATAGTTCACCTCTAGCTTCAGCCACTGGTATTTGTCAGTGATAAAACCACACACACAAAAAATCTTCATTGGCTTCTTTGGTGTCTTTCCAAATTACTGCCTGACCTACAATCCTTTCGTTGCTTCTTGTTACCCTCTGGATAAAGCCCAGCCCCATAGAATGGTGTGCAGTGCTCTCCAGCATTTAGTCCTCCATGCCTAAAGGTTGTAGCCCTTCCCCTTATACCTTCTCCTTCTGCCAAAAATGACCTGAACACAGCTCCAAACACACTCTGCTCTTTCTCCTCTAGATCTTACTATCTAGATCCCTTCTCTAAATTGTTTGGTCTATTTGTTTATTTAAAATTTGTAAATAGTATGTACTATGTGCCAAGTATTTCACAGATATTAACCCATCTAATCCTGACTACAATCTAAGGTTATTTCTGGGGAAAGTGGGGCACAGAGTAAAGAGATTATTCTTGAAATCATTGAAGGTTCAAGGCTCAGTCTTCTGTATTCTCATATCATTATGTTTGTGTTCATCATTCAGAATGTTATCTCATTTGTCTGCTGGGACTTTCTATATATTCATATAATGTGGTGCTACTCAGCAATTAAAGAGAATAAACTATGGAAACAAATAGCAACACGGATGATGTATCAGCAAATGTATTATGCTCAGAAAGTGAAAGAGATCATGCTCAAAAGGCTACATGATTCTAGTGACATGGAATGGCATCCTTCTGGAAAATATAAAGCTAGATGGACAGAAACAAATCAATGGTTGCCAGAGACTAGAGGTGGGGACAGAAGGAGACTACAGAAGGGTACAAGGGAAATTTGGAGGGGAGATGATGAAACTGTTCTATATCTTGATTATATGCAGTTACATGACACTGTGTTTGCCCCAAACTAAACATTTTAAAGTGTAAATTTGTACATTGTGTTTCTTTTAAAAAAAATCCAGATCTTCATATTAAAATGAGTTGGAAGGTCTCTGCATCAGGTTCAAGAGTCTGACCTCCAAGACCCTCTACAGATTCCCTCCAGGCTTTCATACTGTAGACCTCCCCACTCTGAACTCAGGGGAGAGCTGCTGCTGCTGCTGCTAAGCAACTTCAGTCATGTCCAGCTCTGTGCGACCCCATAGACGGCAGCCCACCAGGCTCCCCCGTCCCTGGGATTCTCCAGGCAAGAACACTGGAGTGGGTTGCCATTTCCTTCTCCAGTGCATGAAAGTGAAAATTGAAAGTGAACTCACTGCTGCTGCTAGGTCACTTCAGTTGTGTCCGACTCTTAGTGACCCCATGGACTGCAGCCTACCAGGCTCCTCCATCCATGGGATTTTTCAGGCAGGAGTACTGGAGTGGGGTGCCATTGCCTTCTCTTGACTTCTTCAAGATAGTCTCTGTGGTCAACCCCTGAGCAGAGTTGATTTGAAGCTGGCACGTCTAAAACTACTATTCTAAACTCCAATTTAGTAACTTTTAGACTTTGGTGTGTACTAGAAGAGTCCCCGGGAGAAACTTGTTAAAATGCTCCAGGTTCCAGACATTCTGATTATGTAGGTCTGAAGTAAGACTTAGGAATCTGTTTTGTTGGAAAAAAAGAGATGGGATTCAAGATTTTTTTTTTTTTTCCCAAGAGATTTTTTTCACACTTAGACAAACATTACCAAAGGAGTCCCAGAAGAAAATAAGCTAGATAAAGTCCAATCATTTGAAGACTGTGGCTTGACACCAGGGTCTTCCCAAGCTCATGAGGCCACCTCCTCTACCTCAGGTGAGCTCAGCCAAAGAGGCCCTGGAAGAGGTGGTGTCATCCACACTGACAGTCTAAGCCCTTTAGTCCGGATTCCTGGTTCCTGTCTTGCCTGGTTCCTGGCTTGCTTTTCCTTTGCTTTTTATCAAAGATGATACTTTGCCCCTGTGCAAGGGGCTTTGGCCTCCTCATGGGCCCAGAAGCCAACCATATCCAAATACAATAAGTCTAACATGCCAGTAGAGGAACATGTTCGTAGTTAGAGATCATCCAGGGCGGAGGTAAGTCTAGAAAGCCCTTGGTCTTGTAGTTGAAAGAGTATAGCCTTTGCAATCAGAACATGGACTTGCATCTTGACTCTGACTCTGGCTGTCTGTGTGACTTTGGGAAGTCACTTAACCTTGAACCTCCATTGTTTAGTAAAGGAGGTCACGAAAACCACCTTCTGGGCAATATGATTTGGGAAGGGCACATGCATATGCTTCTCTTTTCTTTTCTTCATTTGTTTTTATTGAGGCATAAATTCACATATATACAGTAAAGCGCATGTGTCTTAAGGGCACAACGCAATGGCTTTTTACATAGTAAACACAGCCATCGAACCACCACCACCAGGTAAAGACAGAGAACATTTCTGGCACCCCAGAAGGCTCCTTTTTGTCCCCATCCAGTCAGTAACCCCTGAAGGGTAACCATTCTTCTGACTTCTATCACCAGAGATTAGATTTCTAACACATGCCTTTTTGACAGATATCAATGTTCTTTTTGTGACACAGGGTGAAGCAAATGTCAGAAAATCATGAGCAGATGCTTCGTAAGCAATGACCTCATTGGAGAGCTTGGGGAAGAGATATTCATTGTCAGTGACACATTAGAGGTTACACATCCTGGTATATCTTAGCAGTAAGATGAGGGATAGTAATTCTGGTCCTTGAAGGGGAAAAAGTGTTCACCCTGCTATGAATCCATGTGGAAGTGAACCTAGTCTTAGTGAAATATTGTTTCTGACACTTGAAGGATGAAAGTGTGGAGGTTCATATAGATCATTGAGGAAGGCAGACAGACAGATGCAAAGTTTGCAGGAGAAAATAGATTTATGGGACATAGCATATAAAATTGTAAAGTACAGTTAGCTGCATACACTCAGCCTTCACACTCATAACCTTCATGTTCAGCCTCATTGGTACCTCCTAAAGTAGTTTGTAAACCATTCTTCTCTTCTGCAGTCCCCCCCAGTCACTGCCTTTTCATTGGCCTATTGCCTCAGCTTCCTAAATAGTCCTATCTTAAACCAACCCACTCTGTCTCTAGGATGATTATTCTCCCAACACATTGAATCTTGGGAACCAGTGGCTACATTGCTTCCAAGTTAAATGCCCAACTGACTATGATACAAAAGCTCCTTTCTTAATACCCCTGTCCATCGTATAGTCTTAAATCCAAACAATCACTTCCATTCACTCTGGACAAATCCTTCACTGCTGTCTGCTGCACTCTGGGCCTTCCCTGACTCTCGGTGGCATGCCCGTTCTGTCTTCTAATACAGTTCTTATCCTCTGTTAGCTCCATGACAGCTGTCACTCTTATGTTGAACTTTCTTCTACCCAGCTTCCCTTTTACCAGACGGAAGGCACAACTCCCTCCACTCTATATATCAAGGCCTTACTTACGTAAGTCATGTATGACTTCCCAGCTGGCTCAGTGGTTAAGAGTTCACCTGCTAGAGAAGGATGTGTGGGAGACCCAGGTTCGATCCCTGGGTTGGGAAGATCCCCTGGAGAAGGACATGGCAACCCACCCCAGTATTCTTGCCTGGGAAGTCCCACGGACAGAGGAGCCTGGCGGGCTACAGTCCATGGGGTTTCAAAGATTTGGACACGACTGAGGGACTAAGCACACACTCTTAGGCTTTGTCATGCTGTACTCTGTTGAGCTGCCGTGTGCCTGACCATCATTGTATAAGGTGGCTCAGCTGTGAGGCACGTGGCATGTGCAAGAGAGGAAAGAAGTGGGAGGAGCCTGCACTAGATTTAAGGGATGATGTGCCCATGGAAGCCTCCTTCCTACTGGGAGACACCTGCCCAAATCTCAGGTTTCCAGGGTGAGTTTGTTCTGAATGAGGTATGACATCATTCTCTGAGGGTTCTAACTGGAAGGTGGGACGTGGCAGCCAGGAACTCAAGGGAGAGATGTATGGCAAGCAGAATTCTAAGCTCTTCCCAACAGTCTCCTGATCCCTGATGTACATGCCCAACAGAATCCCCTGTACTATGAATAAGTTCAGTTCAGTCACTCAGCTGTGTCTTAGTCTTTGTGAGCCCATGGACTGCAGCACGCCAGGCTTCCCTGTGCTTCACCAACTCCCAGAGTTTACTCAAACTCATGTCCATAGAGTCGGTGATGCCTTCAACCATCTCATCCTCTGTCGTCCCCTTCTCCTCCCGCCCTCGATCTTTCCCAGCATCAGGGTCTTTTCAAATGAGTCAGTTCTTCACATCAGGTGGCCAAAGTATTGGGGTTTCAGCTTTGGCATTAGTCCTTCCAATGAATATTCAGTGACTGATTTCCTTTAGGATCGACTGGTTGGATCTCCTTGCAGTCCAAGAGACTCTTAAGAGTCTTCTCCAGCACCACAGTTCGACAACATCAATTCTTTGGCACTCAACTTTCTTTATAGTCCAACTTTCACATCCATACATGACTATTGGAAAAACCACAACTTTGATTAGATGGACTTTGTTGGCAAAGTAATCTCTCTGCTTTTTAATATGCTGTCTAGGTTGTACTTTTATTCTCATTATCAGGTTATAGTACAAGGCACCACTGGCCTTAAAATAAGGGGATGACTCATATGAAGTGGTGCCACAAGGTATCATTAGGAATGAGAAACCTCTTTTGTTAGCCACTGAGATTCTGAGGTTATTTATTACAGCAACATAAACTTCCAGTGGCTGTGTGACATACCAGTGAAATCTTTATCAGGCAATTTTACTTACCCTTGGAAAATGGTAGTTGGCCTTTGATATAGTGTATTTATATTGTATTTTTAATGTCTTAGTTATTCAAGAACAAATGTAGTTGGAGACCATAGCCCTTGATTATTCTTAGCAAAATCCATTCTTAAATTTTATTTTTTAATAAATAAGGACATGAAGCATCTATATTTTCCCCACAAATTATGTGCTTATTATTATAAACTGTAGTAATTACAGAATTAGAGAAAAAAACAATCCCTCATGATCTCATAACCATTATTGACATTGATAATATATTTCATCTTTATTTTCTTTCATAGATATATACTGTGCTCTCTCTGTCTCTCTTTGTGCATATCTATAAAACTTTTAATGAAATAAAATCAGGAGATTGCCTGGATAGGCGTTCATTGTCTAGTCACATGAACTCCTTGAAAGTGGAGAGATTTCTCTGGCTGGTCACAAAATGGGATGGCAGAGAGATGGGAATTGTTAAAGGGTTTGACATCAAGAGGCTCCCACTGCTGAACTAAGAGGGCTCACATGGAAAGGAAGGAGAATGGCCTCTTGGGGCTAAGGGCGATCTTCCACCCATAGTAGCAAGACAGTGGGCCCCTTACTCCCACACCCGCCATGAGAAAGCCTACCAACAATCTGCCTAAGTTGTTTTTTTTTTTTAATATAAATTGATTTATTTTAATTGGAGGCTAATTACTTTACAATATTGTATTGGTTTTGCCATACATCAACATGAATCCGCCCCGGGTGTACATGTGTTCCCAATCCTGAACCCCTCTCCCACCTCCCTCCCCATCCCATCCCTCTGGGTCATCCCAGTGCACCAGCCCCAAGCATCCTGTATCATGCATCAAACCTGGACTGGCGATTCATTTCTTATATGATATTATACATATTTCAATGCCATTCTCCCAAATCATCCCACCCTCGCCCTCTCCCACAGAGTCCAAAAGACTGTTCTATACATCTGTGTCTCTTTTGCTGTCTCGCATACAGGGTTATCATTACCATCTTTCTAAATTCCATATATATGCATTAGTATACTGTATTGGCAGAGAAGGCAATGGCACCCCACTCCAGTACTCTTGCCTGGAAAATCCCATGCATGGAGGAGCCTGGTAGGCTGCAGTCCATAGGGTCTTGAAGAGTCGGACATGACTGAGTGACTTCCCTTTCACTTTTCACTTTCATAAACTGGAGAAGGAAATGGCAACCCACTCCAGTGCTCTTGCCTGGAGAATCCCAGGGACAGGGGAGCCTGGTGGGCTGCCGTCTATGGGGTCGCACAGAGTCGGACACGACTGAAGCGACTTAGCAGCAGCAGCAGCATACTGTATTGGTGTTTTTCTTTCTGGCTTACTTCACTCTGTATAATATGCTCCAGTTTCATCCACCTCATTAGAACTGATTCAAATGTATTCTTTTTAATGGCTGAGTAATACTCCACTGTGTATATGTACCACAGCTTTCTTATCCATTCGTCTGCTGATGGACATCTAGGGTGCTTCCATGTCCTGGCTATTATAAACAGTGCTGCAATGAACATGGGAGTACACATGTCTTTTTCAATTCTGGTTTCCTTGGTGTGTATGCCTAGCAGTGGGATTGCTGGGTCATATCCTGTCTGAGTTTGGAAGCAGATCTTACCCTAGTAGAGCCTCTAGATGAGAGAGCAGCTGGCTGAAATCTTGATTTCTGCTATGAGGCCTGAGCAGAGGATCCAGGTAAAATGTGCTAAACCCATAACTCATGGAAACTAGGAGATAACAAACTTATATTGTTTGAAGCCCCAACATTTATGGTTAACTTTTTATGCAATAGAAACAAGGCAGGATGATATGTGCAATCCAATATGGTGGGCGTTTTGTCAGTTTCCATGATTTTGCTGCTGCTGTTCAGCTGCTAAGTCATGTCTGACTCTTTGTGACCCCATGTTCTGCAGTACACTCAGCTTCCCTGCCCTTAATCCCTCTCAGAGCATTATCAAACTCATGTCCATTGAGTCAGTGAGGCCATCCAGCCATCTCATTCTCTGTTCTCCCTTCTCCTCCTACCCTCAGTCTTTCCCAGCATCAAGGTCTTTTCCAGTGAGTCAACTCTTCCCATCAGGTGACCAAAGTATTGGAGTTTCAGCTTCAGCATCAGTTTTTCCAATGAATATTCAGGACTAATTTCCTTTAGGATAGACTGGTTGAATCTCCTTGCAGTCCAAGGGACTCTCAAGAGTATTCTCCAACACCACAGTTCAAAAGCATCAATTCTTCTGTACTCAGCCTTCTTTGTGGTCCAACTCTCACATCCAAACATGACTACTGGAAAAGTACAGCTTTGACTGTACAGACCTTTGTCAGCAAAGTGATGTCTCTGCTTTTTAAAACAAAGTTGTCTAGGTTTGTCATAGCTTTCCTTCCAAGGAGCAAGTGTCTTTTAATTTCATGGTTGCAGTCACCATCCACAGTGATTTGGGGGCCCAAGAAATAAAGTCTGTCACTGTTTCCACTTTTTCCCCATCTATTTGCAATGAAGTGATGGGACTGGATGTCATGATCTTAGTTTTGTGAATGTTGAGTTTTATGACAGCTTTTTCACTCTCCTCTTTCACACTCATCAAGAGGCTCTTTGATTTATATAAGCCTGAGCTAAAAAGCTGTGAGGAGGAAGAGGGTCTTGCCCAGGTCATGTGGGAAGTGGGCTCTGGCTTCATGTGAGATTCTTGGACTATATTCAGGAAATGAAAGCTAAAGGCAAGTTGAAGAAATAAGGAGCAGTGGGGTAGTTTACCTTGCTGGATATGGGAAAGGATCTTTCTAGACACTGGTAATCAGATTAAATCAGTTAACTGATGCCAGAACCCACCTGTTAGACACACAAAAGTCTTCTTTTCCTGCCTGTCCAGAGCTCCTCTTGACTGAATCAACTGTGCAAATGTCCTCAGGACTAAAGTGTTGAGAGAGCTGCAGAAGAAAGTGACTGAAAATCTCTGCCCTTCAACTAGAAGATAACTTGAGAATTCTGCTCTGAAGGACAGTTTTATTCATCCTTATAGCCTTAGCATCAGTAACAAAATCTGTAATAAGTAGGTTCACACTATCTGTCAAATGAGAATTGCAGAAATGCCACATGTAGAATTGAAAGCCTCTGCCTGACCCACTTGGCCCCTTTTATAATTTATTGTGCTTTAATGGAAAGACTACAAGGTTTGTAGCCAGACAGACATGAGTACAAGTCCTGGGCACCATCATTAACCTTGCTGAACCTTATTCTCCAGAGTCCCAGCTGCAGGCTGGGCTTTCGAGATGGCCAGCGCCAAGCAGAAAAAAATGCTCTGTTCATTTGTGGTTCCTCCAATCAAACGCCCAGTGAGCTTTCAAACTGAGAAGCTACTGGGTCTGAATTAATCCAAGAAATGTAACTGAAACAGATATGTGAGTTTGGTTGTTTTCTCTTACTTTTAGATGGTACTGACATTCTCATTCTTTGAAAGTGAAGATACAGTCATTTGCAATGAGAGACTTTAGGACATCAGCAATGGGCATAGAGACAACACAGTCCCTTACAACGGGCCTAGTCGCCATCAAGCTTTTTGCTGATTGTTCTACCCCTACTGGTTTGTGAACTTAAATAAATTAGGAAGTTTCTACAACTCACTTTCCTCATCCATAAAGTTGGGTATTATTCAAATCAAGTGAGTATTACTGCAAATTAAGTTAGTCACTATTTGTAATGCATCCTGGTGCTATGTAAGTTCTAGATACATATGAATATTTCATTATTTTCACTACAGTCCATGGAATTAAACATTACAATGCCTGTTTTATCAGTGAAGAAATTGAAGCTAAAAGAAGAGAGGGAATATTTCTATTAAAATACATGTAAGGCAGGGCATGCATATAGTTGTGTTTTTTTTAAAGTCTTGATTAATATCAAATCATCACATATTAATTCAGTTCCTAATTGAATACAAGGCACTCTACAAATTTAATCACTTGGTTTCCCTCATTGTAATGTTGGAAAATGGTGCAAACACATTCATTCTTGGCCTCATTTTTAGACCTTCATTGTTCCATAGGAACCCAGGTTGCAAGCATAGCCCTGAAGGCAATGTCAGTTTCTTCCTGGAACCCTAAGCTGACCACCAGAGGGAGGAAATGACAAGTGGTTCACAGGTAGCCAGCTGTCCTGCGCAAGTCCAAAATCAGGAAACAACAACACAAAACCCTGAAATTTTATTTCACACATCTTATCGGTATTTCAGTCTTCATGGACATCAGTCATGATATTTTTCACTATGTAAAATATCAGTCTTCTCACAAATATTATATAGGAGAAAGTAGGCGTATATTCATCTCTTTTAAAACTAACTTAAAATATCTGTCTTTAATCCATATGAATAAGTCTGATTTTATTTCTGTGTTTCAGACAACTCTCTCAGACATATTAATGCATGGCACCAGATACCTGAAAGTAACAGCAGTTCCTTAGATCTTTCTAGATTTTTATCATTGACTGTGTACTTTTTCATGCACTATTTGAATCTAACAGAAACTCTAAAATATAGATAATATTTGTCTCATTTTATAGATGAGAAAATAATTCAGAGAGAACATGTGATTTTCCCAAGGCCACACAGAACTCAAGGGGAAGATTTAATCCTCAGGCCCATGACCACCAGTTTCAATTTACCCAGATAATTAACACATACTCATTTATTCATTCACGTGTTCTTCAAATCCAATGTAATTTGTTCTAGGGATATCGAGAGCAACGACGACAGCTAATCTCTGTGCGCCAGGTCCCATGCCAACGCTTTCTCTGCATTACCCATTTAATACAAACAGCAACTTTTTTTTTTAGTTTTATCTTCACTATTTTACAGATAAAATAACTTCAGAGAAGTTAAATATCTCACTGAAGATAATACAGCTAGAAAGGGGAAGATCTAGGAATGTGACAATGATTTGCTTTTTTTCTTCAGTGCTTGCCCCTTATCTAAGCCCATTGTATACGCATTCATTCATGCTTTCACCCATTCATTCAACAACTGTAGGGCCTACTAAGTGCCATATGTTGTGCTAGAATCTGGGGAGACAGCCGTGATAAAATGCTTGCTTTGGGGGAGTCACAGACTAGCATAGATTCAAATAAGGAACAAGGTGATGTTGGACTGTACTGGGTTATATTGGATAGACTTGGATTTGATTTGATTTGAACTGAACTGAAATGAAGCCATGTGTTTCTCATTCAGAGCTGAAGGGGATAGAAGCAGTAAAGCTCTTTTGCTCTGGAAATAGTTACTATCAGAAAGTGAGTAACAAACTATTTCAGGACTCCTGTGAAAACAAATAAAAATGAGACTCATCTGTAAAAGGCTGAAGAGGTGGTTTGGGTGGCCATAAGGAAGAACAACTGACCCTGTGGTTTGACCTGCAAAATTGAAGCATTCGTTTTGCAAACAGCACCAACTACTGTACTAACATTAAGACTTTAAGAAGAATATGTCATGGTTGCTGCTTTCAAAAAGCCCACAGCCTAGAGATGCCATGTGAAAAGGAAAGTCCAAAAGAGTGTCAAGGTTACAGGATTTATCTCTGCTCCATCCTGTCTGAGCTGAATGCATACTAGAGGCTAGAGTATAAAGCATGAAAAGCTGGCATTCTGGCACTTACATTTTTAATAATATTATACAAGAAGGAATCAATGTTCCAGCTCTGCTATATGGCATAGCAAGGTACTTTATTCTGAGGTCTTGGAATTATTTAACAGAAAATCTTATACAACAAGCATCATACCATTTCTGGTCTCTCAATAGTTATGTGACTTTGTGCCAATTAGTTACTTGAGCTCAAATGTCTTCATCTGCAAACCTGGGTTGATAAAATCTATTTTGAAGAGCTTTGGTGAAAATAATGATTATGTGTGCAAGTGTGCCTATACCTTGCTCAACACAAAGGAACAGCTCACCAATATTAAATATCACCTCCATTCCTGTTCTGGAATTAAAAAATGACCACCAGGATCCAAAAGATGACCTATTTATCATTTCCTAAACTATGTTCTATAAAACAGGAACAAATATATTTGAGTATAAAATCACTTATATTATGCCCTACTTGGTGGGTATCGACATTTAACAGTTCTCAGAAGCCCTGTGTTACAGAAAAGTCTTCTAACTTGTTTTCTATGATGTTTTTATATGTTTTTGTCACTGGAGTTTTTTGTCACTGAGTATTTACTTTCTCTGTCCCATCACTATTTTATTTTAACTTATTTGTTTGTTTCATTAATAACTGAATTCCATAGAACTGTTTGGAAAAGAAATGCTATATCCCTTACCCCTAATTTTAACATGTTACAATAGTAGAGACAAGATTCTAACACAGCTTTTTTGTTTTTCCTTCAGAAAATGAATATCTTTTTGGAATAACTGCTTCTTTTCCTGAGTTCTTGAATGTCAGAGCAGCTATCTTTCTTGTCTTACCTAAATCACTGGGCATGACAAATTCCTAAAGAACAAATTCTTAGTCTCCCCTAATTATATAAACCAACATTATTATTATTATTATTACTATTAGCTGTGTATTCTCAAAGGTCCCTTTCCTGAACTGAAATTCAGAGACTTCAGTGCTTTCAGAATTCAACCCCTTTCAAGATCTGATCATCATCAGAGTTTCTTAAGGGGACAGAACTACCATGTCAGTGCAGAAAGTGGGCCAGCACCCCCTTTCTTTATATTTCAATACTTTTGCATCTTCCCTCATAGCTCAGTTGGTAAAGAATCTGCCTGCAATTCAGGAGAACCTGGTTCGATTCCTGGGACGAGAAGACCCACTGGAGAAGGGATAGGCTACCCACTCTACTATTCTTGGGCTTCCCTTGTGGTTCAGCTGGTAAAGAATCTGCCTGCAATGTGGGAGACCTGGGTTTGATCCCTGGATTGGGAAGATCCCCTGGAGAAGGCAAAGACTACCATTCCAGTACCCTGGCCTGGAGAATTCCATGAACTAAATCCATGGGGTCACAGAGAGTCAGACAAGACTGAACCACTTTCACTTCACTTTTGCAGCAGAGCCCTTGAACTTTAACTTATCCATCATCTCCAGGGTCACTCTAAAGACCTTCAAAAAACAGGCAGCTTGGAGGTAGCAGAAGTACAGCTTTGGAACTGCTAGTTATCATCCTGATGTTTGATTGATTCACTCTATTGTCACAAGTAAGTCAAGTTCCTACTTTAAAATTCTATTTTTCCCAATTTCTGAAATGGCTGTGGTAATATCCGCTCTTTCCTACTTCACAGGGCTGTTTTTAGGATGCAAAAAAAAAAAAAAAAATAGAGCACTGGAAACTACAGAATTCTTTAGAAACCCTCTGAAAGAGTAAAGATATGTCCTAGGTGAAAAGCATGGAGGAGGAAATGGCCACCCACTCTAGTATTCTTGCCTGGAGAATCCCACGGACAGAGGAGCCTGGCGGGCTGCATACAGTCCATGGGGTCATGAGAGTCGGACACGACTTAGTGACTAAACCACCACCAGGTGGAAAACATACAGTGAATCCGGGTGTCCGTCTTGGCCAAGCTCTCTCTGCTGCAAGAGTCTTTCTTTCAGCTTCCTGTTGGCTGGTCCACAGTATAACTTCTGCAGCTCTGAAGTCATCCAGCCAGACTGCACAAAGCCATTCCCAATGCCCCTCACTTTCTCAACTTTCAAGTCCAGGTCATCATAAAATCCCACAAATGAAGCCTCTTCTTTTCCCTTCTAACCACACTAGATATGTATGTGCCTTAGTTCAACTCTCCATTTCTCTCTCCTGATCATTTTGGTGCATGAACTTCCAACGTTTCCCTGGAGCTGGGCAGTCTCTAGTATTATCTCCACACTAACTGACCTCTGCTCCTTAATCGTGCTCCCTGGGGCAACACGCTGAAGGAAAGCCAGACATCCTCTAAAGGATAACTGAGCTTGTTGTTGTTCAGTTGTGTCAGACTCATGGACTGTAGCCCATCAGGCTCCTCTGTCCGTGGTATTTCCCAGGCAAGAAGACTGGATTAGGTTGCCATTTTCTTCTCTAGGAGATCTTCCTGGATCAAGGATTGAATCTGCACACCCTGCATTGGCAGGTGGATTCTTTACCCCTGAGCCTCCAGAAGAGAACGTGCAAATGGGCAATTTATAGAAGCATGGCTAGAGAGCTTGGAAAAGTTACAGCTGTGGGAAAGAGGCTGCCTGCCAGAAGCGGTGGACTTAGTGCTCCCGAGTTAAGTCCCAGGGACCCTGCTCAGGTCCTAGTCCAGCCAAAGACTCTCTGCTTCTATAGGGGAGGGTTCTTTTTCATTTGGGTTCAAGCAGTTGAATAAGGAAATCAAAGCTGAGACTGACACAGCACAGACTTTACTTGGTGGTCAAAGAATGGAAAATTGGGAACTAAGTACACAGATCAACTTGTCACCCACCTGGTGAGAGGGATTGAATTTTAAAGAGTAAAGACAAAGAGGGGAGGAGTGAGGAGGCTAATGATGGGGAGGCGGATGCCTTACCTGGAAAGGGACAGGGTTTTTTCAGTGAAGGCAGGGGTGCCACCTCCTTTCTTTTTTCTTTTTTTATTCCTTAATGTCTGGTAATGGATGCTAGTAGGTGTGTCATTTAAAATGCTTCTGTCATAAAACAATGTACAATGAGACTCGAGGTCTGCTGGAGGTCAGATTCCTATTCATCTTGGTTCTAGCTGGTTCTGTCTAGGTATTTTCTGGGTTTGTAGCCTCCTTTCTTATCTCTGAACCCTTTAACTTAAAGATGTATGATAACTCCTGCTAGAGGTGGGGGTTGGGAGGTTTGGAGCAAAGACCGGGAGTAGTTCTGGAAACGTTAGGTAGAGGACAGCCATTGCTACGTCCTGCCTTGCAGGAGGATGCAGAGAAAATGAATCCTGATTCTGTCTTCTCAGCCTTTACTCTTATGCTGGTGCTTCCCATTGGCTATGCAAAATCGGACACCAGAAGGCAAGGGGGTCTGAATGACTAGGTATGTAGAAATCATCCTCCCAGAGCACGGAGCAGGGCAGAGAGGGACAGAGATTGACTCTGAGAAGCAGATGAAAACTCTCCAGCACACATGCAAGAGGCTTTTGAGTAGCCCTGACCTGGCTCAGTTCACTCGATCTGCCTTTCACACCTACCCCTGTAGAACTAGAGAACTTGTAGTTATCTCTACAGGTCCAGATCCTAATACTGCCTGCCCCTAGTTCTTGTTCAAATATTATTTCCTCTGGAAAGCTTTCATGAAATATCCTCAATTAGAATTCGTCACCCCCTCTACTATGTCCCCTTAACATTTCAGGCTTTGGAGACAGACAGACTGAGGCAAAATCCTGGCTCTGCCCTTGTTAGCTAGGTGACCTTAGCTCCAGTTAAAACTTGATGTCCCAGTTCCCCCAACTGCAAAATGTGGTAATTAGCAACATGTTTTATGGGGTGTTTTGACGACTACATGGTATATGTTTAATCCCTATCAAACACCTAGAGCGATGTCTGCCATATAGGAAGCACTCCAGAGATAAAAGTTACCATCGCCACCGTCATCCCTGCACTTACCCCAGGCTACTTGGTGGCATGTATTAGCCCTGTAGGTCTGCTCCTCCGGTCACGTAAGAGCAGATGCTTCTCTCACTTCGAGTACTTGACATTTAGTCCATTGCCTTGGACAAGGAGGTGGTTAGTGTCTGTGGACTTTAATTGACCTGAAGATGAAGGAAGCAAGGCAGATTAGGTAGGTGAAATGCACTGTTTTCTTCCAGTCCTTGGAAATTCTAATCTCACGATTTCGAACCTGCCAAAAATTGACTACTGTTGGTTTATTGAAACTGCTTGTTACAGCTACAAGTTATCAAAGAGACTTAATAGGCATCTCTTAAACTGTGGGCTTTTAAACAAAGTCCCTGATTGAGAGCCTAAATGTTCACAGTTATTGGCATCTGGAGAATCAATGCTAATCTTTATTCCATCATCATTTTCCTTGCCACATTACTATGTGATCCCTGATCACCATGGATTGTAAGAATAATAGAAATTAGGTGTATAGGTCTATTCTTAACACATACTCTTTGTTTCGCTATAGACAAAAGTCTAGCTTGAGGGGAAACAGGGGACTATGCCCTCCTCCAAACACATTCACTCTTCAACAAAAATGTTTCAGGCAAGATATTGATCTGCTGGTTGTTACTACTAATGTAATGACGTTAAAGGAAACAGTAACTCTGGAACTCTGGAGACAGTGTGTGAAGCCTTTTGCCTCTCCTCTCTCCCTTTCTAACATTTGGAATAGGGCACCCCAAACTGATCTCACTCCCAAATTGAACTGCCCTGATGGATGCTCTCCTAGGCTATGCCCCTGGCTATAAAGAGAAAAACTAATAGTTATTGAGCACATACTATGTACAAGACCTTGTATCAGAAACTCTACACCATGATCTCTTTTTATAAAATTTTGTGATGTTGGTAATATAAGGCATTTTTTAATATATTGGAGATTTGTTATAAAAAATATGTTAGGAGAGTGTAGGAATCTCAGGACCATGTTAGAGCTGAAATTCCATGGTGATCAATATAGACCTTGCTCCTGGCCTCATGAACCTATAATTAACGGGTTCTGCTATAGTTTTTTTCCTATAAATGTTCCCATTATTTGAATAGCTTTTCACATTCAATTTTATTTCTTTCCTAAAAATTTCTGAACTAAAATGATTATTTTATTTGGAACTCTAAGTTGGAGGATTCACAGGACCAATAAGGTTTAGATTGTTTTTTTTTTTTTCCTCCACAATTTCTAAATGAAAACTTTAAAACATACACCATTGATGAAAAAAAAAAATTATGGTGAGTACTTGTATACTCAGTAACCTAGATTCTACCATTAATATTTTGTTTACTTGCTTTAGTACTTATCTACATATCTATGCCGTTATCTACTATTTCATCAGTCTTTCAATGTGTTTTACAAAGACATGAGCCCATTTCTGCCTAAAGACTTCATGGTGCAGATAGAGTTTTCTATTTGTTTAATTTTTAATGTAAAATGTATAAGCAATGAAATATACAACTATTAAGTATACATTCACTAACTAATGACAAGTATATACACCTGGGTAACCAAAATTCCTATCAAGATCCCATCACACCACACACTCAGTGTCAAATAATAGTTTAAATTTTACGCTGTGTATTCGCTTTCTGTTTGTTAATGTCATATAAATGGAATAATGTAGTATGTTCCCTTTTGTGTAAGGTTTCATACATTCAGAAGAATGTTTTTGACATTCATTTATGTTGGTGAGTGTGTTAATAATTTTACTTGTGGGTAGTATTCAATTAAATCAGTATATCAGAGTTTGTTTATCCATACTCCTATTAAAGGCTACCAGGCCTGTTGCCAGTATTAAGTCATAGGGAGTAAAGCTGCTATAAACATTCTTGCACAAATCCTTTGCAATTAGGTTTTTAAGTGTCCTGGGTAAATACCTAAGAGGTCAGGTTTTATATGTCTTGGTCATTATTTTTCATCAAATATATGTTTTGCAAATGATTTTCCTTGTCTGTGGCTTACTATTCATTTTCTTTCTTTCTTTTGATGAACAAGTTTTAAATTTTGGTGAAGTCTAACATCATTTTTTATGCTTATTGCTTTCAGTGATCTAAGAAACACTCGTTGACCCTCAAATCATAAAAATACTTTTTGTTTTCCACCAAAAGCTATATAATTTACTTGTTACACATAGTCTATGACACTTCTTAATTTCTGCATATGTTGTTATATAGGGTTTTATTTCATTCCCCACATCAAAATACTGTGACTCCAACATCATTTACTAAAGATCTTCCCTTTTTCATTAGATTTCATTCATTTTTCATTATATTCATTAGATATTTTTTCCAAAAATATCAATTACCATAGAAGGGTAGCTCTATATCTGGATTCTCTATTCTGTTTGTTAGAGCTGTCCAATGTATGCCAGAACCACACTGTCTAAATTATTGTAGCTTTATAGTAAGTCTTGAAGTTGGGTAGTAAAATCTTTCAATTTCATTCATCTTTTTTCCAAGGTTGATTTGGATATTGTAGTTGTTTTTCATTTCAATAAAATTTTAAAATTAGTTTGTCAACACACAACTTCCCCTAAAATTTTTTTTTAAATGCCTCCTGGAACTTTGAGAGAAATGAAAGTCTAACAAAATTGAGCCTTTCAATTCATGAATATTTTATTGTGATAGTGTGATTTATAATAAAACATATATATTTGGTTTTTAAACAACATCCCTCACCACCTACTTCTGGTACAGAGCTTCTAAAACTCTTGGGATTGGCTTAAGCGTGAAGAGCTACAGATGTGTTTCTTGTGATGTTAATAAAGTAACTTTGGACAAACACCTGAAGATGGAGGCTGGTTACCAAGAAAACCAACCAGGGGATCCGTAGGTGGATACTTTTGAGTTCTACACCACCTCCCATCCAGAGAGGGGAGAGGGGCTGGAGATTGAGTTCAATTGTTAATGCTGACGCTGCTATTTAGTCGCTAGATAGTGTCCAGTATCTGAGTCTTTTGCAACCCCATGGCTGTAGCCCGCCAGGCACTTCTGTCCATGGCATTTCCCTGGCAAGAGTACTGGAGAGGGTTGCTGTTTCCTTATCCAGGGGGTTTTCTTGACCCAGGGATCGAACTTGAGACTCCTGCATTGGCAGGTAGATCCTTTCCCACTGAGCCACCTGGAAAGTCCTCAGTTAATGACTGATGATTTAACCACTCATGTCTATGGAATAAAGCCTTCATTAAAAACTCAAGAGGGCAGGGTTCTAGGAGCTTCCAGGTTGCTGGGCATGTGGAGGTTTATGCTGGTATGCCCAGAGAGAGAACATGGATTCCCCATGTTCCTCCCCATGCTTTGCCCTGTATGTTTCTCCTGCCTGGCTCTTCCTGAGTTAGAACCTTTTGTAATAAATCAGTAATCTGGTAAGTAAAATGTTTTTCTGAGTTCTGTGAGCCACTCTAGCAAATTAATCAAACCTGAGGAGGAGGTCATTGGAACCTCTGACCTATAGCCCACTGGTCAGAAGCCCAGGTGAAACCCTGAACTTGTAACTGGCATTTAAATTGGTGGGGTGCTGTTTTGTAGGATTAAATCCTTAACTTATAGGATCTGACACTGTCTTTGGGTAGGTAGTGTTAGAATTAGGTTGGATTGTGGGGGACCCAGCTGACTTTGAATTGCCTGTTGGTATAGGAACCCCCACACATATTTTGGAGTGAATGAACTGAACAGTGTTCTTGCCTGGAGAATCCCAGGGACAGGGGAGCCTGGTGGGTTGCCATCTATGGGGTCACACAGAGTCGGATACGACTGAAGCGACTTAGCAGCAGCAGCAGCAGAACTGAACTGACTCTGTGTTTTGAACCTACTTTATCAGATATTAATATATTCATTCCAGTATTCTTATGTTCAGTGTTTGTGTGATATTTTTCCATTTATTTCTGTTCTACATGTGTCATTATATTTAAAGCATATCTTGTAGACAACATATACAGCTTGATAATATCTGAATCTGTTTGAAATGTTGAGCCTAATAATATTTAAAATGAGTAATGATGTGGGTAGATTTGCTTCTAACTTCATATTATCTATCTTCTGTTTGTTCAACTGCTACTTTTCCTGTGTTCCTCTTTGCCTGACTTCTTTTGGATTATGTAAATATTTTAAAATTCTATTTAAACTTATTTATGTCCTTTTAGATTTGTTTCTTTGCCTTATTTTTAGTGATTGCTCTGGTAATTACAATATATGTTCTTAATTTTATTGGTTATTTAAATATAATCTGTACCATTTCACATAAAATATAACTTGCAATCATGTAAGGCACTGACGTAGATATATTTAGGCCTCTTCCCATTCCTCATGCTTTAGTTGTTGTAGGTATTACAACATTTTATATTAAACCTTACAAGACAATGTTACATTTTGCCTTTGAGTTGTATGCATCTTAAAGAAATAAAGAGAAAAGTACTATCTTACACTTATTCACTAGCATCTTTTATGATGCTCTTTATTCCTTTGCAACTTATATCATTTGAATTCCCATCTGATATCATTTCCCTTCAAACTGAAGAATCTCCCATAGACTTTCTTGTAGTGTGAATTGGCCAATATCTACATACATTTTCATTTTGTCTTCATTCTTGAAGAGTGTTTTTACTGGACACAATTCTGGATAAAGAGTTTTTATTATTATTTTTAATAATGACATTTGTTGCTTTCGTTTCTGCTCATGAAAGACGTTGTCCCACTGCTTTCTGAAATAAAAGGTCATTCAACTGGTTGCTTCCCTGCATGTAACCTTTTTCTGACATCTTTTAAGATTTTTGCCTTTGATTTATGGGAACAGGACTAGCAGGTAGAAGCGTGGTTGTCTTATACTTATCCTGCTTGGGTTTTGCTGAGCTTTTTGAATTTAAAAATTCATCCTTCTCCAAATTTGGAAAATTGTCAGTTAATGTCTGTTCAGAAATATTTCTGCCTCACTCCCTTGATCTTTGCCCTCTGGATTCAAGTTACATTATATTAAGTGTAGGTCCCTAAGACTTTGTTATAATTTTTCCATAATATAGTTTTTATCTTTAAGTTAGTTCCATTGATTAACTTCCTTTAATGAGTCTCTCCTCTGTCGTATTTATCTGCATATTATACCTGTGCAGTGAATATTTATTGCAGATATGGTCTTTTACAGTTGCACACCTTGTTTCAAATACTTTTTTGAGGCATTTACATGCTATACAGTTTACAGCAAATCACTGAATTATACTCTTCAAATGATACATTTAGAGATTTAGGAAACCATCCCCAGAATCCAGTTTTAAGAGGTGTCTCTCACCCTTGATTGAGAGCCCCAATGCCTCCTTTAGTCAATCTCCATTCCCATTCCCTTCTCCAGGCAGCTACTACTCACACTTCACCTCTCTTGCATTTTTCTGGCTATGTCACGAGAATGGAATATGTTGTTTTGCCCAACTTTTTTTTTTTTTCACTTAGCTTAAAGCATTTGAGGTTTGTTCATGCTGAAACATGTGTCTGTAGTTTTTTTCTTTTCCTTTCATTGCTAAAGAGTATTACTGTGTCATTGTTTGGCTATGCCAAAATTTGTTTTATCCACGTTTAGATTGATTCCACATTTTGCCAATTAAAAATAATGCTATAATGAACAATTTTATCCAGTAATTTCATGTTTCTCACCCCTAGTAGAAGCAGAAATTTCTAAGCCAATAAAATTTTAAGTTTTTTAATGTCATTTCTCCAAAATCAGGTCAAATTTGTATCTCCAGAGAAGTATGTTTGAGGAGTAAAGAATAAATACTCTGTTTGGCAGCAGATGTAATCTGAATTTAATATAAGACAGGGTACAAGGACTTTTCATCTGGGTGTTCCACAGATTAGAAGTTCTTATGTTCAGGGCTGATACTAAGGAATTACTTTCACTATGGTTTGAGAAAAAGTACTGCTGCTGCTGCTGCTAAGTCGCTTCAGTCGTGTCCGACTCTGTGTGACCCCATAGACAGCAGCCCACCAGGCTCCGCAGTCCCTGGGATTCTCCAGGCAAGAACACCAGAGTGGGTTGCTATTTCCTTCTCCAATGCATGAAAGTGAAAAGTGAAAGTGAAGTCGCTCAGTCATGCCCGACTCTTAGCGACCCCATGGATTGCAGCCTACCAGGCTCCTCCATTCATGGGATTTTCCAGGCAAGAGAGGAAAAAATACAGTCCTACACAATTTCCTAAGCAGATATTGATAGGTGAAAGTAATAAATCAGTAGGCTTTTCTGACACTATATATATAATCTATCTAGTATATCGAAATATATAGATAATTAAAGGATTAAGTTATCTCTATGAAGTTTAGCTCAGAGTTGGAAAAAAAAAGGCATAAAATCAATCCAATGTAATATACAAGTAAGAACTAGTTAAAGATGCTTAATTATACCCTTAAGTTTATACTCAAACCACACCATTTGCTTTAATAAAATATTAAATTTAAACAATAGCACTTGCTTAAATTTTAGTTAATTGAAGTCTTTAAGATGATTAATTTTGCTTCAAATGCTCTAGAAATATGTTATTACTTCTAGAGGTAAGTCAGGCATGAAATCTTCTACCTTGAACTCAGGCATCCAGAAAGAGTCCAGTCTAATCATAGCCTTCTAGTGCTTTCATTGCAGCAATAAGCTTGGATTCAATGAGCCACAGTTCACAAAACAGACTTAGAGCAGCAGTATTATGAGAGTAATAATAATATACATATTTTTAAAAGCTAATATTTTTGAATGGTTTCCATGTGCCAGCATTTTCCTGAATTCTTATATACTCTTGATAACAGCCTTGTGGCATTGATTCCACCAACCTTAATTCACTAGGTCCCCATTAGTCAGAGACTTTGCATAACTTGTCCAGATCACTAGGTGATTTGATAATGGAGCTAGTCCTTAAAGCCACTGTACTCTGTCACTCAAAAGTCATCATAACCTTGGGCATGTTAGAGAGGCTGAATTGGAAAGTCTTTGGACTATAGTATAAAATTATGAATTATTCTTTTTAGAGTATTCAAAAATCAGAAAACTTGAGAATAAACAGGGAATGGAATAAATCATATACATGTGGAAATATTTTTGCTGAAAGTGAAATGCCAACTCCTGGTTATGATAGGGGAAAAAGGTATTGATTTTTAGACTGCTTTGTATAAACTCAGCCAACAATTCATGAATTTGTTTATCTAACCCAGTCAGACATTGTATGTAGTTCATTTATCATTTAAACTGTGTTTTTTTCCCTTCATTTTTATAAATACCATATTTGCATTTTTAAATGAATTTATTACTTATAAGTTGAATGCCTGACAGTGTCACAAGGGGACACAAAGTGTTTGCTCAGTAACCTTAGGGATTATTATAGGAGTTAGCAGAGGTTCTATTGCAAAAGGACTTGAGACAGAGAGACAAGGCAGAATGATAAGTGAAGAGAACATCTATTCAGTGCAGGTCACCCTGCTGAGTGATCTTACATATATTATCTCCAATCATCTTCACAACAAAGTTAGGACAACAGTACTCATATCTTCAGAGGCAAATGCTGAAGTTAAAGTTACGCTGGAGTTTTGTCTACCTCGTGATAGCGTTAATAATTTAAACACAGCTGAATTTGATTTGTATGATTCTAAAACCTATATCCGTCAAATACTAAAAGGCCAAAGTAGTTATTGAATTTAGGAGTTAGATTTTGAACCGAGCTCCCTAGGCAGTAACTTTTAAAAAAGGATAAATATTCATTACTGACCAAGAGAATGGTTTCAGTGGAAACGACATTTCGCTCACCTCATGAGATTCTGTGAGAAAATTGTGAAGTGCTCTGAGCCTGGAGTATATTTATCATTTTACTTTTATTTTACTAGTGTCTTTTAATTTAAATAGTTTTCTTTTTGGCAGGATGTATTTGGGTCTTGTATCTTCATTTAAGTAATCCCTGCTTTTAATTGAGGCATTTGGGTAATTTGCATTTAATGCTATATTGATATGGTTGAATATCAAACTGTGCTGTGCTTAGTCTCTCGGTCATGTCTAACTCTTTGTGACCCCATGGACTGTAGCCTACCAGGCTCCTCTGTCCATGGGGATTCTCCAGGCAAGAGTACTGGAGTGGGTTACCATGCCTTTCTCCAGGGGATCTTCCTGACCCAGGGATCGAACACAGCCCACACTGCAAGTGGATTCTTTACCAGCTGAGCTACCCAGGAAGCCCTAGGAGAATTCTAACACTCTTCAAAAACTTATCAAACTACCATTTTCCAGTGTGTTTTTCTTTTGTTCCATTTATTCTTTATTTTCTTTTTCTACCTTCTGTTGGATTCATTCATTATTTTTAGTATTCCATTTTGTATCCTTCTGCTGTCTTTTTAGCAGTAGCATTTGGTTCCAAGTACATATTACACTATTTAAAATTGACCCATCATATATTTTACGGATCTTTTTATTTTGAATAGTTCCCTGTGCTGTGTTTTCAAGTTCACTCATCTTTTCTTCTGCAATATCTTATCTGCTATTTATGTCATCTAGTCCAGTTACTCAGAGAAGGCAATGGCACCCCACTCCAGGACTCTTGCATGGAAAATCCCACGGGTGGAGGAGCCTGGTGGGCTGCAGTCCATGGGGTGGCTAATAGTCGGACACGACTGAGCAACTTCAGTTTCACTTTTCACTTTCATGCATTGGAGAAGGAAATGGCAACCCACTCCAGTGTTCTTGCCTGGAGAATCCCAGGGACAGGGGTGCCTGGTGGGCTGCCATCTATGGGCTGGCACAGAGTCAGACATGACTGAAGTGACTTAGCAGCAGCAGCAGCAGTCCAGTTACTAGTTAAGACATTATAGTTTTTAATCTCTAGAAATTTTATCTTAGGGGGAAATACATATGGAGATGTGAAAGGCACAGATTTCAGCAGAAATACGGAATTTCACCTTTCTGCTTAACTCCATATTGTACTTAGCTGCTGTGTCTTTCATCTTTCTACTTAACTCTTTCTTTGCTGTCACTTCTTTACTATACAGAATATAATAACAGTAATTTTAATGTCTTTATTTACTAATTCTATCACATTTTCATTCCCGGGTCATTTTTCATTGATTTCTTTTCCTCATAATGGTCATATTTTCCTGTTTCTTTGCATGTCAGATAACTTGTTTAAGCAGATGCTGGATGTTAGGAATTTCACCTTGTTTGATATTGGATACCTTTGTGTGTGTGCTGTCTCTCAGACGTATCCAACTCTTTAAGACCCTTTGGACTGTAGTCCTCCAGACTTCTCTTGCTATGCGATTTTTCAGGTGAGAATACTGGAGAGAGTTGCCATTTCTTTCTTCAGAGGATCTTCCCAGCCAGGGATCACACCCTCATCTCCTGCAAGTCCCGCATTGCAGGGAGATTCTTTACTGCTAAACCACTGGGGAAGCCCCATAAAATACATTTACAGCTCTATAATTTTTTTTTTTTAATTTTTGTGTTGGGATTCAGTTAAGTCACATGGAATCAGTTTGACACATTTGGACCTTGCTTTTAAACTTTGTAGGGGAGAATGAAAGAAGCGTTCAGCTAGGTCTAATTTTGTCATACTTCTAAGGCAAAACCTTCTGTGTATTATATTGATACTATACCTGATACCCGGTTCTTCCACTTGAACAGGTAGAAAGATTAACCATCCCTGGCCCTCTGTGATCTTTGGGGATTTTTCTCCTGTAATCTTTTTGACTGTTCCCTTGTCTGTCAGGTGGCTTCTCACATGCTCATGTACTAATCAGGACTGATTTGAAGACCTGAGGGGGACCCTCTGCAGATCTCTCAAGCAGCTCACTGTCTCTCTCTGGAGCTCTCTTCAGCGCTCCTCTGCTTTGTAAACTCTGGGCACCTTGACTTCCCTCCAGATGCTCAGAGACTGTCGGGCTATATCTGGAAGTTCTTCCTGGACAGTAGCTGTGGCAGTTGTATTGTTCACACCACTTGCTCCCCACCTTTCAGAGGGATTCCTTGCCCAGTGATTCTTAAATGCTGAGTTTCCTCAAAGGTATTGTTTTCTAGATTCTGTCTGATTTTTCTTTTTTCTTTTCTTTTTTTTTTTTTTTTTTACTTTATAATACTGTATTAGTTTTGCCATACATTGACACAAATCCACCACGGGTGTACATAAGTTCCCACTCCTGAACCCCCCTCCCACCTCCCTCCCCATACCATCCCTCTGGGTTATCCCAGCACAGCAGCCCCAAGCATCCTGTATCCTGCATCGAACCTAGACTGGTGATTCATTTCTTATATGGTATTATACATGTTTCAATGCCATTCTCCCAAATTATCCCACCCTTGCCCTCTCCCACAGAGTCAAAAAGTCTGTCCTGTACATCTGCGTCTCTTTTGCTGTCTTGCATACAGGATTATCGTTACCATCTTTCTAAATTCCATATATATGCATTAGTATACTGTATTGGTGTTTTTCTTTCTGGCTTACTTCACTCTGTATAATCAGCTCCAGTTTCATCCACCTCATTAGAACGGATTCAAATGTATTCTTTTTAATGGCTGAGTAATACTCCATTGTGTATATGTACCACAGCTTTCTTATCCATTCATCTGCTGATGGACATCTAGGTTGCTTCCATGTCCTGGCTATTATAAATAGTGCTGCGATGAACATTGGGGTACATGTGTCTCTTTCAATTCTAGTTTCCTTAGTGTGTATGCCCAGCAGTGGGATTGCTGGGTCAAAAGGCAGTTCTATTTCCAGTTTTTTAAGGAATCTCCACACTGTTCTCCATAGTGGCTGTACTAGTTTGCATTCCCACCAACAGTGTAAGAGGGTTCCCTTTTCTCCACACCCTCTCGGGCATTTATTGCTTGTAGACTTTTGGATCGCAGCCATTCTGACTGATGTGAAATGGTACCTCATTGTGGTCTTGATATCCATTTCTCTGATAATAAGTAATGCTGAGCATCTTTTCATGTGTTTGTTAGCCATCTGTATGTCTTCTTTGGAGAAATGCCTATTTAGTTTTTTGGCCCATTTTTTGATTGGGTCATTTATTTTTCTGGAATTGAGCTGCAGGAGTTGCTTGTATATTTTTGAGATTAGTTGTTTGTCATTTGCTTCATTTGCTACTATTTTCTCCCATTCCGAAGGCTGTCTTTTCACCTTGCTTATAGTTTCCTTTGTTGTGCAGAAGCTTTTAAGTTTAATTAGGTCCCATTTGTTTATTTTTGTTTTTATTTCCAGTATTCTGGGAGGTGGGTCATAGAGGATCCTGCTGTGATTTATGTCAGAGAGTGTTTTGCCTATGTTCTCCTCTAGGAGTTTTATAGTTTCTGGTCTTACGTTTAGATCTTTAATCCATTTTGAGTTTATTTTTGTGTGTGGTGTTAGAAAGTGTTCTAGTTTCATTCTTTTACAAGTGGTTGACCAGTTTTCCCAGCACCACTGTTTCAAGTAGATGGTAAGTCTGCTCCCTTTTGCTTAATGTTGAGTAGAAGAAATCTACACTATTTAAAAAATTATCTGCCATTTAAAAAATAACTCAATTAGAGATGAGCAACAGGTGTTTCTTCTAGAATGTTCTTGTATCCTCCCCTTTCCCAGAGCTCCCATCACTGGATGCAGTTTTACTTTTCACCACTTTTATTCACTCAAGTTATTGGTCAGCACACGTGAATGTTTGTTTGTGAACCCTTGGCTAGAATGTAGTTAGTATTTTTTAACAGTTATTATGATCAGGAAGCTTATACATTTTGTCTTATTGATGTAGAGCCTCCCATTGCGAGGAAGGAAACCAAATATCAAAGAAATATATTATGCCAAAATCAGTTAATAAAGATCAAAACTAAGATTTAAACCTAGATCTGTCTGATCCTAAAGCCTGCAATCTTTACCATCTCTTAAAGAAGGTAGTAGTAGTTAATAAATGTATGTAAAGCTGAGTCCCTGGGGACTGTAGAAAAGAAAACAAATGTGGAGACACAGAGGCTCCCCCAACCTTTGCCCATCTCGACCTAAGTTAGGGCTTCAGCTGTTAAAGGATGCTTATGCAGTAGAAGCTTACAGTTTAATAAACCACAAAAAGGTATATTAACTTGCACAGCCATAAAGCCACGCGCCATAAGTGAGCACTTGATATTCTGTTCTAAACATAGGAGAGTTTCACAGGAAACTGATGATACAAAGACTGAAAACTGTGTCCATTTGACATATTTGTCTCCCCCCAACCCCAATTTTCTAAAATTTCTTTTGTGAGTAACAGAGATAGGTAAGATTGCCTGACATCATTATGACTGTATAAAGAATATAAGTTAAATGGTCCCAAGAAAGGAGGAGATGTATACTTCTTCTGAATTAACAAGCTGCTTTTCACTTTAGCTTCTTCACATCAATTATGATCTATTTAAAGTTTTGTAATTTTGCAATCCTTTTCATTTATGTTTTCATAGGAGCAGTATGGATTTCACGTCTCCCTCTATTACAGCATTATAATATTGTTCAAAAACTATCTATTAGCATGTCACATTCTTCCATTTGACTGCAGGTCCCTCAGGAATATACTTAAGTAAAGTGCCAGGTTCATACTAAGGGTATCAGTTTTGTTCAAATGAACTGGGATGAAAGGTTTTCTTAACATTGCCTCTAAAAAAAAATAGAGCTTAAAATTTTTCCCAGAGTAATCATAGAATTCAGTAAACAAGTGTGGCTTTGTTAATAGGTTAGTTGATTGGTAAAATGCAAGTGTACCAGTATAATCTAACAATTTTGTTAGGAGCTAATGAGGCTTAGTGGAAAGCACATGAACTTCAAAGTCACTTTAGTTGCCACTAATTAATTTGGACAAGTTACTTACATTCCCTTGTTTGTTCATCTGTGGTTAGTATTTAATTTATAACATTTGCTGGGCCTATTCTACATGCCAAGGGTAGAACATCTAAGCAAGACAGACCTGTCTTTTCTCTTCTTGGACTTTCTAGGGAAGCAGACGAGGTCTGTTTCTGTTGGGAAGAGGTGCACTCAGCATAAACACGGTATGTGTTCCAGTGGTAGAAGCTCAGGGGTCCCCTGCCTTAGCATGGGAGAGGACAGGGAAGACTTTCTGCGAGAAGAGGTTGAGACTTGAGAGATGTAACCAGAGTTACCAGTGAAGCAGGCAGGAGTATTTATAGAGGACACAGAGTAGAAGAAAGATTTCACAGGATGATAAGAGACAATTTCTTTCCTCTCCTCACTAGCTACTGCTTAGAAAGCAATGCTGCAGCCAACTCTTCAGCATGAAACGCCACTCTGTTTCAGTACATGTTACGGTAGGGAATTCCTTACTCTGTGGTTATATGGCCATCTTGCATTTGAACTGTGGATTAATTTAATCTTTGGGAAAAGAGGAACAAAACCAAAATGCATGGCTATGGAGTGGAGGGATGATGCTGCACTCATGCTAAACTGGGAAAATTATAGCCCAAAGAACATAACTCACCTAAGGTCACATAGCTCGTTAGTGACCGTGCTGGATTCCGACTCACAAGCTCTGTGTTAAGCAGGATGGAATTCCTTCAGTGCTGACAGACCTCTCTGTTTGTGGGTAACTATAAAGAAATCTGTTTAAATTGAAGCCAGTGTTTTACAAACTCGCTTAACGACTAAAAGTCTCCGTTTCCTTCTCTTGAATAAGGGCAGAGTGTGACTTCCCTCGTGGTGTAGTAGGAGAATGAATAGAGTTATAAGAAAGTGAATTTCAGGTCAGACTCTGGCCCTAAATAGCCCACTGCCTACATCTCGGTTTCTTGTATTTAAAAATGAATAATAATATTGACTCACTGAGCTATTTCGGAGGTGGGAAGAATCTCCCAAACAATTCCTGATTCATTGATGTTGCTCAATAAATGTCACCTGTCTTCCTCTCTCCTCTCACTTTACCTTATCTTCCCCCATACGCCTCTTTCATTCTTCTTGTCCTGTGGCCACTTTGCTTCCTGTCTGTGCCTTGTCTTATTTGATCCCCAGTAGCCCTGTCCTTCTACCTGTCAGTTAAATACTAAGTGTGATTACAGAGAAATGGATGGTATCTGAAAATGAGGATCTTTTAAAGTAAGGTTGATACTTTCTCTATCACTTCCTTTAAAAAGGGACCTGAAATTAGAGAGGGCAGGTCTATTCCTCTTTATACGTGGAGATTCTTTTATCTCATCCATTTGGCAAAGGGCTAATCCAAAGGGCTTTCAGCACATTCTGCAGCAGTGAGCATAGAGATCCTGTTATCTCTTGGATATGGATCACGAGATCCTTAGCTGAACCCTCTGCATTTGTATGTTACTTGACCAAGCTCTGGTAGAAGGTATTGTGTCTTTAAGTATGGGTAAAATAATAAGGCTGAGAAACATATATCCTGGAAACCAAGGGTCTTGAAATACATGGATATGAGCAAGAGGAGACCACCAGTGGAGAAAATGTAAAGGAAAAGTCTTTGGGAATTATTGATGTTTTTGCCAAGCACCATTTGTCCTTGGGTAGGAATGACTTCTTTGGGATCCTCCCTATATATACAAAATATGCTTGGAAAAGTAGAATGATTTTGTGTAGGAGAAAAGGTCTCATGAAAGGGTAGCATCTGTGATGAACCATTTAGTGGTCAGCAACCAACTATATTTCTATGTGCCAACCCACCCGCAAGTTACCAGTGACTACTAGAGAAATGGTCTTGGCAAATCTAATAACAGAGGGAGTTTAGTTTCTGGGTTAAGAATAAAGTGGCCAAAAACACAAGAGGCAAAGACTATGATGACCAATGTTGATGGTAGACAGATACTCATTTATATACTGGCTCTATATGCTTGGTGAGTTACTGACCAGCCTGATTATCAGTTCCCTTATCTGTCAAACTGTGATCTTCATACCTGCCTGCCTGATAGAGTATCTTGCAAATCCATGTAAAAATGGTCAGTAGGATGCTGGCACAATGCATCTGTGCCCCCCCCCCCCGCTAAAATTAACAGGTTTGAATTGAAAGGGAATACTTCTGGACATAAAGATACACCCATACAGCATTGTTGCTGGATAGCCACTACTGAAACGTCCCTTCTAAGGGAGCGTCTTGGAGAAGGAAATGGCAACCCACTCCAGTATTCTTGCCTGCAAAATCCCATGGACACAGGAGCCTGGTGGGCTACAGTCCATAGGATCACAAAGAGTTGGACATGACTGAGCATGCATGCAAGGGAGAGTCTAGTGCTTCATTCATGCTGTGGCTCGTGCATGTTATATCGTTACACGTAGCTGTAACGGGAGCGAAGTCAAAATTATTCAGGACAATTTAAGCAAGACATTTTAAATATGGACCCTTACTCAGCATTTACGTTTTTTTGTTTGTCTGTTTTTTACCCTTTATCTTTAAATATGTTTTGAAAAAAAATTCAAGTTTGGTTGAAAACAAAATCATTATTTGAGTGAGTCAGCCCTCAGAATGCCCCTGTTGTTATTAATAAGAGTGAACGCCTACACTGTGCTAGAAAATATATTAGATGCAAACAGATGAAATATTGATTTCAACTTAGCCGAAACAACAGCCCTATGGAGTAAATGTTATTATGACTGCTTTACAGATAAAGAAATTGGAACTCAAATAAAGCTAACTTGTTTAAGAGCATACAGTTAGGAAGAGCCAAGATGAGATGTGAGACCAGATCAGTTTCTCTCGCAAGCCTTATTTTCTGCAAGCCTTCCTCCTGAACTTTCCTCAGTCCTCCACTTCACAGTAGCAGCATGCCTACTTGATGGGTCATGTGTGAGCACAAGCTTGCCCTCTGTGCCAGGATATGCCAGGATAACCTCTTCAGAAAGTGTGTTAATCCCCACCCCAGGAAGAGCACCCCAGACACTCAAAGTTTAGAAAGGGACAGCCAACCCTCCAAGCGCAGGCATAGTTAATGACAGCTGCTAATTGCTGCTTATGTTTCCTTCTACATGAAAGGAACAAGGTCAAAGATTTCAAAGATATTCAGATGATTTGCCACTGGGACAAACTCGGGACAAAGTAAACCCAGTGACCCAAGTAAAGACCATATGGAGCAATTCAAGTACAATGCATGGGATGGATATCTTACAAACACCGGCTCCTGACCGAAAATGAGTGTAGTGATTCTTATTTATTTATTGACTCTAACAGCATTTGCTTATAGGGCTTGTATCAAGAGAACTAACATTTATTAGTTCCTTCATTCCTTTCACAAATATTTGTTGAGCATTTACTATTGCCGGGCAGTATCCTGAAACGTGGGATAAAACAATTACCAAGCTAAACACTCTGATGGGGCTAACATTCTAGAGAATGGGAGACAGTCCATCAAGATAAAATAGGAAAAATGATCAAGTATGATCAAGATAACAGCTATGTGAAAATCTAAGTATAGTCATGTGAAATGAGTTTGTTGGGAGCACTTTAGGTAAGGTGGAGCTGGAGATGGGAATGAAAAGCTGGAGATGGGAATGTTTGAAAAGATGCAGCCACATGAATGTTGAAAAAAGAGCCTCTGCATTTTAGGGATCATCCAACACAAAGTCCTTATGGCAGGAGGGAGCATGTGTTCAAGGAATAAGAAAAAAAAAAAAAAGCATGATGTGTGTAATGAGCAAAGGGATGAGTGTAAGTAACAAGGTGCAAGACGCAGTAAGGGCTGTGAAACAGACTTTCTCGTAAGACACGGTAAGAAGTTTGTCTCTTTCTAAGTGCTTAGTGAGTCATGGATGAGATCTGGGGCTGGTGATACAGATGTGTCGGTCCATGGCATGGAAAGCCACAGGACTGAGGGGCAGAACAGACGTAGAGCAAAGGTCTGAGGACAGAGGCCTGGGGTGGTCCATCATCCAGGGACAGGAAAGCAATCTAAGCGGAAGGAGTGGAGAGATAGGAGGAGCATCAGCACATTGTGACATTAGTGAAGCCAAGAGAAGGAAATATTTCGCCCTACAGAGAAATCAGCATATCAGTCACTGCTGGGACGAAAAGGGAGAGAAGAACTAGGAAATGGCCAACAGGGATGATTGACACCTTTGACTTAAATAGTCTCTGGCGATGGTGAAAAGTGAAAATCACTCAGTCGTGTCCAGCTGTTTACGACCACATGGACTGTAGACTCCCAGGCTCCTCTGTCCGTGGACTTCTCCAGGCAAGAATACTGGAACGTGTTGCCTTTTCCTTCTCCAGGGGATCTTCCCCACTCAGGGATAGAGCCTTGATCTCCAGCATTGCAGGCAGATTCTTTACCATCTGAGACACCAGGAAAGTCCCAGAGATGGTGAAGATGGAGTCTTTATAGGATGAAAAGCATGAGGTGATAGACAGAAGATATAGGCGTTTCTTTCAAGAAATTATCTTAGGAAAGAAAAAAGTCGGGTCATAAATGAAAGAGAATGTCGTGAAAGGAAAAATGCATTTCTAAACCAAAGAAATTATAGAACAATTTTTACATTTCGTGGGTTGGTAGGACTTATCTGAGAGGGAGGGAAAACCATTGATTCAAAGATAAGGGGGAATAATTTCAGGAGCAAAGATGAGACAATGAGAATGGATGATGTCTATAGTGCAGTAGAGGGGGCTGATAGGAAACAGTGCCTGTTCCATGTCGAGCATTTTAAAAAGAACTAATACAGTATTGTAAAGTAAAAAAATAAACATAAATAAATAAATAAATAAAAAGATTGAAGCCTCAAACCAGCCTATGAGGAGATAGTATTATCACCATTTTTTAAGTAAAGAAATTAGGGAGATTGATGAGTAAGGTCCTAGAGTATCATTCATTCTCCTATCTATGAATTCTACTTGCCCACATCAGATGAGACATTGTATTTCTATTTTATATGGAAATGTTTATCATCACATGACTGTCACAGATTTCCGTCTTCCCCTTCCCCTATACTTTTTTGTTTTGATGTCATTTTGCATCATTTTTACTCACTGGTCTCTCTACTGATTATTGTGGCTATACCTGATTTTACAGTTCTTAGTCTTTTAATCTTTGAGTATGTGTGTGCAGTCATGTCTACTAGCTTCTTTCAGCAGTTGATCCTCAGCCTTTACTATAGATAGACACTTCTTGTTGTAGCCTTTCCTTTTCCCCTGAGGACCCTATAACATTTCTTTTAAAATCAGTTTAGTAGTGATGAACTCTTTCAGTTTTTGCTTCTCTGAGGAGTTCTTTATCTCACCTTCAATTTTCAATGACAATCTTGCTGAGTCTAGTGTCCTAGGTTGCAGTCCCCCCACCCCCCACCCCTTTCAATACTTTAATATATCATGCCACTCTCTTATGGCCTGCAGATTTTCCGCAGAAAAGTCAATTGTTAGCCATAGGGAAAGTTCCCTTCTATATGACTTTGTTTCTCTCTTGCTACCATACGAATTCTCTTTATTTTTAAATTTTTCCATTTAATTATGATATGTCTTGGTGTACATCTGCTTGGTATCACCTTATATGAACCATCTGTGCTTCTTGTACTTGGATATCTAATTCCTTCTTCAGGCTTGGGAAGTTTTCAGCCATAATCTCATTAATACATTTTCAGCCCCCTGCTTTCTCTCTTCTCCTCCTAGGATCCCTGTAATATGAATGTGGGTATTCTCAATGCATAGTCTTCTCTTGTGTTGTTGGAAGAGGGTGTTTGCTATGACCAGTGCATTCTCTTGGCAGAACTCTATTAGCCTTTGCCCTGCTTCATTCTGTACTCCAAGGCCAAAAGGCAATATCAAAGAATGCTCAAACTATCGCATAATTGCACTCATCTCACACTCTAGTAAAGTAATGCTCAAAATTCTCCAAGCCAGGCTTCAGCAATATGTGAACCATGAACTTCTAGATGTTGAAGCTGGTTTTAGAAAAGGCAGAGGAACCAGAGATCAAATTGCCAACATCCGCTGGATCATCAAAAAGGCGAGAGTTTCAGTAAAACATCTCTTTCTGCTTTATTGACTATGCCAAGGCCCTTGTGTGGAGCACAATAAACTATGGAAAATTCTTCAAGAGATGGGAATACCAGACCACATGACCTGCCTCTTGAGGAACCTGTATGCAGGTCAGGAAGCAACAGTTAGAATTGGACATGGAACAACAGACTGGTTCTAAATAGGAAAAGGAGTATATCAAGGCTGTATTTTGTCACAGTGCTTATTTAACTTCTATGCAGAGTACATCATGAGAAACGCTGGGCTGGAGGAAGCACAAGCTGGAATCAAGATTGCCGGGAGAGATATCAATAACCTCAGATATGTAGATGACACCACTCTTAAGGCAGAAAGTAAAGAACTAAAGAGCCTCTTGATGAAAGTGAAAGAGGAGAGGGAAAAAGTTGGCTTAAAGCTCAATATTCAGAAAACTAAGATCATGGCATCCGGTCCCATTACTTCATGCAAATAGATGGGGAAACAGTGGAAACAGTGGCTGACTTTATTTTGGGGGGCTCCAAAATCACTGCAGATGGTGACTGCAGCCATGAAATGAAAAGACACTTACTCCTTGGAAGAAAAGTTATGACCAACCTGGACAGCATATTGAAAAGCAGAGACATTACTTTGTCAACAAAGTTCTGTCTAGTCAAGGCTATGGTTTTTCCAGTGGTCATGTATGGATATGAGAGTTGGACTATAAAGAAAGCTGAGCACTGAAGAATTGATGCTTTTGAACTGTGGTGTTGGAGAAGACTCTTGAGAGTCCCTTGGACTGCAAGGAGATCCAACCAGTCCATCCTAAAGGAGATCAGTCCTGGGTGTTCACTGGAAGGACTGATGTTGATGCTGAAACTCCAATACCTTGGCCACCTGATGCAAAGAGCTGACTCATTTGAAAAGACCCTGATGCTGGGAAAGATTGAGGAGGAGAAGGGGACGACAGAGGATGAGATGGCTGGATGGCATCACCGACTCAATGGACATGGGTTTGGGTGAACTCCAGGAGTTGGTGATGGACAGGGAAGCCTGCCGTGCTGCGATTCATGGGGTCTCAAAGAGTTGGACAAGACTGAGCGACTGAACTGAATTGAACAACAGTCCTATAAGCCCTACAGGAAAATGCTAATGTTTCCATTTTATGAATCAGAGGATAGATGCTGAGGAGGTCCCACATAACTAAGACACAACTTTCCAACATTCAGGCTGGAGCCATTTTCAAACAAGGAAGCATTTCACAAAAGCTCATAAAAGTCATTAGTAAAACTTCTGTCGGTGAAAGTTGGGAATCCAAAGAGTCAGAGTCAAATGTGTGTTACCCCATTGCATGCATCTGCAGGAGAAAAAAACAGAAGTTAAACAAAGTTCATCATTCATGACAGTAGGGGGAAAAGCCCTCTGAAATTAACACAATTGTGCAACCCCCAGCAAGAAAAATTTGAGCTGTCTTGTACCACTTCTAAGTCCATAAATCTATATCACCTCCATTAATGCTTCGCAGACTCAAAGGCAAAGACAGAAACCCAAGGAGTACAGCAACATTTTTACAGCAGAATCAATTAGGTATGTGTTGTGCTTTTTAAATGCACCACTTCATATTAAGGTGCTTACAGGGTGAATAACAAACTCATAAAATGGTAATAACTATAATAACTGTAGCTTTGGCATCACCTTTTTACCATGTGGAATTGTCATGGGCCCAAAGGTAGTAAAATGCTCTTTAGAGAGTGCTGGGCATTGGGAAGGCTTGAGTAAACTGGAGACGAACACTTAGATGTCCGTCTCCTCTGCCTTGGTCACCTAGGACTTGGTAGAATGTAGGCTCTGGCATGGTGTTTTGGAATCCTCTACTGTTCCTAAATAAACAGAGGAAATTGCTCAGGATGGGAGCAATGGGCTAGAAGTCAAAGTATTTGAGCCATTGTGCTTTTTTGCCACCAGCTTACTGGGTAACTTTCAGGAACTGGATTATCTGAACCTCAGGATCCATGTCTTTAAAAAATTTTTTTGGAAACAGTTTATTTCCTTATATCAATCCCATGACATTTTTATTCCTATTTGACAGATGTCAAAGTCATACTCTTTAGCCAAGATCACATAACCAGTATCTAGACTCACCTGCTCCATTGTGCTGCCTGGTAAGGGAGTTCTGAGTTCCCCTTGGAGGCTCATGTTCTATGATTCTGTGAGCCACCAAATTGCTAAGCAAGGCTAAATCAACATCTTCAGTTGGAATGAGTCTTGTGAATAGCTTTTGTGAAAATAATATCCACTTTACTAACTTTAATAATAAATGTGCAGTCATTTTTTTAAGTTTATAAGCATCTTGTTTGACTCTTAAATGGAGATTTAATCTCAGTACTCATTCCCAAAATTCAGATTATGATTTTAAAACATTATCTGACTGGCCCAGTGTTACTTGGGGTGGTAATATAAAACAAATTTCATAATATGGTAAAATGAAAACTATATTTTATCTGTTTTAAAAGCATACAAAGATATTGTCTTCTTAGAGCGTTCTTTTCCTTAGACTACAAGAAGTAGCATCTAAGTCTGGATAAACCGATAGCCACCAAGGGACATAAACACATTTTCTCAGGAATAGCTGTCTCTCTTCAACTCAGAAAACCATAATGCTATCAGGGGCTTCTTTGTTTGGTAAATATCTCTGTGCTCTGGAATACTTAGCTCAGATAGGTATGCTCTATGGAGCCCTCCCAGCTCTGAGAGTCACCTGACCCCTCCTTTCATCAGCCCTTCATATCTAGCACAGGTCACATAGTATCTGTAAAGGCTATTGAGGAGCATGGACACTGGAGTCTGATAGCCTGTACTGGAAACTAGCTGGATACTAGCACCAGGATCTTTGCCCAGTGACTTGATCATTCTGTGCTTCCCTTTCCTTTATTTGCCTTGGTGGTGGTGTTCAGTCATCAGTCGTGTCTGACTCTTCACGACTGCATGGACTGCAGCACACCAGGCTTCCCTGTCCCCACCTACCCCACCCCACCCCACCACCATCTCCTGGAGCTTGCCCCAGTTCATGTGCACTGCATTGATGATGCCATCTAACCATTTCACCCTCTGTCACCCTCTTCTTCTGCCTTCAGTGTTTCCCAGCATCAGGGTCTTTTCCATGAGTCGGCTGTTTGCATCAGGTGGCTAAAGTGTTAGGGCTTCAGGTTCAGCATCAGTCCTTCCAATGAGTATTTAGGGTTGATTTCCCTTAATATTGACCAGTTTGACCTCCTTGCTGTCAAAGAGCCTCTCAAGAGTCTTTCCCAGTACCACAGTGCAAAAACATCAATTCTTTAGTACTCTGCCTTCTTTACGGTGCAGCTCTCACAACCATATGTGACTACTGGAAAGACCATAGCCTTGACTGTATGGACAAAGTGACGTCATTGCTTTTTAACACACGGTTTAGGTTTTGCATAGTTTTCCTGCCAAGAAGAAAGGCATGTCACGACACGTTAAGGCATACCACAACAAGGCAACGATTCATGAAGGGTTATTTGCCTTGCATCTAGGAAAATAATAACACCTAATTTTCATAGTTGTTGGGATTAAATGAGTTAATCCAGGTACTTAGAATAGTCTTTGGTACAGAGTAAGCGATGTAGCCTGCCAGGCTTCTCTGTCCTTGGAATTCTCCAGGCAGGAATACTGGAGTGAGTTGCCATTCCCATCTACAGGGAAGCTTCTGACCCAGGGATCAAACCCTGGTCTCCTGCATTGCAGGCAGATTCTTTACCATCTGAGCCACTGGGGAAGCACATACGGAGTAAGTACTTAGATGCCAGTTATTACTATGGAAAGAGCATGGTCACTGGAGTCCAACAGAATTGGATTTAAAACCCAGCTCTGCCTTTATTTGCTGTGTGGCCCCCAAAAATCACTTTCCTGCTCTGAACCCTAGTTTGTGCATCTGTAAACTGGAGCTTATTTTACTTATCTTGAGGGTCGTTGTAAGGTTTGTGGGGAGTGTAAAGAAACTACCTACTGCCTGGAAAAGGGTAGACATGCGGTGGCAGTGATGACGGGAATGTGGGTGAGGGAAGGGGCGGCCATGGTGATGAGAGGTGGGCGTGGGGATAATGGCTGTGTGGTGGGAGTGGTGATCCTGGACCTGTCTTCCTTGGGAGTGGTGGTGAGGCTGGTGACGAGCGTGACGTGCTACACAGCTGTCTTCCAGGTTAGGCTCTGAACTCATTCTGGGTGGCGAGTCTTGTCTTGGTGTCCTCTGTGGTCATGAAAAATAGGCCAATTGAGGAGATACTAGAAGGAGCTAGGCTTAGACTGGACTGGAGTATCAGCAGGCCAGACTCTACCTCTGGATACCCTAAAGGAGTGGCTTTTTGTACTCTGTGGTATCCATGGGGAATTTTAAACCTGGATTGGATGCCTATCTTCACTAAAAATCAAGGGTATTTAATCTGATGGGTATTGTCCAGGATCAATTATATGAGCATTGCCAGGAGAATTGCCCAGGAATCATATCAAAGTAAGCCTCCATGCAATGATAAGAATGCAGGGACAGGATTTAAGGTAGTTTAAGAAGAGACTGCTGTATCTTTCCTTCTCAAGGGGCTGTATCCATTAATGCCCAAAGTAATCAAGGTGAAATACTTTGATCAAGATCTGTACATAGAAACCTCTCAAAGTATTGGTCAATAGTGTTACTACTATTAACTATTGCTATCATGATCAGGCCTAGATAGCTGAGCTGGATATTAGAGCCAGACCCCAGCTCCACTTTCGTCAAGGACCTGGCGATAAAGCACAATTCAGTGTTGAAGGGCTCAAAAGTAGTGACAGCAATAGCAGCAAACAGGATATTAAAGCAGAAACTCCATGAGCCCAGGTCATCTGAAGATGACAGAAGTCTGAGAGGCTATGAAAGCGCCTATGCCTAGCTCTCCCCTCTCATCCTGCATTCACGGGACCACACAATAACTCAGCCAAGTCCAGCCCTCTCTCCACTGACGTGAGCCTTCCTAATATTCTCTCTGCCCTGATCAGGCCTGGCTGGACCTCGGAGTCTAAAATTAAACAGGGCTGGGAAAGACTAGGCAATGTCACAACTCTGCCACAGAAAAAAACCCAAAAAAACAGAGGCTGTGGCCCAATTCTGGCAAGCCCAGAGGTATGCCAACGGCTAAACTAAATGGGAAGACACAAAATTACACTTCTAAATCAAAGCATTTCCCTTTTTAGCAAGGAAGGCAAAATTCCTGGCTGCTCCTGAAGTTTCTTTTTTGTCAGAGGTAACAGTCTGAAAAATGATGGTAACAGGTTATGAGCATGCATGCCCCAATATTTACTCCAAATACATGAGCAGAAATATGATGTGGGCCATGAATCTTTCGTGTAAAATGCTCTCAAGATATCAGCTATAAAAGTGGGGGTGTGTTTACATACCTATACAAAATATCTGAACAGAAGGCAACACTAGTGCTTAAAAATCTTAACATTAGCCACCGTGGACCTTTTTAAAATGGACAATGAACTTCCCAAAGAAAAACAAAACCAGAAATCTACATTATGCATGTTTTTAGAATTTGACTTTTAGAAGAATTTGTGTGTGTGTGTGTGTCTGTGTGTGTGTGTTGCTCAGTTGAGCCCAACCCATGTCTCCTGCATTGCAGACAGATTCTTTACTGTCTGAGCCACCAGGGAAGCCCAGAAGAATTACTATTTCAGTTTTAATTATTCTCCCCAACCTCTATCTCAAGCCTCCATCTACAAAACAGCATCATCTGGCCTTAGATGTTTCCCCCTTCCAATCCATAATTGATACTTTAGTGTCTAGGCTGGGGTCAGGAAATTATTGCCTGTTTTTCTTTGTGCATAAAGTTTTATTGGAACAAAGCCAGGCTCAGTTGCTTATATATCTGTGGCTGCTTTTGTGCTATGATGGCGAAGTTGAGTAGTTGAGACAGGAGTTCTATGGCCTGCAAAGCATAAAACTTCTAATCTCTGACTCTTTATAGAAAAATGAATCCTTACTCTCTACCAATAGTTCTTAACATTAACTGCATATTCAAATCATGTGGAGAGCTTTTAAAAAATCCCAGTGTTACCCTAAATCCATTAAGTCAGTATCTCTGAAGGTGGAACCCCACTATTGTTTAAGTCTATTGAGTTACTCCATTGTGCACCTAAGACTGAGCACCCCTGCCCTGGAAAGTCCTGTATATTGTCAGAGCCTGGAGTATAAGTCCAGGAACAACACTTTTAGTTTCCTATCTATCAAACGGGATTTAGAATCCCTACCTCATAAGGTTGCTGTAGATGCTCAGCCCATTACCTTCAATTCCTTAAAAAAATGTCAGATTCCTACCTTTCTTCTAATAAATCTTATAATTTAAATTCTCACTGTAATGGAGGATAAAGCTGCCAATAAGTGTTGATACGCTTTAGCAATGTTTTTTTCACACCTCCTATAGGATCTTTCTCTTAAGGGAAGTTTTTCTTAATGCTCTGATCAGAGCTTTCTGTAGGTAGCCTCCATAATAACGCTGACTAAGTTGAAGGAGGGGACACAGATGGAAACTGAAGGAGTGCCTCCAGGTAGCAGAAGGGAATGAATATTCAAAAAGACCATTGCATATGTAAATCAGAAGATTCTTATATAACATTAAATGTGATTCTCATTTATAAAGATTTCCTTACCAGCTGTGTTTTTATCTTTAGATTATGGACCAACTAAACCAATGGGTCTCCAGAATGAGAGATAGATGACCATCATCCAAAATCATAACTCACACACACACACCACACACTCCCTCACTCTATGGGAATGAGAAGCAATGGACTGTGGTTCCACTTCTGTTATTTTCCACTACTCTGAACCCACGCTTATCAGCAAAGCATGTCTCTGAATTGAAGATTCTCATATGTTTTTTATTTTTATTTAGTTTGAATATATGAAGTTGGATCGCTCAATGTCTGAGAGCCAAATTTGATGAGTCTTTGATGTTAATTGACTTCTAGTAACCTAGTCTGTATGATCCCTGGAGAAATGCCTTCAGACCTCCAACCACATCCCAATGCACACAAACACTGGGGTTTTGGGTTATGCACAACTGAATAGCACTCCAGGAAACGCTTCATTTTTTCACTTGGTAAGTATATGAGCCTCTTAGATGAATATTGTTGTTGGCACTGGGGACTCTAGAATAAAAAAGATAAGACACTTGCCCTCATGGAACTTAAAATTGTGTGGTGGATCTGAGAAGCCAATCACAAATAAAGCTCACGTTTTTCACATTATTTTTTCTTTATAGTGATTCATTCCTATTACTCTCTAAATTTCATAGATGAGGGAATGAAATTTTAAAGTGGTATTAGAGCTTGCTTAAGATCCAAGAGTCAGGACTAAGCTTTTTCCTTCAGTTCTTCATGTATATACTCCCCTGCTGCTGCTAAATCGCTTCAGTTGTGTCCAACTCTGTGCGACTCCATAGACAGCAGCCCACCAGGCTCCCCCGGCCCTGGGATTCTCCAGGCAAGAACACTGGAGTGGGTTGCCATTTCCTTCTCCAATGTATCAAAGTGAAAAGTGAAAGTGAAGTCGCTCAGTCGTGTCCGACCCTCAGCAACCCTATGGACTGCAGCCTACCAGGCTCTTCCATCCATAGGATTTTCCAGCCAAGAGTACTGGAGTGGGTTGCCATTGCCTTCTCTGATATAATCCCCTAGACCTATTAATTCTGCTTATCAACAAATATACCTGCCTTCATCCTGGTAACCTTTAACAGACTAAAAGCATTATATTACTTATATATGCATTCATGCTAATTCGCTTCAGCCATGTCAGATTCTCTGTGACCCTACAGACTTTATCCCTCCCTTTATCCTGAAGGAATAAAGTCTATGGGATTCTCTGGGCAAGAATACTGGAGTGGATTGCCATGCCCTCCTCCAGGGGATCTTCTGGACCCAGGGACTGAACCTGTGTCTCTTAAGTTTCCTGCATTGGCAGGTGGATTCTTTTAACACTAGCACCATCTAGGAAGTCCCATACTTGTACATAGAAGCACATTTCCAAAGATGTTCAAGTCTTGTTTCTCCAGGCTGCCTCTAATGTTTAGTAGTAAACACAGTACCAGAGAAAGGGAATGGAGACAGACATAGATTGATGAGAAATGGGGACTGGAGCAAAAGCAAAAACCTAACAATCTAATGTCCCATCTCTGGCCTTTCCCCAACCTCTCATACTCTATGCTTCAACTGTAATGCATTGTGTAAGTGGCAGATTATATTTTCTAAATACCTGCTCTTCTAAAACCTTGCCAATATTCCAGGAAGAAAGAGAGTCCTTCCCTTTTTACATGGATGGGCCTTTCTGATTTTCCTGTTGGCTTTAGCTGAAGCAATGCTACATGAATCTCTCTTGGGATGCTTATCCTTGGAAGCCAGTTGGTCTCTGTGAAGAAGCTTAGGCTCTCTCTGCTTTGGCTCCACCCTCCTGGTCCAGCTAATACCCATTCATCCTTCTATTGCACTTCATTTGGGAAGACCTACCAGGTTTTCCAATGTCTTCTCCTCTGGGAATCTCTTAAAATAATGACTGTGGGATGTACGGGCCTGTGTTTAATTGTCTGTTGCCCTGACTAGACTGAGAACATCTTGCAAGTTCGGACTATATCTTGATTGTATCTCCTGCAGCTAGCACCATACCTGGCACCAGGTTTGCACTGGATAAATATCTGCTGAGCTAACGAATTGTGTGAGTAGAGGAAAAGCAGTTACTGCCCAGTAGCAGGCCATGTGAAGAACTATGGACGTTAGTTTCTGCTAAGCTTAGTATTTAATTAGAAGTGGAGCAGTGTCACCAAATATTAAGATAGTCTTGGGCTTCATTAATAGAAGTTTGGTATAAATAATAAGGGAGGTTATTATCTTGTTCTATGAGATCTGAATGCTTCTAGAATATTGTTTTGAACATGTTATTTATATCATTATTAGTAACAGACAAAATGTTACCTTGAACAGTAGTTTAAAACATGAAGGCATATTTTGCCTGGAGAAGAAGAAACTCAAGGGGGACCTGCCCACATCATTAAATCACTGGATAGTTGTCCTGGGAGGAAGGGGCAAGTGTGTACTATTAGTTTAATATGTAATGTCAACTTCAGGTGGCTTTCCTGTAGGAACCCTCTAGCAAGAAAGACATGTTTACCTCCATCAGGAATGTGTGATTTAAAAGAGGAACAGTCACATTTTCAGTGAAACACAGGAAAACCATCAGATTTCAAAAATGCTTTTGTATGTGTTGGAAATGGTAGAGTTGTTTATTTTTCAGATTAATTAAGGCTTATTTTGTAAATGAATGACACTGCAGAGGCAGGAAACTGGCCCTACGATCCAAGGGTGTGTTTGATTTCTGTCCTGAAGGAATGAACATAAAAAAAAAGAAAAAAACAAAACACCAGGGACCTCAGGAACGTTCCTAAACATCAGCCCCTTTGGCAGAGTTCTATCTTACTGCTAAGCGTGAATGCTCAGTGTATTAAATCATCATCTATAATCCCTCATTACTTTCCAAGTAATGTGGCTGCTTATTCAAAAGCAATTAGACTCACTGTGTAGAGAGATTACCATTAAACCTGCATTTTCCGTAAGCTTGGCATTGATACAACTCTCATTACTAGCGACTTTGAGATCTTTCAAACTAAAAGAAAGAAAGATTGAAGGAAGTGAATTTTATTGGTGCCTGCTCTGGGTCGAGCACTGAAATTGGCATTTAATAATCCACACGGCACAAACTCTTGAGATTTTGGCTATTACTGTCTCCACTTTTCAGTTGAGAGAGTGAGACAGAGGGAAAGTCATGCCCCTGGAAAGCAAAACCAGTGAGGTCTGCAGCTGCAGGAGGAGGTGGAGGAAGTCTAGTCTACCTGACTCCTGTAGCCTGTTTTCTTCCTATACTACATGGTCCTCTGCTTTCAGCTGATGCTTATTGACCGTATACTACACTGTGCTTTAGGGAACACAGACTATATGCTGAAGGAGATAAGGAGAGGACAAAAGGCATGCGCATGAATAATGTGATCCAAGACAGGAAGTCATAAGAAAAAAAGAATGACTGAAAACCATAATGTCATTCAAGGAAAGGAAAACTTGCTTCCATCCTTGCAAGATTTCCTAAAGGAAAATCAAGGGAAGTTAAGGATTTGATGAACAAAAATGTCACTGGTGAGAAGAACCTCAGCGACCCAAAATGATATCACTTGGAATCTCTGATGTTTGCTTCCTCTTCCAGAGCATATATTAACTTCATTATTTGACCTGCCTCTCTGGCCTACTAAGGAAGGAAGGTTCAGAATGGAAACCTGAAAGGGAAACTTAAAGACTGACTTTTCTTGTCTCTTGCCATAGACATAGATCTGAAGCAGCCATTTAAAAAATATATTATGCATTGTCAAAGATATATTGGATTGGTCAAACAGTTCACTCAGGTTTTCCATAGCCTCTGTTGAAAAAATCTGAATGAACATTATGGTCAATGCAATCAACAATTATATAATGAATAATAAACCAAAGACCACTCCCTTTAGAAATAAAATGGTATCCATATGTTTGCTGTCTACGCCTGTGTCTCTATTTCTGGTTTACAAAAAAGAACACCTATACCATTTTCTAGATTCCACATATATGTGATAATAGCTGATACTTGTTTTTCCCTTCCTGATTTACTTCATTCTCTGACCCTCTCTTGTATGGATACCAAGGGGGAAAGAGCAGTGGGAGGAAGTGGGAGATTGGGATGCACATATATACACTATTGATGCTGCGTATAAAATAGATAACTAATGAGAGCCTTCTGTATACAGCACAGGGAACTCTACTTAACGCACGGTCACAACCTGAGTAGGAAGGAAACTCAAAAGGAAGGCGATGTGTGTATATGCATGGCTGATTCATTCTGCTGCACAGTAGAAGCTAACACAACATTGCAAAGCAACTATGTTGGTGTTCAGTTGCACAGCCGTGTCTGACCCTTTGTGACCCCATGGTCTGCAGCACGCCAGGCCTCACTTGTCCCTCACCATCTCCCAGAGTTCGCCCAAGGTCATGTTCATTGCATCGGTGATGGTGTCTGGCCATCTCATCCTCTGACACCCTGTTTTCCTTCTGCCCTCTATCTTTCCCAGCATCAGGGATTTTTCAACAAGTCATCTATTTGCATCAGATGACCGAAATACTAGAGCTTCAGCTTCAGTATCAGTCCTTCCAGTGAATATTCAGGGTTGATCTCCCTTAAGATTGACTGGTTTGATCCTTGCTGTCCAAAGGACTTTCAGGAGTCTTCTCCAGCACCACAGTTCAAAGGCATCAATTATTTGGCATCCTACCCTAAAAAAAAATAATATTTTTTTTAAAAAGAAAAATAAAATATTACTGGTGTTGTTGAAAATTTCTCAGCCATTTCCTGGTGATATTACCTACCCTCTCCTTTAAAGCAAAACACTATCCTGTATTTGGTGTTGGTAATACACATTCATATTTGAATATAATTACAGCACATGTGTGTATATGTAGGTATTTTATGTGTTTGATATTATAGTTAGTGGGAAATGGTACATTTTGCATTAAAATTATTTTGTGGTGGTATATATAAATAAATTTGTTTTTGTAGACATTGATCATATATCCAGAAACATTCTTACTCTAATAATTTATAGATGTGCTTGTGTTTTCCCTAAAAATTATGTAGAGCTCCACTGCATAATATTCTATCACAGCTTATTTTTCTATCAATAATCATAAAAAATCATTGGCCTTAATAATTTCAGCTGCAGAACATTTTTTGTCATTTTATATCTGTGTACTATGTCATTAAATGAATATACCATAATTGATCTGTTCATTCTTACAGTAGTTGTCTTCTTTATGTCTTTTATAGCTTTTAGTTCTATTTTTTGTTTGTTTGTTTCTTTGTTGTCAAGTACTGAATACTCTTCTATATGACTTAGTGTAAGCCAGTGAGTGTTTCTGCATCTAGAGTATATACCTCAGAATTTAGTTGCTGTGTACAAGTTCTTGTTATATTTTCACCAGCATCTGGTAATATCAGACTTTATTGATCTAATATATATAATGCATTTCAAAGATTTAATTGGCCTCTTTCTGTTTATCATTGAAGTTTAAAATCCTTTTTCTTTGTTTTCTTTCCATATTTCTCCTAAGAACTGATTTTGCATATTTTTTGCCACAGTTTTTTGAATTGTTTCACTCAGTAAATTGATTTTGATATCTGATTTTTTGACTATTTGATTTTTTATACCTTTTTGCATTCTAGATAATTGGCTTGTGGCTTTTAATACCCTCTTTCAATAAATGTTTATTTGTATTAATTGTAGTTAAATTTTACCAAATCTTGTTCTCTGGTTTACACAGGTCATGTCCCTGGTTTCATAGATATTTCAAACTTTGAGGTAAAAATGATACTCTGTTACATTTTCTCTGAAAGGTATAAATTTTACTTTTATAATGAGGTTTTTATTCTTTCACATGTACATATAAATACTGTACATGAATATACATATATATAATTAAACTGAGACATGCATATGGTTTAAGCTGTCATTTGAGTGTATGTACACTACATATTAACTATCCTCCATCATATTAAGTGTTTTTTCACATCATATTTTATATATTTTACTTTTTTATATCACTTAACTAATTATTTTAGGTACAAATGATTTTACTTTTACCTTTTTAATTTTGTCTTTTCAACTTTATAACTAACTTTACAGGTGGAGTTCACCTTTACCAGTGGGATTTTTCTTTCATAATTTTCTTGTTTCTATTTATGACTTTTTCTTTTTCATCTAAAGAAGTCCCTTTAACATTTCTTGTAAGTGAAAGTGAAAGTGAAGTTGCTCAGTCGTGTCCGACTCTTCGCAACCCCGTGGACTGTAGCCTATCAGGGTCCTCTGTCCATGGGATTCTCCAGGCAAGAGTACTGGAATGGGTTGCCATTTCCTTCTCCAGGGGATCTTCCCAACCCTGGGATCCAACCCGGGTCTCCTTCATTGCGGGCGGACACTTTACCATCTGAGCCACCAGGGAAGCCCCATAACATTTCTTGTAAGACCAGTTTAATTGTGATGAACTCTTTATGTTTGTTTGTCTGGAAAGTTCCTTATCTCTCCTTCAATTCTGAATGATAACCTCGTTGGCTAGAGTATTCTTGGTATAGGTTTTTTTCCTTTCAATCCTTTTAAGGTATCATGCCATTCTTTGGGCCTGGAAAATTTCTACTGAAAAGTCAGCTGATAGTCTTATGTGGGTTCCCTTGTACATAGCTAGTTGTTTTTCTCTTGCCAGTTTTAAGATCTCTCTTTGAGTTTAACTCTTGATACTTGAATTGTAATGTGTCTTGGTGTGGGTCTCTTTAGCTTCATCTTGTTTGGGACGCTGTACTTCCTGGACTTGGATGTATGTTTCCTTTGCAAGTTAGAGAAATTTCCACCATTCCTGTCCCTTTCTCTTTTTCTTTTTGTGGACACATAATAATGAAAATGTTAGTATACTTGATTTTTTTTCCCCTGAGAGCCCTTAAACTCTCCTCATTTTTATAAATTCTTTTTTTCTTTCTGTTGTTCTTATTGATGATTGTCTTCCAGATAACTTCTGTGTTATCACCTAACCTGCTGTTGATTTCCTCTAATGCATTTTTCATTTCAGTTATTGTATTCTTCAACAATGATAGGTTCTTTTATATTTCCTAATCCTTTGTTGAAGCTCTCACTGCATTCCTTTATTCTTTTGAGTTCATTGAGCATTTTTATGACCTTTGGTTTCAGCTCTTTGTCAGGTATTCTGACTATCTCTGCCTTATTCCTGTTTTTTCTTTTTTTCCATTTCCCCCCCTGCCTGGTTCTTCTATTTTCTCATTTTTTTTGATTTTCTATCTCTATCAATTTTGTGAAATAGTTAATCTGTCCCAATCTAGAATGCATGTACTTGTACAGGAACATCCCTATGCAGACTGTGTGTGCCCAGTGACTTTGGTGGGAGGGTTGGAGCTGAAACAAGCATAAGCTGGAGCTTTTCCAGGGGCATGCTTAGGGTTGGCTGGAGTTGGAGGCCAGCATAGGCTGGGGCTTCTCCCAAAGCATGCTGGGAGGTGCACCCTTGGAAGAGGGGCTGGAGCTGGAGGCAGTGGAGCCAGAGCTTGGCATAGGCCAGGGCTTCTCCAGAGGCATGCCAGGGGCCACCATCTTGACAAGCGGTTTGGAATCGAAACTGAGTGCAGGCTGAGGGGAGCAGGTGAGGGCACTCTTGACAAGCCATATACAGGGCCAAGTGCTTGCCAGTCTACTCTCTGTGCTGGGACTCAGAACAAGTAAGTCTGTGCACACTCACTATAAGAGCACAGTCTCAGTTTTCTACAGCCTTCCAGCTCTACTAGTTGTCAGCCCTGCTGGATTTCAAAACCAGCTATGAGGGCCCATCTTCCCAGTGCTCGTCCCAAGGGCTAGGGAGCCCAATGTGGGGCTTGAAGCTTCCCCCTTAGGGCCACCTCCAAGTTTGTGTTATCTCCTTCCTCTTTTGCATCACCTGTCAGGGATGTGGGTCCTATCTAGGACTGCTTCTCTTACCTTCCTACCAATCTCAGTGTGATTTTTTTTTCCCCTCCTTTATCTTCTTAGTTGTAAAAAAGCTGTTCTAGTCTTCAGATCAGAGAGTTGTTCCGAAAGCTATTGTAGTTTTTGTGTGTCTGTGGGAAGAGGTGAGCTCAGAATCTTCCTGCTCTGCCCTGTTGATCCTAATTTCAAGAATGCGGTCACTTTCTTATGTATTGAGCATAGATTTAGAATCCTTACCTTTTTATTCTAATGGTTTGTCTGCAGATTCTGACACTCTTCTCTGTGTTTTTAAAGAGAATATGCCCAGTGTTTGACTGTTAAGTATGATGCTTGTATATTTTACATTGATATTTTTTATCAGGTTAAGAATGTTTTATATTATTCCTCATTTCCTAAATTAAATCATAGCTAATGCATTGAGTTTTCTTCTGTTTCAAAGAAATGAGTAATATTAATATATCTTCTCATATGAAAAAAGCCTCTCTTACCGGGATAACCACAGCTTTCTCAAGATGTCTCATCTGTTTATTAGCATTGCTGTACTCATTTTGTTAATAATATATTTAAGAATTTTGATTTTGTTTTGCTTGCATTTGTTACAGGAGTATGATCTCTAATTTTCTTTTTCTTATTGAATTATTTATGGAGATACCAGCCATATTAAATAAATTGGGGAATGTTCCCTCTTACTATGCTATGAAATAGTCTGTATAATGTTTGAATCATTTGCAAACATTTGAGTTTAGTAAACTCACCTGTAAAAATTATCTTTGTGAGTAGATTCTAAACTATTGATCATATGTATTTAATGATAAAAGACCTGTTGAGGTTTCCTTAATGTATCTGGACAAAAATTTCCATTTCCTTAATCTTGAAATTTTTTATAATATGCTGTCTTATTTATCTCTGCTCTATCTTTATATTCCATTTTTAAATTCTGTATATTATCTGTGTCTTCCTTCTTTTTTCATGATAAACCTTTATGAAATTTTTCTATTTTATTATTCTAGTAACATTTTGACTTTGTTGACCCTTTTTTTCTTTCTGTTTCATTAATTTTGGTCTTCATTATTATTTGTATTTTGCTTTTTATTTTAAAAAATTTAAATTTAATTAAATTTAAATGTGTTTAACTCCTGACTTTTCAGCTTTTCTTCTAATTTAAAAAACAAAGTTTTGATTTTTTTTTTTCAAAATGACACTTCCACTGTGTCTTAGAAGTTTTGATGCATGTGATTTTCAATATTAATTACAGAAATTTCAAATTTTCTCCAATTTCATTTTGATTCAATTTTATTATCTTCAAATGGTTTAAGTAATATTTTAAAGCATAATTTCTGATTTTAATATTTTCAGAATACATGGGTCATATGATAACCTCTTCTTGAAAATAATTAAGATGCATTGTGGCCTAATAAATGGTCATTTAAAAAAATCTATGAGAAAAGTATATTTTGTCATTCTTTGGACTATAATCATAAATCTTCTATAATCTTACTGAGGTTTGTATGAATTATATATCAGTTAATGAGAGTACGTGTGCATGCTAAGTCACTTCAGTCATGTCTGACTCTCTGTGACCCTATGGACTAGAGCCTGCCAGGCTCCTCTTTCTATTAGATTCTCCAGGCAAGAATACAGGAGTGGGTTGTCATTTCCTTCTCCAGGGAATCTTCCTGACCCAGAGATCAAATCCATGTCTTTTACATCTCCTGTTTGGCAGACAGGTTCTTTACCACTAGTGCTACCTGGGAAGCTCAATTAATGAGAGACATTTTGTAAAATCTGACACCTTGTTTGTAGATCTATCAATTTGTTGATGCATTTCAATTAATATTAGGTTTATGTATGCTTTATGTAACATAAGGCCACAGCATTGGCCATTTCAAATCACTGTCTTCCTATTGATTTAATTTTTTTTAGTTTTGTCAGGATCTTCATCCTTAATTCTTTCTGGTTAGTCTATTTTTTCATGTCTGTAATAAATGTTATGCTATATCATTCTTTTGTTTAGTGTTTACTTGATAAATCTATTTCCACCTTTTACTTGGATAAAAGTTCAATCTTGATAATTTGCTATTTTTTCCATTGAGAACAATGTTATTTATGCATTTACTTATTTATTTTTGAGATATAAGTGGCATATAGCACTGTGTAAATGGAAGGTTACAACATATCGATTTTTTACATTTATATACTGCAATATCATTACACCTGTGGCATTATCCAACATCTTTATCGTGTCATTTAATTATCATTTCATTTTTGTGGTGAAAAAAATTGAGGTCTTGTTGCTCTGTAACTTTGAAGTTTATAATACAATATTGTTGACTGTAACCACTATGTTTTGCATTTGATCTCCAGATTTAACTTTAGTTGCAAGCTTGTCCTCTTAAACACATCTCTTTAGTTCTCCCAACACTTCTCCTAGTACTGATATTTATGTCCCTTTCTACAAGTTTGGTTTTTTTAGATTCCACATATAAGTGATATCATATGGTGTATGTTCCGTAAATCAGTTAGGTTTTTGTTCACTCTTTTTGTTCTTTTTCCTTTGTTCTCCCCTGACTGCGTTATTTCAAAGTTTCTATCTCTAGCTAACTGAGTCTGTCTTCTGTTTGATCTCTTCTGCTATAGATGCTCTCTATTGCATCTTTCCTTTTATTCCCCGATTTCTTTGGATCCAGAATGTGATTTTACATTTTTTATCTCTTAATTTTTAATTTTGTTCATGAATCATTTCCCTGATTTTCTTGAGTTGTGTTTCTCTGTTCTCTCTAGCTCTTTAATTTCTTCAAAACAGTGATTATGACTTCATTATCCGCTAAATCGCAAAACTTTATGCCACTGAGCTTGATTATTGGAGAATTATTATTATGTTTTTGGTGATATAGTTCCTTGTTGTTTCACATCTGAAGTAGCAGACACCTTCTTAAATCTTTGCTGTTTGCTTTTATACAGAGTATTCTGTTTGTTGGTGCTATTATTTTCTGGGTTTTCTCTGACTTTGTATAGGTTCACTCATTCCATTTTTCTCGATCCCTCCTATAGAAGAATTCTTCCTCTGGTTCTTAAATCTTACCAGACTGGCTAATAAAAACCTTTCTTTTATTTTCCAGAGGTGCTGCTACCACTCACGTTTGTGGTTTCTCTCTTGCCCACAGCCCCTGGCCTGTTTTCTGAGGGGACTCCCTGTTAATCACAGCAACTCTCAGGGCTGCACTAGAGCAGGGCTGGTCAAAGTGTCAGGGAAGAATAGGTTTGCACTCAGAGCTCTGGCGTGTCTGTGAACCTCCTAGAGGTATCTTCCAATGATGGTTCATGGGCAGGCTTTCTGCTGGAGTTGTGAGACAGTCAGTAGGAGCCCCATTCCTCAAATGCCGTTTGATATTTGTTTCTGCCTGTTTCTCAAAATCCTTCTTCTGACCAGTCATGGAAGTCCCACCTCAGTACTCTGATTGCTGTGGGAGAAGAATAGGCTTATACAGCAGCATCTCAAACAAAAGGGTAATCAGGGACTCACTCACTATTTTCCTGTTCCCACATGGGAGAGGTTGCTGTAGGCTAGTTCAGCCTTGTTCAGTGCTTCCTTGAGGGGGAAATGGTGCCAGCAAGCCTCCTTTACCATATTCAGTGTGTCCAGACTTATGGTTTTTACTTGAACAGAGAACTGAACTCCTTCCTTGGGAAGGCTGGGCTTCTACAAAATCCCTCTTAGATATGAGTGTGTACCCAGGTCAGCACACTTCTTGGTTTTCCCCAGCCAGGACTGAGAGATGCTGTGGCTTGTTTATAAGCTCTTGTTTTTTCTGTGGCTTGTATTGAGTTTGGTGTCTTTGCCTATTACCCAATGCACTGATGGGTGAGCTCCCACCTGGGTTCTTTTGGCATATGGTGCTCATTCCTATAACTCCCACAGAGATACTTTTATTCGTGGACTGATGCCTAATTAGTTGTTTAGGGGGGAACAAAAGGAGGGATGTCTTATGTTGCCGTGATGCTGATGTCACTTCTCTTACTTAACATTTTAGATGCGTCTTAGATAAATACTGTCATGCGGCTGGGTGTCATCTTTGTGAACTCATGTTGACAATTTAAGCTAACTGATTGTGGTTACTGATACATTTTTATTTATGTTATTTAATTTTTGTTTTTAAATGCTTCATTGTTTTCTCCTTAAATGTATTATTTTAATTTTCCTTCTACTGTTCTAACAATTTTTCACCATATTTCTGACCTTTAAATTGCTTTCTTTACAATTTCATATAAGCAATTTCTTTACTTTCCTCTGAAACAAACTTGATATTGCATTTAACCTAGACATACGCTTTTGGATGGTCAGAAAGACTTCCTGCCTCCCATGTGATCATTGTTTTATATTCTAGTTTTATCTATTTTTAACCAGTAAAGTTACATGTTTTATTATTTACACAATTAGTGTTTATTTATTATGCACACATGTATAATAATTGGCTCACAGATCAGTATGTTTGGCACCTCAAATATTTCCTCTAGAATTGATGATCTACTTAGAATACATTTTAAGTTTCTCTAGTAATAATAGAGAGTGACCTATATTGGTGGGCACTCTCCATTATTATTTTATAAAACATCATTATTTAACTACTCTTTTTCAAACTAGGTTTGCTGATTATAGAATTCTAGGATGATGACTGTTTTCCCCCAATTGTGAGATATCCTTCAGTCTTCTGTCTTCCATTGTTGCTGTTAAGTCTAATGTTAGTCTAATTGTTATTGCTGTGCCCTTTTATTTTCTCCCTTTCTATTTTTAATAATCTCTTGGTAATTAATGTTCTACCTTTTCTCAATGATGCATCTGGGCATATATTCTTATTGATTGTCTTAGGATATTTTTGTTTTATGATTTGAGGATGTATTTTTAATCAGTTCTAGAACATTCTCTCCTGCAAAATAATGTTATACTGCCTTTTTTAAATTATCCTTATTCTCTGCTGAGAATTATTTTCCTGAGAATAATTATCCTTATCCTCTCCTACTAAATGTTCAGTTCAGTTCAGTTCAGTTGCTCAGTCGTGTCTGACACTTTGCGACCCCATGAATCGCAGCACGCCAGGCCTCCCTGTCCATCACCAACTCCCGGAGTTCACTCAGACTCACGTCTATCGAGTCAGTGATGCCATCCAGCCATCTCATCCTCTGTCGTCCCCTTCTGCTCCTGCCCCCAATCCCTCCCAGCATCAGAGTCTTTTCCAATGAGTCAACACTTTGCATGAGGTGGCCAAAGTACTGGAGTTTCAGCTTTAGCATCATTCACTCCAAAGAAATCCCAGGGCTGATCTCCTTCAGAATGGACTGGGTGGATCTCCTTGCAGTCCAAGGGACTCTCAAGAGTCTTCTCCAACACCACAGTTCAAAAGCATCAATTTTTTGGCGCTCAGCCTTCTTCACAGTCCAACTCTCACATCCATACATGACCACTGGAAAAACCATAGCCTTGACTAGACGGACCTTAGTTGGTAAAGTAATGTCTCTGCTTTTGAATATGCTGTCTAGGCTGTAGTCCTTGTCATTTTACTGTTCATGTCTCTTAACTTTGTCATCTCTTTGTTGTCGTTTGTGCTGCGTTCTGTATACTTTCTGGAGATATTTTCTTATAAAGTGCTAATTCTCTCTTTACCTATTTCTCATCTGCCCTTTAACCCAAGTGTGGAAGGGATTCTTCTTTGTTTGGCAGGGAGAGCAGGGTTAAATGTTTTTTTCTTTCACTTCTGGGAATACATATAGGTCTTTTCAAACACTTTGAATCTTTTTTGATAGTCATATTCCAGTATCGTATTTTGGTTCCATATTTTATTTCCTCAAACATCTTAAACCTTCTTATGTTCTATATAATAGCCCTCCAAACTTGAAGTCTCTGGTATCCAATTCTGCTGTTTAAATTTTTCTCAATTTTGGCAGCTTAGTTTCTCCAAGGGGGATTTGCATTTATTCTATCACTGGGAGCCCTAAGGCACCATGAACACATGATTACTTTTAATACACTTTATACTTGAAGTTTCACAAACCTTACAGTGTAGTTTCAGACTCTCGTACCTGCTTGAGGTATGGCCTGTGGTTACAAACTGTCATTGAGACATTTTTCCCAATAAACAAACAACTTTCCTTATAACTTTCCTTTGCTGGCAGGCTTTTTTTGGTCCCCTAAAACACCCTTCAACATATAGTCTTTGAAGTTCTCAGTTATATGTAGGAGTCCTTAGTTCTAATTCTTTATCCTCTGTGGTTCTGAAGCAATTAAAACTCAAGACTGTAGAGGTCAGGTCTTGGCAAATGCCCCCCATGCCAAGCATTCAGCATTGATTTCTCACTGTCACCTGTTCCCTCTATTTGCAGTCTCTAGAGATTTCTTCATGTGTTGCACTCACATCACACGCTAGTAAAGTAATGCTCAAAATTCTCCAAGCCGGGCTTCAGCAATATTGTGAACTTCCAGATGTTCACGCTGGTTTTAGAAAAGGCAGAGGAACCAGAGATCAAATTGCCAACATCGGCTGGATCATCGAAAAAGCAAAACATCTATTTCTGCTTTATTGACTATGCCAAAGCCTTTGACTGTGTGGATCACAATAAACTGTGGAAAATTCTGAAAGAGATGGGAATACCAGACCACATGACCTGCCTCTTGAGAAATCTGTATGCAGGTCAGGAAGCAACAGTTAGAACTAGACATGGAACAACAGACTGGTTCCAAATAGGAAAAGGAGAAGGTCAAGGCTGTATATTGTCACCCTGCTTATTTAACTTCTATGCAGAGTACATCATGAGAAATGCTGGGCTGGATGAAGCACAAGCTGGAATCAAGATTGCTGGGAGAAATATCAATAACCTCAGATATGCAGATGACACCACTCTTATGGCAGAAAGTGACGAGGAACTAAAAAGCCTCTTGAAAGTGAAAGAGGAGAGTGAAAAAGTTGGCTTAAAGCTCAACATTCAGAAAACGAAGATCATGGCCTCTGGTCCCATCACTTCATGGGAAATAGATGGGGAAACAGTGGAAACAGTGTCAGACTTTATTTTTTTGGGCTCCAAAATCACTGCAGATGGTGGTTGCAGCCATGAAATTAAAAGACACTTACTCCTTAGAAGGAAAGTTATGACCAACCTAGATAGCATATTGAAAAGCAGAGACATTACTTTGCCAACAAAGGTCCGTCTAGTCAAGGCTATGGTTTTTCCAGTGGTCATGTATGGATATGAGAGTTGGACTATAAAGAAAGCTGAGCACTGAAGAATTGATGCTTTTGAACTGTGGTGTTGGAGAAGACTCTTGAGAGTCCCTTGGACTGCAAGGAGGGCCAATCAGTCCATCCTAAAGGAGATCAGTCCTGGGTGTTCATTGGAAGGACTGATGCTAAAGCTGGAACTCCAGTACTTTGGCCACCTCATGCGAAGAGTTGACTCATTGGAAAAGACTCTGATGTTTGGAGGGATTGAGAGCAGGAGGAGAAGGGGACGACAGAGGGAGGGCTGGATGGCATCACTGACTTGACGGACGTAAGTCTGAGTGAACTCCAGGAGTTGATAATGGACAGGGAGGCCGGGTGTGCTTGATTCATGGGGTCGCAGAGAGTGGGACACGACTGAGTGAGTGAACTGAACTGAACTAATGTGAGGGAGAATGTAAGTGGGTGCCAGGTAATTTGGCTATGAATTAAGAAAGGTTTGCTGTTATTAATCCAGTGTCTAACACTTTTAGAGATTTCATAAAATCTTAACTGTCATTTTACTGGAAGTATGTTGGTTTTATTAACTGAAGTGATTAATTTACTTTTGATTCAAATTATTGTTTATAGTGCAAAGAGTTTGTAAAAATTAGAGAATTTATTTGGAAATTTATGCATGGCAAATATTTATAATCTAAAAGAATTTTGTTTCCTAATTTCACCTGAAAAGTGAAAAGTGTGACATTCTAAATGCAAGTGTCATTAAGAATTTGGCTTAAAAGTGACTTCCTCACTTCTCCAATCATTTTAAGTAGTTCCCATTCTACACACACACACACACACACACACACACACACAATCACACACACACACACAATCACACCAGGAATTTCTCTGCAAAGAGAGGAAACCTGGAGGAATCATTTACTTTGTGTGAAGAACTGTGCTCTGGGCTATACATACAATTATTATATGTACATACAATGATTGCATGTACTGTACACATGGACTTAATAGAAAACATGAGGTCCATCCACAACTGAGGAAATTAAATCCCAGGACCATGGCTAGCAATGCTGCTATTGGGTAATTGGCAAGTGGTAGGGCTGGGATTAGACCAAGTTCTTATCTTACCTCATGGCATGACTGGCATTGGATAATGAGTAACATTTAAAAGAGGGCCTTCCTTGGTGACTTAGGGAATCAAAGAATCTGCCTGCCAGTGCAGAAGATGTGGGTTTGATCCCTGGTTCATGAAGATCCCCTGGAGAAGGAAATGGCAACCTACTCTAGTACTCTTGCCTGAGAAATGCCATGGACAGAGGAGCCTGGCGGGCTGCAGCCCATGGGGTCACAAAGAGTTGGTCACCACTTACCAACGCAGCATGGGCACAAGCATCAGCTAAAAGAAGAGAGGGGAAACAAAAAGGAAGAAGTGTGGTCTTTGCCTTTGAGTCCAGCAGTGGAGAAGACAGACTTCGCCGGCCCTAATAGCACCTGTTAGCTCCTCCCCACTGTGGCTCCTCTGGCCTGGCAGTGCAAGATGCTGGCAGAGATGAAGTCATCTCCTGTCTCCCATTGCCCTGTGTCTCTGCCTCACAGGCAACACCAAGTGCTGTGATGCAGTGATTGAGAGAGCAACCTCCCTTTATTCAGCACTATACACTCCACAGAGGACTTCCAGGGCTATGTCATTTGATCTAATTCATGAACAGGCTTTATCTACTAGGCAGTTATCTCTGGTGACCAGTGTCTTAATTCAACTTTGTACCTCCCCATGTTGACCCTCAGTGTCCCCAGTCCTAAATGAGTGAAGGAAATTGCAAATAATAGATATTCCAAAGTCTGAAACATCTTAAGTTTGCATGTGCTCAAGGAACAGTGAGTAAATAAATGTTCATAGAATTATATAATCACCTCCTCTCAATATAGAAACTTTCTCTGGATGCAATGCTATTCTCCATCTGAATGTAAGTCTCTCCATAGTTTCTTGCCAATCAGTTCAAAAATCTCCTAGGGGATAAACAATGACCCAGGTCAACCCCATTATTTGAGCAGTCAATGGTGATGTTTCATTCTGTCTAGTGTTGTGCCATAGAGTTGCCTAGGGGCCTTTTTCTAATGTCTCCCCTTCTTCACAGGCCTATGTCTCCCCAAGCTCTTCTCACCCCCAAGATATGACAAAACATAAGGCTTCGCATGGACAATCTGTATTTTATCCCTTGTGGGATTGGCTGGAGAACCTGTAAGGTCCTGAGTTTCAAGAAGTTTGGGATTTCCTTCTAATTGGCAATTCTAGGTCTAAGCTTTGAGCTGGACATTAGTAGTGTTATGGACTGAATTTGTCATTTCCAAAAATTTAATGTTGAAGCTCTAACCATCAGCACCTCAGAAGTGACTGCTTTTGGCAATAAGGCAGATAAAGAGGTAATTAGATTAATGAGGCCATTGGAGTGGACCCTAATCCAATCTGACAGATTCCTTTATAAAAAGGGATACCAGGACATGCAAAGAAATAGCAGTGACGTGCACACACAGAGGAAGGGCCACATGCATGCAAGGAGACGGCCATCTGCAAACAAGGAGACAGGCCCCAGGAGACCCGGACCTGCTGACAACTTGATCTTGGCCTCGTAGTTTCCAGAACTCTGAGAAAACACATTTCGGTTGTTGAAGTCACCACATCTGTAGGATGTGTTGTGACAGCCTTGGCAAACTAATCCAAATAGCATCCAGTCAACAGGCTCAAATTTTATTTTAAATAATCCAGTTAAATCAAGGACTTCCCTGGTGGATCAGTGGTAAAGAATCCACCTGCAAAGTAGGAGACATGGGTTTGATCTCTGGGTTGGGAAGATCCCTTGGAAAAGGAAATGGCAACCCACTCCACTATTACTGCCTAGAAAACCCCATGGATAGAGGAGCCTGGTGGGCTATAGTCTGTGGGGTCGCAAGGATTCAGACACGACTGAGCATGCAAAGAAAAAGAAAAAGGATATTTAATTTTAAAAAACACAGATGTTTATTTTTTCTCTAGTTCCTTTAAGGTGCCACCTCTATGTACAAGCAAAGAGATAGAGATTGGATGGCCTAGAATATAAAGTAAGAACTATGGAAATTCACTGACAGAGAATCAGGAGAATGCATAGCATTAGGAAAGAGATTCTGGAGGTGACACTCGAGTTGGATCTTGTTTGATGAATGAAGTCGGTTTGTGAAAGCTAGACATTGAGGGCTTCATAGTTGAAATAGAAGACAGGCAGGATATGAGAATGGCGTTCCTTAAATCTGAAGACCTACTGTGTGCTAGGTCTTATACTAGACACTGAAGACACACAAGTGAAAGAAGGATCATCACCCATGAAAAATCCACAGGCAAGCAGAGGAGAGAGGCAAATAAACAACTAATAATGAGATAATATGATAAATGCCAAACAGAATGCTAGGGAAACAAGGAGGAGAAAGCCAGTAACTCTGGGGCAAAGTAGGGAATGCATCAGCCACAAGGGCCTGGTGAACAGGACGATGAGGACCAAGCAAGGTCAGGACTCTAGGATGGCCTGCGTGGAGCGGAGGTTTCCTAAGCAGAGGGAGGCTCCTATTCCAGGTGTGCATTGGAGAGAAGCAAGTGGGACCAGATGATGAAGGCCTTGTAGAGTATTTTCTCTCCAGCCTCCTTATTTTTCACTTGTTTGTGCTTGTTTAGCTGATTTATTTAATTGGCAATAGAGTTTCCCAAAGATTATTCAGCCAGAAAATTCATTAAACTCTATTACAACCACCACACAAATTAATAATATCTTATTGTTCTGCTGAAAAAAAGGATTTGCAGCTTCGACTGTGTGTGTTTTTCTTGTAAACAATTACTGGGCAGCGTACTTAGAAACACCAATTATAATAAACTTTTAATTCTTCTCTTAATCAACTGTCTTTCTTAGATTTGCTTTGTCTTATCTGTGAGCCAGTCCTGCCTTTTTCTTGATTCTCTGCTGCTCCTTGGAAAGATAGGTGCTCAGGAGACCTGAGAATTAATGAGACATTCCTTAAGGACATTTATAGAAATTTTTTTTTTTTTTTTTTTGGTTAAGCCGTTCTCTTAGCTGATGGAGGAAAAAGCAAGACATACGTACTGATGCTCCAGGAAATTCTGCTGGGCTTTTAGCTCTGCTGAGGAGGAATTTTTGGAGCCAGGTGTGTTCAGTTGTTGCATGCCAGTTTGTTAGCATCTGTGAGAGGGTGGGTGTCCACAGAGAGAAGTGATTAGACAGACTGTTTACTGTCACTTGGGCTCTACCTGCTGGCTATTTGGGAGCAGTCTGTGTAAAGGGCCAGCTTACTTCCATCATCTCCATCCACATGGATAATTAGCAAGGCTGCCCCCAGGCTAAGTGGTAGAAGCAACAAAGCCTGTGGTCCCTGCAGCTTCCCAAGCTGCTCAGTCAGTTCCTCCTGTCACCTCCTTCCCCAGGCTCAAATAATCCAGTGCACACAGAAATGAAGAGGTTTTGTGAACCAACCCCAACCTAACCTTAAGCAGTTAGAGTTTAGAGCACTCAAATCCCTGCCTTGGTGTCTGAGCTTATCTTTGAGTATTCTTTTTTTTTTTTTTCCAGTGTTTAAAAGTATTTCTTTATTTTGAGCCAAAATTCATTCACACATTCAGTATTAATGGAGCACCTACACTGTTCCAGGCATGATTCTGATTTAAGACAATACAGAGACTCCCTTGGGATTCTTGAACTCAAGACAGAAAGAGCCCCATTTACTTCATTCTATGTCTCTACTATGGTGATCAATCCCCCTCCAGGGGGTCTTGTATATTTACTATATCCTTTGCCGTTTTCACTTGAGTTTCCTTAGGGTTTCCCTCTGTTGGAGGCCTCGAGTGGTGTACTTCACTGTTCCAGATCCAATTTTCTGCTTTCCACATTCAAGTATTCCATCCCCAGCTCACCTGACTGTATGCGCCCATCCTGTCCATGAGAAAAAGCATGCTATCATCTCTTGGCACTGTCCCCTGCTTACAGTGCTTTCTTTCTCTTCGCCCGGGAACTCCCTCCCTCTCCCACCGCTCCTCTCACGCTTTTTGGTGCACGTCTCCGCACACAGGACCATGAAATGGGCACTGTTTTCTGTGAACGCCAGCACTGTGACTGCCATCTCAGGGATCAATCAGTGTTTATCAACTTACCAGATCAAGAGAAGGTCCTGTGATATCTATTAAGGGAGCTGCCATGAGCAGACGCCCACACTATGCCAGGGCCACAAGTCCTGGCAGCTCCCACTTCTGCCTGAACTTGGCTGTAGCTTCTAGTGGCAGGACTTCCAACTCTGTGTCTCCTGCTTTGACACCAGACCCCGCCAATCAGCCAGCCCTCTAAGCACTTTAATTCCCTCTGTTCTTCCTGTTCTCTTCTCTGGAGGTTAGGGAGGTAGGACTCATTTTTCCCACATCACACTGAGAGTCCTGCTACTAAGCCCAGCTGCGTAAACCTCACCCCCAGTCTTTGTTAATCTCCGGCTCAGGTATTTGGAAGCTTTAGAACACAAAGCTTCCCATCCACTCTCCTGGGCACACCCTCTGAGACTAATCACTTGTACCATCCACTCTGAAAGCTTCTCTGGGATTTCTATTGTTGGCCCCCTTTCAGCCTCTCGCAGGCATCTAAGTTCCCATCTTCCATCCCCCAGTCTTCCTTTACGTCCTATGGGTCCCTTTCTCTGTGGCTTATAGGGTAACACTGGTCTCATGGTTGTCTTTTTTGGTTCTCCTGCTGCTAGCTAACTCTACATATAATCTCAGAAGTCTAGACTCTTAACTCATTTTTTCTGAATAATCTATTTCACCCTGATCAACCTATTTCACTGCAAGTAAAGCACTTACTACACTTGCCTTTATAGTGTGTGTGTCAGTCGCTCAGTCGTGTCTGACTCTTTGTGACCCTATGGGCTGTAGCCTGCCAGGCTCCTCTGTCCATGGGATTTCCCAGGGAAGAATACTGGAGTGGGTTGCCATTTCCTTCTCCAGGGGATCTTCCCGACCCAAAGAATGCCTTTACAGTGAGTAGGAGTGAAAAATAGGGGGAAAAAAACCCACATGATAATATGCTAAACACATTCATTCTATGTGATAGTATTATTCATTTCTATATGATAGTAAATAAACAATTCTTAGTTTTTCTTTCAAGGAAATCATTGTCGTTGACTTCCCTCTTTGCAGTAACCAAATTTTATAGTCAACAGGAGTCTAGAACTTACAAATTGATGGTCCACAAATCAAAATTGGACTAGAGATTTTTTCCCAAAACTGAGTTGTAAAAACTTTGAGCATCCATATGCTTCAGTTCTCAAAGGCCCATCCTATTCATATTGTCACTTAAAATATATACATTACCCACACACACCTCAAGGCACGTCAGCTCTAGCCTAGCCCTCTCATTTGAGGATCAAAGAACAGCAGTAAGCTCACCATTATATAAATTAGTTACTTGTGATGCTAGCGCTAGAATGCAGGCAGCCTAACTTCTAGCCCAGGGTTCTCCTGCTATAACACAAATGTCTCCCAAAATTCCTAATAACCTAGCATAACCTGAATTTGAATTTCCTTAGTCTGTGGAAAGGAAGGGAAAATGGATCACATTAAAAATAAAACTCCAGATCTAGGTCTAATAGCCTGAGAATGTCTGAGGGCAGAAGAAGTTGCCTGAGGGCAGAAGAAGTTGGGTGTCTCAGCTCAAGAAAAAAGCAAAGTTTAATATCATTGATCCCTGATTCTTGGGCCGTTGAAATCAAACTGAAATTTACAACATTGGCTTCCTGGTTTTCAGGACTTCAGACTCAGATTGAATAGCACCACCAATTTCTCTGGTTCTCCAGATTCTAGCAGCAGGTTGTGGGGCTTCTTGGCCTCCATATTTTTTTAGTAAATATAAATATATCTTATTGTTTCTGTTTATCTTGGGAATTCTAATGCAGATTTGGGTACCAAGAGTGGTTCTAAATGAACACCATTTTTAGGATTTATTTTCTGAGATAGCTCTGGGATTTCTGGAAAGAACTCTCTAATTGGATTATGTTTAAAGATGTTAATGACTCTGTTTCCAATAGTAAAAAGGACACTGATGGTACATGGTATGAAGTGTTCACAGAGATATACAAAACAGCAGCATTGGATAGTCCTAATCCACCACTTTTAAGAAGCAAAGAGCTATGGGACTCCCAACATGACACTTTTGAACATTTTTTGGAAACTAGGGAGTATAATCAAAAAAAAAAAGGTAAAACTCCAATTTTACTGGATCTCATCCAAACCTGCACACCCAAGAAATCTGCCCCACTGTAAAATCTGACCCAGCTGTGTCTTAAAGTCCTCGGTGGAAGGCATCTGACACCTGCTCAAAAATTTATGTGTTGACTAGTCACCCACAGGCATTTTGCAGACCCTTTCTTATCCAATCTGCCTATTCCTCTGTCACTGATTTTGTCTTGTACATATATCCCTAACTCCATTCCTTCACTTGCTTTACACAGAGTTGTCAATCCTCTTTAGTTTTAGCCAAGAGCCCTTGCGACTATAGCCATTGCAGCCTTTTATTTTGTGATTTGAGTCTCTTTGGTCCTATCTCTAGTGGAGGGCTGCTCGTGCCTCCCGGCTGAGGCTGTGATAAAGCTTATAAGTGGTGCTGTGTGGGGCAGTGCCCAGAAAGCTGCAGCATGCTGTACAAATGTTAGGTCTGCAGGTTTATATAGCCTTCTGTTCTCAGCTTCCTCTGTTTACCAGAATCTCATGTTTATTCATTTTTGCGTGTGTATATTTTTCCTTTTAAAAAAACAAACATGATATTTTAAAGTCAAAAGCCTAAACAAATTCATTCCAATTTGCATAGCTCTTAGGTTATTAAATTCTTGGAAATGTCCTAACTCTTCCATGTGTATCAACTTTCAATTTAATTCAACTAACCACTGTTGAACACTTACTCCTGGGCCTCTGCTGAGCACATGTCTGTGTCTTTTCTCAGAAATCATTTCACTAGATCTAGGTCACATTGTATTTTACTGTAAATAGCAAATCTAAGAAGACTGATTAAATGACAAGGACAACAGGTGATGCTGAATATACCCAGGCTTTACTGTTTGTAAACCACCTTCTCTGAAAACTCTGAGAGTCGTGAGATCTAGATTGAAGCCTCAGCTCACCATCACATCATTGCGTCTCCTTGGGAACGTTTTATAAATTTTTGGAACTTCAGATCCCTCAATTGGACAATGATAATCGAAGCTGAGCATGTTATACGGTAGAATTGTGGTCAGGAATAAACAAGATCCCATATACAAAATACCTAATATATTTAAAAAATCTTTCAGTATTTTGATAAAGTTGATGTCCTCTACAAGTCATTTTTTTTTTAAAAAAGCTTTATGATCATTTCCTCATTTTGCATACAAATTATTGTCAGAACTGAAGCAGTCTGTGAGGTCGTTTGTAGAGACATGGCTGTCCTTTGGTGTTTTAGTCTGGGTGCTACAAGAAGCAGATCCTGAGACATGATTAAACATGCAAGGAATCTATTAGAGGAGATGCCCGTGTGCCCATGTGGGAGATAATAGGCCACCTGGAAAGGCTGGGCGAGCCAGCAGGTCACAGGGCCAGTCTGTGAGCCCAGGTGAAGGAGAGAGGTTTGCATGAAGCATGCTGGATCACCGTACAGTCCCAGGCAAGTCCAGCAAAGCCCCTGGGAGTCCTGAAGCCAAAATCAGTTCAGAGGAGACTGTGTCTCCCAGGAGCTAGTTTTCCTTTAGTATCCCTGCCATGCTCAGTCCTCAGTTGGAAGAAGCCTCTGGGAGAAGGCATGGCCTTGGCACAAATCCAGCAAGAGATATCAAAGAGCAGCAGCCAGAGTCTTCAGACAGTTCCTCCCAGTCACTGGAGGTCCAAGGAGCTTCATCATGACCGCCTCATACACTGTCTTCTCATGCCTACAGAAAAATGCAAGGGCTGATTTGCTCTCTTTTGTTAGATTTATTTTGGCAAGTTGGTTTTCACCCTCACACAGCATCTATTTTTCCTTTAAATGAGATTTCAATAACCTAAAGGTTGACAAAACAGAAAACCAGTTCAGCAACACAGTGGGTCAGTTCCGACTCTGGTAACGTGAACACATATTTGGGGATATAATCCAGTGGGCCCTGAGGTCTGTCAGTATAGCCTCTTTGTCATAGAGATGACTGGTGACTTTGGATTTGATTAAAACTGGTTTGCCTGTGCTGGGCTGCGTGACTTTTGGTCAAGTCATTGAACTTCACTGGCTGTGTTTCTCATTTAAAAAATGAATCTCATAATATCTTCCACAAAAATCTTGCTATTAACCAACTCCAGTAAAATCTGATAGATAACTAGCAAGTTCTCTGGTACAATTTAGACAATTAATTTAATGAATAGCTTTCATTTATAGGGATATTTTCACTCTTTTCTAATCCTGAGATGCATAAAAGCATTAATTAATGGAATTTCTAAGTAGTATTAATAAAGGTAATATTTGCATCTGTCCCAATATAGTAGTTAGCACATGCCAGAGGGTCAGCAGACACTAGCTTCCTTTCTTCCCTCCTCTTCATTTCTCTGACAATTCTTATTTCCTCTAGCAGAATTATTTTTCTATTGGTGCATAATTTAAAAATTCTATCTTCCTGGTAGCCACTGTCCCCTTTCTTCCCTTTTGGGCTGCCACCAGCAGTGACATCTTCATGCGAGCTCCATGAATTCCTCCAATATTCTTTTAGTCATCATTTGTTGAAAACCTAGTTGGTATCAAACAGCAGAAATAATTCAGATGGTCATACAGTTGTTTTTGCCCATTGCAGCTCACCATGCGATGGGGTAAGGAAAGGACTGTGAGATGCCTGTGCCTTGGACGGTGGTGACCCAAGGACAGGGGATTCACTGTGTTGGGAGCTGTGAAGCTGTCTGGGAAAGCTTCTTTCTACTCTTCCTAATTCTCCTCCTGTCTCCTTCATCACCACCATCTTTATTCCATACGATGTCTCTGGACCAGGAAGCCATCAGACACTGTGCTGTTTTCTTTATGTATATTAACTAATTAATCTTAGTTAATAACTAATTAACTAAATTAATCTTCATCAGAATATTATAGGGTATGTACCTTCATTTTACAAACAAGGGATCTGGATCACAGAGAAGTTAGTTGCCCAAGACTCACCCACGTACTCACGAATAGAGCCAGTTTTCTGAGCCAGTGAGATAAATGACTTCATGGAAGAGAGATTGCCCGTCCCGGATCTTGAGCACAGAGGGATTATTCAGCAGGCAGACAGTCTCAGGGAGAACACGGCAGGCAGGGCAGTATGAAGCAGCCTAGTCTCATTGTGCGGCACGCCTAATATCTAGGGCAGTGCTTCACACAATGAGCTTTCAGTACACTGTTGAACGAAGGAAAGAGTAATTAAAGCTGTGCGTGCTCCCCAGCCCTCATCCACCAGTCCTCCCTCCAAGCCTCATTTCTCTCAAATTCCATATCAAGTGTCACCTAGACTAGGAAGCTATGTCAGGCTGTACTTCCAAGCAGTGACTTCTCTTCCCTCAAGCCTCTATAATAATCAGTACCTGTAACTCTCTGGTACCATTTAATTCTCAGCATCTGGTATATTTGGTACTTTTTTTTTAGGCACATATGAGTTCCCCAAGAAAAGGGTTCCTGTGCTGCAGTGGGACGGAGTAGAAGAGGCACTAATTTGGAATTAGATCTGAATTTGAGCTGCTTACCAGCTATGTGACCCGAGGAAGGGCAATGGCTTACACTCTGTGGTCCTCATCTCCAAACCTGACTCTTAGATAACAGACCTGAGACCATCTAGTCCCACACCTGGCACGCAGCCTCTCAATCACTGTGAATGCATTTCTTCTTGCACTTCTTCACTCATATATTTGCAGATGAGGCCCTTGCTCAGTACACTGTAAGGAAGTGTTTTAACACCTTGAGAATGGAATAAACCGTGTACTCTGATCAGAGACAGCTAGTCAAACTGATAGGCAGTGGAGTTTTTGTGCTTCAGGAACTATGTAACAGCATGGATTTACTGTATAGCCCATGGCTATATTCAATACCTTGTAATAATCTGCAGTGGAAAAGATTGTGGAAAAGCATATGTATGCATGAATGTGTGTGTGTGTGTGTGCGCGTGCGTGCATGTGCTAAGTCTCTTCAGTCATGTAGAACTCTGTGTGACCTTATGGACTGTAGCCCACCGGGCTCTTTTATCCGTGGGACTCTCCAGACAAGAATACTAGAGTGGGTCGCCATGCCCTCCTCCAAGGGATCCTCCTGACCTAGGGATCGAACCTGTCTTTTGGGTTTCCTGCATTGGCTGGTAGGTTCTTTACTAGTAGTGCCACCTGGGAAGCCCGTGTGTGTATCTGTTATATGTGTATGTATGTTACACACATGCATATATATATATATATATATATACACACACACACGTGTGTGTGTGCAGGATATGTATGTTTAGGTAATTCATATATATATGTGTATATATATATCACTTTGCTGTACACCTGAAACTAACACAATATCATAAATCAACTATACTTCAATTAAAAAAAGTAAATAAATGAAAACTAAAAAAAAACCAGAAACTCTGTAACAGCACAGTGCTGTCCAATAATGCAAGCACAGAACCTCTGATAGCTAACAGTTCTCTGAATGAAAGTGCTGGGGAGAGGCACTGAGCAACCAGACTTTGGTTTGAGCAGTGGTTTTGTAAGGCATGGACTATTCTTGCCTTACCCAAAATTGTAACTTGAAATGCTATTCACACAGTTGAAGTGAATTATGCATTCCCTCTCACCTTCACGCATTTGTTTATTCAACAAATATGCATTGAGTACTTGCTCTGTGCAAGGGATTCTGAACCCAGCTGAGGTCACAGAATCAAAGAGATAATGGATGCTGTCCAGCAATGGAAAAATTCTGTCCCTGAACCTGGCAGCCTGGATTAAAATTCTGACCAAGGCAGCCCTGGGCAGTTGATAAAGACACTTTGAGACCCAGCTTCTTCATATGTAATGAGGGGACAATAATAGTGCTTGCCTAATATGGGTTATTATAAAGATTCAAGGAGATGATCGTAGTAAAATATTTAGTACTATACCTGGTGCACACTGAACATGTAATAAATCATACATGTAGGTGTGCAACATCATGTCATCTGATCTCTCAAAGGCTAATGATCATACATTTTAAAAAAATCCTTTTGATTAAACCTAAAAGATCACTGATGGTCAAGGATATGGATGTCTTTGATTTGGCCCTGGAAGAAATTAGCAGTTTATTCTTGGCTATCATTGTGGTAAGCAGTCTGCCTTAGTAAATACAATACTTCTAGGAGCCTAGAGGCAACTACTTTACAGAGGGTGTAGGTGGCAGGTAGACAGGGGATGAATGGGAACAGCTTCCTGGTAGAGATGGCATTTTACTGATAGGGAAATGTATTCATAACAGAGAAAGAGAAGAAAAATGTTGTGGAAGTCTTAAATTATCTAGGCTATTGCAAGCAGTTTAAATGTGCAAAGAACTGTAAATGGCTAAATGTCAGAAAATTGCAAATAGCTCAAAGTAGCTCCAGGGTCATTTCAAGGATCAGTCAGAGAAGAGGAAGCTAGAAGTACTAACTGAGGTCAGATAGCACAGGGCCTTGAGTACTACGAGTATTTGATGTGGTATGTGAGTTATTTGATCCCACATTTCATCTTCCAGATGGGAAACTGGGGTTCAGACAGAGTAGCTTGAGAGGCTGGCTACTGCTTCTATTAAAAAAAATGTGCTACAAGCATAGTAGATAAAATGACACCATTTATTTACTTTTCACAATGTTGTTGGTTAAGCCAGGACTACTTCTGCTTCGTGTTGTGAGAGACGGGATACTGGGTGAGTGGGTGTTACAAAATGGCTTCAGTCACCTGGCTGGCATCTGGCAGTGACTAGCAGCTGAAAGCTCACAGTATCGGCTACAGCCTAATTCTCCTCCTTGCGGGGAACGTGGAACAATAAACTGCAGAGTGATATGGAGTGACCACATGGCTGCTTGGGCTTCCACACAGCATGGCAGTCTCAAGGTAGCCAGACTTCTTACTTGGTGCGAGTGTCTATCTGTACAGGGCAAAAGTGGAAACTGCCAAGTCTTCTTAAGATTTAGTTCCACAACAGAACGTCAGTCCCTCTAGATTCTATTGTTTAAAGCAAATCATGGTTAAACCATCTATGGTTGATATATCCTATGTTTAAATCTTCCCAGAATCAAGAAGACTACCCAAGAGCATGTATATTCAGAAGCATGGTTCATTAGGGGCCATCAAACTAGCAATCTCCCACCTTGAATAATTTACCCAAACTCAAAATCACTAAGAAAGTAGCACTTCTGGAATTAGAACTCAGGTCTCTCACTAATCTTTTAAAAATGTCATGATGCCTCTCGACCATGGGATGATGGAGGAAATGCATTACCTTTCTCCTCATCACCACAGGGCTTGAGTAAAAACAACTATTTACCCAGCAGCTACTGAATAGTTACCCACTTTATCCTAAGGGTCCAAGAAAGCAGCTGTAGTCATCTTTGCCGAGAGCAACTCTCTGACCTTCATGGTTGGATGAGGGAATGAAAAGCCCTTAGATAACTAAGGAAATTACCAGTGACACAGAATCTGCTTTTGATGCCACCTGGCAAAAAATCATTAAAAACTGTTACCATCTTCTGGCCAAAGTATGAGAGCTATTCAGTTCAGGACTAATGAACATGGCACTATTGATCTTCTAAGACCGGGCAGGACTGATCTGTATCAAAGCCATAAATTATATTTATGAAGACATTCAAATAGCACACAATGATTACTTTTTCTCTTGGAAGCCAGGAGTAGCTGCAGAGGCATCTGTTTTGCACAAGGTGATAGAACTACTTCTTCCACAGTTATCTGACCAGGACAACAAGATGGATATTCACCTGCAAAGGCATAATCTCATTTTGGTGACTTGATAGTTCCCGCTATGTCTTCCCTTCTTGCGTGTTTCATCTCTTTACAGAAGACAATATGTGAAATCATTCTTCATTTAGCTTTCATCTTTTTAGTGTTTTTTTTTTTAATTTAGTGGGTTAAAAAAAAATAATCTGATACAGCAAACCGGAAAGAATCCTTGAGAATATTTATTTCAGAACAGGAAGTGAAGCTATTAGCTAAAGGAGTCACAAATATTCAAAGAAGTAAATGTTAGTAAAATGTCTGTGACAGGATAGACAATCCCTAGAAAGCAAGTCAGATTCCCGTTGTTCTGGTTGGCAGACTGACGCTCCATTTCTGAAGCAACTTGTTCAATGTCAAACAGAGAACATTTGACCTGCCTCTGGCCGCACCCAGTCACCCTGCTTTTAGAGGCCACGTTCCCCTCCATAACACCGTACTACCCTCATGCAGTAATTTGTCACCTTAAGGGGTTGAAAGCTAAAGGCAGGTGTGAGAAAAAGAAACTGGATGTCACAATCCAGGGCTTTTACGTCTGACACTGAATCTGTTGGCTTGGGCAAAGCCCTTAGTGTCTCTGAGTCTCCAGGTTTCCCATATGCAAAACAGTATGTAAACTGAGTGTAACGTCCTGTTTAGTCTTAAAATTCTGATTGAGTTTCCCTGACTAGCTCTGGGCAGATCTGAGTCTGTAGAGGCTTGTAGGAACATTACACTTTAAAGGGAGTGAAAGAAAAATCTGCTCCATACTTACCATTAGAGGAGACTCTTCCCCCTAAAGGAATGGTTTTGTTGTGGCTGCAGAGGTCAGCAGCTGCGGGAGGCTAATTTAGGTTGTCCCTGGCTCATTGGCAATCATGAGGCTTGATATGCATTTGAAACAAACTAAACACTCCTAATCACCTCGAGAAAGGGATAACTCATTATAACTGCACGCTAAGGAACTTCAGTGACATTTATTCCGCATTTGTGTACAAATAGATTACATTATTTAACTAAATCAGTTTGGGCAGCTGGAAGCTACCCGAGTACTCATTTATCCCCTCCGGAAGATTGAACAGTGATTAAAAGAGAATACCTCTTTAATTCCAGATGTCATCCGCATTCCACAAGGAGAGGTTTGAGCAACCTCCCTGATTAGGTAGCCTTGCAAGAACCAAGCATCTCTCTTAAAGCCACAGCCCAGTGGGGAGGTGAGGAGAGATGCTACAGGAGAGTCAGAGGAGACCCTTTCTGTGGCCAGCTGGGATGCATCAGTTTTGCTTTGTTTGTTTTTTTCCACCTTCGTTAGAAAACACGCTCCTCCACACCGCCTCCCTGACATGCGTAAGATGATCAGAGTTGAGAACCTGCGCCTTCTGTTTGATGATCTGGCTGCTTAATTTGGCCATCTGGAATCCCTGGTAGCAGCACATGGTTTCAGGGTGTCAGAGTTCATGTGGGAATAGGCCCTCATGGAAAACCTCTCATTTCAGACACAGCTTGGTTCTTTGAGCCTTGAGTACTTTAGAGTTTGTTTCTTTTTTTTGTTTCCTTTTATACCTAAAGAGAGAGTTAAACAGGTTATAGTTAAAACCTCTGGTGTATGGTGTAGAGAACGCATTTCTTATAGAAGCAACTGAATGCATCAGACTTGGTGGGCTCTATGAGGGCCACTTGTAATCTGTCTTGGAGAAACTAGAGCTTGTTAAATACCTGCCATGGCTGACATCACACTGTGGGAAGCAGGCCACATAAACTTATTTAGTCCTCATATCTGGCTGCAGAGTCAGCTCCGTGGACCTGAAAACCTGTGTAGTCACACAGGAGGCCACAGCTAGAAGGATCGTGTTCTGCTTTCACCATCAGCAACTTAACAATTTTCCCAACACTTCCATTTTGTACTGAATCCTGCAAATCTTACAACTGGTCCTAAATGGCTGTTGTTTAGTCGCTAAGTTGTGTCCAACTCTTTGCGACCCCATACTGTAACACCAGACTTCCCTGTCCTTCACTATCTCCCAAGTTTGCTCAAACTCGTATCCACTGAGTCGGTGATACTATCCAACCTTCTCATCCTCTGTCACCCGCTTCTCCTCCTGCCTTCAATCTTTACAGCATCAGAGACTTATCCAATGAGTTGGCTCTTCACATTGGGTGGCCAAAGTACGGGAGCTTCAGCATCAGTCCTTCCAATGAATATCCAGGGTTGATTTCCTTTATGACTGACTGGTTTGACCTCCTTGCTGTCCAAAGGACTCTCAAGAGTCTTCTCCAATATCACAATTTGAAAGCAGCAATTCTTCGGTGCTCAGCCTTCTTTATGGTCTGACTCTCACATCTGTACATGACTATTGAAAAAAGCAGAGCTTTGACTAGACAGATCTTTGTCAGCAAAATGATGTCTCTGCTTTTTAATATGCTGTCTAGGTTTGTCATAGCTTTCCTTCCAAGGAGTAAGCATCTTTTAATTTCATGGCTGCTGTCACTGTCCTCAGTGATTTTGGAGACCAAGAAAATAAAATGTGTTACTGCTTCCCCTTTTTTCCCTTCTGTTTGCCATGAGTGATGGGACCAGATGCCATGATCTTAATTTTTTGAATGTTGAGTTTTAAGCCAGCTTTTCATTCTCCTCTTTCACCCTCATCAAGAGGCAGGCGTTTAGTTTCTCTTTGTTTTCTGCCATTAGACTGGTATCATCTGCATATGTCGGGTTGATGAGATTTCTCCTGGCAGTCTTGATTCCAGCTTGTGATTCATCCACACCTCATTTGTGGAATGTACTCTGCATATAAGTTAAATAAGCAGGATAGCAATATACAGCCTTCACGTACTTTCCCAATTTTGAACCAATCCGTTTTTCCATGTCCGGTTCTAACTGTTGCTTCTTGACCTGCGTATTGGTTTCTCAGGAGACAGGTAAGGTCTGGTATTCCCTTCTTTTGAATAATTTTCCAGTTTGTTGTGAGCTACACAATCAAAAGCTTTAGTGTAGTCAGTGAAGGAGAAGTAGATGTTTTTTCTGGAATTCCCTTACTTTTTCTATTAATGTGATCCAATGGATGTTGACAATTTGATCTCTGGTTCCTTTGCCTTTTCTAAATCCAGCTTGTACATCTGGAAGTTCATGGCTCACATACTGCTAAACCCTAGCTTGAAGGATTTGGAGCATTACATTGCTAGCATGTGAAATGAACAAAATTTTTTGTGATCTTGTACATTCTTTGGCATTCTTGTATATTTTTCCTAAATTGCTGAATAGGTACTCTTATTTATATGTGCATGTGTGTTTAACAGATTTTTTTTAAAAGAACTGCTGAGTCTCAAATTTGGGTTTCCAGCCTAAAGCTCAACATTCAGAAAGTGAAGATCATGGCATCTGGTCCCATCATTTCATGGGAAATAGATGGGGAAACAATGGAAACCGTGGCAGACTCTATTTTTTGGGGCTCCAAAATCACTGCAGATGGTGATTGCAGCCATGAAATTAAAAGACGCCTACTCCTTGGAAGAAAACTTATGACCAACCTAGATAAGTATATTCAAAAACAGAGACATAACTTTGTCGACTAAGGTCCATCTAGTCAAGGCTATGGTTTTTCAGGTAGTCATGTATGGATGTGAGAGTTGGACTGTGAAGAAGGCTGAGTGCAGAAGAATTGATGCTTTTGAACTGTGGTGTTGGAGAAGACTCTTGAGAGTCCCTTGGACTGCAAGGAGATCCAAACAGTCCATTCTGAAGGAGATCAACCCTGGGATTTCTTTGGAAGGAATGTTGCTAAAGCTGAAACTCCAATACTTTGACCACCTCATGCGAAGAGTTGACTCATTGGAAAAGACTCTGATGCTGGGAGGGATTGGGGGCAGGAGGAGAAGGGGACGACAGAGGATGAGATGGCTGGATGGCATCACGGACTCGATGGACGTGAGTCTGAGTGAACTCCGGGAGTTGGTGATGGACAGGGAGGCCTGGCGTGCTGCAATTCATGGGGTCGCAAAGAGTCGGACACGACTGAGCAACTGAACTGAACTGAACTGACATTAAACTGTTATGTGCCATCCTTTTTATTTTTCTGAAAAATTAAAAGTTGCAAAACATGGCTTTTTCTCAAATGACTTACTGATCTTTACTTTAAAATATCTCATCTCACCCAAAGGAGTAGGGTTTGGGAGAAAGTAGGAAATGATAAAATAATGATAATAGAAAACATAATTATAACAACAGCAATAACGTATTTCTGCAGGCTTCTTGTGTATTTTTTCCTTCACATCTATCCATCTGGACATGTGTAAGTTGTGTGAATATACATGAGAAAATGACTAGTTATAGCTGAGCCTTGGCAAACCATAAATCAAATAAAGTAAATTTTTATTATTTCAAATTACAAAGTCATTTCCAACATACATTTAAGTGAGCTAATGTGACTGATGTCGCCTCACATATTTCTCAAGAAGAAACATTTCAGATGGTAAATAAGTCATGCTTGAACATTAACTATTAGACTTGAGGCCATTTTTAAATAACTGCAATTTTTTTTCTCTTTCAGAGGAATGTGTCATCTATTTAGGATTCATACGCTTTGGGCTGTGTTCAAGCCTTTAATGTTGAAATCCAGATTTTAAGAACTGCACAAATAATTGGTATAAATATGCAAAGCAAATGTATTGAGTACCTACTATGTGCTGGTGCTGTGTTTGTAGAGGATGCAGTGATAAATATGTTCATTCATTAAATAGTTTTAAGTGCCAGCATGATCTAGGAACTGTTTTAGCCATTAGCAATAGATAGTAAAAAGGCAGATATTTTCCCTCGCCTTTTAAAATGCTACTTTCTAAATTTTAAATATGCATTCTATAGTTTAAAATAAGTGAAAGGATGTATGAAGTGTGATATGAAAGATAAAGGCAGGAGGTTTAGGAATCACTTTTGGTTGGCTCACCCTGTAGAGGTCATGTAAAACACAGCCTCACATACGGTATGAAAATAGTGGAAAAAGTGGTAGACTAGGGAAAAATAACAAGGTGTGGGAATCCAGAGAAAGAAGCATTTGATCCAGAAGGATGAGTGGAAATCCAGGAAGTTGCTTGGGGTCCTCAAAAGAGGCATCTTTGGTGTACAGCAGCTGGGAACCTCCCACTCAGCACATTGAATATGTTTCCTTCTTGGTAAAATAGGTATCAGAGAGAAAGGGAAGAAAGTTCCCATGACCCATGAGTTTCCTGTTAGCTCTGAGAACTCTGATTTCCAGAGACAATCTAGAATAAGATTGAGAGAAGAAAAAAAAATAATGCCTGGCTAAAGGAAGAAAATCAGAAAAGCTTGGGGCTAAAGGAGCACAGGATACATTTTAACACTAGGCACTGTCACAATAACAATAATAAAAAACATTTACTAAAGATAATGGCATACGCTGCGTTCAGTGTTTTCTGTGCATTATTCTACTTCTCATAGCAACGGCGTCATATCTTAAGTTACTAATCTCATTGCAGCTAATGTACAGTTTATTCAATGTCTATTACTCTGTGGCTTTTTCCTGCCCGCCTCCCCAGCTCTAATCTTCATCCTCACTCATTTAGGCAACTGGCACAGCCCTGTCACTTCTGATAGCTCTGTCTCCAGCCCACTTTCCGTATTGCAGCCAAAATTATTTGACTAAAAGAAAAATTTGATAACTTCCTGCTTTTGGACCAAAGGGGGCTCCCATTGTGTCCAGGAAGTGGGTCACACACTTTACCTAGCACTTGACATTATCCACCACCTTGTCCCAACCTACCGCATGGGTTTACCCAACACACCATGCTGTCTGAAAGGGAACAGAATTTAACACTGGCTGTGAGTTCAGGTCCTGAAGCTTAAATTGCTAAGCAACCTTGGGCAAGGTACTTAACTGATGTGAGCTTCAGTTTCCTCCTCTTTAAGAAGGGGCATTCAATGAGAGAAGAATGGCAAACACTCAGCTCTACAAATTTGGGCACGTGGAAAAGAGGGAATATAATCTCCGGTGAGGAACAGCACGTCATGACAAAGCGCCTGGCTGGATTTTGAGGGTTTGTCTGGATGCCTGAATTCGCCTGTGCCTTGGGTAAAATGTTCTGAAGTTAAAAGTGAAGAGGTTGACTAAGGTCCGTCTAGTCAAGGCTATGGTTTTCCCTGTGGTCATGTATGGATGTGAGAGTTGGACTGTGAAGAAAGCTGAGCACCAAAGAATTGATGCTTTTGAACTGTGGTGCTGGAGAAGACTCTTGCAAGTCCCTTGGACTGCAAGGAGATCCAACCAGTCCATCCTAAAGGAGACCAGTCTTGGCTGTTCATTGGAAGGACTGATGCTAAAGCTGAAACTCCAGTACTTTGGCCACCTCATGTGAAGAGTTAACTCATTGAAAAGACCCTGATGCTGGGAGAGATTGGGGGCAGGAGGAAAAGGGGACAACAGAGGATGAGATGCCTGGATGGCATCACCGACTCGATGCACATGAGTTTGGGTGAACTCCGGGAGTCAGTGATGGACAGGGAAGCCTGCCTGGTGTGCTGCGATTCATGGGGTCACAAAGAGTCAGACATGACTGAGCAACTGAACTGGATGGAACCCCCTATATTCTGTGTTCTTTTAAAACTAACCCACAAGCAGTCCCCAAAGTAACCCATGCTCTCTGATGACCCATGCTCTCTCTCTGTCTTTGCACATGTCATTTAATCTATGTATGGTCCAAAACACCTAGAATGGAACATGTAGGGTGTCCCTCTTGCCAACACAGCAAACTATTATTCATCTTCCAACTTTCCATATAAAGTAATGACCTCAGTGAAGCCTTCCTTGGTCTTCTCAGGCAGACTTAGATATTCTTCCTAAAATGAAATAATTCTTTGCATTGTTGATTTTCCAGGAAACCCTGAGCTACTTCAGGATAGACTCTCTTTTCACCTCTGTAGACCAATGCCTTTGTAGAGTACCTGGCCCAGAGCAGCTGTTGAATAGATGTTGGTGAATAAAGTGAATAAATTAAGGGAAAAAAATCTGCATCTCTAAAATGTTGCATATATTCATGTGTGTTCTCTTTTAGTGAATAGTATGTAGACCTGTGATGAGAACTTATTTTTTAAACTTGAGTTTTATAACCCAGGTTTTAAGGAGTGATTTATTTCCTTCAGTATATTTAAGCAATCATTATACGCGTATTATATATTGGTCTCATGGCCCAAAACACCACGTATAGTTTTCTGAAACAAGCTTTAAATCGATTGTCTTTCAAATCGAGCACCATTGTTGTTCATTGGCTCAGTCGTGTCTGACTCTGCAACACCATGAACTGGAGCATGCCAGGCTTTCCTTTCCTTCACCAGCTCCTGAAGTTTTCTCAGACTCTTGTCCATTGAGTCAGTGATTCCTTCCAACCATCTCGTTCCCTGTCGTCTCCTTCTCCTCCTGCCTTCAATCTTTCCCAGCATCAGGGTCTTTTCTAATGAGTTGGCTCTTCATGTCAGGTGGCCAAAGATTGGAGCTTCATCATCAGTCTTTCCAATGAATATTCAGGGTTGATTTCCTTTAGGACTGAGTGGTTTGATCTTCTCGCTTTCCAAGGGACTCTCAAGAGTCTTTTCCAGCACCACAGTTCAAAAGCATCATTTCTTCAGGACTCAGCCTTCTTCATGGTCCAATCTCACATCTGTACATGACTACTGGAAAAATCATAGCTTTGATTAGACAGACCTCTGTCATTAAAGTGATGTCTCTGGTTTTGTATATGCTGTTTATGTTTGTCATAGCTTTTCTTCCAAGCAGCAAGCATCTTTTAACTTCATGGCTGTTAATTCAGGTGTTAACGTATTATAATCTATCAGAGTGCCTAAATAAAAACATTTGCCACTATTAAACAACATTATATGCATTAAACAGTAGATAAATACAACTGAAAGATGCATATCCTTAGATACCGTTCTTCTAACTGCAAAATTTTGTCCTGGTTTTCCTCTTTATATTTCCTTACATGAAAACCAACTCTCGCTAATACTAGTAATTTTCATGTGCGAGTAGCTTTGTGATTTCAATCAAATTTGACCTCAAAACTCCATTGGTCTTTTTCTTCTGACTGAGAGTTTCTATTTTGATTAGATGCATTCTGTGCTTTACAAATGGATGGTAATGATGTTCTTTACCATATTTTTTATAACTCCATGATAATATAGTTGGCCAATATTAGACTTACCAATAACAATTCCCCCTATTTTCCTGTTAAAGATTTTTAAGCTGGAACTTATAATGATATTAATTTGAAAATATTCAATCACATAAATCATAATTGCATGTTCAGTTCAGTTCAGTTGCTCAGTCGTGTCTGACTCTTTGCGACCCCATGAATCGCAGCACGCCAGGCCTCTCTGTCCATCACCAACACCCGGAGTTCACTCAGACTCACGTCCATCGAGTCAGTGATGCCATCCAGCCATCTCATCCTCTGTCGTCCCCTTCTCCTCCTGCCCACAATCCCTCCCAGCATCAGAGTTTTTTCCAATGAGTCAACTCTTTGCACGAGGTGGCCAAAGTATTGGAGTTTCAGCTTTAGCAACATTCCTTCCAAAGAAATCCCAGAGTTGATCTCCTTCAGAATGGACTGGTTGGATCTCCTTGCAGTCCAAGGGACTCTCAAGAGTCTTCTCCAACACCACAGTTCAAAAGCATCAATTCTTCTGCACTCAGCCTTCTTCACAGTCCAACTCTCACATCCATACATGACTACTGGAAAAACCATAGCCTTGACTAGACGGACATTTGTTGGCAAAGTAATGTCTCTGCTTTTGAATATGCTATCTAGGTTGCTCATAACTTTTCTTCCAAGGAGTAAGCGCCTTTTAATTACATGGCTGCACTCACCATCTGCAGTGATTTTGGAGCCCAAAAAAATAAAGTCTGACACTGTTTCTACTGTTTCCCCATCTATTTCCCATGAAGTGATGGGACCAGAGGCCATGATCTTCGTTTTCTGAATGTTGAGCTTTAAGCCAACTTTTTCACTCTCCTCTTTCACTTTCATCAAGAGGCTTTTGAGTTCCTCTTCACTTTCTGCCATAAGGATGGTGTCATCTGCATATCTGAGGTTATTGATATTTCTCCTGGCAATCTTGATTCCAGCTTGTGTTTCTTCCAGTCCAGCATTTCTCATGATGTACTCTGCATAGAAGTTAAATAAGCAGGATGACAATATACAGCCTTGACATACTCCTTTTCCTATTTGGAACCAGTCTGTTGTTCCATGTCCAGTTCTAACTGTTGCTTCCTGACCTGCATACAGATTTCTCAAGAGGCAGGTCATGTGGTCTGGTATTCCCATCTCTTTCAGAATTTTCCACAGTTTATTGTGATCCACACAGTCAAAGGCTTTGGCATAGTCAATAAAGCAGAAAGAGATGTTTTTGTGGATCCAGCAGATGTTGGCAATTTGATCTCTGGTTCCTCTGCCTTTTCTAAAACCAGCTTGAACATCAGGAAGTTCATGGTTCATGTATTGCTGAAGCCTGGCTTGGAGAATTTTGAACATTACTTTACTAGCGTGTGAGATGAGTGCAATTGTGCAGTAGTTTGAGCATTCTTTGGCATTGCCTTTCTTTGGGATTGGAATGAAAACTGACCTTTTCAGTCCTGTGGCCACTGCTGAGTTTTCCAAATTTGCTGGCATACTGAGTGCAGCACTTTCACAGCATCATCTTCCAGGATTTGAAAGAGCTCAACTGGAATTCCATCACCTCCACTAGCTTTGTTTGTAGTGATGCTTTCTAAGGCCCACTTGACTTCACTTTCCAGGATGTCTGGCTCTAGATGAGTGATCACACCATCGTGATTATCCGGGTCATGAAGATCTTTTTTGTACAGTTCTTCTGTGTATTCTTATTAGGTCCAGACCATTTCTGTCCTTTATTGAGCCCATCTCTGCATGAAATGTTCCCTTGGTATCTCTAATTTTCTTGAAGAGATCTCTAGTCCTTCCCATTCTGTTCTTTTCCTCTATTTCTTTGCATTGATCGCTGAAGAAAGCTTTCTTATCTCTTCTTCCTATTACATATAGTCATATAGTAAGCATTGTATAATACAAGGTAATAAATCAATTGTATCTATATTGGACTGGCCAAAACTTTCATTCTGATTTTTCTATAATATCTTATGGAAAAATACTAAAAAACTTCTTGGCCAGTCCAACAGTTTAAGAAGTGTATAGCTGACCCTTGGACAACATAGATTTGAATGGCACAGGTCCACTTATACATGGATTTTTTTCAATAAATATGTACTCTAGTACTACAGTATCCACTGTTGGTTGAATCATGTATGCAGAACCTTGGATACAGATATGCAAAACTAACAGTAAAGTTAAATGCAACTTTTAAACTTTCCTGAAGGCCAGAGCCCCAACTCCTGCTTTATTCAGGGGTTACCTGTACATGAAAATACTAGTTTGTTGATTCTCTTAGCATGAGTTAAGTATCCAGTTTGTTTTAAAAATCAATTTTAAATTACTCTTTTCTCAGAATAAGTTTCACAATGTGGTGAACTTAACCTTAATGTAAATAAATTTTACTGAAGTATTACATATATACAGAAAAATATACCAGTCATAAATCTATGGTTCATTAAATTTAAAAAGAGAATATCACCAAGTTCAAGATACAGAACCTGTAGACTCCAGGGGTCTTCCCAGTGCCTTACCCATAATTAGCCTCTATCAATGGTCAGTATTTTTCTGACTTCTTTCACCATGATGGCTTTGCTTTTAACAATGTATGGCAAAACCAATACAGAATTGTAAAGTAAAATAAAAAATAAATTAATTAATTTAAAAAATAAATAAATAAACACCAAACACAGATCTTGAAAATGGTTCCAAAAGAGATAGAAAGAAGGCAGTATATATGTAACTTGAAAGTCCTTTCCAATCTTGAGATTCTATGATAGTTTTTCCTATAATATACATTACTTAAAATGTTCAATATTAGCAAAAACTATGAAAGAAATGCAAAGTCCATGGCATGTTGACAATGCACTTGTAAAATTTTAATTATAAGAGTAAAATACAGCAATGTCATAGAAGATCTGAACAATAAAACCAAGGAATGCACCTATAGACCAACTACGCTAACAAAGGAACACATCAGTTTTAGGAAGTTATTTACACATATACAATTCGTAGTTATTTACAAAGTCATCAGCTTCTTTCATCTCATATCATAAGATATTTTCCATGAAATAAAAAAAAAAAGATATTTTCCATGAAATAACATAGTTAATATGATTATTAGCAGCTGCATAAAATTACAGTTCAGTTCAGTTCAGTCACTCAGTCGTGTCCAACTCTTTGCGACCCCATGAACTGCAGCACACCAGGCCTCCCTGTCCATCACCAACTCCCAGAGTTCACTCAGACTCACATCCTTCGAGTCAGTGATGCCATCCAGCCATCTCATCCTCTGTCGTCCCCTTCTCCTCCTGCCCCCAATCCCTCCCAGCATCAGAGTCTTTTCCAATGAGTCAACTCTTCGCATGAGGTGGCCAAAGTACTGGAGTTTCAGCTTTAATATCATTCCTTCCAAAGAAATCCCAGGGCTGGTTGGATCTCCTTGCAGTCCAAGGGACTCTCAAGAGTCTTCTCCAACACCATAGTTCAAAAGCATCAATTCTTCGGTGCTCAGCTTTCTTCACAGTACAACTCTTGCATCCATACGTGACCACTGGAAAAACCATAGCCTTGACTAGACAGACCTTTGTTGGCAAAGTAATGTCTCTGCTTTTGAATATGCTATCTAGGTTGGTCATAACTTTTCTTCCAAGGAGTAAGTGTCTTTTAATTTCATGGCTGCAGTCACCATCTGCAGTGATTTTAGAGCCCCCCAAAATAAAGTCAGCCACTGTTTCCACTGTTTCCCCATCTATTTCCCATGAAGTGATAGGACCAGATGCCATGATCTTTGTTTTCTAAATTACAGTAAGTAGATATAATACATTTTGTTTAAACAGCAATTTAGATGGCTTTCAATGATTCACTAGTGTATATAAAGCTGTATTGAACATCCCTTTGCATATACCTGTATTCTTCATGTGGACTATTTACTTAGGACAGATTCTATATGTGTGAGGGTAGACATGTATGTTCATGTTCAAGGGAGACCCCAAACACTTCCTGCTTTGCACTTTATTGGGTAAACTAGAAGCACAATGACTCCCTCAAAGCAGAGATTTGAATTTCATGAACTTTTCTGACTTGAGAATCAAAGAGCAAATGAGCCATTTATGCCTGGACTAGATGGACTAGTTAGGTTCACAGGCATTTAACCTAGAAAGTGGTTCAGGGCTAAACACAGTGTATCTGGGCTTTGTGTGTGTGCCTAGTCACTTTAGTCATGTCTGACTCTTGGCGACCTTATGGACTGTAGCCTGTCAGGCTCCTCTGTCTGTAGCTTTCTCCAGGCAAGAATACTGGGGTGGGTTGCCGTGCCCTCCTCTGCATCTGGACTTTAGCTGTCACTCTACACTGAACTGGTAATTTCTCCATTCTCCCTGGTTAGTAAAATAGCTATCCAACTGACTTACTGTGATTATTCCTGCAACTTTAGATTTTGGCATAACTCTGTTATATGGACTACAAGGTCTGAAAGGAAATGTTTAACTTGTCAAAAGTGAGTCTGGTCAGGAGGGAGAGAGAAAATGTAAAAAAAGGTGAAATTTAGATGGAGAAAAAGGAGGGAGGGAGAGGATTTCCTTTGAAATCACAGAACTTCAGCTTATTGTCCCAGAGATACGTTTAGTCTATTACCTGGGCTCTGAAACTCTGTTTGTTTTAAAAATTTTTCAGAAAAAAAAATAATAATAAATAAAATAAAAATAGATAAATAAATAAAAATTTTCAGATACTAAGATAGAGATAAACTAAATTTTATTATCTGATTAATTTAATATTATAAAATTAAGAATCAATTTTGTTCTCGGCACTCAACTTTTATTTGATTACCTTAATAGAGGTAGGTTATTTAGAGGAAAGAACTGGTATAATTAAAATTTAGAGAAAATGCAATGTTTAGTAAAAATCTGAGGAACTACCCTTGATGTGCAAACTGTTTTATTGCTGTAATGTATCATGTATCTTATGAACTATCCCTTATTCCTCATGGTCCATTCCTGGAGGCACATATAACTATTTTTGGAATAGGGCAATGAAGATGATCAGAGAAAATCCATATGGTGATGAAACAGTTGAATGAAGTCTTAAAGTATGAACAGAAGTTCACCAATTAAGTGATACATCATTTAATTAATCAATATTCACTGAGTACCTCTAATAATTGAGATTATTATTAAGACTTGGGGTGGGAGGATAGAAAACACAAATCCTGAAGAATCTAGTCACAAATCTGTAATTATAGTGGATATATCCACCCCTTTATACCTGCAAGGGACTTGTTCCAGTATACCCACGGATACCCAAATCCACGGTGCTTGAATCCATTTTATAAAATAGTGCACAGTGTATGTGTTACAATGATAGGGGAAAAAGAGAAAACACTGTATTTGGAGCATCCAAACAAGATGGAGAGCCAGGGAAGGCTTCCTGGAAGAGGTCTCACTTGAGGTCATCATAATGATAACTAGGCATTCATCGGGTGAATTTGGAAATGACTAATAGGATAACCACAGCAGACTATACAGTCCATGGCTCAGCCCAAGACTCAGACATGACTTAGAGACTAAACAACAACAACAGGATGGGGAGCCATCCAGATAGAAGAAGAAATAAGAAATAGCCTTTTGGAGAAACTGGCATATCAATGGGAGGCAGAGAATGTCTCAGTGAGACAGTGGAGCCAGCAGACAATGGAAATCACAGCGCCTTGATCTCTGTATTTGTATGGTTGACTAGGAGTTGTTGAAGGTCCTTAAGTGGGTTGACAGTGTCAGAATGAATGTTTGGTTGATCACTGTGAGTGCAGTAGGACGATGCACTGGAAAGTATAGGATTGGAGGAAGTTAAGAACAGTGAAGAGGCTGCCGCATCAGTTCTGAAAAGGGGTCTCACACTGATTCTGGAAAGGACCAGGAAGTGAATGGTTTAGACTTCTCAGTCACACATTCTGTATTCAGCCATCAGCTCTGCATGGTAGTACCAGATTAGCCATACATAATACAGCGATTCATGAACCTGGCTATATTCTAATAATATTTTGTTTCTAGACAATGAAACCTGAATTTCATATCATTTTTACATGTCATGAAATATTACTTTCCTTTTATTTTTTTCCCCAACCTTTTAAAAATGTGAAACTCATTCCACTGGTTCAGAGGCAACAGGGTGGCAATTAATGTGGTAGGAATGAGGCAAGAGGTAACTAGGAGGTTTTGAGGAACATCTGCTATAGGACTCAGTGGTTGACTGGGTTTTGCTGGTTAATTAGGAGGGGTGTCAAGAATTGCTCTCAGCGCTGTGGCTTGAGACCCTGGGTGGAAGATGGCCCTCTGATCAGATAGAGGACAGCGAATGGGAGAGAGTATGGACACTGGGAAATACGGAGGTTGGCAAATGCCTTCCCTTCTCTATAATTCAGAGTTTAGGGAATCTGGTGTATGGAATCCTCTTTAGGAAAATATTTTGACTTTCACGTGCTATGAGTAGTTTTGTTGTTCTTAGCGAATACTTGCTTATATTTGGGGGCAGAAGATATTATTTTTTTTTACTACAGGAAATGACCAAGAGAAATTAATGTTCATTACTAATATCAATCTTTTACAATATGTCACCTCCTTTGACATTTTCAGAAAACTGTCTCAGAGAAGCCCCAGATGCAAATGTGACCTGTATGCCGATGCCATGTATCGGGCTGTGTACACACTGCATTAAAAAGCTCTCTCAAGCTAGAATGTTTTATCATTCCTGCATGGAATAACTCTCATGAAATAATTAGGAGATACACAGACTAATGATAAATGTTAGCTTTTTGAAATGGGTTTTGATGAAATTATCATAATCTGATTATGCAGCTTCAAAGAACCTTTCCCAAGCTCGGTTTTTCCTCATCCGATCCAATCTGCAACTGTCTGTGGCCAAAACAGCCTCTGCATGAGGATTTATGATGAGGGCTTAGAACTGCCAACAGAGTCTCTTCTCCCTAAGTCATAAATATTCATAAAGGGAAGAGGGACTGGGGGTGGCTTCTTGCTTCCTGGGCGACTCCAGCCTTCTGGTCAAGGCCCCATTCTAACAAGTAAAGAAGAAAATAAGGAACATTAAAACTGGGAAATAAACTGCAGCTTATCTTGAAATATAGCAGAGTAGAGAGGTATGGTAGGTTAAGATCATGGGTATAAGTCTAAGAGATCCAGTTTTTTCTTTTCCTAACTCTGTACCTTGCTCAAGTCACTTTACTTTTCAAAGCAGTAAAAATCGTATCAATGTGGGAAGCATATCATAGAGAAAATACAACATAATAATATTTACTATTGAAAAAAGGAAGTGTTAGCCACTCAGTCGTGTCCGACTCTGCGACCATGGGCTGTAGCCCGCCAGGCTCCTCTGCCCATGGAATTCTCCAGGCAAGAATACTGGAGTGGGCTGCCATTCCCTTCTCCAAGGGATCTCTCCAACCCAGGGATCAAACCCAGGTCTCCTGCATTACAGGCAGTTTCTTTCTACTGTCTGAGCCTCCAGGCCTCTTGTTAATTTTATTACTGTTGTATTACTAAATAAACTCTTAGGGTGTAACTTCAGATAAACTCTACAGAAAATGTTTCATATTAAACTTTAGAAAGTCACTAGAAGGTGAAATGAATCATTTTTTGTGAATCTACTGTCCTTAAACTTGGCTTTCTCACATTGTTATTTTATAATAACCCTACAATGAATTAATCATTTACATTTCATAAATGAAGATAATAGAACTGTAAGAGAGTAGTACAGTGAATTCACTAGGGTGGTTGAGTTGGCTAGGTTCTACTAGACAATAAAAAACACTCTCTGACTTGAGAATAAAATAAACATTTTATTATTAATTATTATTGAGGTATAATTAGCATACATTATATTAGTTTCAATTGTACAATCTAACGATTCAATATATTTATAGATTGTGAATGATTACTGCAAGAAGTCTAGTTAACATCTGTCACCATACACAGTTACAGAATTTCTTTTTTTCTTGTAAACCTTTGAAATCTACTCTCTTAGCAACTTTCAAATATACAGCACAGTGACTAAACAACAGCAACAATTATTAACTATATCACTGTGATGTACATTATATCCCCAAGACTTATTTATTTTGTAGCTGAAAATTCATACCCTTTGATTCCTTTCATCCATTTTGCCTACCCCTCACCCCTGCTTCTGGCAACCATCAAGCTGTTCTCGGTATCTATGAGCTTATTATTTTTTAGGTTCCATATACAAGTGAGATCATACAGTATTTACTTTGCTCTATCTGACATTATATTTAGAGTAACGCCTTCTAGATCCATCCACGTTGTCACAAATGAAAGGATTTCATGCCTTTTTATAGCCAAATAACATTCCATTGTGTGTACATGCTATGTTTTTTTACTCTGTTCTTCCACTGATGGACACTTAGGTTATTTCTAGACCTTAGCTATTATAAATAATACTATAATGAACATTGGGCTGCATAGGTCTTTTCGAGTTAGTGACTTCATTTTCTTTGGATAAATATCCAGAAATGGAATTACTGGATCATATGGTAGTTTTGGAGGTGGAAATGGCAATCCAGCCTGGTATTCTTGCCTGGAGAATTCCTTGAACAGAGGAGCCTGTAGGGGGACTACAGTCCATGGGGTCACAAATAGTCGGACAGGACTAACTCACACACACGTGGCAGTTTTAGTTTTAGTTTTTTGAGGAACTCCCATACTGGTTTTCATTGTGGTTCCACCAGTTTACATTCCTGCCACTGCAGGTGTGCAAGAATTGCCTTTCTCTGCATCCTTGCCAATAATTGTTTTTCTTGTCTTTTTAACAATAGGCATTCTAACAGGTGCGAGTTGATATCTCATTGTGGTTTTGATTTGCATTTCCCTGCTGATTAGTGATACTGAGGATCTTTTCATGTGCCTGTTGGCCATCCAAATGTCTTCCTTGGTAAAAGGTGTACTCAGATCCTCTGCCCATTTTTAATTGGATTGTTCCTTCTTCCCTGTTGACTGGTATGTGTTCTTTTTATAGTTTGAATAGTAACCCTTCATCAGATACATGGTTTGCAAATATTTTCTCCCATGCAGTAGGCTGCCTTTTCATTTTGTTGATTGTTTCCTTGGCTGTGTAGCAGCTTTGCAGTTTAATGTAGTCCCACTTGCTTAGTTTTGCCTTTGTTGCTCAAAGGCTTTCAAATGATCACATAATTACCAAGAAGTACAACAGCATGTTGTCTTTGTATAATATCTCTAACTGTTGAAAGTGATGATTATTTCAGTGAGAGCATTTTATTTGCAAAGCAACCTTCAGTGATAAGTTGAGCCAAGCAAAGGATCCCTTTTTGCTCAGTGAAGAAACTAAGACAAAGAATCCTTTGCCTTATATTACACAAAGTTACTACCAAAGCAGTACCAAACTTGGGGTTCTTGATTCTTGATACTGTGATTGAATCCCATACATCAACATTTGCCTAAAAGGTGTTGTTTCATTCATGTTCAGTCACTAAGTCATGTGTAACTCTTGGTGATCCCATGGACTGTAAACCCACCAGGCTTCTCTGTCCATGTGATTCTCCAGGAAAGAATACTGGAGTGGGTTGCCATTTCTTCCTCCAGGGGATCTTCCTGTCCCAGGGATTGAACCTGCATCTCCTGCATTGCAGGCAGATTCTTTACCTTTGAGCAACCTGGAAAGCCCTAAGTGTATTAGTTGCAGGCAAAAGACTATTTGAACCAAATATACTTGGGGAGTAGGAAATTGAAAAAAAAAAATAAAAGATTTTTGTTGGTATTATTGCAGGACCTCTCAAAGATCTAAAGATACCAGTGTGTTAGGAGTGTTTTAGGTGGCGCTACATACTCCTTTTCCAAATTCTTATGACCATAAAACCCTTTTTCTCTTTGGCTATCTCATAGGACAAAGCACACCTTTAGGGAGATGTTGTCCATCATGGGCTTCCCTTGTAGTTCTCAGCTGGTAAAGAATCTGCCTGCAATGGAGGAGACCTGGGTTCGACCCCTGGGTTAGGAAGATTCCCTGGGGAAGGGAAAGCCCAGTAATCTGGCCTGGAGAATTCCATGGACTGTATGGTCCATCATAGGGTCGCAAAGAGTCAGATACGACTGAGCGACTTTCACTCACTCACTCACTGCCCATCATAGTGCCATCATTTTATAGAGTATCAGCTACTCAACCCCATTCATCTTTCTTCAAAAAGAAATCTAGACAAAGAGTTCTTGCCTTCTGCAAGCACAGAGCTTCCAGTGAGGGAGACCCTTCAGTATTCTTTGATGAAGTCAAAGAATCAGCCAAGCTGGAGATTCCTTCCCACTTCCCCTTTCTCACTCCTACACTCATACACAGTGGCACACAACCAACGAAATCATGTTCATTTTCTGATCAGAATTCCACCTGCAAAGAACATCATTCTGTTCTTCCCATGTCTGTAAAATGCAAGCCTCTTTGTACAAAGATAAAGGAAGTTTCTCTTCTCATCACAGATGGCCTTTTTTTTTTTTTTTTACTTCACAATTCTGTATTGGTTTTGCCATACGTTGACATGAATCCACCACGGGTGTACAACATGGCCTGTCTTTTGAAATACATTTCATGGTCCTTTCAGTGCGTTTCCAGAGTCTGAAAAGAAGAGCCTCACCACGCATGCGCCACTGTGATCCTCACGGCCGGGACTATGGGCCTCATTTTCCCCATGTGTTTGCAGATGTGCTACTTTGATCTGCCTTCCATTCTGAGGTGCCTGCTGCCTGTGTTTGAGGCTGACATAATTTGCTACCTCTTGGTTTATGTTAATATTTCCAGGGGCTTCCTCTTTCTCAGCTGGCACCTAGGAGGGGTCCAGTTCAGTGGTGACTAGTCGGGGCATGCTGGGCCCGTACCATTATGTCTGTCCTGTCTGCTCCCGTGCCTGGCCAGGCAGACTCCCTCAGGCCAACACTATTAGCCACCGAGTAATACTCCCTCCAAGACTCCATCATCCCTTACACTGCGTACTTTGTCAGCCTTTTTAAACATATGCATCTTTTAGGAAATTATTTTAAGCCAACCAAGTCCATATTTAGGAACTAAGAAAAGAGGTGAGGCTAAAAAAAAAGTGAAATAACTTGCCCAAGTTCAATGGTAAGAGCAGGTGGGAATTTGCAGCCAGGTGTCTCTGACTTCAGAGCCATCCCTCAGAGGGACAGTGTAGTGCTACGGCCCAGACTGTGGACACTGGAGTCCGGGTGCCAGACTCAGTCTTGGCACTGATTAGCTGTGACGTCTCGAGAAGTTTCCATACCTCTGTGCACCTCACTGTTCACACCTGTAAGAACGAAGATCCCTTCCAGTGCTATTCGAGGGAGGAAGTGAGATATCAGAGGTAATATCTATAAAGACAATAAGTCTTTGTTCCCCTCCTTTTTCATCACAGTATATATCTAAGTTTGAATGGATATTGGGCTGATGGACAAATTTTTCCTAATACTTCTTATGTTTCCATAATTTACAAAATTTTAATATTGGCCATATGTGATTCAGTCTCGAGAAGAGTGTGTGTGTGTGTGTATCTGTTGCTGTTGTTCTTAGTCATATACAAATCTTTGCAACCCTGTGGACTATAGCCCTCCAGGCTCCCCCCTCCCTGTGTGTGTGTGTGTATATGTGTGTGTGTGTATATGTGTGTGTGTATTTATTTTACATTTCATACAAAATATATGAAAATATTTCATATATACATTTATTTTATATTTTGTACAAAATAAAAATGTAGCCATCAAAGAGGTCCTGACTCACAGCAAGAGGAAAGATAGGCGAGTGATTCAGAGTTTTGGGATACTTGAACCTCTTTCCTCTCTCCTTCCCACTCAAAGTCAAAATCTCAAGGCCTCACCTATTTAGAGACAGTTTGGCGGTTCCAATAGTAAAGAATCTGCCTGCAATGCAGAAGACCCCGGTTTGTCCTCTAGGTTGGGAAGATCGCCTGGAGAAGGGAATGGCTACCCACTCCAGTATTCTTGCCTAGAGAGTCCCATGGATAGAGGAACCTGGTGGGCTACAGTCCATGGTGTCACAAAAAGTCGGGCACTACTGAGCGACTAGCACACTTTTTCACAGAGGTGGCACTCAGCTGCTGTTGCCCTGTGGAGTTAGACACCATGCCTGACTCTGCCCCACCCCACCTGCAAAAGGCACACTTCAGATTTCTTACCCTGCACTGCAAGTGTGAATCCCTTGCTTGATTCCCTTTGTCTGAATGATCAAAGAAGTTTCTTATTTCTTATGGGAAAGTAAAGAGTTTATCTCATCTTGATTAAGCTTCCATTATTATAAAGCCAGCTATGTGTTGGATCCAGGGGTGATATGGAATTTTGGAGAACTATAGCATCTTCTTCGTGCTATGCTCTAGAATGGACCTTTCAAAAGAGCTGAGTCCCAGGACTCCTTACTCCCTGTGTGACCCTGAGCTATACACCTCAACTCCCTGAGCTTTAGTTCCTGCGTTGATAAAACGAGGATATTAAGAACTGCTGCAGAAGACTTCTTGAGAAGATTAAATGAGTTGCAAAGATGAGCACCAGACCAACAGAAGTTATTATCATATGATCATTATTTCACTTCCATTAAGACCAGAGGTCCCAGCTCAGTGTGGCTTTTCAATACTGGTTTCAGCTCTTTGAATACTGTCTTCTCCCTTGTGTTCTCAGCAGACGTGGTTGAAAAGCACATTTTCCATCTTCCTCTAAAAAGAAGAAAAAAATTGCTGCATACCTCATTCCCCTAAGGTCGCCTGAGAGGCTCTTGTAACTCCTGTGCGCTGAGCCTGCATTCTGTGTAAGCGTCTTGTCTGTGCTGTGTCAGGAATATTCACATCCAGCCTAACAGGAACCCTGCACTCTGGCTGGTGACAGACATTGTTGTCAGGTGAGGAAACCCAGGCATCTCAAATGTAGGTAACCTGCCCAAGGTGAGATGCAGTCAGAGTTAGGATGAACCCTCACGGGTGTCTCCTCAGGGCTCTGTTTTCTCCTGCGAGGCCGTTCTGCCTCTTTAGACACAGAAATGTGGAAGGAACCGCCATGTGCCACCTGTCCTTTCTCTAAATTTAGACATGGTAAATGCCCGTGAAGAGAAGAGGACACAGGCTGTACCTGAATGTGGTTCTCTTCCATCCCTGTGCCACGTGTCTTGAAGGGAGTCAGTCAAACAGGTCGCTGAAAAATACCAGAGATTCAGAGCTTCAAGGTATTCTGCAGTAAATGAGTGGATTAAGGGATGGACTTCTTGGTATTCTTTCACAAATGTTCCTTTGTTAGAGGTTTATTACGTGCAAAAATAAACTGCATGCTTTGCAAAATATTAGTTGCTGTAGGATCTGGGCATAAACTGTATCCTTTAAAAGTTCAAGTGCATGTCCCAGGGCTCTCAATCCTTAAGCAAGTCTCTCTGTCTCTCAGAACTCAGGTTGTTCACATATGAAAGGTTATTCACATACCAGGCACTTTCAGCCTCAGTGTTTTCTGCGCCAGCATTTAGTTTTCTATCATTTAATATCTGGTCTATCTTGTCCAAAGGACACCCAGGGACAGAAAGACACCACATGAGTGGAGAGGGTAGTTAAAGGAGAAATCAGCAGTCATGCTGAAAGGCGAGCTAATTGTACTAAAACATGGAAGATATAATTACTATAATTGAGCGATAAATAACATTGTAATTTATCTAGGCCTTTAATTAATTAGTCTGCAGTCGGTGCCTTTTCGTCTGTCTGCTCCAGTCCGATCTTGAACCTCCATGATAAGGAGGATCTAGGGAAACCAGGCTTGGGCGAGAGCAGCAGGGAAGCTGGAAGGAAAATGCTGCTTCTTATCACAACATCTCTAAACCTATTCCAAATGTTAATTGAGTTCACACATCCAAAAGAGTCAAAGGGAAAATCTGCAATTACCTGTACCTCTCAAACTACTGCCTTGTTTGCAAAGGGACATGTCTCCTGGAGGCCTGAGCAGAGTTTTTCTTGTCCACAGGTTGCCCTGTCTCAAACACATCTCCTTTTCACCTTGGCTCACTCTTACCCTTGTTCCTCTACTGTTGCCCCCGCTGGGCTATGAGTTTGGAGACTTTGATGCCTGGTTCATTTTGCAGACATTAAAAAAAAAACAGTATCCCTGCATGAATGTATGGCTAATAGGCAAAATTACATGATACAGTCAACCCCAAAGGCATGTTTTATTTAGTTATTGATACCTGTGGTGTTTCACAGACATTCACAGAGTCTCACTACTTGCCTAGCTCTGTGCTAAGCACAAGGGGCTTCCTGTCTAGCCAGACTGATGAGAAACCATCACTTAAACTTGGCTTCTATGTACTCTTGAAAAGCAAGGTTTCTCAGCACAAGCACTGTGGACCCTGGGGAGTGGGTAACTTCTGTGAGAGGCCACCCTGTGCACTGTAGTACGTTAAACAGCATCCTTGAGCTTTAACCACTAAGTACCAACAGCACCCACTTCCTTCCTTAGTAGTGACAGTCAGAATGCCTCCAAACATTGTCACATAACCTCTGGTGGTAAAATCTCACCTGGCTGAGAACTGCTGCAGTAGAGTAACCCAGAGGGGCTGCAGACTCATGGAGTAAGGTATGATAACATTGTATCACCAATTCCAGGTCAGAACATGGTGTGGTGTTGTGATCAAGACCACAGGCAGAGCCAGACAGCCAGCACCATTTGCCTTCCACCTAATAGCTGTGTGACTTACCCCATCTATGCCTCAGTGTCCTTATATGTAAAATGGGGATAATGACAGTACCAGCCTCCTGGAACTGTAAGGGTTATGTTACACTGGGTTGTTTGCGTACCCATATCCCCTCTAGATAGTGAACTTCTTGAGGGAAGGAGCCTGTGCTTTCATCTATTTTTCTAGACCTGGGACAGCTTTGCCTCCAAGCTTGTTTCAACTCGAATAAGGGAATATGAAGCACTGGATTTTTCGGAGTTCAAATCCCAGTCCTCTCACCTAATTACTGAATCAAGTCACATAACTTCACAACACCTCAGATTCTGCACCTGTCAGTACAGAGATAATAGCTAGAAGGAATGACTGGTAAGCATTCAGGGCTGTTGAGAAGAATAAATGAATTAATCAATAGGAAAGTCTTTGTCCTGCAGTGTGGTCCTTAATATGTTACCAAATAAATGTCTGAATCTGATGCTGGTGGGCAGGATAGAGGTGACTTGCATGGTCCATTTTTCCCAAGGGAGAGATCTCACTATCAGTCATAGTATCCATTCCATGCTGTCAAATGGAATACCGAATCCAACCCTCTCTGCACCAAGTAAGTAAGATGTGTGCGCTGGGCCGAGGAGTGGACTCTGACCCCCTTAGGGCCCCTGATCCCCTTAGGTGGCCCAGGGGACTTGGGTCCACACCCCTCAGGCAAGTGCTTCTTTCCGCCTCACGCTTCATTGTTTTTCCTGGACACTGAATTATTGTTGTTTTGTCACTAAGTCTTATCCAGCTCTTCGTGACCCCATGGACTGCAGCACACCAGGCTCCTCTGTCCTTCCAGAGTTTGCTCACATTCATGCCCATTGAGTCGGTGAAGCCATCCAACCATCTCATCCTCTGTCACCCCCTTCTCCTTCTGCCCTCAATATTTCCCATCATCAGGGTCTTCTCCAGTGAGTCAGTTCTTCACATCAGGTGACCAAAGTGTTGGAACTTCAACTTCAGCATCAGTCCTTCCAGTGAATATTCAGAGTTGATGTCCTTCAGGATTGACTGGTTTGATCTCCTTGCTGTCCAAGGACATAGCATTCTCTCAGCCCAAGTCATCGGCTAGCTCACATCTTCAAAGCAAGAGTTCACCTATCTCCCTAGAAGTTCCAAAACTACCATCCCTAAAACTCCTGGGGGCAGCCCACCACCCAGCTTCAAGGTGCGCTCCTGAGGTCCTGCCCCTGTCCACCTCCCTGGCTCCTCCCTCCCTGCCCTGCCTTGTGCCTCACCCTTCAGGCACCAGGAATCCTCGCAGAGTCTTTGTCTTCTGGAGGCAGGTGATATTGCACTCCCAGGAAAGCCCTCTCCTTTGGCCACTTGGAAACTTGGCGGCCATCCTAAGTGCAGTTCCACGGTCATGCCTGCCTCTGTGTTCACCAGGAAGAGTTAAAGGGCCTGCCCCCGGGGCTCTCTCTGCATGCTACACTCACCTTTTTCTTCAGGCCTCTACACCATGATCTCAGATGCTGAGTCATCTGCCGGATCTCCAAGGCCATGAGCTACCGGAGAGCCTGGTCTGGGCTTTCACATTGCAAACTGGCTCGGAAGTTGACTCCCTTCCTCCAGCCCGGGTACCAGTGTTGTCCCTGCTTTGCGACTCATCAGCCGCTGACTCCAGTGTCCACAGATACAGTGAGCCCACTCCAGCCATTGTGTGAACCGAGCAATCTTACTTCAGCTTTGCAGAGGCCTGGGAGAGGCCTCAGCCCACCCTACAGGGCACTGGCCTCGCCTCCTCGCTGGCCTCCCTCTCCCCTCTTCTGTGTCTGCTACCCTCTGCTCGACAGATCAGTCCTGAGCTTGTTTCATGCAGAGCAGCTTCATCCACTTCATGGAAACCTTGGGAACAGACGATCTCCAGTCTCCCCAGGATACGCCTGCCATAGCAGGCTAATCAAAGTAAAACCAAACATAGTGGGTCTCCCTCTTGCAAAATCATTTGCCTGCTGTGAAGAGAATACATTTTTTCTCTGTCTCATTATACCTGTATTCCCAGTGACTGATGTGGGACCTGACTTAAAATAGATGTTTACTGAAAGCCTGAGTGAATTAATCTCTGAGATGATAAATGTGAAGGTAATTATAAACTGAAAAGAATCTACAACATTAGTTATCATATCAATTCTATTATTTTCCAGCGATCGTTAGTAACTAGCTGGATGCAAGCAGCCTTGCTGTGGGCATTGCTTTAGAAGAAGATGGGAGTCCAGGCAGGACATCTCAGTTCCTCCTGTGGTCCTTCATTCAAAGGACCAACCAAAGGAAACAGTTGGTCAAGCACCCTGATGATTATAGGCGGTCTAAGAATGGAAAGCTGACCCATTCAGGCCATCATGGAGAGACAGTCTTAGTGGATAGGGAGCTTCTGGCTCACAGAACAAGAAGGCATTCATTTGTATCTCTCTTAGTGACTTGTAAGGGATGAAGATTGAGAAACACACCCAACCTGGAGTGGGAGGCTGTGGGTGCTGGACAGGGAACAGAGGGATCGTGACCTGATTTCAGATGTGTCTTTGGCAAATGAACTAACCTCCCTGTGCCTCTGTTTCATCTTTAGTAAAATGATAATGAGATGACATCTCATTTATCCAGGAAACAGAATCCTGGAATACTCAGTTCTCTACCCTCTCAGAGTCTCCTATAGAGATCTAAGCAGAGAGGAGAAATTCAGACAAATTATTGTTAGTTTAGACATTTGCCTCCAACTCTTTGCCCTGCTCATGCTCTGGAGGGTGGGGCTGGATTATGCCTTGAGACACCAGGATGGCTTTGAGCTCTCAACCTCAAGAGTTAGGGTTAAAAACTGAGAAGAAGTCACATGGAAGAGCAGAGAGGAGAACTCTGAAGGCTTGTTTTAGGAAGAGCATGAATCCCAAGACTTTCAAAACAAAAATTAAGAGTCTTCCCTCAGAGAGGTCTGAGCTAGTCCTTCTGCCTGGCATAGCAAAGGTGTTCCTGGCCAGCAATATAGCAATTTGGTACATTTATGTCTCTGAGCAAACTGACTGCCATCATGGGTAAAAGCTTGGATGAAGAAAAGTCATACCAATCCTGAAAGTTACTGTGTATGTACACACGTGTGTGTATACATATATGTAAATAAATGCATGTTTCTGTGTGTATATATATATATGTAGAGAGAGAATGTGTGTGTGTGTGTATATATATATAGATAGATAGATAGATATAGAGAAATATCTACAGATTTATAGGTAAGTATCTTCCTGCTAGTAATGCCTTTATTGACATGGTGATGGAGAGCCCAGATAAGAGAGCTCATCACATAAAATGTCTTCAGTTTCAATAAGTATCTGTTCCAGAATAATCAAGGTTGGCATTATTCCATCCATAGGATTTTTTTTTTAAGAGCTAAATATAAAATGTTACAGCCACACCAGGAGGTTTATTTTTAACTCACACTTTATTTGCGTCCTGCATCTTCTGTAAATGAAATGAAGCCTCAAGGCACAGGACTCTGCATTTTATTCTTTCGGTTCGCTTTCAAAATAAGGAAGAAAAAAAAGTGGAAAAAAGAGAGAGGCTGCATCTGAGATGATGGCATTCTGTTTCCAGCAACTTTACCAGTTATAATAATAATATAAGAAAAAACTAAATTTGGAAATCAAAAGACCAAGCTTCTATGTTTCACTCTGCTACCAATTTGCTTGGTAACCAACAAGGGGTACGAATGTCCTCTCTTAGACCCTCAACTTTGCAATCTGTGAAATGGGCAGATGAGGGCATAGACCTCAGATCAGATAATATCTAAATGCCTTATGATCCCTAGATCTCTAAGCTTTCTTCAATGCCTGCCTTTTTTAATAATTCTTTTTAAAATTGAAGTATGTTGATGTCCAACATTATATAAGTTACAGATGTACAATATAGTGAGTCACAAATTTTACTCCATTTATAGTTATTATAGAATATTGGCTGTATCCCCAGTGTATCCTTGCAGCTTATTTTTATACCTAATAATTTGTACCTCTTAATCTCCTAGTCCTATAGAGCCCCTCTCCTCTTGACAGTCCTCCCTGGTAACCACCAGTTTGCTCTATCTGTGAGTCTGTTTCTTTCTTATTACATCCACTAGTTTGTTGTATTTTTTAGATTCTGCATATAAATGATATCATGAAGTATCTGTCGTACTCTAGTTGACTTACTTCACTTAGCCTAATACCCTTTAATCCTTCCATGTTGCTGCAAAATGGCAAGATTTCCTTCTTTTTTATGCGTCTGTGCTAAGTCCCTTCAGTCGTGTCCAACTGTCTGCGACCCCATGAACTGTAGCCAGCCAGGATCCTCTGTCTATAGGATTTCCCAGGCAAGAATACTGGGATGAGTTACCATTTCCTCTTCCAGGGGATCTTCCCGATGCAGGGATTGAACCGACATCTCTTGTCTCCTGCATTGGCAGGCAGGTTCTTTACCACTAGCGCTACCTGGGAAACCCTCTTTTATGGCTGAGTAGTATTTCACTGTGAATATACAAGAGTGTGTATGTGTGTGTGTGTGAGATATCACATCTTCTTTACCCATTCATCTGTTGGTGAACAATTAGGTTGCTTCCGTATCTTGGTAGTTGTAAACAATGCTGCATCTTCAACTGATGTTTTTGTTTTTAAGATATATACGCAGGATGGAAGTGCTGGGGCGTATGGTAGCTCTATTTTCAGTTATTTTTTGGAAAAGCTCTATACTGTTTTCCACAGTGGCTGCACTAACACATTCCCACAGGGGCTCCCTTTTCGCCACATCCTTGCCAGTATTTGTTATCTGTGTCCTTTTTGATAGCCATTCTGACAGGTGTGAGGTGTTACCTCACACCTCTGGGCTTTATTTGCATTTCCCTAATGATTTGTGATGTTGAGCATCTTTTCTATGTGCCTGTTGGCCATCTGCATGTCCTCTTTGGAGAAATGTCTATTCAGATATTCTGCCCATTTTTAATCCATTTGTTTTGTTTTGTTTTATGTTGAGTTGTATGGGCTGTTTTTATATTTTGAATATTAGCTGCTTATCGGTCATTATCATTTGTAAATATTTTCTCCTATTCAGTAGGTTGTCTTTTCATTTTGTTGATGGTTTCCTTTGCTGTCCAAAAGCTTTCAAGTTTAATTAGGCCTCATTTGTTTATTTTTGCTTTTATTTTCTTTGCTTTAGGAGACAGATCTAAAAAATACTGCTCTGATTTATATTAAAGAATGTTCTGCCTACATTTTCCTCTAGGAGCTTTATGGTTTCTGGTCTTTCATTTAGGTCTTTAATACATTTTGAGTTTATTTTTGTTTATGGTGTTAGAGAATGTTTTAATTTCATTCTTTTACATGTAGCTGTCCAGTTTTCCTACCACCACTAATTGAAGAGATTGTCTTTTCTCCATCATATATTCTTCCTTCCTTTGTTGTAGATTAATTGACCAAAGTGAGTGCATTCATTTCTGGGCTCTTTAGTCTGTTCCAATGCCTTCCCAAAGCTGGAATCACTGGGAGGAGGCAGCCTTTGAGGCTACCCCCAGGGCCAGTAATAATGCCTCTCTTGTTTCTGTTGGGGTCATTGTGAGTAGCCTTGGAAGAAAAATCCTCTTGATTCCTTTGATCTGATAAAATGAGCAATTTGTTAAAAACCAGCGATCATTTATTTAGCCCTTCACTTATTGTCAGGCATTACTCTAAGTATCTTTTATGCATTATTTCCTTTAATCTTTGGAAACATCCCATGAGCTAAACTCTATTTAATTGCCATAAGGGAGAATTATTCAAATGGGGAAATTAAGAGTTGAAGAAGTACCTTACCAAAGTCACAAACACAGCGGGTGTCCAAACCAGGACTGGAACTCAGTGCTCATTGCTGTCACAGCCCTTGCTCTCAACATTGCATTGAATTCTAGGCTTTTGAATCTGAGTTATCTTTCTGAGGCTCTATCTCTTGGCATGGGAACACTCTGTATGCATGTCTTACCCTGGGCAGTAGAAGCGCACTCTTTTTTTGGCTTCCATTGTTGGGTACCAGGACATGGAAAACTCGTATGCCAGGATGAGAAGTTGGGACTTATCTTGATGGAAATAAGGAGCCTTCAGAGGTTAAGACAGCATATATCAAGATTTTCCTATCTTTATCATGATCAGTGGTCCTCTCAAGAAAGCGATGGAGCTTTGCAACTCTCCACACCCCTATTTCACAAACACTGAATGACTCCCTTTCTCCAGGCAGCCCTTGTATTTCACCGCCTCTGTCTCTTTGTCTATATTGTTCCCTTACATGTTCATCCACCACCTACACAAGGGGCTTTCAAGGTCCTCCTATATTATCTGCCCATAAGCCTACCCCTGCATCCCTGAGAAAAACTCACTTTCTCCTGTGCTACCACAAAGAAGAGAAAATGCTTGGGGTAAGTAGGAAAAAAACAAACCTTCCTCCATACCCATTACCTGCCAGGCACTGTGCCAGGTGCTTGCATTTAGTGTGCTTTCATTTGTTCAACCACCTTGCAAATAGAAATTATCCTCACATGTGATATGAGACTCAGAGATGATATCAGGTGTCCAGGGTCATTGAGCCAAACTTACTTTTCAAGATTAAAACATGGTTCCATTTGACTCCAGAACTCATGTTCCTTTAATGTAAAAATACACATATCACATTGCATCTACAGATAGAATTCATTTCATCATAACCTCGCAAGTTGAATACTCTATTATCTCTCTTACTCAGACATGAAAACTTGGATCTGAGAGTTATTTTATCCAAACCGACTCAAGGTAGTAGACTCCACAGCTAGTCATTGTTCTTATTCAGTCAGTAAGTTGTGTCCGACTCTGCAACCCCATGGACAGCAGCATGTCAGGGCTTCCTGTCCCTCATCATCTCCCAGAGTTCGCCCAAGTTCATATCTGTTGAGTAGGTGACCCTATCCAACTGCCTCATCCTTTGCAACCCTCTTTTCCTTTTGCCTTCAATCTTTCCAGCAACAGAGTGTTTTCCAATTAGCTGGCTGTTTGTATCAAGTGGCCAAATTATTGAAGCTTTAGCATCAGTCTTTCCAATGAGTGTTCAGGGTTAATTTCCGTTAGGATTGATTGATGTGATCTCTGTGCTGTCCAAAGGACTCTCAAGAGTTGTTTCCAGCACTGCAATTCAAAAGCATCACTTCTTCAGTGCTCAGTCTTCTTTGTGGTCCAACTCTCACATCTGTACATGACTACTAGAAAAATCACATCTTTGACTAGATGGACCTTTGTTGGCGAGATGATGTCTCTGCTTTTTTAATACTGTCTAGGTTTGTCATAGCCTTCAGTGAGTAGAACCAAGCAAGTCAGAAACTAGAACAAAGGTAATACTTCTCTTATTATATACTGGTTTGGTATTATGTATTAAGCTGTGTGAAGTCCAGGCATTTTCTAGTTTTCTGATCAGACTACATTTCTTGAGGGGCAGGTTTGCGCCTTGTTTATCTTGTATCCAGGATATAAAATCTTAGTAAGCCCAATATTTAATACATAATCTTCACTTATTAAATATGAATTGGATTAAAAAAATAAGAAAAAGAAAATGTGTCATTCATCACCTTATATCAGCATGGACTTTTAGTTTCTGTGGGGTTCTCTCAGAAAACACTCATCATATCACCTTTCAGGAGCTTCAATTTCTTGATCTGAATGGTGGAGGCAGTGCCTTCTGGGTTTTGCTGGATTAATTGTGCAGGCAAATTGAGTAAGTGCTGGTAAATAATAAATACTCAATAAACGACAGGTAATATGAGAATGTGATGAAAAGAGTGATTACATCCTCACAAATTCTCAATGGTGTAGGCAAGTCAGAAGGCAGTTAATCCCCGTTGAGAGTGAGGGAAAGGATCAGAAAGCTGCAACTCTTGTAAAACACACACACATGTACAGACACTCTCACACACACTCACACTTCTGAAAGAGCTGAATTGCCAATCCAGAATTTTGGACACACTGAGATCTTTATCTACCATTCCCTAGGTGCTCATAGCACCTTCTCCCCAGAAGGTGTGGTTGTTTGCAGTCTTGGACTAAGGAATCCTGATGAGGAAAGTGTCCAGGGGGGGAAAAAGAACCTCAAGCTGTGTTAACAACCTAAGAATGCAAACAAGGATGATCAGCCAAACAGATCTTTGCTTGGGAAAAGAATAAGGGCCCTGGACGTTGCAGTAATGAAGGCATTGGAAAGGGCTTCATCCGGGCTTCACCTGTGAAGTTAGGCACTCTTCTCAAGGGTAGTAAGAAGGTCTGTCTGGAGGGATGGAAGAATTTGGCATGTTGCTTCCTCTACCACTTGACAACTGAAGAGGGAAAGCATTTAGCTTGTTTTGACTTGCTTGATGCCTATTCAAGCCTCATGAAGGAATGGAAATGGGGACAGGGATGGTTAAAGCCTGTAGAGGGTTGAAATAACTTCCTGTGGCTTAAGAACTGCCCTGCAGTTTGGTCTTGCCATCCACTGGCTGTGTGCCTTTGAGCAAGTGACAATCCCTTCTGAATGTGGTATATGAGATCAGTGTTTCCTTGGGAGTGCAGGTAATTTTAGATGTTAATATCCCTGACCCATTATAAATTCTCTCTTTTTTCCCCCACTCTGAACTGTGTTAAGGAGAAAGGCTCACTTTGAAGCTAGTATGATTTCAATACCCTGCTATCATGTGAGTGATCCCCTCATTTTCTTATTCTTTTTTTAAAACTAAAGAACAGATATCAGGCTCAGAAACATTAAGGAATCCTATCTGTTGAGTAAAATAATCCTGGTGTTAATATGTTTACCTTTGGTGGTGGTGGTTTAGTAACTAAGTTATGTCCCATAGACTTATGACTTCATGGACTGTAGCCTGCCAGGCTCCTCCATAGATGGAATTCTCCAGGCAAGAATACTGGAGTGGGTTGCCATTTCCTTCTCCAAGGGGCCCTTTCCAACCCAGGGATCCAACTCAGGTCTCTTGCATTGCAGGTGGATTCTTTACCGACTGGCCCACCAGGGAAGTCCTGATATTGCTTTTTCATTTATTTGTTGTTCACTCAGTCGTGTCTGACTCTATGCCACCCCATGGACTACAGTATGCCAAGCTTCCCTGTCTTTCACCATCTCCTGGAGCTTGCTCAAACTTATGTCCATTGAGTCGGTGATGCCATCCAACCATCTCATCCTCTGTCATCCCCTTCTCCTCCTGCCTTCAATCTTTCCCAGGATCAGGGTCTTTTCTAATAAGTCAGCTCTTTGCATCTGGTGGCCAAAGTATTGGAGCTTCCGCTTCAGCATCAGTCCTTCCAATGAATATTCAGGGTTGATTTCCTTGAGGATTGACTTGTTTGATTTTCTTGCAGTCCAAGGGACTCTCAAGAGTCTTCTCCAACACCACAGTTCAAAAGCATCAATTCTTCAGCACTCAGCAGTGGTCTAACTTTTAAGTAACAGAAAGTGAGTCATTTTAAACACAATATTAGGTCAACATTATCAGTGGAATTTCAGTGAATGAAATTTGGGAAACATGGTGCCAAGTGTATTTTTTAAGACCTTGCTGCTCTACATATGGTCTGCAAACTTGTAGCGCCTGGAAACTTGGAAATGCACAAAATCAGGCTGCTTCTGAGACCACAGGGTTGGAATCTTCATTTGAACAGTATTGCCCATGATTCATGAACAGAGTAAAGTTTGAGAAACAGTACTCTAAAGGCCCTGCTAGTTCTCTCTAATCTTACTAAAATGATTGCATCACCATAAAAGAGTCTGAGGGCATTCCTTCACCCGGATTCCCTATTCCCTTTCCATTTTGTTGAGTGTTCAAAGCAATACCTTTATCGTTGCTCTAAGGCAAATGCTTCTGGGTCTAGCCCCTTAACTCTGCCGCTTCCTAGTCATGTGTCCTTAAGAACTGTGCTTCGTCTGAGGTTCTTGATTTTAGCTCCATTTATAAAATGGGGGTTGTGATCCCTTATTTTTACTGTGATTGCACTACGCACACGAACCCACACAAACATTCTCATGGTGCCTGGAACACAGTAACAGGTCCATAAATAGTCACAGAGTCACTCTCCTTGACTTTCTATCCATCCCAGCAATTCTAGGTCTTTCATCTTGGTAGGAAGGAGCACATACTTCTGAGGCCAGTGAGTTGCCTCAAATCTCTAATTTGGGTTGTGACTGCCTGATAATTTAGCTGACATCAAGTCATGGTGCTTTTGTGAGGACGTATCCCTGTTAGCAGACCAGCTGTCAAAGGGTTCTGGCAGGTCAGGTGTTTCCACTGTGCGTATATCTGTCCAGAGTGCCCATTCAGTATGAACCAGTTTTTAGAAGAGTCTGGGCTTGGGTGAGCAGAAGACAGGGCAGGAAGAGGGACAGAACTGCTGGTGGGTTTCACACAGTTCTGGTGGTCCATCCTGCATTTCTTTCATCTCAGCCAGGACCCTGGGGACCTGCAAGCTGAATATTCCATGCCTTTTTCTTTACTGCCTTGAGCAAGAGAAGAGAATAAGAAAGAGTGAGGTTGGTAGTCCTGGAGACCTAATTTCCTATTTTGTGAGCTTTGGGGCAAGTTACTTGAGCTTTTCTGCATCTCTATTTTCTCAATTACTTGGCCACAGAAAGGGACAATATTGGGTCATTTGCAGAGATATGGCTGAACCTAGAGACTGTCATATAGAGTGAAGTAAGTCAGAGAAAACCAAATAATGTGTATTAAAGCAAATATGTGGAATCTAGAAAAATGATGTAGCTGGTCTTGTTTGCAAAACAGAAATAGAGACACAGAGAACAAACATGGACACCAAGGGGAAGGGAGATATGGGAGGAATTGGAAGATTGGGATTGAGATATATACGCTTCCTCAACTTGAAAAGCAGAGACAATCAATCTGACTTCACCAAGATGTTATGAGGATTAAGGGAGACCCAGTATGTAAACAGGCTCAGCATGATGCCTGAGGCACGAATGTCAGGGTGAGGATTAAGAGAATGCAAGCAAAGTTCTTGGCGCTTGGGAGGCACAACACAGGTATTCATGCAGAGGATGCTGAGGTTAGCACTTAATAGTCAAGCCTTACTTATTCCATGTTGCCTTTTATAATCCCTCTTTTTTGCTGGATCCTCATTTCCTAAACTTTTATACTTGTCATGTACCAGCACAGAGCCTCTTCTTTCCCTGCACATCCCTCCCAAGGCGAGCTCATGGAATCCCCTGCTTTTAAATGCTATCTACAGCTGATGATTCCCAAATTAATGTTTCTAGCCTGGAGCTCTCCCTTGAACTTGAGACTCATAAATCCAAATGCTTGTGTGATATCTTCACTTCGAAATCATAAAATCATCTTAGATTTACCTCATCCCAAACTGTGCTCTAAGTACTATCTGCATCAATATCCTATGGGCTCTGCTCTCAGTCTGACCCCCTCTTCAGTGTCTTAGACCAAAATCACTGGAGCCCACGTGGCTGCCTCTTTCCTTCACACCCTACATCCAGTGGTGAGCAAATTCTGTTGGCTCTGTCTGAAAGGAAAGATATTTGAGAATTCAGCCACCTCTCACCATTCTAGTTCAATCAGAAGTATCTCTTTCCGGCCTTGGTCCCCTGTAACCTGTCTACAAACCCAGTCAGGAATGTGCTTTCAAAAGCACATTCGTATCTGGAAGCACCACCATTTGAAACTCTCAGCATCAATCCAACTGGGAATAAAATCCAAAGTTTTCAGCACAACCCACAAGGTCTTATAGGAACCCCCTCCCCCAGCTCCACACTGCCTTTCTGAGGTTGCGTCCTTCCACTTCTCAGCCATTCTGAGCCCTGTCTAGTGCCTTGAACATGCCAGCTCCCTCTCAAGGCTTTTGATTTACTCCTTGCTCTGCCTAGAATATTCTTTCCCCAATTATCTGTGGGGCTTCCCAGGCGGTGCTAGTGGTAAAGAACTCACATGCCAGCGCAGGAGATGTAAAAGATGCGAATTTGATCCCTGGATCAGGAAGATCCCTTGGAGGAGGGCATGGCAACCCACTCCAGTATTCTTGCCTGGAGAATCCCATGGACAGAGGAGCCTGGTGGGCTACAGTCCAAGGGGTTGCAAAGAGTTGGGCATGACTGAAGCAACTTAGCACACATGCAATTATCTGCATTGCCTACTCCATGTCATTCCAATTTCCACCCAAATGTAATGTGATTGAGAGACTTCCCATGACCACCTTATAGAAGAGAGTGCTCCCACCTCCCCTCTCTGGTGTTATCCCTCCTCCAGTAGCATTCATCTCCATCCAATATACTCTGTTCTCTCCATTATAAGCTCCTTGACAGGAGAGCCTTTGTACCTAGCATTGAATACCGAGCAGATATTTAGTAAATATTTACTGAATGAATGAATGAACCTATTGAATTCTGTTTTCCTCACTGTGTGAACACTTTCGGTATGTATTACTCATGATTCTATTTCTTGCCTACCATTACAGAAAGGCTAATATGCATAAATTGCATTTGTATAGGATTCACAGTTTACACACCCTTTTTTGGCAAGAGTTGTTGCAGTTACTACAACTATTCCATTCATTTATCTTCATCACAACCAAATGAGAGAAAGGGATGGATATTTCACCCATATTTATGATGATGAAACTGAGGCCTGCAATAGTTAAGTTTTTGTATATAAAGAAAATAGCACATAATATAAGGGAACAATCAGGAGTTGAACTCTTGATCCAAGATTTTCTCACTGAAAGAGAGATACCTTATATTTACTGACTTGCACTGTTGCTGAGTTGATTCAGCTTGAGGAGAACATCTGTTTCCTGGGAGAAAAGATCAGTTGTATATGTTCCTTGTATTACTCTACTTTGCCTCACACAGAGTAAAACACAGTAGGAACTCACAGAATAACTGTCAACTTTAAGTCTGGATATACATACATGGGTGCATGCATACTAAATCACTTCAGTTGTGTCGAACTCTTTACAACCCTGTGGACTGTAGCCCGCAGGCTCCTCTGTCCATGGGATTCTTCAGGTAAGAATACTGAAGTGAGTTGCCATGCCCTCCTCTAGGGGATCTTCCTGACCCAGGGATCGAACCCACGTCTCTTATGTCTCCTGCATTGGCGGATGAGTTCTTTATAATTAGCGCCACCTGGGAAGCCCCTGGATATACATGTCACAGAAGTGTGTTTTTCCATAATGTCTCAAAGACGCTACCCGGGAGATTTTTATCACTTTACAGGTTCAAATTCTAGATGGACTTAGTCCTCCAGGAAATAACAAAACAAACAATACTGGTGGAAAATAGAAAAAGGCAAGATAAGAAGGAAAGAGACACAAAAAGATTAGACAGATGAGCAACTAGAAATATAAAAGAGTGTCCAAAGGGAAGCAGCCAGCTGGGACTTATTCAAGAAACATCCAGATCAGGGTTAGAGTTAAGAGTTTGGGTAGGCCGAGGCAGTGGGAAGGTTGAACAAGCACGGGACCTACAGACAGGTAACTGTGACTCTCCTGACCAAGTAGCCAGTTTGGCTTGGATCAGAACACTTCCCGGAGACCTGTGCCAGAAGAAAATGCTGACTGAGCCAAGCAGGGCACACTTGTGTCCAAAGTGGGGCCCTACTCCCAGAAAGGGAGCCAGGGCGAAAGTTGGGAACTGTGCTCAGAGGCCCAGCCATAGGACAGGGTGGGCTGCAACTCTGTGAGCTCAGGGTTTCTCTCATAAGCAGGTCAAGAGTGCACAGGGCAATCCCAGATCACACCCCTCAACCTCCACCTCCTCCCCCAACTCCAGATGGCTTCAAGAAGGGTCTGAGCCTACACGCTCTATTTCAGGAGAACCTTAGAGAAAAGGCACTGGGCAGGCAGATAAAAGCCTGCTTCACTCACCTAGAAGTCTGTCTGCTTCTAAGTTCTCCCTTCTAGCTGCCACCCAATCTTCTCACACAGCATCCTCCCTGTTGTAGCCCTATCTGTTTCCCAGGAGGCAGAGCAGCTCCTGGGTGGGCTCATGAGCTTGGCTCAGGTTGTGCACATCTACATCCAGCCATCCAGTCACCAACAAATAACTTCCTGCAGGCCTATTCATCTTCGGTTTCAGCACAGTGGAACCAGGGTCTATAAATTGTAGTTGGGATTCAGGACTATTTTCTAGGTCAGGGATGCGTTGCATGTCAATAGTGGAGCCCAGAATCTATTTGCCCACTGTAGAGTGCCCAGCAGGCAGCACCCCCAACATGGACCTGGTGCCTGTAAACCTCTGCAGTGGACAGAACCACAGAGATCTGAGGAAAATGAAGAGCTGCTGAGTGCGTCCAGAGCTTCCTTTAAGGGCTCTGAAAGCATCTGCGTGCAGAGTCGAAGCTGAATTTTGCTAAAGGCAAATCTGGTGTTTGTACTGGGCTTGGTGCTCTATCACAAGTGTGTTTAAGGATGTTGTGTGTAAATCGAACATCCTGAACCTTATATATATATATGTGTGTGTGTGTGTGTGTGTGTGTGTGCATGAGCGCGCTCAGTCATGTCCAACTCTTTGCCACCCCAACGACTGTAGCCCACCAGACTCCTCTGTCCATGAGAGTTTCCAGGCAAGAGTACTGGAGTGGGTTGCCATTCCCTATTCTAGGGGATCTTCCCTACCCAGTGATCGAACCCACATCTCCTGTGTCTCCTGCACTGATGGACTTTACGGCTCTAAACACACACACAGAGGCAACAAAATCAGAAGCCTTTGAGGTCAGAACTGGTTTTAAACCCTGTCTCTGCCACTTCTTCTGGGACTCCAGGGAAATTGTTTAACCCATTTTTTTCATATGTAAAAGTACTCCAGGAGGTGAATTATATTGTGTGGCTAAAACAAGATGAAATTAAACTGTCTGATATTCAACAATGTGAAGCTTGTTTAAAATTAGAAGTACTTGGGTGGAAACGCAACAAGGCTTAGACTGGCAGAATACTGTGGGGAAATTAAAGGAGAAATTTGAAATCAGACCCAACTGTGTGTGAATCTTGGTTCTTCCATTTATTGTACGGTAACCTTGAATGTGTTATTTACTTTTCCATGACTAGGGGATAATTGTGTCGCCTGTGTCATAAAGTTGTTGATCTGACTAGAAAATGTGATGCCTTTAAAGTCGAAAGTGTGAGATCTTTTGCATAGTAAGACCCTAATAAATGTGAGATATTGTTATGTCTTTACTGGGCAACCAAACAACTCTTAAACTCAGTTTAATGAGACATATTTTAAAAGGCTAACCTGTGTGTATGTAATTTATAGTTATATATTTATTATTGGGGAAAAATAACATAAAAATAATCTTCGGTTGAATTGTTAGTCCAGCTGAGTGGAACCTGGGTTTATTGGCTCTTTATTAGAAGTGTGGGTGCTGCACGCTGTGATGGATACAAAGACGAAGAAGGAAGGAAAATAAAATTGATATGCCAAGCACTGTGCTAAGAGCTCTCAAACAGATCATTTCATTTGAGTCTTTCATATAATTTATATTAGTTCTGTGAGGAAGAACAATTCGTGGTCACTGGGGAAAGGTCTCTAGAGAAGTGAAAAAATTATAAAAACAAAAAAACCCACCCCTGCCATAACCACTGTTAGTTATCTGCTGTATATCGCTTCTGTCATTTTTTGATGCAAAGTTCATGGTTTATTTAAACCTTAATTTCCTTATCTGTAAAACAAAAAGAATACTCCTACTCCCCAGAGTTTTTAGACAACAAATGAGACCCTTTAAGAAAAGAATCTCAGTGCCAGGCAGTTGGTAAAAGCTCAATAATTTTCCACGTTCTTCAGATTCTCTTGCATAGTTTTTAAAAATTAGCATAGGCACAAGAATATGAGGACATGAGGTGGTCATTCAGAGGGGTTGCAAAGCCCAAAGATAGTTTGGGTACCTCTTTATAATTTACTCAAAGCATCTTAGTGGGTGGTGGGTAAAAGGTCTTGCTTTTAAATTAAAAACCATACAATTCTTGGGATGCAAAATTTTCCCTGATTTTTAAGATAAGAGACTGCAAAGAAACCTCCTACTTGTGTGTGGCAGGCCAGTTCAGACTGCATCTCTGGCCCGTGGGGTATGTTTCTTCTCCATCATGATGGACTTTCCATGGCAAAGTTCAAGGGGAGGGATCCAGAGTCATGGAAGGTTTTAAGCAGAGACACTAAGGTGGTCTGAGTTAGGTGTTAGACTACTGTGGTGCTGATGTGGAACACGAATTGGAGGGGTTATCATAAAGGAAAAGCTTGCTGTGAAGCTAGTGTCATGCGCTGGGTTGTAAGTGGTGAGAGTGAGAACCAGAAAAAGAGAATGAAGAGGAAGGGAGGGAGTTGGAAGGTTCTGAAGACAGGAAAAAGAGAAATTCATTGCTCTCCTGTGGAGAGAAATGGATGGGTGAGAAGATTCCTAAAATGACTCCTCGGTTCTCATTGGTTAGGGGTAGACCTGGAGTGAACATGGACTGATAAAGTTGACACAGATATGCACAGTTATTGGGTACACATGAGTACTGGTGGTAACCAGCAGAGATCTAGCTGTTTTGTGATGAGATTTCTCAGCCGCCCTGCCATTTAATTGAAACTAAACTGAATTCTTCATATATATCCAAATAAATGAAAAACCAAAGTTCCTATTTCTTGAAATTGTATTTCTGTGAAAATTATTTGAAGAACCATACTGTCCTAAACAGGCCAGAAGTTCATAATTGTCTGCCCTAATCACTAGCTTTTAGTTAGGTGAGGGAGAAAGCCTGTGGCTTTGGGGAATCCTTAGATGAAGCTGGCACGTTCTCAGAGCCTCTGTGAGAGTGTTTGCTTTTGCTGCAGAAATGAGAGCAGAACCGCATTTTGGGACCTGAGCCCATTGATGTGAGGGCACGTTCTCTCTTTGACAATATCAGGGCAAAAATTAAACATTCATAATATGGTAATTAAGAGCTGAATAATTTACTCTAAACCAATAAACTAGATGTTGGTAATATGATAGCTCCAGAATGAATCACAGTGGAGGAAAAAATAACACTGTTTATTGATTACTATGAGGCTGGACAGTAAACTTGGAACCCATTTCCTCTCTTACGACTACATTTTGGAAAAAGAATATACCTCCAAATCCACAAGTGTTCATCCAGGAATCCAAGACACAGCACCCCAGTCCCCAGTGATAAGCTATGTGACCAGGCACAAGTCACTCAACTAATTTGTGCCTCAGTTTGCAAATCTGACACTAGGCATGAATAATTCCTGTCGTGTCAATAACAATCTCACAGTTACTGAGTCTCACAATAGTCTCTCATCTAAAAGAAGGCAGCCCGGTCTTCCTACTTGCAGAAAGCCTAGTGCTGGATTCTTTCAAGATGTTCATCCCTGTGACTGCTCAGCAGGGATGCTGATCTGCCTTCTTGTAACACTTGGGTCCACTAGGACAAGGAAAGGAAACTATGTGATGAAGCAGACACTTGTGAAAGTCTACCAAACCTTGTAAATCCACTTAGCAATGTGACAATCACAGATACTGCTGGGGTTGGCTCACAATCAAAGATATGTTCAGAGCCCATCATCAGAATCACCAATGAAAAGTAGATCAGAGGAAGCAAATGTTTTCCTTTTCTTTTTCTATGAGAACTTTTAAGGTTCTTTTGGTCGGTAGGACCCATGTTTGTATACTGCATTCTTTTAATTCACCATCTTGCTTTGAAACTCCCCAAAGTGTATCTCTTTTGGAGCCCAGGTTCTCCGTATATCCTGAAAGTACCCTGCTGGACCATTCACTAAATGACCAAGTTATGCATTCAAGGTTAAGAGGCAGGTCAGTGCCTCCAGTGCATGAGTTGAGGTCACTGAGAACAGACAACACGAATAGCAGGTGGAAGTGGTATAACGTTTGCTTGTAGCAGTAGAGAAGGAGTGCACACAGTCCCTTCTCTTGCAATGTGTTGGTCACCCATAGCCAGCAGATATACAACAGCCAGTGCAGGAGACGCAGCTATGCAGAGTCCACTCATCTGTTGTTAAGTCATGTCTGACTCTTTCTGACCCCATCTACTGCAGCACATTAGGCTTCCCTGTCCTACACTCGCTCCCAGAGTTTGCTCAGACTCATATCTATTGAGTTGGTGCCGTCTACTGAGTTGATGCCATCCAACCATCTCATCCTCTGTGGCCCCCTTCTCTTCCTACCCTCAATATTTCCCACCATTAGTCATTTCCAGTGAGTCAGCTCTTTGCATCAAGTAGCCAAAATATTGGAACTGCAGCTTCAGCATCAGTCCTTCCAATAAATGTTCAGAGTTAACTGGCTTGTTCTCCTTGCAGTCCAAGGGACTCTCAAGTGTCTTCTCCAACACCACAGTTCAAAAGCATCAATTCTTCAGTGCTCAGCTTTCTTTATAGTCCAACTCTCACATCCATACATGACCACTGGAGAAGCCATAGCTTTGACTAGATGGATGGCAAAGTGTTGTATATCACTTCCGCCTTTGTTGGCAAAGTGATGTCTCTGGCATTAATACACTGCCTAGGTTTGTCATAGCTTTTCTTCCAAGGAGCAAGCGACTGCACTGGTGGCTGCAGTCACCATCCACAGTGATTTTGGAGCCCCGCAAAATAAAGCCTGTCACTGTTTCTATTGTTTCCCCATCTATTTGCCCTGAAGTGATGGGACTGGATGCCATGATTTTAGTTTTTTGAATGTTGAGTTTTAAGCCAACTTTTCACTCTCCTCTTTTTACTCTCACTCATACAGCAGTGGAAAGACCTCAGCACCACCCCTGTGTGGTCTTAAATGCAGAAAGCTGGGGGAGTGCCTGGAGGCCAGTGACACAGGCACTGAGTGGAACACAGGAAAATATATCAGAGTTGAAGCAGGGAGAGAACTCTTACACGAGGCAGAAGCCCAGCACAGGCTGTGTGGGCTCTTATTTCTTAGTTAGGAGCATTCCAAGCCCAGGGCCCTTTCTTATGTAGCTGATTGGGTGTTGAGAGGCTGCAGGCATAAGACCACCTTCCCTAACACACCTCAGTTCAGTTCAGTCACTCAGTTGTGTCCAACTCTTTATGACCCCATGAACCGCAGCACACCAAGCCTCCCTGTCCATCACCAACACCCGGAGTTTACTCAAACTCATGTCCATTGTTTCAGTGATGCCATCCAACCATCTCATCCTCTGTCGTCCCCTTCTCCTCCTGCCCTCAATCTTTCCCAGCATCAGGGTCTTTTCAAATGAGTCAGCTTTTCGCATCAGGTGGCCAAAGTACTGGAGTTTCAGCTTCAGCATCATTCCTTCCAATGAACACCCAGGGCTGATCTCCTTTACAATGGACTGGTTGGATCTCCTTGCAGTCCAAGGGGCTCTCAAGAGTCTTCTCCAACACCACAGTTCAAAAGCATCAATTCTTTGGCACTCAGCTTTCTTCACAGTCCAACTCTCACATCCATACATGTCTATGACAACACACCTCAAGACCCTCTTAGACCTTTCCTACCTTCCCATAAGCAACGCTCAGCAAAACTTAGATGCAGGGGGAGAGCCCCATCTGAGTGCAATTTGCCCTTTATTCTGCTTCATTGCGGAAGGTGGTATTGAAGTCTGGAGTTCTGAAGGAGGATCCTGAGACAGAACTACATGGACCTCTGCACTCTAGCACATCCCCTGTGATTTTCTCTGAGAAATAAGTAGATAATTACTGTGTTTGGTAACAGTGCTTGACCCAGGGTCAGGGTCATCACATGGCATTTATGGAGATTATCAGTATTAAAGATCAGAGGTTGTTAGCATAGATGAATGACCTTGCTTCAGGGAACTTAAGTTAGTGGGAGAGACTGTCCTGTAAGTGACTAAAGTCCAGGGGGGACTGAAATGAACAGCTTTACAGACACAGAAGCAGGGAAAGCATTCTACTGAAAATGCGTAGATTTCAATAGTTGGAGGTTGAGCACTGAGCTCTTCTAACCAGAAGAAATAATGTGAACAGAGACACTGATGAGCATGGGGATGGTGTGTTGAGAAAAAGTCACCAGCCCCTTACCTGGAGCGTGAAGGGATATAAAGAAATGGTGAAGGAGAGGGTAGGCAGGCCCAGTCCTTGAGTGCCTGAAAAGCCAACACCAGACCAACAAAAGTATCTGAAGCCTACCGTGTAACGAAGGGCCATTGTTTGGGGGAGGAGGGTAAGGATGGGGCTCCGGGAGGTGAATGTGGGTGGAGGACTCCTTCCGATATTCCTTGGGGTCATCTTCAAGCCTGCCTGCTGGTCTCCTCTGATAATCTGCCAGCCTCCCTGCTGGAGCTCTCTTAGCCTGAATGGCACACAGTATGTGCATAAGAAATAGTTTTTGAGAAAATAATTGAATAATCATCATTAGCTTTTTCCTCCTCAGTACATCAGGAAGAAAGACTACCCCATGTGATTTAAATGGTTGGTTTGGGATGAAGAGGGGCAAATCCCAGTTCCAGCTCTGGAGTCTACAACTATTGTGAGGTCACCGACGCTTCCTGGGTCTATTAGCTCTCAGAAATGGAGGAAATAAAGACAACTTGCCTACGAGAGCTTTAGAATGAGGAAACTAATTAAAATTCCACTTGTAAAATCTAAAGGAAACACTGAAAGCCAGTTCTCAGAATCCAAGGTCAGATACACTTATATGTATGTATACATATACACACACACAAATCAGTCTGGATGAGGTGGCCTAGACTTCTCACCTGTTTTTTTACCTGCTGTCTAAGAGACAAGAGGGGAAAAATGTCCTTTTAATGTGTTTCTTGTTGCAGAGACCATGCTTTTAAAGATTTTACATGTCAAATAACCTGCATTTATTTAGCAATAACTAATTTGTCTCATTATTTTTTATTAATCAAAGAAACATATCAGCCAATCGGAATTTATGATGTGCCAGCAACAAATTACTACCCATTAATTTGATATATTCCAGCCAAAAGCAAAGCAATTTGTCATTTTAACTAACCTTAATCAGAGTAAATATATTGTTTGTTAACCTTTTTGGAATGTAGAAAATAATTTTCAGCTCCCACTACTGTCTTTAAAAGTTCCAGTGTATCTTGGAATTCTCAGTTGAGTGTCAACAGTAAAGGGCTCAGTCCCTCTACTTGTACACAAGAGAAGAGAAAGGAATAACCAACCCCAAATGACCACACTTAGCTGAATGTGTTAGTAGTAAACAATGTGGTCCTTGCCTTAATGGAGCTAGAGATTCGTTCAATGATAAGCAAATACTTATTGTACCTCTGTTGCATGTAAAGTGCTTTGCTAGGCACTGGATATCAAGGGTAGATGGATGTTCTTTCAAGAAGTTCACAATTCAGTGCAACACTTCCAAACCATTCACACAACACACCCGAAGAACATAGAGCACTCTTGTCAGTATAACAGACTTCTTGCAACAAGAGCTCCTGTAGGAGAAGCAGAAGGGGAGGTAGGACTGCCAGGGAATCTCAACAGTGGATTAAGGGAAGAATGGTCCAGTTAATTAAAGTACCCTCTCCCACTACACAGACATGCACCCTCCAAACCTCCTGAGCGGGTTCTGATGTGGCCCCAGCATGACAAAAGAATCACCAATTCAGTGTGAAAGATGGTCACAGAAGGACTTTTCTCAGGACATTTGAAATGAATGGAGAGGCTAGAAGGACAGGGTCACTAAAATCAAGAAGGAAGGTTATGCACCTCTGCATTATGATGGTGGGCCTGAAAAGGAAAGGACAAATAGGAAAGGCATTCCTGAGACTGGATGGAAATAATTGGGGATGTGAATATAGAAGAAGATGAGGCGGTTTGAAGCCTTGGTGTCAGGGAGTTTGATCACAACTGGGGATTTCCTTGATCAGGTTGAGAGCTTGGGAGAAGGAACTGATGTGAGAAAAGAGGAGGGGACACACCAGGCTTTGCATGTGTTGTGCAATGTAACAGACCTGTCATTTTCTGAGCGTGCTTTTTCAAGACAGAATCAAGTCATGGTTCTGATCCTACTGTCTGAGTCCTAGAGCAAGGTACTCTCTCTCTACCTAGCAACCGGATTATGTTCCTCCCCCGTAAGATGGGGTCAATAGAGTTTATCCCAAAAGAGTTGCTATATGAAGGGGTGTCACAAGCTTCCACATTGCTCAGCAAACATCTCTTCTCTCCCCTTGTTGTCTTTCCAGATTCACATGCTTAGAGAGTTAACCACTATGTACAGGGATGTACTCCACCATGACCTCTTGAACTGCTGGTAATTCCCAGCAAACTTTAGAAAAGACCATCATGTTGTTCATATCTTTGTCTTCAGCCTCTATCCAGCTTCTCTCACAGGAATCACCAGATTGCCCGGCAAGGACTAAGTTATTAAATATCCCCAAAGTCTTTGGTGTGTTTATGGACCTGTCAAAGACAAATGTACCTCCTGCCATTCCAGTCACCAGGAATGTGTCTGAGTTTTGATGCACTGTCCCAGTAAGTTACCTCCTGTGTCCACTTCCAAGTGAAGCCTTGTTTACACAGCTTTTGAATTAAAGAATTGCAAATGCCAAACCTAATCCAAGTGGACTGCTAAGAAAGTGAAGAGAGAGGTGTCAGAAGAGTGTTTTTGTAATGACCATATTTGAGGATTTGATAAGGAATAACAGGGCTTTGGGGCTTCCCTTTGTAGCTCAGTCTGTAAAGAATCTGCCCGCAGTGCAGGAGGTCCAGGTTCGATCCCTGGATTGGGAAGATCCTCTAGAGAAGGAAATGGCAACCCACTCCAGTATCCTTGCCTTAAAAATCTTATGGGAAGAGGAGCCTGGTGGGCTGCAGTCCATGGGGTCGCAAAGAGTTGGGCATGACTGAGCAACTAATACTTACTTACTTAACAGGGCTTTGACTTGGGAATTCAGAAGTTTATTGAAATAAGATGGAGTGAGGCAGGTTTCCTGCTTCATTGCTCCAGGCATCTCCTGCTTTCTCTTGCTTCATGTCGCCTCAAATATTTCCAGCAGTGATTTTATGCTCCTCCTTACACCTTATGTTTTTTGAAGTTAAAGTATAGTTGATGCACAATACTGTATGTTACAAGTATACAATGTAGTGAGTCACAATTTTTAAAGTTTATATTCCATTTATAGTTATTATATAAAATTTGTGCTTTCCCCATGTTGTACAGTATATCCGTGTAGCTTATTTTATACATAACATTTTGAACCTCTTAACCCCCTATTGCCTTTCTCCCTTTCCTCTCCCCACGGGGGGTGGTGGTTTAATTGCTCAGTCATGTCTGACACTTGTAACCCCATGGACTGTAACGTGCCAGGCTCCTCTGTCCATGGGATCTTCCAGGCAGGAAAACTGGAGTGGGTTGCTGTTTCTTTCTCCAGGGGATCTCTCCAATACAGAAACCCATCCCAGGTATCCTGCGCTGCAGGTGGTCTCCTGCATTACAGACATATTCTCTACAGTCTGAGCCACCAGGGAAGCCCCTCTCCCCACTGGTAACCACTAATTTATCCTCTGTATCTGTGAGTCTTTACAACTTCTTTTAGTTACATCATAGGTGTTTGGGCTGGACAGTTAAGAAATTGGTTGTTATTTATAGGCAAAAAATTGGAAATTTAAAATTGAGTTTGGAACTTGCGTTTTCAACTCAGGCAGAGATGCTTGCCCCGGAGCAAGTCACAAAGTCCGAAAGATGAATGGTGTGTGACTAGTCTTAGCTTTCTCATCAGCAAACTGGAATAATAACCAAGTCTTTTCCCTGAGGTGAGCACACTTATTATCATAAAGTTGTCATATCTGTTTGATGCTTTCTCTATAACTGTATCTTGGGTTTCATTCATAGTGTTTTATGTGGTGCTTACTATCTAATTTTCTTGATCAAATCTGATCTTTCTATGTTATTGATCTTTTCAAGAAAGAACTGTCTTTCTTATTACTTTTTTCTGGAATATTAAGTCTTATCTTTATCTTTGTAATTCTGATTTTTTTTTACTATACTTCTAACTTCTGAGGTAGACTCGTAGCTAGTTAATTTTAAACCTTCTTTAAATATAAATATTTCAGGCTAAAGCTATCTTTGCAGTACCAACCTGCAAAATTTTATATATAAGATTTTAATTATTTATCAATTCTTAATATACATATACCATGTATTTTATATATTTAATTTTTTTCATTTTATCTTCTTTGTCCCATGATTTATTTAGAATTGTTCTATTTTTTATTTCAAATATATGGGAATTTTATGTTTATATATCTCCTATTGACTTGTAATTTAATTGCATAGAGGTCAGAAACCATGTTCAGTACAGTATCAATTATTTTTAATATAATAAGTTTTGTTTTATATAGTAGAACATGGTCATCTGTTTATTTTATTACACAGTCAGGTTTGAAAGATTTCATGGGATTTTTTAGAAGAATATAGATTTGCTAATAGACATGATAAAAGAATTTATGCATCTTTTAAAACAAGCAGTTTTAATTATAAGTTAGTTCTTCTAAATTTCATTATTTGGAGTAGGGTTTCTGTTTGATCTATCAACAACTGAGAGAGAGAGGTTTAATTCTCTCTTGATGGTGGTAGAATTGTCAATTTCTCAGGGTATTTCTACTAAATTTTGCCTAACATATCTAAAATTATTGAGATACACTTATATACTTTATTATGTGTATACAAGTTTAGATTTTTTTATATTACTGGCAAAGAATTTTTGTCTTTATATAACCTTCTCTGTTCTTGGTATTTCCCCCATAAGTTACATTTCATATTTTTCTTGGTATATGTTTATCAGATGTGTTTTCATCCTTTTACTTTCAGCCTTTCTGTATTCTAATGTTATATCTGTCTCTTAAAAACAATATATAAATGAAAGTTTAATAGCTTTGACCTTGTTCAAGTTCAATGAGGGGTTGTTTTTTTGTTTATTTTTTGTTTTGGATGGAGGATATTTACTTTACAATGCTGTGTTAGTTTCTGCTGTACAACGACATGAATCAGCTATGTGTACACATATATCCCTTCCCTCTTGAGCCTTCCTCCCACTCACCCCAGCGCACCCCTTTAGGTTGTCACAGAGCACCGAGCTTTGCTGTACACCAGCTTCCTACTATTTACACACGGTAGTGTATACAGGTCAATGCAGGTCTCTCCGATTGTCCCACTCTCTTGGGGGTTGTACTTTTTTTACCTTTTAATTGTCCTGCTTTCCAAATCTTCATGTTTTTCTTACTTTTTGTTCTTTAATTGGAGGACTACTACTACTATTTTAGTTTCGCTTTTTATAGCCTCTAATATCAGACTTTATTTTATGCAGAATTTTCGTATTGACATATTTACATATTTACCCACTTATTTGTTTCCACTTCTTCTTACATCTTCCCTCTAAGATAATTTTCTTTCCTACTGAAGTTCCTTTAATTAAGGACTGTTGCCCAGCACACTTGGCTTTTGCTTCTGTGAAATCGTCTTTACCTTAAGAGAGTTTTCCTGGTTACCAATGTCTAGACTGAGGTTTGTTTCCTCTCCGTATTTTAAGGTTACTATTTCGCTGGCTCTGGCTTTCATCATGTTGTCTGTCTGTCTGTTTGCCATCCTTCTATGGGAAATCTGTCTTTTATTTTTCCTTGGTTGCTTTAAGATCTTCTCTTGTTTTCTGGTGTTGTGTATTTTCATTTCATTATCTAGAGCTGTGTTTCTTTTTATTTATCCAGCTTGACAAATCTTATCCTTTCTGTCATCCTTTCTGAATTCATTTCGTTCACTAATTCTGGAAATTTTGGTCATTTTCTCTTCAAAAGATTTCTTTCTGTGCTTTTTATTCTTTCATCCTAGCACTGGGCACATTAGATATACCTATTATGTCTTCCATGCGTCTTCCCCTCTCTCCATGTTCTCCCCTGTCTCTCTCTGCTGCACTCTGCCAGCTTTCCCAGAAGACAGAAAACTATCTCTGGATTAGTTCTTTAGGTGTCTGGAACTCTTGAGAGCTGATTTGATTGACTGTAGTCTGTTCACATTGTGGAGGTCTTTGTTGGGATTCTTTATTTCAGCAAGAATTTGATTTGCTTCTGCTTGGACCTCTGGAATCCCTCTTCAGGTTCCCTGGAAGTTGCCCTCCCTGCCAGTGGCATGGGTGGGGTCTGGAAGTTTTCTCTAATTCCTGAGAACCCAGAAATACCTTTCAATGGACTATTTTACCAAGTTTCTAGTAGTTTTGAAGTAGGACCTGTGAGCGTATCTGGTCTACAACATTGCCAGGAGCAGGAATCTGACCTTAGCCCTCTTTACATACCCCAGATAAAGCAGCATTTGGGTTCTCCAGGAAAATCTTAAAAGTCCTGGGCCACGGTTTTGTATTTGTAACCTCCCTTCCTTATTTTGAGCCTTGATACCCCTGGAGTGTTAATGGAAGCAATTGGAAAACATAATCCAGAACTTCAGTTGGGAAAAAAAAAAGGCCCTCTAAGTGAGTCATAAGATGGTCTTTGAATTTACTCTATAGCACATTCAAATGGCAAATGGCATTCAGATGGGCTCCTGGCTTCCTCTCCCTGTCATCAGTAACAGGGAATTTACTGTTCATGAAGAAAGCCATTTATTCATTCTTTAATTCAGCCACAGCCAGCTCACTCTATCTACCTATGTCTCTCTCCATCCATCCATCTATCTATAGAGAAAGAGGTTTACTACAAGGAATTGACTTGTCCAACTGTGGGAGCTGGCTAGACAAGTTGAAAATCCATAACATAGGCCCTCGGGAAAGGCAGGCTAAAAACTCTCAAGTTGGAGCTAAAGTTTCAATCCACAGGCAGAATTTCTTCTTTAGAGATGCTTCAGCTCTGCTCTTAAGGTGTTTCATCTGATTGAATCAAGCCCATCCAGATTTTTTAGGATAATTGAAATCAACTGATTATAGGTGTTAATCACATCTACAAAATACCTTCACAGCAACACCTAGATTAGTTTCCAGTTGAATAACTGGGAAAGTGAATGTAGCCAAATTAACACATGAAATCAGCCTTTACATGTGCCTTCTCTGCCATGGGAATTCTGTTAGGCATTGTGCATCTGATATATTTACACCTTGTAATGATCCTTGATTTAAATATTATTCTTCCTCTTTTAAGGATGACAAAATTACAAATCAGGAAAATTAGGCAATTTAATACTCATTTTGTATAATATCATATAAGAAACAAATCACCAGTCCAGGTTCGATGCAGGATACAGGATGCTTGGGGCTGGTACACTGGGATGACCCAGAAGGATGGTACAGGGAGGGAGGTGGGAGGGGGGTTCAGGATGGGGAACGCGTGTACACCCATGGTAGATTCATGTTGATGTATGGCAAACCAATACAATATTGTAACGTAATTAGCCTCCAATTAAAATAAATAAATTTACATTTAAAAATAAATAAATAATAATACTCATTTTGATATTATTAATGTTATTGTTATTCAGTCACTCAGAAATGTCACACTGTCTGTGATCCATGGACTGCAGCACATCAGGCTTCCTCCCCTGTCCTTCACTGTCTCCCAGAGTTTGCTCAAACTCATGTCCATCAAGTTAGTGATGCCATCCAACCATCTCATCCTCTGTCACCCCCTTCTCCTCCTGCCCTCAATCTTTCCCAGCATCACGGTCTTTTCCAATGAGTTGGTTCTTTGCATCAGATGGCCAAAGTACTAGAGCTTCAACTTCAGCATCAGTCCTTCCAATGAATATTCAGGGTTGATTTCCTTTAGGATTGATTTGTTTGATGTCCTTGCAATCCAAGGGACTCTCAAGAGTCTTCTCCAATACCTCAATTAGAAAGCATCAGTTGTTCACTGCTCAGCCTTCCTTATGGTCCAACTCTCACATCCAAACATGACTACTGGAAAAGCCAGAGCTTTGACTATATGGACCTTTGTCAGCAAAGTGGTATCTTTCCTTTTTAATATACTGTCTAGGTTTGTCAGAGCTTTCCTTCCAAGGAGCAAGCAGCTTTTCATTGGCTGCAGTCACCATCCACAGTGATTTTGGTGACCAAGAAAATAAAGTCAGTCACTATTTCCATCGTTTCTCCATCTATTTGCCATGAAGTGATAGGTAGGACTGGATGCCATGATCTTAGTTTTTTGAGTGTTGAATTTTAAGCCAGCTTTTCCACTCTCCTCTTTCACCTTCATCAAGAGGCTCTTTAGTTCCTCTTTGCTTTCTGCCACTAGGGTGGTGTTATCTGCATATCTGAGGTTATTGATATTTCTTGCAGCAATCTTATTGTTAATACATGTGGGGAAATTGAGTCATGAAAATATAAAATAACCTGCCTTCAGTATACATGCAAAGCCCCTAGAAAAATGCTTAGTACATTATAAAGCTCAGTAAATATTACTTCCCTTACTAAATTGTTATAAGCCATCTTCATTTTAAGACAGTTGCTAGCAGCTGTGTTTTACACTGGGAGAGAAACGTTTTTTGACTCACTCAGGGTGTGCACATGAGTGTGTGTGTGTGTGTGTGAGTGTGTGTGTGAGGGAGAGAAAGAGAGATTTGGACCAGGAAGGGGCCTTGCAAGGCCGTGCTGTTGTGATGGAACCTAGAATGGAAAGTTGTATCAGTGCCCTCGCCATGATGTTATTTGTCTTCAGAAGTGCTTTGAGCCCTTCGAATTAACACATATGTTATTGCCTTTACTAAAACTTTTTGATGATGGGAAACTCCTCAGTGACCTTTCTTCTCCCAATAGCAAGTCTTTAACCACCTGCAAAGTTAAGATAGTTGGACTACCAAACCATAAATTCTAATGAGTATACTGTATGCATGTTCTTGTGGGAGAAGGCAATGGCACCCCACTCCAGTACTCTTGCCTGGAAAATCCCTCGGACAGAGGTGCCTGGTAGGTTTCAGTCCATGGGGTCACTAACAGTCGGACACGACTGAGTGACTTCACTTTCACTTTTCACTTTCATGCATTGGAGAAGGAAATGGCAACCCACTCCAGTGTTCTTGCCTGGAGAATCCCAGGGACAGGGGAGCCTGGTGGGCTGCCATCTATGGGGTTGCACAGAGTCGGACACGACTGAAGCGACTCAGCAGCAGCAGCAGCATGCATGTTCTTGTGAATGCTTAGAATATATGTCAGAGATCAGCATTGACTATGCCAGTGTGCCTTATGTTAGTACTGGGTTTGAAGGATTACAGGGTCAAGAAATGAAGGCAGTGTGGACATCTTAGTCTTAGCTAGAACCACTGGGTAAACATGGCCAGATTTCATGAGTTTCTTCGGCCCAAGTGACTTATGCAGCCATTACTGATTGCAATTTTCATAAAAAAGATGAATATTATAAAATACCTTAGGGCATACTTAAATATATAGGCTTTCTGAAATTAGAATCCCCATAGGGCCTTTGATTTATTAGCCTCCATAATAAAATTTTCTTTTTATATAAATTTTTATATAAACCTTCTTTGATGGGAAAATCAAAATTTGAAACACATGATTCCATAAATATGTGAACAATAATATGAACAGCATCTTTTGTGTAACACTTGAGAGTTTACACAGCAACATATAATATGGCAGAACAGGAAGAATGTTATCTTTGGAGCTGTACTTGCTGTGGTAGGTTCTATTATGGTTACTAAGGTCCATGACTTTGCCTGTAGGTGAACTCTGCTTAGCCATCTATACTACCCCTACATGACTTACGGTGGTCTAAGAATTATATGCAGAAGTAGAGCATTGTGTAACTCCATCCTCTGTCTTCTTTCTCTGCTAAAAGCCACATAAGGGCTGCCCTTCTAACCTGATACCCAGAATGTGATGTAATCACACAGATATGATGCTGAACTACAGCCAACCTGCAGGGGGCATTAGACTGAGACAAGCCTTTGTCTGCAAGCCCTTAACTCTGGGGCCATCTTTACCACAGTATCATTTAGTGTAAACAGAGGGACACATCTGGGTTTGATTTCCAGCTCAATCACTTATTAGCTGTAAATCTTGAGGAATATTTGAAACTCTATAACAGTCAATTCCCTCATCTGTTTCTATAGATGAGTAGCTAATGCTTTCTGTCCTGAGTTACTATGAAAGGTAAATGGGGAAATTATGAGAATGGTCTCAAATAATTCCTGGGACATAATAAATAAAAATTAACTTCTTCCCATCTGGCACATAGTAGATACCCCATCAAAGCTAATATCTTTCTGTCTGGAAAATTCCAGCCATCCTATGTTTAGCTAAACATCACAAAAGACAAAAGGTATATATTTTAACTTTGTCATCTTTCAATTTCTGATCCTTTACTTTGAGCACAACAGAATATTCTTTAGGGCTGCGCTAAGCCTAAAGTCGCTGAGGAAGGCTTTCTTATCTCTCCTTGCTATCCTTTGGAACTCTGCATTCAAATGGGAATATCTTTCCTTTTCTCCTTTGCTTTTCACTTATCTTCTTTTCAAAGCTATTTGTAAGGCCTCCTCAGACAGCCATTTTGCTTTTTTGCATTTCTTTTCCATGGGGATAGTCTTGATCCCTGTCTCCTGTACAATGTTACGAACCTCCATCCATAATTCATCAGGCACTCTGTCTATTAGATCTAGTCCCTTAAATCTATTTCTTACTGATCAATGCAAAGAAATAGAGGAAAATAACAGAATGGGAAAGACAAGAGATCTTTTCCAGAAAATTAGAGACACCAAGGGAATATTTCATGCAAAGACGGGCTCAATAAAGGACAGAAATGGTATGGACCTAACAGAAGCAGAAGATATTAAGAGGAGGTGGCAAGAATACACAGAAGAACTGTACAAAAAAGATCTTCACGATACAGATAATCACAATAGTGTGATCACTCACCTAGAGCCAGACATCCTAGAATGTGAAGTCAAGTGGGCCTTAGGAAGCATCACTATGAACAAAGCTAGTGGAGGTGATGGAATTCCAGTTGAGCTGTTTCAAATCCTGAAAGGTGATGGTGTGAAAGTGCTGTCCTCAATATGCCAGCAAATTTGGAAAATGCAGTAGTGGCCATAGGACTGGAAAAAGATCAGTTTTCATTCCAATCCCAAAGAAAGGCAATGCCAAAGAATGCTCAAACTACCGCACAATTGCGCTCATCTCACATGCTAGTAAAGGAATGCTCAAAATTCTCCAAGCCAGGCTTCAGCAATACGTGGACTGTGAACTTCCAGATGTTCAAGCTGGTTTTAGAAAAGCCAGAGGAACCAGAGATCAAATTGCCAATATCTGCTGGATCATCAAAAAAGCAAGAAAGTTCCAGAAAAACATCTATTTCTGCTTTATTGACTATGCCAAAGCCTTTGACTGTGTGGATCACAATAAACTGTGGAAAATTCTGAAAGAGATGGGAATACCAGACCACCTGACCTGCCTCTTGAGAAACCTGTATGCAGGTCAGGAAGCAACAGTTAGAACTGGACATGGACCAACAGACTGGTTCCAAATAGGAAAAGGAGTACGTCAAGGCTGTATATTGTCACCCTGCTTGTTTAACTTCTATGCAGAGTACATCATGAAAAACGCTGGGCTGGAAGAAACACAAGCTGGAATCAAGATTGCTGGGAGAAATATCAATAACCTCAGATATGCAGATGACACCACCCTTATGGCAGAATGTGAAGAGGAACTCAAAAGCCTCTTGATGAAAATAAAAGAGGAGACTGAAAAAGTTGGCTTAAAGCTCAACATTCAGAAAACGAAGATCATGGCATCTGGTTCCATCACTTCGTGGCAAATAGATGGGGAAACAGTGGCTGACTTTACTTTTGGGGGCTCCAAAATCACTGCAGATGGTGACTGCAGCCATGAAATTAAAAGATGCTTACTGCTTGGAAGGAAAGTTATGACCAACCTAGACAGCATATTAAAAAGCAGAGACTTTACTTTGCCAACAAAGGTCTGTCTAGTCAAGGCTATGGTTTTTCCAGTAGTCATGTATGGATGTGAGAGTTGGACTGTGAAGAAAGCTGAGCACCGAAGAATTGATGCTTTTGAACTGTGGTGTTGGAGAAGACTCTTGAGAGTCCCTTGGACTGCAAGGAGATCCAACCTGTCCATCCTAAAGGAGATCAGTGCTGAATATTCATTGGAAGGGCTGATGCTGAAGCTGAAACTCCAATGCTTTGGCCACCTCATGCAAAGAGTTGACTCATTGGAAAAGACTCTGATGCTGGGAGGGATTGGGGGCAGGAGGAAAAGGGGACAACAGCGGGTGAGATGGCTGGATGGCATCACTGACTTGATGGACTTGAGTCTGGATGAACTCCATGAGTTGGTGATTGACAGGGAGGCCTGGCGTGCTGCGGTTCAGGGGGTTGCAAAGAGTCGGACATGACTGAGCAACTGAACTGACTGAAGCCTAAAATCAGGTTCTTTAAAGATAGACATTTGTTCAGAGGCTAAAGTTTATGAAGGATAGTGTTGTTGTTGTTGTTATTGTTTTCCAGAGAATAGTACTTTTAAAACTTATTAAATAATTAGATCCAGATCTGCAAATGAATAGTACATCAGGTTTGAAATAAGGTCAAAGTTTAAACCCTCATAATTTTAATTGTGAGGATTAAGGCATAATCTCCCTGGAAGAAAAATAAACCCAAGCCTACTGTGTTTTATACACATTCTCAAGTATGAATTATTCAACCTGAGAATGAGGAAATGGCAAATTTCATGGACATAATTACATTATACAACTCATCTGCTGAGGAACCTGTGATAGAAAACCCAGAATACCTTGTAAAACAGCCCATATAGCTGGGCCTACAAAAGAAGGAGCCAGCTTCTTTTCTGCTCTAGGGAAGTGCAGAGGCGGGGATGGATGCTCTGGTTTCCTTGGAGATCCCTGTTCTGTACTCTTCCTGAGATAAGCTTCTTTGCCACAGACCCTCAGCCAGAGATTACCACATGGCCTGACCCCAGGTTACACAGCTGTGTACTTCCCCAGGCTTGAGCCTCTCATCCCAAATCCATCCGGAATGGATGGAAGATATAGGAAGGAACAACTAAGAATGGCCCGTGTGCTTTTCCCTCACTACGTGTGAAATTCTCAGGATTTTTGCTACCTAGACCTCATTTCCCAGAAGAATCTGAGTCTTAGAGAGCCCAGGAAGCTTTCAAACATCTCATAGCTACTGGTTGATCTTTAATATCTTATACATCTGGGCTTAATTAATTATAAACAATCATAGAAATTGTCAAGCAGGCAAAATTTAAAAATAGTGTTAGCGTCTGCTGCTTTTAAGCCTTTGTCATGAATCTGGGTTTTTTATTTGTTTGTTTGTTTTTTGGAGGGAGGTTGTACTGGAATTTCATTTCTGTGCGAGGGCTTTCTCTCCTTGCGATGAGCAGGGGCTCTTCTCTAGTTGCGATGCATGAGCTTCTTATCGCGATGGCGTCTCTTGTTGCTGAGCACAGGCTTTAGGGCATGTGGGCTTCACTGACGGTGCCACTCAGGCTCAGCAGTTGTAGCTCCAGTTGTCCAGATCGCAGTCTCAGTGGTTGCGGCGCACAGGTTTTGTTGCTCCGCCAGCATGTGGAATCTTCCCAGACCAGGGATCAAACTCATGTCCCTTGCACTGGCAGGCAGATTCTTATCCACTGTACCACCAGGGAAGTTCTGAATCTGGTATTTTGAAGACGTGGTCTTGAATCTTCAGGAGAACCCATTTTATAGATGACAAATCAGAGGCTTAAAGAGGTTCAAAACACTTGCCCAAGGTCACACTGTGAATAAGAGCCAGAGCCACAGTTCCTACCCAGGTCTGCCGTGGCTTCAAAATTATCAGGACTCTTTCTTGTATATCCTACGGCACTGCAAGGCCATCAAGTCTGATTAACTGCTGGAGGAAGCATTTATGAAAGCAGTGAGAGAGGAACTTCATTTGTTTTTTCCCAAGGTCTGCTAGAGGCGGCAGGTTAAACGAGGATCTCAAAACTGCCTCTTGTGTGTTGTTATGCATTTTGTTTCAAAGACAGAATTGGCCTATTTCTGTAAATAGTGTAAAGAAGTATTTATTTTTATTATTATTCATTAAAAGGTTCACTGAAAGGGAGGCTGGAATGCTGAACCTCTCCTCCAGGGAGAAGACGGAGCCAGTTCACCCGTGTTCCTATCGTTCAGCCAAATTTTTTTCATTCTGCTCAGATAAGACCTACCCCCATGGTTTCTCAAGTTACTCCCCAAGGAAGCTGTGCCTCCCTCTGTGAAACACTGATTTAAAGAAGTCATTGAGTCCTCAAGTCTGGGCCAATGTCAACAGGGCTTGTTTTCCAGTAAACACATTAGATGCCAGTCTTCTTGCCTTACATTTCAGAAACACCTTTTTCTTAACTTCTCCTCCTGCAGGCACTTAATCCTGCATTTTGGAAGAATTACCAGGAAAGGTGAGCAATCTCCTGTCCTGACTCTGGGGAATCAGGACAGTTACTTGTCCCCTCAGCTCCACCTTCAAAGTGTGGGACCTCCTGGGACTCTGGGGTCCCATGAAGCTCTCGGAGGTTGGAGCTGAGTAGCTGCCATTTTCCTGCCTGCCCTAGATCAGCCACTGAACAGACTCAGTCTTCAGGTTGACAACACTCTGTCTTTTGTTCAGGATCTTTGGGGAAGGCAAAGGCCAACAGCTTCATGGGCACCTTGCTGTTTAAAATTTACCTGTGTGCATTAGCAGCATTAATATCACCTTTGAACTCATTAGAGATACTGAATCTCAGGCACCCCTCAGAGAAACTGAATCAGAGTCTGCATTTTGACAACACCCAGGCTATCTGTGGGCGTGTTCAAGTTTAAGAAGCACTGAGTTAGGGGCTGCATTTCTAACCCATTGGTAGGAGAAGCCATTGGCTACCGGTCTGCAGATGACACTTTTGAGTATGAGACAATTGTTTCATTTCTTTGCCAACCATGAGAAATATTCTTCAACTGGGACAGCTGAAGCAGACTTGAAGTGAAGTTCTCTGGGTGTCCCTCAATGTGGAGAAACTTTTCATCCCTAACCTAGATGTTTTATCATCAGTGCTATATAGATGGAGAAGTCTTGAGGCTACTGTAAAAATAAAACTGAAAACCAGAAGCAGGAGGCTTAAGTCCAAATCCCAAGAACATCAGAGAACTCCTGAATCCAGGGAACATTAATTGATAGGAGCTCATCAAACACCTCCATACCTACACTGAAACCAAGCACCACCCAAGGGCCAAGTTCCAGAGCAAGACATACCATGCAAATTCTCCAGCAACACAGGAACACACCCCTGAGCTTCAATATACAGGCAGCTCAAGTTACTCCAAAACCATTGACATCTCATAACTCATTACTGGACACTTCATTGCACTCCAGAGAGAAGAAATCCACCTCTACCCACCAGAACTCCGACACAAGCTTCCCTAACCAAGAAACCTTGACAAGCCACTGATACAACCCCATCCACAGCAAGGAAACTCCATAATAAAGAGAACTCCACAAACTGCCAGAATACAAAAAGGCCACCCCAAACACAGTAATATAACCAAGATGAAGAGACAGAGGAATACCCAGCAGGTAAAGGAACAGGATAAATGCCCACCAAACCAAAGAGGAAGAGCTAGGGAATCTACCTGATAAAGAATTCCAAATAATGATAGTGAAAATGATCCAAAATCTTGAAATCAAAATGGAATCACAGATAAATAGTCTGGAGACAAGGATTGAGAAGATGCAAGAAAGGTTTAACAAGGACCTAGAAGAAATAAGAAAGAGTCAATATATAATAAATAATGCAATAAATGAGATCAGAAACATTCTGGAGGCAACAAATAGTAGAATAACGGAGGCAGAAGATAGGATTAATGAAATAGAAGATAGAATGGTAGAAATAAATGAATCAGGAAAAAGGCAAAACAAATTAAAAGAAATGAGGACAATCTCAGAGACCTCCAGGACAATATGAAACACTCCAACATCCGAATTATAGGAGTCCCAGAAGAAGAAGACAGAAAGACCATGAGAAAATACTTGAGGAGATAATAGTTGAAAACTTCCCTAAAATGGGGAAGGAAATAATCACCCAAGTCCAAGAAACCCAGAGAGTCCCAAACAGGATAAAACCAAGGTGAAACACCCCAAGACACATATTAATCAAATTAACAAATATCAAACATAAAGAACAAATATTAAAAGCAGCAAGGGAAAAACAACAAATAACACACAAGGGGATTCCCGTAAGGATGACAGCTGATCTTTCAATAGAAACTCTTCAGGCCAGGAGGGAATGGCAAGACATACTTAAAGTGATAAAAGAAAATAACCTACAGCTCAGATTACTGTACCCAGCAAGGATCTCATTCAAATATGAAGGAGAAATCAAAAGCTTTACAGACAAGCAAAAGCTGAGAGAATTCAGCACCACCAAACCAGCTCTCCAACAATTGCTAAAGGATACTCTCTAGACAGGAAACACAAAAAGGGTGTATAAACCCAAACCCAAAATAATAAAGTAAATGGCAATGGGGTCATACTTATCAATAATTACCTTAAATGTAAATGGGTTGAATGCCCCAACCAAAAGACAAAGACTGGCTGAATGGATACAAAAACAAGACCCATATATATGTTGTCTACGAAAGACCCGCCTCAAAACAAGGGACACATTCAGACTGAAAGTGAAGGGCTGGAAAAAGATATTCCATGCAAATAGAGACCAAAAGAAAGCAGGAGTAGCTATACTCATATCAGATAAAATAGATTTTAAAACAAAGGCTGTGAAAAGAGACAAAGAAGGCCACTACATAACGATCAAAGGATCAATCCAAGAAGAAGATACAACAATTATAAATATATATGCACCCAACATAGGAGCACCGCAATATGTAAGACAAATGCTAACAAGTATGAAAGGGGAAATTAACAATAACACAATAATAGTGGGAGACTTTAATACCCCACTTACACTTATGGACAGATCAACTAAACAGAAAATTAACAAAGAAACACAAACTTTAAATGATACAATAGACCAGTTGGACCTAATTGATATCTATAGGACATTTCACCCTAACACAATGAATTTCACCTTTTTCTCAAGTGCTCACGGAACCTTCTTCAGGATAGATCACATCCTGGGCCATAAATCTAGCCTTGATAAATTCAAAAAAAATTGAAATCATTCCAAGCATCTTTTCTGACCACAATGCATTAAGATTTGATCTCAATTACAGGAGAAAAACTATTAAAACTTCCAACATATGGATGCTGAACAACACGTTTCTGAATAACCAACAAATCACAGAAGAAATCAAAAAAGAAATCAAAATATGCATAGAAATGAATGAAAATACAATAACCCAATACCTGTGGGACACTATAAAAGCAGTGCTAAGGGGAAAGTTCATAGCAATACAGGCATACCTCAAGAAACGAGAAAAAAGTCAAATAAATAACTTAACTCTACACCTAAAGCAACTAGAAAAGGAAGAAATGGAGAACGCCAGGGTTTGTAGAAGGAAAGAAATCTTAAAAATTAGGGCAGAAATAAATGCAAAAGAAACAAAAGAGACCATAGCAAAAATCAACAATGCAAAAAGCTGGTTCTTTGAAAGGATAAAAAAAATTGAAAAACCATTAGCCAGACTCATCAAGAAACAAAAGGAGAAAAATCAAATCAATAAAATTAGAAATGAAAATGGAGAGATCACAACAGACAACACAGAAATACAAAGGATCATAAGAGACTACTATCAGCAATTATATGCCAATAAAATGGACAACGTGGAAGAAATGGACAAATTCTTAGAAAAGTACAACTTTCCAAAACTGAACAAGCAAGAAATAGAAAATCTTAACAGACCCATCACAAGCACAGAAATTGAAACTGTAATCAGAAATCTTCCAGCAAACAAAAGCCCAGGTCCAGACGGCTTCACAGCTCAATTCTACCAAAAATTTAGAGAAGAGCTAACACCTATCCTACTCAAACTCTTCCAGAAAATTGAAGAGGAAGGTAAACTTCCAAACTCATTCTATCACCATCACCCTAATACCAAAACCTGACAAAGATGCCACAAGAAAAGAAAACTACAGGCCAATATCACTGATGAACATAGATGCAAAAATCTTTAACAAAATTCTAGCAATCAGAATCCAGCAACACATTAAAAAGATCATACCCTATGACCAAGTGGGCTTTATCCCAGGGATGCAAGGATTCTTCAATATCCGCAAATCAATCAATGTAATTCACCACATTAACAAATGGAAAAATAAAAGCCATATTATCTCAATAGATGCAGAGAAAGCCTTTGACAAAATTTAACATCCATTTATGATAAAAACTCTCCAGAAAGCAGGAATAGAAGGAACATACCTCAATATAATAAAAGCTATATATGACAAACCTGCAGCAAACATTATCCTCAATGGTGAAAAATTAAAAGCATTTCCCCTAAAGTCAGGAACAAGACAAGGGTGCCCACTTTCACAGATACTATTCAACATAGTTCTGGAAGTTTTGGCCACAGCAATCAGAGCAGAAAAAGAAAGGAATCCAAATTGGAAAAGAAGTAAAACTCTCACTGTTTTGCAGATGACATGATCCTCTACATAGAAAACCCTAAAGACTCCACCAGAAAATTACTAGAGCTAATCAATGAATATAGTAAAGTTGCAGGATATAAAATCAACACTCAGAAATCCCTTGCATTCCTATACACTAATAACGAGAAAATGGAAATTAAGGAAACAATTCCATTCACCATTGCAACAAAAAGAATAAAATACTTGGGAATATATCTACCTAAAGAAACTAAAGACCTATATATATAGAAAACTATAAAACACTAGTGAAATAAATCAAAGAGGACACTAATAGATGGAGAAATATACCATGTTCATGGATCAGAAGAATCAATATAGTGAAAATGAGTATACTACCCAAAGCAATCTACAGATTCAATGCAATCCCTATCAAGCTACCAGCGGTATTTTTCACAGAGCTAGAACAAATAATTTCACAATTTTTATGGAAATACAAAAAACCTCGAATAGCCAAAGCAATCTTGAGAAAGAAGAATGGAACTGGAAGAATCAACCTGCCTGACTTCAGGCTCTACTACAAAGCCACAGTCATCAAGACAGTATGGTACTGGCACAAAGACAGAAATATAGATCAATGGAACAAAATAGAAAGCCCAGAGATAAATCCACACACCTATGGACACCTATCTTCAATAAAGGAGGCAAGAATATACAATGGATTAAAGACAGTCTCTTTAACAACTGGTGCTGGGAAAACTGGTCAACCACTTGTAAAAGAATGAAACTAGAACACTTTCTAACACCATTCGCAAAAATAAACTCAAAATGGATTAAAGATCTAAATGTAAGACCGGAAACTATCAAACTCCTAGAGGAGAACATAGGCAAAACACTCTCAGACATAAATCACAGCAGGATCCTCTATGATCCACCTCCCAGAATACTGGAAATAAAAGCAAAAATAAACAAATGGGATCTAATTAAAATTAAAAGCTTCTGCACAACAAAGGAAACTATAAGCAAGGTGAAAAGACAGCCTTTGGAATGGGAGAAAATAATAGCATATGAAGCAACTGACAAACAACTAATCTCAAAAATATACAAGCAACCCCTGCAGCTCAATTCCAGAAAAATAAACCAGCCAATCAAAAAATGGGCCAAAAAACTAAATAGACATTTCTACAAAGAAGACATATGGATGGCTAACAAACACATGAAAAGATGCTCAACATCACTCATTATCAGAGAAATGCAAATCAAGACCACAGTGAGGTACCATTTCACACCAGTCAAAATGGCCGTGATCCAAAAGTCTACAAACAATAAATGCTGGAGAGGGTGTGGAGAAAAGGGAACCCTCTTCCACTGCTGGTGGGAATGCAAACTAGTACAGCCACTATGGAGAACAGTGTGGAGATTCCTTTAAAAACTGGAAATAGAACTGCCTTTTGACCCAGCAATCCCACTGCTGGGCATATACACTGAGGAAACCAGAATTGGAAGACACCTGTGTACCCCAATGTTCATCGCAGCACTATTTATAATAGCCAGGACATGGAAGCAACCTAGATGTCCATCAGCAGACGAGTGGATAAGAAAGCTGTGGTACATATACACAATGGAGTATTACTCAGCTGTTAAAAAGAATACATTTGAATCAGTTCTAATGAGGTGGATGAAACTGGAGCCTATTAAACAGAGTGAAGTAAGCCAGAAAGAAAAACGCCAATACAGTATACTAACACATATATATGGAATTTAGAAAGATGGTAATGATAACCCTGTATGCAAGATAGCAAAAGAGACACAGATGTAAAGAACAGATTTTTGTACTCTGTGGGAGAGGGCGAGGGTGGGATGATTTGGGAGAATGGTATTGAAACTTGTATACTATCATGTAAGAAATGAATTGCTAGTCTAGGTTCGATGCAGGATACAGGATGCTTGGGGCTGGTGCACTGGGATGACCCAGAGAGATGATATGGGGAAGGTGGTGGGAGGGGGGTTCAGGGATGGGAACTCATGTACACCTGTGGTGGATTCATGTCAACGTATGGCAAAACCAATACAGTATTGTAAAGTAAAAATAAATAAATAAATAAATAAAATAAAAAATAACCCCCCCCCAAAAAAAAGAAGCACTGAGTTAAAAAGCAGTTATTAATTTTGACTGCATGCTAATATGATGGTAATACAGGAAGTTTTAAGAGTTATTGATACCTGGTTTCCACCCCTAGGTATTTTGATTTCATTGGCCTTGGGTGTGGCCTGGGCATTGAGATTTTTGAAAACTGGTGTGTTTTGTTTTGTTTTGTTTTTCAGTCACTAAATCATGTCCAACTTTTTGTGACCCTATGCACCTTAGCACATCAGGCTTACCAGTCATTCACCATCTCCCAAACTCATGTCCCTTGAGTTGGTAATGCCATCCAACCATCTGATCCTCTGACATTCTCTTCTCTTCCTGCCTTCAATCTTTCCCAGCATCAAATTTTTTCCAGTGAGTCGACTTTTTGCATCAGTTGGCCAAAGTATTGAAGCGTCAGTGATCTTAATGTCTGGTGATGGTTAAAAACCACAAATTCCTGAACAGTCAAAGCACTATTTGCATTTATTTATTTGGCTAAGTGAAGTCTTAGTTGCGGCACTCAGGTTCTTCATTGCATCATATGGAATCTTTCATTGTGGTGCATGGACTCTCTTGGCTGTGGTGTGGGGAGTCAGTAGTTGTGGCACTCGGGCTTAGTTGCTCCAAGGCATGTGAGATCTTAGTTCCCCCACAAACATTGAACCTGCATCCCCTACACTGCAAGGTCCATTTTTAACCACCAAGCCACCAGGGAAGTCCTGGCATTATTTTTAAAGAGAGAATTATGTAGGACTGATTTGATGCCTGATCCTTTTTTCCATTAGCAAAAGTTGCTCATGGCTTAGAAGAAATTTGAAAGGTGAGAGAAACTCAAAATCTCCTAGGAAAATAAGCCATGTATGGGATTCTAATGGTCTAACACATCAAATCAAGGGAAATCAAGAATAAAGTAATTTAGGAAATGAGGGTTGGGGTTCAGTTCAGTTCAGCCACTCAGTCGTGTCCAACTCTTTGTGACCCCATGAATCACAGCACGCCAGGCCTCTCTGTCCATCACGAACTCCCAGAGTCCACGCAAACCCATGTCCATTGTGTCGGTGATGTCATCCAACCATCTTATCCTCTGTCGTCCCCTTCTCTTTCTGGCCCCAATCCTTCCCAGCATCAGAGTCTTTTCAAATGAGTCAGCTCTCCGCATCAATACTAAAGTATTGGAGTTTCAGCGTCAGTATCAGTCCTTCCAGTGAACACCCAGGACTGATCTCCTTTAGGATGGACAGGTTGGATCTCCTTGCAGTCCAAGGGACTCTCAAGAGTCTTCTCCAATACCACAGTTCAAAAGCATCAATTTTTCTGCACTCAGCTTTCTTTATAGTCCAACTCTCACATTCATACATGACTACTGGAAAAACCATAGCCTTGACTAGACAGACCTTAGTCGGCAAAGTAATGTCTCTGCTTTTTAATATGCTGTCTAAGTTGGTCATAACTTTTCTTCCAAGGAGTAAGCAACTTTTACTTTCATGGCTGCAGTCACCATCTGCAGTGATTTTGGAGCCCAGAAAAATAAAGTCAGCCACTGTTTCCACTGTTTCCCCGTCTATTTGCCATGAAGTGATAGGACCGGATGCCATGATTTTAGTTTTCTGAATGTTGAGCTTTAAGCCAACTTTTTCACTCTCTTCTTTCACTTTCATCAAGAGACTCTTTAGTTCTCCACTTTCTGCCATAAGGGTGGTGTCATCTGCGTATCTGAGGTTATTGATATTTCTCCCGGCAATCTTGATTCCAGCTTGTGCTTCTTCTAGCCCAGCGTTTCTCATGATGTACTCTGCATAGAAGTTAAATAAGCAGGGTGACAATATACAGCCTTGACGTACTCCTTTTCCTATTTGGAACCAGTCTGTTATTCCATGTCCAGTTCTAACTGTTGCTAACCTGTATACAGGTTTCTCAAGAGGCAGGTCAGGTGGTCTGGTATTGAAACCTACTAATAAGCTTCTGTTCAATTTTATCTCCTTTGCAGAGCCTGCCAGATATTCCTTTAATTAAAATATTTCTTCTACTCTGTAAAATAACAATCACAGAGAAATCCCTGCCATCAAATATTGTCACAACAATATTTCTTTTCAAAGAATACAATCTGGAATGCCAACAATGAGAATAGGTATATGAGAAATACAAATTTGCTGTCACCCTGTCCCAAGTTTAAGACATATAGTGCCACCAAAATGGATGAACTAAAGTGAGTGTGAAATGGAGGAAAGGTAACCTGCCCAAAGGGACCCCATAATGGGGAGAAAACAGTGTAGAATGCCCCTCTGACTGCTTCATTTCTGCTAGAATGGTGTTGGCTGTGTGGCCCAGGCCTTTGACAAATAATCACCTTGAATATTTTTTTCCTAGAGTAGAATTTGTGCATCAAACTAATGTCAAAATTAACTTCTTCAAAAATGTATTTAAAAATCACTGCAAAAGAGGGAAATATTATTTCCTATTGATTTGACTGTTGTTCAGTAGCTAAGCCATGTCCAATTCTTTACGACCCCATGGACTATAGCCCACCAGGCTCCTCTGTCCATGGAATTCTCCAGGCAAGAATACTGGAGTGGGTTGCCATGCCCTTCTCCAGGGGATAGGGGATCCTCCTAACCCAGGGCTCAAACCTGGTGGGTCTCCTGCATTGGCAAATGGATTCTTTGCCTCTGAACCACTATGGAAAGCCTTATTTGATGGTGAATGGTACTAAATGTCAGGTTTCTTCATAATCAACAGGACACCTTTTGGAGATGTCCAAAGACATCTTGGGATAAAAAATTTTTGAAATCAGGAGGAATTGAATAGTTGGGAGGCAGAGAAGTATGAACTCACGAGATAGCATGGAGCTGTAAATTTTCCTAAAGTGAGAAGATAATAATTTTCCCCTCCCCAAGCCTAGTGAGAAGACATCTGAGGATTCATCTTTCAGAACGCTGAACTCTGAAAACTCGCTTGTGATCTGTTCTCGCTCCTCACACCTGTGTAGAATTGGGTTCAGTCCCCTGTACAGGTTTGGATTCAATGTAATCCTTGTAGGAGTTTATGTACTGTTCTTGCAACTTTTTTTTTTACAAGTTTAAAAATATTTACAAATAAAAACTTTAAAACATCTTTTTTTTTTTTTTTTTTGGTTTTTGGCTGCATGTGGTATGTGGGATCTTAGTTCCCCAACCAGGGATTGAACCGAGGTCCACAGCAATGAAAGCACAGAGTCCTAACCACTGGACCACCAAGGAATTCCCCCAAATAATGACTTTAAAATCCTAAGCAAATGAATAAAAAGTAAATCAAGTATGACCCCTTCCCTTTCAACACCATGTTGCATTTTGACAGGTCAAGAATGGCTATATCCATTCTTAACATTGTAGCTCCCATGACCCCACACTACCATGTGCATTTAATTTTCTTATGTTATTGATGAGTTTATCTGAACTTCTACCAGAGTATGCATCTCTTCAGAGTAGGCACCATATCTGATTTTGTATCACATGTACCTAGAAGAAAGTCTGGCATACCATAAGTGTTGTTAATGTAATCACCCCCCAACCTTATGGCCTCTACACACACATACACACAAAACATGGGCAATGGGCCAAGGCAAAGAAATCAGAAAATTCCTGAAATTCTACTTATAAGAAATGTGCTCAAATTGGAGTTATTCAGGCTAAGTCAGTAAACCTGCATGTTTTAAACTACTTATTCTATGTATTTAATGATTAAGATTATTCAGGTTTCACTTTTTGAGTCAGTTTTAGTAAATTATAATTTTCTAGAAAAATTTTTTTTTAGTTTTTAGATTTTTGGCATAAAGTATTCTAGTGTTCTCTTATGATTTAAAATTTCTGATAAATCCACACTGTTATCTTCCCTTTTATTACTAATCTGTTTCTTTGTGTCTTCTCTTATTTTCTTGATTAATCTTGCAAAATATTTATTTTGTTGCTCTTTCCAAATAGCAAAATTTGGGCCTTTTCATCCTCTGTCTTTATTTCCTATGTCACACATTTTCGTTGACATATTTTATTGTTCTTGCTGTCGCATGCATGTACGCTCTTGTTTTTGTTTCTTTCTCTATAATCACTGAGTTTGTAAGCTCAGCTAATTTTCAGTCTTCTTCTGTTCTACTATAAGCACATAAAGACTGGAAGTTCCCTCTGAAAGCGGCATAAACTATGTATCATGTATTTTGAAATGTATTATTTTCATGGACATCTGTTTATAAATGTATTCTAATTTCCACTCTTTTCCCATTGACTCATGAATTAATTAAAAGCATTCTTTTTTAATTATTGGGGATTTCTAATTGTTCTTTACTATTGACCTCCCCATTTTTGTCACTGTGATAAGAGAATGTGCTTGATATTATTGATTGATTGATATGTGTTGAGATTGCTTTGTTTCCTGCCTAATACATAAAAAAACTTTTTGAAATACTGCATGTACATTCAGAAGGAAAATATGTTCTATACTATGTTCATTAGATCAAACTTTTTAATGTTCATCACTCCTTATATTTTAATCTTGCATCTGTTGTAAGAGATAGTTTTGTTAAAATCTACTCACTGTACCTGTTGTCAATTTTTTCATAGTTCTAACAAGTTTTGCTTTATGTATTTTAAAGCTACATTAGTAAATCATACAAATTTGTATTTGAAACAGCTTCTTGAAAAATTATTCTTTTGTATATCATATGATGATCTTATTTTTTCCTAATTGTACTTTTTGCCCTAAAGTCTACTTTTTTAGTTAGTGTTTTATATCTATGCCAGCTTTATTTAGCCAATTTTTTCCCCAAGTATAGCTTTTTTACATCTGTTTATCTTAGCCTTTTGGGCCTTTATATTTTAGATGTGTCTTTAGCTAAAAGGCAAGTTTAGACTATTTAAATTGACTGTGATCATTAATGATTTACTTGGATTTTATTTCTATCAAAAATCTTATTTTATGTCTAACATTTTTCCTCTTCCCATTCTTTCCTTTTTGCTTATCTTCTGTTAAATTAATTAAATTTCCTTTAGTCTATACTTTACTTTTTTTCATTTTGTAGGAAGTTATTCTATGTTTTTGTTGGCTACCTTTACATTTTTAAAGATAAGTAATGTTGTCATCTTCTTTTGTAGTTTTTACCTCTTTTCTCCAAGTGCTCTATTCTGGATAATTTCCTTAAGTATATTTCAGTTCAGTAATTCCTTCTTTATCTATGTCTCATATTTTGTCTAACCTATTATTTCACTAGTCTTTCATTTCAATTTTTTATGTCAGAAATTATACTCAGTTTTTATCCACCCAGCCTGTTTATTATCAGCTTGTATTTCCAACTTATTCTTTTATATTTAGAATTATTTAAATGTACTTAATTACTGACTTTCTCAGATTCTTCAATTATCAAAGTTTTCAGTTCTTGAAAGATTCTCTCTCCAGAAACATTTTGCATTTGTTTCCACCAGGCACTAAGAAAGCATTACTAAAATAGAACTATCTTATATTAATTGCTCGACTTGAAGCTTCCTGATATACGGGTGGTGCTGTTCATTGTTCAGTTGCTCAGTCGTGTCTGATTTTTTGTGACCGTATGGACTATGGAACACCAGACTTCCCTGTTTTTCACCATCTCCTGGAGCTTGCTCAAACTCACTTCCATTGAGCCAGTGATGCCATCCAATCATCTTATCCTCTGTCGCCCCCTTCTCCTCCACCTTCAATCTTTCCCAGCATCAGGGTCTTTTCCCATGAGTCAGCTCTTCGCATCAGGTGGCCAAAGAATTGGAGCTTCAGCTCCAGCATCAGTCCTTCCAATGAATATTCAGAGTTGATTTCCTTTAGGATTGACAGGTTTGATCTTGCAGTCCAGGGGACTCTCAAGAGTCTTCTGCAGCACCACAGTTTTAAGGCATTAATTCTTCAGTTATCAGCCATTTTTACTGTCCAACTTGCCCATATGTACACGACTACTGAAAGAACCATAGCTTTGACGATACGGACCTTTGTAAGCAAAGTAATATCTCCAATTTTTAATATGCTGTCTAGGTTTGTCACAGCTTTTCATCCAAATAGTGAGCATCTTTTAATTTCATGGCTGCAGTCACCGTCTGCAGTGATTTTGAAGCCCAAGAAAATAAAATCTGTCATTGTTTCCATTGTTTCCTTATATATTTGCCATGAAGTGATGGGACCCGATGCCATGATCTTCATTTTTTGAATGTTCAGTTTTAAGCCAGCTTTTTCTCTCTCCTCTTTCACTTTCATCAAGAGGCTCTTTAGTTCCTCTTCACTCTCTGCCCTTAGGGCAGTGTCATCTGCATGTATGAGGTTATTGATATTTCTGCCGGCAATCTTGATTCCAGGTTATGTTTCATCCAAACTGGCATTTCTCATGATGTACTCTGCATATAAGTTAAATAGGCAGGGTGAAAGTATACAGCCTTGATGTACTCCTTTCCCAATTTTGAACCAGTCCATTGTTCCATGTCCAGTTCTAACTGCTGCTTCTTGGCCTGCATATGGATTTCTTAGGAAGCAGGTAAGGTGGTCTGGTATTTGTTCCCATCTCTTTAAGAATTTTCCACAGTTTATTGTGATCCACACAGTCAAAGGCTTTAGCATAGTCAGTAAAGCAGAAGTAGATGTTTTTCTGGAATGCTCTTGCTTTTTCTATGATCCAACAGATATTAGCAATTTGATTTCTGGTTCCTCTGCCTTTTCTAAATCCAGCTTGTACATCTGGAAATTCTTGTTTCACATACTGTTGAAGCCTAGCTTGAAGGATTTTGAACATGACCTTGCTAGCATGTGAAATGAGTACAATTGTGCAGTAGTTTGAACATTCTTTTGGCATTTCCCTTCCTTGGGACTAGAATGGAAACCAACCTTTTCCAGTCCTACGGCCACTGCTGAGTTTTCCAAATTTGATGGCATATTGAGTGTAGCACTTCAGCACCATCATCTTCTAGGATTTGAAATCCATCAGCTGGAATTTCATCACCATCACTAGCTTTGTTCATAGTGATGCTTCCCAAGGCCCACGTGACTTTGCACTCCAGGATATATAGTTGACCCCCATTTTAAATTTGAATCTTAACTCTGTGCGAAGCACAAATCCAAGATTAAAGTATTTGTTTTCTTTTGTTTTTTTTCTAACCCTTCTTGGGCCAGTCTGACTGTACTTTTAAAAGTTTTCTTGTTTTATTTATTTTTGACTGTGCTGTCTTCATTGCTGGGTGGGCTTTCCTCCAGTTGCAGTGAGTAGGGGCTACTCTCTAGCTGTGGTGCACAAGCTTCTCATTGTAACGGCTTCTCTTGTTGCAGAGCACAGGCTCCAGGTGTCAGGCTTCAGTAATCGAGTCATGCAGATTTTGTAGTTGTGGCTCGCAAGCTCTAGAGCACAGTAGTTGTGTCCCATGGCCCTAGTTTCTCCATGGCATGAGGGATCTTTCTAGATCAGGAATCAAACCTGTGTCTCCTACATTGAGAGGTGGTTCTTTACCCACTGAGCCACCGGGGACACCCATTGTCTTCTTTAGAGTTTAGACACAAGCTACACCATGAACTTGTACGTAAAGGCTTTGTCATCTCCCCCTAATCAAGGAAGATTGTCCTTTTTTATCCTGTCCTCTAATGATCTTGGATTTACAGGAAATTCTTAGTTGAAGCTTCTTGTCCCTTGTAAGACAAGATGTCATCTCCTGTTTCCCAGTTGTAGTAAAATATTATAAGAATTGATCTTCATTCTCACCTGTATCCTGACTCCAGGATACATAATCACCACTCTTAGACTTCTTTGTTTAGTTCCCTCTTCACTTCTTGAAGCCAAGAGCTCTCTTTCTTTATTTCAAACTCAGCTTAAGCATTTAAAAGATTTTTTATTATATTTATTCCAGTTCTGTGGATGCCATAACAGGAAGTACTAATAACAGGAGCTTCCTCAAATTACGTATTTTGCTGTATGCATTCCCCAAACTAGAAAGGCCTTTGAGTAGCCTTGCCAGTGTCCTCCACCTGCTCCTGTGTCTTGCACGTGTGGAAGGATGGAAATGGAGAAAGAGGCAGTGAGGAGGGAAGAATACCAAACAGGGAGTCCTTAGTTACACAGAACAGTTCTAGCTTTAGCTCTACTTTGCTGCGTGATCTTTGGCAAACTGTTTCTTCTCTGAGTCCTGTATTTTCTAGCCATAAAATAATGGATTTATATAATAAAACATAATAATGACCCTTGCTGAGTCCCTTTTTGAGAGCTCAAGATAAGGCCAGCACTGTTCTGTTTTCATTATAGTATCTATCTTATGTTTTACATTCACACACACAAAAAAAAAATTAAGAAAAATATTGTTGCCTCTATCATTTAGGCAATAAATTGCAAATAAGGAAAGTTATATAATTTGCCTATGATTTCTAATTTGCCAAAGTCATGATCTGAATGCAGGTCTGTTTGAGTCTAAAGCATCTCTTAAGCTTGTGTTGCTGCTGCTGCTGCTAAGTTGCTTCAGTCGTGTCCGACTCTGTGCGACCCCATAGACGGCAGCCCACCAGGCTCCCCCATCCCTGGGATTCTCTAGGCAAGAATACTGGAGTGGGTTGCCATTTCCTTCTCCAATGCATGAAAGTGAAAAGTGAAAGTGAAGTCGCTCAGTCATGTCCGACTCTTAGCGACCCCATGGACTGCAGCCTACCAGGCTCCTCCGTCCATGGGATTTTCCAGGCAAGAGTGCTGGAGTGGGGTGCCATTGCCTTCTCCAAAGCTTGTGTTACATTCCCTCTTATATCCTGCTTGATGATCATGAAGATTCCTGTAATTTCTAACCTTCCCAGAGTCTAAAATCAGCCTTCAATTCCATATGTATGTGTAACTCATTTTTCACCCAATCATATTCAGGGTCTCAATGTTCTCATCTCAAATTAAATCCCCTTCTTGTCCTTCTCACCCCAGGCCACTGCTTTGTATAATTATTGGCTGAATTAGTATTATATGAGTGTTTTATACAGGCTTCTTGATATATGGTTTCTGGAGGGCTGGAAATGATCCTACATGTATTCATATGCACATATCACAGCAAGACCAGACACGATGTGCAATGCTTGTTGCCAAGAGCTCCTTTACAAGAAAGAATTTGAGTTTTTTTTCTTTTTTTTATAAGAACTTCCAGGAAATGAGATCAAAGATATATTTAATTTCCTCAGAATGCAAATGGCCTCCCTCTGTATTTAGATGGTTTGTAATACAGCTTCTTATGCAGTAAAGTCATATTGGGCAGAAAAAAGGAAATAAGCTTATAGAGCCCTTGTGTTCTACACTGAGTAGATTCATCAGTTTTTTTCTACTTAATTCATTGCTGCAATTCAAAAAATTATTAAATAAGTAGTTACTAGGCATTCACTTGTTTGCTCATTGTTTACTGATCTAATTATTTACCAGGAGCTTTGCTTAGCATTGAAGATAAAGTGATAAATAAAACAGGCTGAGCCCATGTTTTCATGGAGTTTGGAGACTTGAAACATGAAATTTGATGGAGAGGTGAAAAGTGAACAACTAGTCACTCAAAAAATTTGTATGTGTACTCGTTGCGCTCGTTGAAAAGGAAATTGGGTAATGGTAGAGGATAGCATTTAGAGTAGGAGAGGGGAGGGTCAGGGAGACTCCTCTGCTGAAATCACTTGTAAACTGAGCCCTAAAGAGTGTGAAGGGTGGGAGGATAGAAGGTCCTGAGTGGAGAGTTCCTTGGCACTATTTTAAAAACTTTTTTATTTTATATTCGGCATATAACCGATTAACAATCTTGTGATAGTGCTAGGCAGACAGCAAAGGGACTCAGCCATACATATACATATATCCCCTCTCCCCTAAACTCCCCTCCCATCCAGACTGCCATGTAACATTGAGCAGAGTTCCCTGTGCTACACAGTAGGACATTGTTGATAATGCGTTTTAAATATAGCAGTGTGTACATGTCCATCCCAAACTCCCTAACTACCTCTCCCCCTCATTCTTCCCCTCTGGCAATGGTCAGTTCATTCTCTAAGAATGTGAGGCTCTTTCTGTTTTGTAAGCAAGTTCATGTGTGTCATTTTCCTTGGCACCTTTTGAAGAACTGGAGATAAACTCAGGTGTGACCCAAGATGAGGCTGAGTTGCTAGGAACAAGGTCACACTTTGGTTCTTTAACCACATAAGGATTTGACTTTTTACTCAAAGAAGCACCCAATGATAGTTTATGCTGAAGTGGACTGACCTGTTTTAGTTTGTAAGGATTTCTCAGACTGCTGCAATAGAAATAAACAAGACAGTATCAGAGTAGGAGGGAGAACAATTTGGAGATGATGGCAGTGTTCAGGAATAGAATGGTGATGGCTCAGACTAGAGCAGGGAGTGATAGGGGTGAAAGGAAGTGATTAAAGACTATTAGGAGTTAGAGTAGACACAGGAGGTAAGGGAGAGGATGTTTTCAAGAACAGGTCCCAAGTTTCTCTCTTCGACAATGGAGTGAAAGGAAACATCAACTCCTGATGTAAATGAATCAACTATAAATGATGAGACCTTAAGCTCAAAGCAAGCACTGGCCGTTTAGACTGGCAATTCTAATGCAGGTTCTGTGTATTTTAGTTGTGTGTATGCATAAAATGTTTTAATAGCTAATATTACTGCATGATTACTCCCTGCCAGGCAGTGTTCTAAGCCTCTATGTATATTAATGCACATATCCTTATCGCAATGATCTGAAGCAGGTAATATTATCCCACTTTAAAGATGAGGAAACGGAGACAGAGATAGTCTAAATGTCTTGCCTAGAAACCACTCAACCAAATGCAGATTTTGGATCTGAACCCATGTTGTCCTGAGGAAAGTCTATGTTCCTGTTTCTTTTCTTGTCCTAAGAATCTCCCAGTCTAGCCTGGCTGCTGCTGCTGCTGCTGCTGCTAAGTCACTTCAGTCATGTCCTACTCTGTGCGACCCCATAGACAGCAGCCCACCAGGCTCCTCCGTCCCTGGGATTCTCCAAGCAAGACTACTAGAGTGGGTTGCCATTTCCTTCTCCAATGCATGCATGCAAGCTAAGTTGCTTCAGTCATGCTCAACTCTGTGCGACCCTATGGACAGCAGCCCTCCAGGCTCCTCTGTCCACAGGATTCTCTAGTCTAGTCTAGAGGAACACACAAAAACCAACAATATGAGAATCACGGGAGGAAGGGTATAATAATCACCACTAACATTTAGTGGCAAAATATGGGGACTTACAGGGTGCTGAGGGGACACAGAGCAGAGAAAATGGCATTTAAAATATATGTTGTAATGCAGTGGAAATTTACAGGGCTCACAGGCTCTTACTGAAGACTAAAAGTGTCTCTTGGGCAATGTCCTGCTCATCTTTATAGCTCTAGGACCTTCCCTTGGCACATGATAGGTGCACAGTAAATGTTTCATGAAGCCACCTGAAATGAAATGCATTGCAAATAAGGACACTACCTCATGACACTTAAGCTGTTCTGCTCCTGTCTTTACCAGGAGTTTTTATTTTCCCATCCTCCTTTAACAAATAAGACAAATGCAATTTATCAGATACAGGAAGAACAGCTTTGCCAGGTCAGCTTTAAAGTCATAGTCTTCAGGAATCTGTTTGATCTAAAAGCAAGGACTGTTGGCATTTTCAATGAATTTGCCTGCAGAAATCTTTAATGAGTTTACCTATAAACTAGCATGGCTTATTATTTGCATTATTAGTCAGATTTCTGAATGCTATTTTAAAAAACAGAGTGCAGACACATATATGTACAAACAGAGTCTATCCCTTCAATTAGTCACTGCATTCGATTTAAACTTTCCAGGAATCTCCACTCAAAAGATTTTACATTATCACTCCCAAGTGGGTGGTCGATTACAACTCTGCCAAAACTGAAACAGAAACTTTAGGAGAATTACAAGATGTTTGTGTTTTCCCAGTTGACCATGCCCGTTCCCTCTCCAAACACTCCGGGAGGCCCCCTATGTGAAACTGATATGTTTTGTCACATTGCGGCAGACCTTGGCTGGCATCCCTTACCCTCTGGGGTGTCCTCCACTTAATCAAAGCAATCCGCCTTCTTATTCCCAACTTCCTATTTCTTAAAAGAGGCCTATTGATTTTGCCCCTGAAATGACACAGTCTTACTTTCAAGTGTTGGAATGTCTCTGTAAGTGATGAGCAAGGAGATTTGGGACAAAGTAGAGTGGAATTAGTATTGAATGATTTTGTTCAATCAAAAAACAAAACAAAGGCATATATTGAGTGCCTCTGGGCCTGATAGTATGCCAGGTAATGGTGATGCAAGGCAAATAAAACCCTTTCCTTTTTATTCAAGGAGCTCTCAGTCTAATAATACAGACAGCATGTAATAAATAATATTGGTAACACAGTGAAGTGCAATGGTGGGATGAGTGTAGGCATATGCCAGAGTGATGGGAATGATAAAGGCTCTCTGAAAGAAATGATGCCTGGATTGAGTCTAAAACAAAAAGCAAGCAGGAGTTAGCCAGCAGACAGACGCCTTTCCAGATGTTAGATTGAAGGGAACATCATGTTACAGGCTAAGGGATGATCTAGCTATGACAGACAGCAGGATTTACACGAGGGCTGGAGTGTAAGGTGCAGTGGAGGGGGACAATGAGGCTGCAGATCGGGCTGGTGAGGTCTGTCACCTCTGCTAAACAGTTTAAACACAATAATCTAATCCAGGGTTAGATTATTGTGTTTCAGTAGGTCCCTCAGGTAATGGAGACTTCTTTACACAAGGCCATAAAGGGCTCCTGAGTCCTCACAGGAATCAGAGCATTGGGAACAGGAAGCCTTACTGAGTGTCCAGTCAGAGCATTTGGGAGACCACAGGAGACTTATCTACTAGATTTCAAAAGAGGGGAAAAGAAAGACCAGAGAAAGCAACTGCACATCTTAAACATGCTTTACTTTAGAGTATTTCACAGTTATTCCTCATTCCTATCTCATTGCCATCTCATTCCTATCAATATTTTATGAGTGATACAGAGATTCCTTGGAAAAATTTCAGGTCTAAAAATGTATATTTTTGTCTGAGTTATGTTACATATCTTACAAGTCTACCTATGAGACAGAACATGTCAATATCATACCAGTAACAATTGAAACATATCTTCCTTACAAAAATTTTCCAGTTTTTCAACCAAGCATCTTTAGTGCCCTTTACAGACATCTAATGGAAATGATCATAATTTATTTTAAAATATATCATGGTATTTCCTACCCTCCATGATCTGAAATATTCCCAGAGCAAGGACTTAACTTTATGGTTCATATTTTTCTCACTTAAATTCTGTTTATTTTTCATACTGTTATATTTCTTTTACGATTTTCCCAATGGCCTATTGTAATAACTGACCATATTTGCTTAGCAGGAGAGTAAATGTTCATTTGCATATGTCGAGTTACCGCTAGAGGCTCGAAGGTGGCCTTGCCCTTTTGCAAGCCGCTTGGTAACTGTTGTCCAAATGAGTATCTGTTAGGAAGTAAAGGGAACTGTCATGAAGATGCAAAACTTACATCTTAATCTTCACCCTCCATTCCACTCCCAACAGGTTTCCTGAGCTGTAATCAAAACAAATGGTAGGCCAGGTGGAGGATGAGACATTTACTCTTATGTTAAGTACAGACTGCATTTTTTTAAATATAGGAAAATCTTAAAATGGCCTCAAGGCAGTTTTTGATAGGGATCTATCCTGGCTTTGGGAAGACTAGGGAAGTAAAATCCCACTAAGTCCTTCTGGATGCAAAAGTAGGAAGTCAAGAAACACCTGGAGTAACAGGCAAATTTGGCCTTGGAGTATGGAATGAAGCAGGGCAAAAGCTAATAGAGTTTTGCCAAGAGAATGCACTGGTCATAGCAAACACCCTCTTCTAACAGCACAAGAGAAGACTCTACACATGGACATCACCAGATGGTCAACACCGAAATCTGACTGATCATATTCTTTAGAGCCAAAGATGGAGAAGCTCTATACAGTCAGCAAAAACAAGACCAGGAGCTGACTGTGGCCCAGATCGTGAACTCCTTATTGCCAAATTCAGACTGAAATTGAAGAAAGTAGGGAAAACCACTAGACCATTCAGGTTGACCTAAGTCAAATCCCTTATGATTATACAGTGGAAGTGAGACATAGATTTAAGGGACTAGATCCAATAGACAGAGTGCTTGATGAACTATGGATGGAGGTTCATGACATTGTACAGGAGACAGGGATCAAGACCATCCCCATGGAAGAGAAATGAAAAAAGCAAAATGGCTGTCTGAGGAGGCCTTACAAATACCTGTGAAAAGAAGAGAAGTGAAAAGCAAAAGAAAAGGAAAGATATAAGCATCTGAATGCAGAGTTCCAAAGAATAGCAAGAAGAGATAAGAAACCTTCCTCAGCAATCAATGCAAAGAAATATACGAAAACAACAGAATGGAAAAGACTAGAGATCTCTTGAAGAAAATTAGAGATACCAAGGCAACATTTCATGCAAAGATGGGCTCGATAAAGGACAGAAATGGTCTGGACCTAACAGAAGCAGAAGATATTAAGAAGAGGTGGCAAGAATACACAGAACTGTACAAAAAAGATCTTCATGACCAAGATAATCACGATAGTGTGATCACTCACCTAGAGCCCGACATCCTGGAAAGTGAAGTCAAGTGGACCTTAGAAAGCATCACTACAATCAAAGCTAGTGGAGGTGATGGAATTCCAGTTGAGCTCTTTCAAATCCTGGAAGATGATGCTGTGAAAGTACTGCACTCAATATGCCAGCAAATTTGGAAAACTCAGCAGTGGTCACAGGACTGAAAACGTCAGTTTTCATTCCAATTCCAAAGAAAGGCAATGCCAAAGAATGCTCAAACTACTGCACAATTGCACTCATCTCACACGCTAGTAAAGTAATGCTCAAAATTCTCCAAGCCAGGCTTCAACAACAGGTGAACCATGAATTTCCAGATGTTCCAGCTGGTTTTAGAAAAGGCAGAGGAACCAGAGATCAAATTGCCAACATCTGCTGGATCATCAAAAAAGCAAGAGAGTTCCAGAAAAACATCTATTTCTGCTTTATTGACTATGCCAAAGCCTTTGACTGTGTGGATCACAATAAACTGTGGAAAATTCTGAAAGAGATGGGAATACCAGACCACCTGACCTGCCTCTTGAGAAACCTGTATGCAGGTCAGGAAGCAACAGTTAGAACTGGACATGGAACAATAGACTGGTTCCAAATAGGAAAAGGAGTACGTCAAGGCTGTATATTGTCACCCTGCTTATTTAACTTCTATGCAGAGTACATCATGAGAAACGCTGGGCTGGACGAAGCACAAGCTGGAATCAAGACTGCTGGGAGAAATATCAATCACCTCAGATATGCAAATGACATCACCCTTATGGCAGAAAGTGAAGAGGAACTAAAAAGCCTCTTGATGAGAGTGAAATTGGAGAGTGAAAAAGTTGGCTTAAAGTTCAACATTCAGAAAACGAAGATCATGGCATCTGGTCCCATCACTTCATGGCAAATAGATGGGGAAACAGTGGAAACAATGTCAGACTTTATTTTTTGGCTCCAAAATCACTGCAGATGGTGACTGCAGCCATGAAATTAAAAGATGCTTACTGCTTGGAAGGAAAGTTATGACCAACCTAGATAGCATATTGAAAAGCAGAGACATTACTTTGTCAACAAAGGTCTGTCTAGTCAAGGCTATGGTTTTTCCTGTGGTCATGTATGGATGTGAGAGTTGGACTGTGAAGAAAGCTGAGTGCTGAAGAGTTGATGCTTTTGAACTGTGGTGTTGGAGAAGACTCTTGAGAGTCCCTTGGTCTGCAGGGAGATCCAACCAGTCCATCCTAAAGGAGATCAGTCCTGGGTGTTCATTGGAAGGACTGATGCTGAGGCTGACACTCCAATACTTTGGCCACCTCATGCAAAGAGTTGACTCATTGGAAAAGACCCTGATGCTGGGAGGGATTGGGGGCAGTAGGAGAAGGGGACGACAGAGGATGAGATGGCTGGATGGCATCACTGACTCGATGGACGTGAGTCTGAGTAAACTCCAGGAGTTGGTGATGGACAGGGAGGCCTGGTGTGCTGCGATTCATGGGGTCACAAAGAGTCAGACATGACTGAGCGACTGAACTGAACTGACCTGAACTTAAGTCCTTCTGGAGGTCCACTTTACTAAACCTTGACAAAAGTCAAACCAGGAATTTCTTTATGCATCTTCACATTTGAAAATGTAATAATGACTGACAGGCCTGACAAAGCTCTTAGCTTTGGAAGTCAAAGCTATCATTCTACTCTTAATTCAGATAATAAAAGTGTATTTCCTTGAGCTATGTCTGTCTATATATATATATATATATGTTTGTAGGTATGAGTATGTATGTGTATATACCTATATATAGATAAGATACATATATGGCAGAAGTGAAAAGACTGATTTTACCTATTTTATTGCTAATTAACACTATATAAGTATGACTTTGGGAAATTGTTTCACACTGGTGGTAAAAGCCTGGAGCAACCTTGTGCAAAAAAGATAATGGATGCATAATAGCACATTTTCACCCTGAGTATTTGACCATTTGCGTGTGTGTGTGTGTGTGTGTTTTAAATACCATTCAGGGCATGTATGTCTGTTACTTTGAACAGTTTGCATATTTTATTTTGCGTCCAAGTGTCCAACATGTTCACCAGCAAATGGTAAGAATTTAGCAAAATAGAATAAACTGGTCATTTATCATTTTTTTTTTACATCTCCACTTGGATTTCTAATAGTCATCGCAAGCATAAGTTGATTCTAACATCTTTCGCAAGGTTTCTCTCCAACCTCTGTGGCCATAGTCTTTTCCATCCCAGTAAATGGTACCACAATCTACCCAATTGCTCAAGATAGAAATCCTCCCTAATTCTCCCTCAGACAGTCTTGACTCCTCTTTCACCAACCATTGATAAAGCTTTAGCCGTCTTACCTTCAGAAGAATTTTGACACCGTCATCATTTCTTCATCCCCGTTGCTTCATGATTTTTAGTGTGTACCTACTGCACTTGGACTAAAACCCAAAGTCCTCCCAAAGGCCGTATGTGAATCTCATCTGCCACTCACCCTGTTCCAACTCTGTATCCATCAAGATCTTTGCAGAATCACAGCCTTCATTCATCCTTTTCATTCCTCTTAAAATGTTCCCTGAACATGGTCCTTTCCCACCCTTCAAGTCTTGTCTTTGAATCCCCAGTCCTCACCCCATCCCATTATAGGTTCCTTATCTCACAGTATTTTTATGAGTTTGTAATTGCTTTTTTTTTTTTTAACCTGTGAGTTTTCCGTTTCCCCTGAAAAACTATCAGCACTGTAGGGTAAGGATGTTTATCTTGCTCTCCGTCGCATGTTCCACACTATATACTATGTCTAGGAGATAGCAAAACTCAAGAAAAAATTGATTGAATACTTGGAATGTATAACTACTGAAGATAAAAGAAAGACTAGGACACAGTTCCTGCCCTCAGAGAGCTTGCATTCTAATAGGAAAGGCAGAAAAAAAAATCAGATAATTACAATATCTAGAGATGAATACTCTATAGAGGAGAAGTATCAACACAAAGCACAGTGATGAGGGAAAGGATTGTATGAATGGTGTAAAGATTTTGGCACTGGAGACCAATAAATTTGGTTAAATCTTAAATTACCATCAAAGTTTTTACCATTAAATAGCTCTGATGATTTGGTCAGGCTACTTAACACCTCTGATTCTTAGTCTATTCATCTGTAAAAAGGAAGTAAGGATATTTACTATCTCCAAGAGATCCTATGAGGATTAAATGAAATAAGCCATGTAAAATGTTAACTCACAGAATATTAGCTAGCAATTTAAGTGGTTATTTTATGTAAGGAGATGCACTGTCACCATTGAGAGTGATGTTTAATTAGTCACTGTATACCTGGAACTGAATATGCTGTTGAACTAAAGTCTTTTACGCTCAAACCAGTGCTCATTTTCTCCTCCATGGAGATTGATATTAAACAGCTCAGATTCTCCCTTCTCCAAAGACTTCCCTGACCATTTTAAGACAGTTCGTCACACCCTCCTCTGAGTTATCTTCCTGCCTTATGGTTCGGAGCATGTTGATATTTCAAGGGGCCCAAATAACTGTTGCTGCTCCACTGTGCCCTGGTATGGAACCGCACGAGAGACCAACTGAAGTGGTAGCTTCATAACTGAGGGAGGAGGTGAGGACATGATGTAGTGTGTTGGCCACACAAATCTCAGAACAGACATGTGGAAGTAGTACTGAACAGCTGCAGGCCTTTCAAGGTTCTCAAACGGTAGGGAACAGACCAAGAACATGTCTGCAGACAGGTGATTCAAAAGGCAGAGGAGAGTGGCTGAGCGAGGCATTGCATGCTTATTCCACAACCCAGACACAAGAGTAGGGTATAGGAAAAATCCAAAGGTGTTACGCTAATGGTTGTTGCTGCATTGCTAAGTCATATCCGACTCTTTGCAAGCCCATCAACTACAGCACGCAGACTTCCCTGTCCTTCACTAACTCCCAGAAATTGCTCAAACTCATGTCAGTGATTCCATCCAACCATCTCATCCTCTGTTGCCCCCTTCTCCTCTAGCCCTCAATCTTTCCCAGAATCAGTCTTTTCCAATGAATCAGCTCTTCACATCAGGTGGCCAAAATATTGAAACTTCAGCCTCAGCGCCAGTCCTTCCAATGAATATTCAGGGTTGATTTCCTTTAAGATTGACTGGTTTAATCTCCTTGTTGTCCAAAGGACTCTTAAGAGTCTTCTCCAACACCACAGTTTGAAAGCATCAATTCTTTGGCATTCAGCCTTTTTTATGGTCCATCTCTCACATCCATATATGACTATTGGAAAAAACCATAGCTTTGACTGTTTTGATATTTGTTGGCAAAGTGATGTCTCTGCTTTTTAATACACAGTCTAGGCTAATTGACATCCCCCAACTTGGAATCACAAAGCCAGTAAAAGAGTTCCTCTCCTCTGCCCCCTACCAACAGAGACACTCCAGGCTCCAGAGTTTGCAGGCCTGAGTTTAAGCCCTCACTCTGCAACTTACAAACAGGAACACTTCAATCTCTCTTAGCCTCTGTATTCTCAAATGTAAAATGAGGTTGATAATAATAGCATCTACCCCATAGTGTGAGGTTAAAATGAACAAGTGCAGTAAAGCACTTACTACTGTAGTGGGCATATAATAAATGTTATTTTTTTCTTGGCTAAGATTTTATCTCTGAAATTGTCATTGCAAAAGAAAAGTAAGCACATAAATGAACAAATGCTAAAAAAGGGCCATCAGAGAAGATGATGCTTGGGCAATGATGCTTGGGCAAGACTCTTAAGAACAGCATTGTGTATCTATGTGGTCCATGGGCCTTCCAGCAAGAGAGCAGAGCCAGAGCTGCAGTATCACATTCATGGTCCCTGGATACTTTTGTCTTCTCGAGTTTTGTCCTTTGTAAAAACAAAAAAGATATTAAATATTATATTTTTAAATTTCATTGATATAAAGACAAATATCATCTGTTGAATTTTTTCCTCTAATTAAAACTTTTTTGTTAGTCCCTAAAAGTATCATGTTTTCTAGACACTATGCCTATTGTGCTTGATGGGGAAGTCTGAGGTGGGGAAAACAAAGGACAAAGACTCAAGGAAAGACACATCCTACAGTATTTTGAGAACTGTAGAAAGTGTCATGTGATGGAACCTTAGCAGCTTTTTAAAAAACAACTTACATAAGAAATAGATGTTGCAGCAAAGTCAAGATTTACATGTTAAATGTATAAAATTGAGACACATTTTTAATTTGCAATAACACTCCAGTATTCTCTATTGTATTTTTGACACTGGTCATAATCCACCTAATTTGTTACTTTATAAAGTTTTGACTTCTCACTTGAAAATCCCTGATGTAAGAGAAAGAAACAAGAGGTATGGTAGGAGAGCAGACAAGACAGGGTCACAGAGGGCCTGCACTGCATGCCAGCGCTGAGGGCATATTCCTGAAGGATGAATTTTGGCAGAATTTCATGCAGAGGCATGAAGTGATGAAATCTGTGTATTTGAAAGTTGGCCCTGAAGGACAGATTGGAAGAGGGTGACATGGAAAGCAGAGAGCTTACTAGTAGAGATGCTGCTAGTAGCATTCAACAAGAGATGGGGAGTTTCAAACTGAGGAGGTGGAACCGGGAACATGAGGAAGACATAGAGAACATTCAGTAGACCAAGCGCTCTTGACTCAGTACCCTTTCTTCCAGTCTTATTTCAAATGGTGTATAACTAAACAAAGAGGAACGTCTCTTGCTCTCCCCATTTTTTCTTGTAGTTCAATTAATTTCATACAAGTACATATAAATTGGCAACTTAGCCTGGAGGACATAAATTTCAGTGAGCGAAGCTCTGGTTCTGGAGTTGGCCAAGTCTCTGATTCTGGAGTTGGTCTCCGCCAGGCCCCACCACTTACCAGCTGAGAGGTCTGTGACAGCTTCCTCATTCTGTGAGTCTTGGTTTTCTCATCTGTAATACAGGAGTGGTAACAAGGCTCTTTTCATAGTGTAATTATAATCTACATGGAGAAAACTTATATATTGTGCTTAGTACACTGCCTGTGCCCAGCAAGACACAGAATAAGTGGAGATTGTTATAAAATATATTTTGAAAAGTATGTGCTTATACTATAACTTTGGGAGAAAAGGAGGCAAATCCATAATTTTAGTTAAAAAAAAAGTTCACCTCTATGTAACTTTGAATTTGATGGCCTCTCTCTGTCAGGAAGCCAAACTATAATTCCTGGGTGTGTGTGTGTGTGCATGTATGTGTGTGTATGTGTATGTGAAACGTTTCATTAGCATAGATTCATAAGGTTTATGCATTCTGTCTCACCTTTATCTCTTCACTTAACCCTGTTTGTAGTGTCCTGTACCTTTAAGCTGTCTTCCAGGTCATGCTTTTTAAAGGTTGCAAAATGTCCCATCATGGATATGTAGCAAATTCTAGCAACAGTTAGACTCTTGAGTTGTTTCCAACTAATTCCTATGGATTTGATATTTTCAGCTTATTTAAAAATCTTCTGTCAAGGTCTACCAAGTTTCCTTTGGTTCCTTTTTTTCCTTCTAATTTACTGTTTTTGCAAAGAGAGGGTTGGGGGCATGCATACAGACATCCAAAGTCTTTGAAATGTCTACCATCTTCCTAGGGCTCTGAGTAGTGTGGTAATGAACTGCTTTGAGGTTAAGTTGTCCGACTGTCTTATTATGGGAGAGCAAACCTGAAGGTATGTGTTTGCTTCCAATTAACACCAACTGTTGGGATTTGAAAATCATGTATTTCATTCATTAACCTTCAGGATGGCATTCAGAGGAGAGAATGTTTGAATTTACAACCTACAAATTATAAATTTATCAAAAGCAGTAGCATGATTGTAATGCTTGTGTTAAAGACCATCTGTATCCTTAGTCTCTACAGTAGATCATGAGGAGACTGTGTCTGCCCCGAGGACATGTTCTCTAATAACAAGAATCTTTCATCCTCTGCCATGGAGAGAGATTTCCACATGCATTTTCTCTTGTCATGTTCACTATAACCCTGGAAGCAAAGAGGCCAGAGGTTACTATTCTCATTTGATGGATGAAAAAAAAACTGAGTCTCAAAGACATCAATGGACTTGCCCAAAGTGACACTTTCACAGAATGGTGAAGCCAGAACTTGAAATCAGAAGTTTTCCTTCTCGGGCCTCTGCTCTTTCCTTCTCCCCAGGTTGCTCTCTCCAGTGTTGAGATGCACAAAATAAAGAAGACCGTTGTCAGGTCAAAGTGTGAAGAAGGGAATTTTATCTCACGGCTCACCACCTATTAGGCCTTGCCCTCCCTCCCCAGGAAACGTCCACTAATGTTCCAAGGATGTGCACCTCCGACCCATCTTTGTCCTTCAGTTGCCTCCATTGCACAGACTGATGGGAAGCAGCAGAGACTTGAGGTGGCTGGTAGGCCGCCCTGTAGCATGTTGTTAGGAGGGCAATTTCAACATCAGACGCTTTAAAGCCAAATCCCAAATCTGACACTTGGCCTTGGAGAACAGAAATTCTTTCTTCCTTAGTTTCTTTGTGAGAAGGTATCAACTAGAAATTTTTTCAAAAGCAGTTGATAGAATACGTGACTGAATGTGATTTCAACGATTTTAAAAACTCATTATTTCACTTAACTCCAAAAATAAAGCTTTTCTAGTTTGATTAACCAAGCTGCTCAAGGATATCTGGATTCTGGGTTAGCTTCTTTTGCTTCACTCTGATTTTTCTTTGTGGTTGAAATGGGTGTCTTGGCTCCACCATCAAATCCTCATATAACAATACCCAAAGCAGGAAAGAAAGTGTTGGGTATTCTCCTTATGCGTTTGTCTTTTTATCAGGGCCGAGTGACGGAGGTTTTAACAGAAGACTCCAGCAAACTTCTCATTCATTTTTTTGGCCAACCTGGGTCACATGCCCATCACTACACAGGCGGGACAACTGCCAGGTTGACCAGCTGTCCCAGCTGATTTGGGCCTTGGCCAAAGAGAATAGGGTTGCTGTGATCAGTTTAAGCACAGGTTATTCTCTAAGGCTAGGATTAGAGTCCCCTTCCTTAAGCACATCTCAGCTTAGATATGAGAAAAAATGTGAGTTCCATGAGCAAGCTAGAGGGTGTTTCACTGACTCCTGAGAAGGTAACCAGTTAGTCTGCCACAGAAGGGTCTGTGATTAGTAGAAACTGTTAGTTGCTCAGCCATGCCCAAGTCTTTGTGACCCCATGGACAGTAACCTGCCAAGCTCCTCTGTCCATGGGGATTCTCCAGGCAAGAATACTGAAATAGGTTGCCTTTCCTTTCTCCAGGGGATCCTCCCCACCCAGGGACAGAGCCCAGGTCTCCTTCATGGCAGGCAGATTTGTTACCATCTAAGCCACCAGGGAAGCAAAAAGTTGAAAATTAAAAACTTAGCATAACACCTAGCACATAAATATCTCAGTGAATGTCTCACAGTATTACCAACTTTGCAAGTTAGAGCAGAATCCAGTAATTGTTTTTTAACTTTGGGCATGCCACTTAACCACTCAAAGACAGTTTCATTTTCTTCAAATTGAGGGTAAGTATTGCTACTGTACCTGGAAGAGGGTGTGGAAACCCACTCCAGTATTCCTGCCTGGAGAATCCCGTGGACAGAGAAGCCTGGCAGGCTACAGCGCATAGAGTCACACAGAGTCGGATGCAACCGAAGTGACTTAGCATGACGATTGCTACTGTACAGAGTTGTTGAAAACATTTAAAATAATACTTGGGAAAGAGTGTTTAAGGTATTAAGTGCTATGCAAATGTAAAATATCATTTTTAACATTCAGAGTCTCACTTGCAAAGTCACTTACAGCACGGTCAGACAGGTACATAATGACAGATTTGTGAAAAACTCACAACTGAGTGTAAGATTTTCATGTATTTGGCAATGTGATGCTGATATATAGAATACCAGTCATCTCATTGTTCTGAACATTTAAAAATAAACTCCAGCTTTTGTTCCAGGCCACCTCATACCTAAATATAGTGCAATGAAATACCAAAAAAAAAAAAAAAAAAAAAACCTCCAGTGCATTAAAACTGACACACACACAAAGACTAACTTCTTTGCTGCTTTCCTGATGCAAATTCCCCCTCACAATTTAATGCCTGAAACTGCTGATGATGTCATTTGGCTCCATGTCCTCCAAATCCTTGTCCTCCAAGTCCAAATGAAAAGACCAAGGTTTCCAACATTCCTTTGCAAGAGTACTGACTATCCCAGAGGCCTCAAATGCATGCATTTCCTTTAAAATTCTCAGCAACTCTACAAGACGCAGATTTCGTTCCTATTCATTGGGTAGAAAAACCAAGATTCCCTGAGATTAAGTTGCCTGCATACATCCCATAGCTGCCAATGAGGGAGCCCAGGTTTTGGCTTAGTTCTCCCCAGCTCTGAAGAGTGTGGCATCTCTGCTATTCGTCTTCTTTACCACCTTTTCCATAATGTCCTTTCCAACTGAACATCAAGACAGTGATGCTTTACCTCCTCGCTCCTTTCCCTTTCTCATCTGTATAACCAATTCTACGAACACTCAGTTTGCTCTAGAAGTTCATTCAAGAAACTCTCTAATAGTGTCGCTATCTGAAGCTGAGAATGGACTGTAGAACAACCATGCACACCCATGTCCCTGAGGCTTGAGATGCAGAACTATTTGCTGGAAAGTGATCCCTGGGGCAGAAACACAGAAGTCTATCCTATAATGAGATCTTAAAATTAACGTAATCCATCTTTAGTATTTATATATCTTACATGCTGAGTTATTGCATTTAATAATCAAAGCACACTGCCCATTTTATAGATTCTAAAAATACAATACTGAAATTCGGATACCAAATGATATCCTCAATATCATTCACTTTTTAAAGAATGTTCAGTTCAGTTCAGTTGCTCAGTCATGTCCGACTCTTTGTGACCCCATGAACCACAGCACACCAGGCCTCCCTGTTCATCACCAATACATCACTAATACATTTTAAAAATGTATTAGTTATTAATTGCAGCAATAGTGCTACCTAACATGATAACCTCTATCTCAGTAGCATACAGTAGTAGTTGTTTATCTGTTGTGTGCCTGGGTCATCTGGGATTGACTAGATTACTTTCCTGAACTTAGCTGGGCCCAGTCTAAGAGTTGACTAGCTGGTGGCTTATCTAGAACAAAGGAAGTGCAATGTTACATGGACAAAATGTGTGCTTATAAAGGGGCATAACAAATTGGGAATACTGTTGCAATACACTATTAGAGATTTTTTAAATATTGTTAATGTTTTCTAAATGCTTTTGTAATAGGTATATCCCTGTAACAAAAAGCAAGGTCATCATGATAATAATACTCCAAGTCATAAAGACTCTAGCGGAGTGGCTGCCAGACCCCAGTCTACCCTGCACCGTGTCCTCTGTTGTTTCTGGGAGCTCAAAAGCCCCCCACGGGTTTGTGCTCAATACCAGTCTTCCTGCCACAGTGAGACAGAGGTAGCCATCATGTTCTTCCTCCTCTTAAAGTGAGCTAAAGGAGCCTCTCTATTGCTACTGTCAGAGGTTATGTTTCTTCGAAACACTTGAGTCTCTGCACGAGTGCTGTCTCCCATTGCTCTAAAGATGTCACTCCCAGGTATGTTGGACAAGCACCAGGGTCTGCCCAGAGGTGACATGAAAGCCCCCTTGCCAGCTCTGTGCTACACTTAGATAGCAGGGCTGTAAGCCCCTGGGTCTGCCTAGGACCTTCTGCCTCTCCTTCCTACTCATATACTGCAACAATTTTATAAGAGAAAGGAAAAAATAAAACGAGAAAGCAGCTTCCAAACACAATTCCAGCTTAAAGACACAATTTCAGATCCCAAATGAAACAGTTGCCTGCAGGTTCCTAGTAGCTTCATGCGATCCCAAGACAAAGGGGAGGCCTGGGCTTCACATTTGCATTACTAAAGGGCCTATTTAATTTGTGTTTTTTTTAATATAATGCTTACCTCTGGGAGTCCCAGTGTTAAGTGAGATCCATTCTGATAATTTATCCTAAAGCAAAAGGAAAAGAGTCCTGTCCCCAAAGTAAATACAGTGTTCCACTTCTAGAGACTCACAACTTCATATTTCACTTCCCAATTGACTATTCTGTCCTAACATATTTTTATTCTGTCTATATTTTCTGTATCCCATTTACATTCATACCAAATTTCCAAAATCAATCTTGACTAAGACACCTATTTCTGATTGATAACAGTGTGGGTACATTTTGGAGATGTGAAACAAAAGTAGCTTTCATCATGTCCTTTTGTTTGGAGGTCCTCATGAATTATATCCATTGTATTTGTTGCTTTGGCAAGAAGACTTCAGAATTCATTTACTGCATTTCTCATTTTCTGTGCCTTGAAGCTTAGAGGTTGCCTTTCCTAACATATGAAGTTGGAGGTAGATGCTGGAACACCTTGGTTCAGTAGCATCATATTGACCTCTGCTTTGAATTCCCCAAACTGCTTCTCCAGCATTCAGGATATCATCCTTATTTAATTCAGGAAGGAAGTGGGGAAGAGGTGCCAGCCATATCTTTCTTTTCTGCTAAGAAAACCAAAACCTTTCCTGCAATACCCCAGCATTTTCTGCCTATGTGGAAAAACTGAGTCCTTGGCTACCTGAGGCTACAAGGCACAGAGGGAAGATGGGCTCACCCGGCCCTTAAGCGGAGACAGAGGAGAAGGTTGTTAAGACTGGATGCTAAAGTCACTGGACCAGTGCCTTCCTCAAGGACTGCTACTACCGATAACAAAGGGATTATAGCTTAATTTTGAGTCAAATCCAGATTGTTTCAAGTTCTTAAAATGACAATAATCTTGATATTCAGATTTATCAGAAATAAAGAAAAAAAAAGAAAAGGAGAATTGTTCTCTGAATTATCAAAGTTTTCCATTTGAAATGGAAAAATACCAAAATAGCAAAATACCAAAGCTTGATCAAGTAAGACAGATACTGTCAAACAACAGGGAAAGGAAATACATGTCCAAGTAGCAGAAAGGAAATTGGACAGTTAACCTAACACTCCCAGCCCCCTAGGCCTTGGCTAAGGATGGAGGGGGAAGAAAAGTGATGAAAATGTTGAGAGAAAGTCTAGACAGACAGAGAGCAGATCTTCTACCGTGTGAGCTGATACCTGTAAGAGAGCCCTGTTTAGCTGGCTGTAACTCACCCAGCCTTTCTGCACCTCAAGAGAAATGTTCGGGTGGGCCCGGCCTGGTCACAAAGTCACACGAGCTGGTACTGATGGCATGAGAAGGAATTGTAACCAAAACCAGATGTTCAGTTCAGTTCAGTTCAGTTGCTTAGTCATGTCTGACTCTTTGCAACCCCATGAATTGCAGCATGCCAGGCCTCCCTGTCCATCACCAACTCCCGGAGTTCACCCAAACTCTTGTCCATCAAGTTGGTGATGCCATCCAACCATCTCATCCTCTGTCGTCCCCTTCTCCTCCTGCTTCCAACCCCTCCCAGCATCAGAGTCTTTTCCAATGAGTCAACTCTTCACATGAGGTGGCCAAAGTATTGGAGTTTCAGCTTCAGCATCAGTCCTTCCAATGAACACCCAGGACTGATCTCCTTTAGAATGGACTGGTTGGATCTCCTTGCAGTCCAAAGGACTCTCAAGAGTCTTTTCCAACACTGCAGTTCAAAAGCATCAATTCTTCAGCGCTCAGCTTTCTTCATAGTCTAACTTTCACATCCATACATGACCACTGGAAAAACCATAGCCTTGACTAGATGGACTTTGTTGGCAAAGAAATGTCTCTGCTTTGCAATATGCTATCTAGCTTAGTCATAACTTTCCTTTCAAGGAGTAAGTGTCTTTTAATTTCATGGCTGTAATCACCATCTGCAGCGATTTTGGAGCCCCCCCCAAAATAAAGTCTGACACTCTTTCCACTGTTTCCCCATCTATTTCCCATGAAGTGATGGGACCAGATGCCATGATCTTCGTTTTCTGAATGTTGAGCTTTAAGCCAACTTTTTCACTCTCCTCTTTCACTTTCATCAAGAGGCTTTTTAGTTCCTCTTCACTTTCTGCCATAAGGGTGGTGTCATCTGCATATCTGAGGTTATTGATATTTCTCCCAGCAATCTTGATTCCAGCTTGTGCTTCTTCCAGCCCAGTGGTTCTCATGATATACTCTGCATATAAGTTAAATAAGCAGGGTGACAATATACAGCCTTGACCTACTCCTTTTCCTATTTGGAACCAGTCTGTTGTTCCATGTCCAGTTCTAGCTGTTGCTTCCTGGCCTGCATATAGGTTTCTCAAGAGGCAGGTCAGGTGGTCTGGTATTCCAATCTCTGTCAGAATTTTCCACATTTTATTGTGATCCACACAGTCAAAGGCTTTGACATAGTCAATAAAGCAGAAAGAGATGTTTTTCTGGAACTCTCTTGCCTTTTCCATGATCCAGCGGATGTTGGCAATTTGATCTCTGGTTCCTCTGGCTTTTCTGAAACCAGCTTGAACATCTGGAAGTTCACAGTTCACGTATTGCTGAATCCTGGCTTGGAGAATGTTAGATCTAGTTAAACTTGTTAAAAGTAGTTTTTGCAATCTCATAAGATAATAATGGGGTTTCCAAGTAGTATAGTGAAGGGTAAAGCATCTTGGTAAGCTTCCACCTGTGGTTTTTGAGCTGAGTTGAACACTGTCCCCCCAGAACAATTCAGGTCCTTCTGGAACCTCAGAATGTAAAGTTCTTTGGAAATAGAGTCCATAGTGATATAATAAGATGACGTCATCTTAACCTCGTCATGAGACCCCAGTTAAGATGGGCCGTTAATGCAATATGCCTGGCACCCTTGTAAGAAGAGAAGAGACTCAAAAGGAAGGTGATGTGAAGATACACAGAGAGGGCACCAGGTGATGGCAGAGGCAGAGATTGGGGTTATGGAGCAGCAAGCCAAGGGCTGTTGGCCACCGCCAGAAGCTGGGAAGAAATAAGGAAGAGATTCTTCCCTTCAGTCTTCAGAGAGGAGAGAACGGCCCTGCCAACACCTTGATTTCAGACTTCTAACTTATAAACTGTAGGAACTTACATTTCTGTTGCTCTAAGCCATCTCATTTGGGGTCCTTTATTATGGCAGACCCAGGAAATGAATAGAGCTTCCTTAAACCTTGCAGCACCTTTTGTTAGAAAGGCTGAGACCACTGCCATGGCTTCAAAGTATATCTTCCTGCCAAGAGTGTTGTTCACCCAGCAGGGGGCTGAGTTTCCCAAGTCTTCAGCTCCTGCTCTATGGACCCCCTTCAGTGTCTCTTTTCCAGAATCTATCCCAGTGGAAGGGAAGCAGAGCAGAAAGAGTATAGCCAACGTCCCGCTTTTGCTACATTTCACATCAGCTTCCCCGATGGCTCAGACAGTAAAGAATCCACCTATAATGCAGGAGACCCAGGTTTGATTCATGGGTCATGAAGATCCCCTGGAGAAGGGAATGGCTAGGCACTTCAGTATTTTTGCTTGGAGAATTTCATAGACAGAGGAGCCTGCCAGGCTACAGTCCATGGGGTCACATAGAGTCGAACATGACTGAGTGACTAATACTTTCACCTTCACAGAAGGATTATCCAATAGCAAGCCACCTCCCAAGAGTTCCTCCAGCCTGGGAATGTGGTCCTGCTTGACAGTTAGAGGTACCCATCACATTTACTGTCCCTCTCTGCTGCAGTGAGCAACCAGTGATCAGCAAAGACTCTAGGTTTTACCTCTGATGACTCTCTTCTAACTTCTTTGCCCCCCTGCCCTCTGATATCACCCCACCTAAAGTCCTCATTTTTTTCTTATTCATCATGGGTCTCATTGCCTCACGTCTCACTCTTTCTAAACTAGTCCTCTGTATGATGGCCAGAGTAATCTTTCTATAACAACTTTTTTATCATGTTTTTCCTGGTGCAAAACCCTTCAGTGGCTTTTCTTTAGCTTTAGTTCAAAATTGACACACCTTACTGAGTCTCAGAGAGTTCCTCTTTCCCAGGAAGGAGACACCAGGACAGAAATAGAAATGTCAAAGATTGGTGGAAGGAAGTACCTGAAAGCGATGAGAGGAAGAGAAAGTAGCTTGGGCTGAGAGCGTCAGACTGTTGTGCCGATCTGACACCTGTGTAAGGGGAAGGAGAGAAAGGAGGATTGAGAAGGAAGTGCTGAAGTCCCCAGGGCAGCTCTGAGAAAGTTGTGGCCAGGCCACTGGGGAGCCTCAGGGTGGAGACTGACCTTTGGAAGCACCCTGTGTTAGTCAGAAATGTCCTCGCTGCCATGCTCAGACTCTGCCTGGGAGAATCTCTGGGAGAAGAGGTCTGAGTGTGAACACCAAAGCATGGCAGCTGGAGGCTGTCAGCTAGCTAATTATCCTTGCAGAAGCTTCTCTCTTGAAGAGAAACCTGAGTGGCTTACTCATAGAGCTTGCCCCAAAGTCAAACTAAAATCTCCAGCCACTGATCTTTACAAATACCTCCCAACTCAGCTCCATGATGTGCCTCATTGGTCCAGCTAGGAAACAGCGGGAATGAACTGCATTTTCCTACTCTGATAACTGTGCTCATACGTTTCTATGCCCCCTCCCACCTAGTTACCTGGCTAACTCCTCCCCCTATATGTCTAGTTCTGTTTATATGTCTATTTCCTACCACTAGTCTGTAAGTTTCTTGAAGACAGGTGTATTTTGTCCATAGTTTCATTCCCCTATTAAAGAGTGCAAGTCCTTAAACTTGGTGACTGTTCAGTAAATGATGGGTGGATAGGTGTGTAGATGGTAGATGGATGGATGGGTAGATGGACAGAGGAATGGATAAAAAATAGCTTCTAGAATATTATAAAGTCCCAATGCCAGAAGAGATGTTCAAAAGTAGCATAGCCACTAATCTTGGATGAAAAGCCATTAATCTGTCTCAGACAGATGAGAATTTTTGAAACATTTTACCAGTGATAAAGATTTCTCCAGTGCTGGCAGTAAGCATATTTCTTAGTGTCTAACTCCAGTCCCCCCTAATGCTGTTGTTAGTTAGGCCTGAGAGCCAGATTAAGAAAAATGCCAGCAGTTCTCAGATAACAACTTATGGCACCCATTCAGAAAGCAAGAGATATATCCATTCTCTTTGAAATTCAAGTAAATAGCTGACCAGCATAATTGTGTCTGTCTACACAAGTGACAAAACGAATGTACTCACCATAGCACACAATTAGCTTAGTGTGAGTAATCTGGGTTACTTGTATATTTCTGCTGTCAGGGCCAATCATCTTTTGTTTCTACACGTGTCTTCTGCCTTTTGAAGTCGTCAGTGCCTTCGGTAGCTGATAATGTGCTAGAAGTGCCAGAGTAGGCTTGGCTTCTGCACCATCAGCTACGCTCCTACCCTGGCCCCAGTTGCCAAGATAAGAGCTAATGAGGAATCATCTTCCTGGGTAAACATATAAACAGAGTCATGACGACGAATTGTGTTCATTGTTCTCTGTAAACATTAGAGGCTATTTCTGAGGCTGGTGTCTTCTTCTGCTAGAGTTTAGCCCCAGACAGTACACTGAGGTGACTGGGATCCAGGGGAGGAGAGTTACATGGAGAAGTTACATTTCTCTGTGGACACATGAGAGGTACTACTGGGGAATTTCCATAAATAATGGGGGACCACTAGGGAGGAGTCCATAGAACTAATGAGATTTCATGAGACCTGGGTTTCAGATAAAAAAGAAACAAGCAATAACAATAAGTGCAACAAAATCAGAGCATATCCTTATTTTAGTCCTACATTGATGGAATCTGAGCTATGCTTATAAAACTGCTTGTTTGAAATGCTACAAAGCATGAGAACACATTCTCGCTCAGCCCCTATATTTACAGTCTTCAACCAGTGATGCCACAGCCAGTGGCCAGATGCACAGGACAACCCTCAGCTCCAGAAATGGGTGAGACAGTGTCATCAGAAGGGCTCCTTAAGCAGTCACTGACAAAATGTTGGGACGAGGACAAATTGGGATTGTGGCATTAAAGGGATATCAGAAGCACTAGATCTGGGTAAGAGTGCATCTTTTCAAAGGACCTGCTTTGTGATCAAATAAAAAATACACAATCCCCTGTGTATAAGTTTTTCAGACACTTTTTTAGATATTAAAGGCACTTCTGTTTCCCCCAGTTTCCACAATAATTTGTTCTACCTCTTTCTTCCTGCCCTCCATTCTCCTTGTCTTTCTCTTTTTTCTTTCCCTTTTTACATTTTCCTTCCTCCTTGTCTCATTCCTTTTTCCTTCCTTTCCTCAATCATCTTCAAAATCCCAAGGTCCTATTATTTTGAAAGTATCAGAAAGCCTGCTAATTTTGGTAGAAAATATTTATCAGAATATATCTCTATAGATGTGGGGTTCTAGCAGTAAACTCCAAGAAGGGGTCTTCTTAGCATCCAGAAGCCATCAGCCAGTTAAGTAGCTGAGGAGTACTGGCCCTAGGCTAGATGTTGGAGCAAGAAGATAAGCAAGATCCAGTCTGTGCTTAGATATTTGTAAGGGCAGTGGGACAAAGGCTGTGTCAGAAGTACACCCTCTTGTATTGTGTGTATAGGGGAAGTACATAGCAGTTCCAGAATTCCTTCTTGGAAATGGTATTTGAGGTAAGCCTGGATTTAAATAAGAATGAATGGCAAACAAAGAGAAGAGAGAGTTTGAGGCCAGTGGAAGAAGTGCAGGGAAGAGAAGTAAGGAGTTCAGTATAAGCAGCTTGGTGAATAAGGGACTGGTAAACTGACTGGACCATCCCCATGGAAAAGAAATGCAAAAAAGCAAAATGGCTGTCTTGGGAGGCCTTAGAAATAGCTGTGAAAAGAAGAGAGGTGAAAAGCAAAGGAGAAAAGGAAAGATATAAGCATCTGAATGCAGAGTTCCAAAGAATAGCAAGAAGAGATAAGAAACCTTCCTCAGCGATCAACGCAAAGAAATATACGAAAACAACAGAATGGGAAAGACTAGAGATCTCTTCAAGGAAATTAGAGATACCAAGGGAATATTTCATGCAAGGATGGGCTTGATAAAGGACAGAAATGGTATGGACCTAACAGAAGCAAAAGATATTAAGAAGAGGTGGCAAGAATACACAGCAGAACTGTACAAAAAAGATCTTCATGACCCAGATAATCATGATGGTGTGATCACTAATCTAGAGCCAGACATCTTGGAAAGTGAAGTCAAGTGGGCCTTAGAAAGCATCACTACGAACAAAGCTCGTGGAGGTGATAGAATTCCAGTTGAGCTGTTTCAAATCCTGAAAGATGATGCTGTGAAAGTGCTGCACTCAATATGCCAGCAAATTTGGAAAACTCAGCAGTGGTCACAGGACTGGAAAAGGTCAGTTTTCATTCCAATTCCAAAGAAAGGCAATGCCAAAGAATGCTCAAACTACTGCACAATTGCACTCATTTCACATAGTAAAAGTAAATGCTAGCTAGAAAAGTAATGCTCAAAATTCTCCAAGCCAGGCTTCAGCAATACATGAACTGTGAACTCCCTGATGTTCAAGCTGGTTTTAGAAAAGGCAGAGGAACAAGAGATCAAATTGCCAACATCCGCTGGATCATGGAAAAATCAAGAGAATTCCAGAAAAACATCTCTTTCTGCTTTATTGACTATGCCAAAGTCTTTGACTGTGTGGATCACAATTAACTGGGGAAAATTCTGAAAGAGATGGGAATACCAGACCACCTGACCTGCCTCTTGAGAAATCTGTATGCAGGTCAGGAAGCAACAGTTAGAACTGGACATGGAACAACAGACTGGTTCCAAATAGGAAAAGGAGTACGTCAAGGCTGTACACTGTCACCCTGATTATTTAACTGCTATGCAGAGTACATCATGAGAAACGCTAGACTGGAACAAACACAAGCTGGAATCAAGATTGCCAGGAGAAATATCAATAACCTCAGATAGGAGATGACACCACCCTTATGGCACAAAGTGAAAAGGAACTAAAAAGCCTCTTGATGAAAGCCAAAGAGGAGAGCAAAAAAGTTGGCTTAAAGCTCAACATTCAGAAAACGAAGATCATGGCATCTGATCCCCTCACTTCATGGGAAATAGATGGGGAAACAGTGGAAACAGTGGCTGACTTTATTTTGGGGGGCTCCAAAATCACTGCAGATGGTGATTACAGCCATGAAATTAAAAGACGCTTACTCCTTGGAAGAAAAGTTATGACCAACCTAGATAGCATATTCAAAAGCAGAGACATTACTTTGCCGACTAAGGTCCATCTAGTCAAGGCTATTGTTTTTCCTGTGGTCATGTATGGATGTGAGAGTTGGACTGTGAAGAAGGCTGAGCACTGAAGAATTGATGCTTTTGAACTGTGATGTTGGAGAAGACTCTTGAGAGTCCCTTGGACTGCAAGGAGATCCAACCAGTCCATTCTGAAGGAGATCAGCCCTGGGATTTCTTTGGAAGGAATGATGCTAAAGCTGAAACTCCAGTACTTTGGCCACTTCATGCAAAGAGTTGACTCATTGGAAAAGACTCTGATGCTGGGAGGGATTGGGGGCAGGAGGAGAAGGGGACGACCGAGGATGAGATGGCTGGATGGCACCACGGACTCAATGGACGTGAGTCTGAGTGAACTCCAGGAGTCGGTGATGGACAGGGAGGCCTGGCGTGCTGCGATTCATGGGGTCGCAAAGAGTTGGACACGACTGTGTGACTGAACTGAAATTGACTGGAAAGGGAGACAGGGTCCATGTTACAAAGATTATTGTTGTTCTCCTGATAGGCTTGGGGCTTCCCTTGTGGCTCAGCTGGTAAAGAATCTGCCTGCAGTGCAGGAGACCTGGGTTCAATCCCTGGGTTGGGAAGATCCCCTGGAGAAGGGAAAGGCTACCCACTCCAGTATTCTGGCCTAGAGAATTCAGAGAATTCATGGACTATATAATCCAGGAGGTTGCAAAGAGTCAGACACAACTGAGCGACTTTCACTTCTACTTTCACTCTGTAGGCTTGAAATATTCAGTAGGCCGTGAGGAATCACTGAAGTCTTTGAAGAATATGAGCGATTTGGTCAAGTTTTCATTCAGAAAGGATAACCCTGGCAACTGTAGAACAGATGGGTGGATGGATGCAGAAGAGTGTAGAATCTCAGTGGTGCAGTGATACCGCTGAAGGAACTATTGCAGTAGCCCAGGGAGAGATGTGGAAAAGGCAGTGGCACCCCACTGCTATACTCTTGCCTGGAAAATCCCACGGACAGAGGAGCCTGGAAGGCTGCAGTCCATGGGGTCGCTGAGGGTTGGACAAGACTGAGCAACTTCACTTTGACTTTTCACTTTCATGCAATGGAGAAGGAAATGGCAACCCACTCCAGTGTTCTTGCCTGGAGAATCCCAGGGATGGGGGAGCCTGGTGGGCTGCCATCTATGGGGTCGCACAGAGTCGGACATGACTGAAGTGACTTAGCAAGGAGAGATGATGATGTCAGAAAGAAGCAATGGATAAAAGATGGGGATAACTTGAGAACTTTCCAGAACTTGATGACCAATGTGAATGGGGAGCTAAGAGAGGAGAGTGTTCTGGTTTGGGAACTGTTTACCATGATGGGAAATTTGGAGTAAGAATTGAGGAGGGAGAGGAAGAAGTTAAATTTTGCCCATGGCAAGTATGAAGTGCTAGGAAAAAGGCCAAGTGGAGAAGTCTAAAAGGCAGTTGTTATTGATCAGCAGTTGAAAAAAAAAGGCTACTAATTAGGAAGAAGAGATTGGGAGTCATTAGTGTATACACGGCCTTGAAGCCCTGAGGATAGATGAATCACCGTGTGTGGAAATCATTGGCTTCTCTTATTTCAGGTTAAACACAAACAATTCCCTCTTTCTTATTTTTGATAATCAGTAACATGTGCAGAGTCCTTAACAGCCCACAACGCACTTTCACAAACCCTTATTTTATTTGAATCTTGTCCATTACACCACTCTCATATGTATTATTCCATTTTGCACACTATGAAAATGAGTTTGAGAGGTCAAGGGATATTCTGCGTTCACAGCTAATAAGTGGAGATGCTAGGACAAAAACGTCTGGTCCTCTGGCTTTAAATTCTTGACAAATTTAAGCTTCATTTTGTGTTGGCCTCCCTCCTAACATCTTAAGTTGGAAGAAGTATCTTGTGTAGCGCTGAGTTATACCTAGCACAATGTCTAGCATATAACATTCAATAAGCAGTCATATCATTTATTATTTTAAAACTATATACCTTAAGTAATTTCCTCCACATTTATTTTATATTAATCAGTTTCACAGCTAAAAGGGATAGGAGCCTGAGCCAAACTACTTGCTTCTTCCTCTGTATGTATTAATAGATGGTTTATTTTTTATTATAGAATTTGACATATTGAATTATGATTATTTATCTGTATTTCTGCATTAATCTCTGATTTCTGGAGGGTAGGAGGACCATGCATTAATAATTCAATTAACCTCTCATTTGCTTAAAAGATTGTCAATGGGTGTGCCCCTCCCTAATCCATTTCTGGCCACAGTAACTCTGATACACTCCTCTAAAATTTGTGTAAGCCCCAATTGCGGCAACTGGCTGTTACAGTGTAACTATCTGCTTGTATCTCTCCTACAAGACAGTGAGCTTCTCAAGACAGAGATTATGCCATTTTATATCTGTGTCTGCAGTGCTGAGGTGTAAACAAGCAGCTACATGGCAGCAAGTAAATTACTGCCATGAAGGCCTAGGCCTGAGATGAAATCAATGCTTATTCAGTGGATAAATGAATGAGTAAATAAATGATATATTAGTTCTAAAAGGTCAGAATGAGGACCTTAGGAACTATTCTGTTCCTCCTCTTCATTCGAGATAAGGAAATATAGCCTAGTGAAAACAAGAAGATGGTATTGCAAAGTCCCCCATATCCAGTCAATGGCTCCAACACTCTTCCCTTGACATTATGTAAAGCATGAACTGAGATGTGAGAAACCGAAAGGGAAAAAGTGCACATTAAAAATGTTCTATGTCTACAGCAGCTCATCGGGCATGCAGAGAAGGGGAAAGAGCAAATAGAAAGTGTGATCATTGTTGTTAATTAAGTCAAGGTGAATAAATAAAGGAATTCATTATTTCATGTGGAGGCAGGCTTGGGCTGAAAGAGGCTTGAGACTTCTCCAAGATGTATATCATTTTAGCAAGACAGCAACAACAAAAACCCAAACAGCCTTCAGTGTTTACATTTCAACATAGAATTAGAGGCAGCGTTTAAATATTACAAGTACCAGCAATGCCAGCAGCAATTGCAGCCTGGTTTTCTTGGCTCTTCTTTGAGGCTCTTGGGAGGTGGCGCATCCAAAGCCAAGAAAACTAATAACAATAGCCCTCAAAAGAGTGCACTGAGTACTCAGTACACACAGAGCAACATCCCTAATTCAACCTTACGATGACCCCATGGAATAACACTCTCCCTATTTTATACATGAGAGAACTAAGAGCCAGTTTTCTCCTGGTCACAGGGTTGGTAAATGTGGAATAAGAGGATTTACTCCTAAATATTACTACTTCAAAACCCATTCTATAAACCACCCTAACGATGCTGAGGACTGACCGACCGTTCCTGGCTGCCAGAAAGCCATTTCCCTGGCAAAAATGCCTTCCCACCCCACTTGAATTTTTTTTTTTTTTTTGCAAAGGGGATATTAATACCTGTTGCAAGTTTCTAGGAAAGGTACTAGGCAATCAGGACTTGGAAACATTTGGGGAAATATCAGGAAAGGGAAAAATAGAAGGAAAATGATCCATAAGTCACATGTAAGTCTCTGGTAATTGAGAACAAGATATTACTTTACTCAGCAAAGCTCTTGGCGGCCTCTTAAGAAAGGATTCTCCAAGCTAGAATCCCATTTCATCCTCACAGTGAACTGAAAAGAAGACAGAATGGGTCTTCTTTCCCATTCTAGCGAAGAGAAATCTGAAGTGGATTTTAAAATCTTGCCTAGGATGAGCTAATAGAAATGGAAATTGACCTGAAGCTTTCTGGACCCACAGCCCACACTAACTCATTCTGATATCCAGAGCATTCCCTTCCTGGTGTGAAGCAAAGAGGAAGAAAAATTAATTACTGCCATGAAGACCTATGCCTGAGATGAAATCATCTCATTGAGCATCAATTATCTGACAGCCAAGATAATTGACTGACCCACATTCTATAGGGTTCCCCACTGAATGATCTCAGTTCTATTATTTTCCCATTTTATAGATGAGAAGATAGTTCACAGCTACTGCACTCTGCTTCTCCTTTCTGTCAAGAGTGCACCACATTTGGCTGTTCATTTCTCATGAGAAATACCCAGGAGTCTGGAATTGGACATGGTCAATGAGACCATTGGGATTTCCTTTTAGAGTTGTCTTTAGGAACAGTCTGTTCCTTGCTTTTGTATTAATGTATACCTTTAAATCTTTATTCTCCTCCTACTTCTATTGTTTTTAGATAGTGGTTTTAGTATCTCCATTTTATAGAGGATGGAACTAAGTTTGAAAGACAGGAAGTAACTGAAGATCTCTCAGTGGGTGTGCAGCAAAGTTAGGTTCATGCCCCAAAGTCTGTGATTTTTCTTCTATAAAAGCCAACTAATTATCAGAATAATGCCTAATGACCACAGCAGTGGAGCAAAATATTTGAGTGCCATTGAAAAATGTTTTACCTAGGCTTAAAAGGCCATAGAATAATTTTAGTTGCTCTTAGTATTTACCTTTTCTCAGTTCAGAAAAATCTATCTTTACTGAGTTCAGTTTCCTGATCACCTTCCCAGCTCATGGCATAATTTATCCTGATGGGCTTCTGACTTTTCAAAATCCCTCTACATTCTTAGAAAAAGAAGTTAGTGACTAGTATTAGTTGAGTCAGTGTAGCTGCTTTAACAGAAACCTCCAAATCTTAGGTACTTAGATGGTTTATTTCTCACAGGGGTAAAATGCAAATAATGCTTGATTGGTAAGCTGCTCTCCTCCATGAGGTGACTCAGGGACTCAGACTCCTGATATTTGTTCAACATGTGACTTTCAAATCATTATGTCCATTCACCTGAAACCAGAAGAGAAAGAAAAAAACATGGGTGGTAGGATTTTTATGGTCTAGCCTAGAAGTGGGACACATTGCTCTATGAACATTCCATTGGCTAAAACTCAGTCACATGCACACATCTAGCTGCAAGGAAGTCTGGGAAATATTGTCCAGTTGTCTGCTCAGTACAATGAGGCTATAACCCAGTGATCATAATCTTCCTCAGGCATATTGAACTTGGGTGAATCTGTCACAGTTTCCTTTCTTCAGTAGCTGCTGCTGATGATGCTAAGTCGCTTCAGTTGTGTCCGACTCTGTGCAACCCCATACACGGCAGCCCACCAAACTTCCCCGTCCCTGGGATTTTCCAGGCAAGAGTTCTGGAGTGGGGTGCCATTGCCTTCTCCAGTGCATGAAAGTGAAAAGTGAACGTGAAGACGCTCAGTCATGTCCGACTCTCAGCAACCCCATGGACTGCAGCCCACCAGGCTCCTCCGCCCATGGGATTGTCCCAGCAGGGGTCCTGGAGTGGGTGCCGTCGCCCTCTTCTGCATGCCCCTAATCTTATCACCACATAGTTTCCTCCATAAGCTATGACTTAAGTCCCTGAAACTTTCTAGCTAGAGAATTTGTGGAAAGTTCATGTACACGAGAATAAAAAAAAAATTTTTAATGTCTATGAGGAATCTCTCTCCTTTATAAAAATTTTATTGAAATGTAGCTGATTAGTAATGCTGTGTGAGTGTCAAATATGCAGCACCATGATTTAATTACACACACACACACACACACAGACATATATATATATTATCTTTTTTTACATTCTCTTCCATTGTAGGTTATTACAAGATATTGAGTGTAGTTTCCTGCATTACCCAGTAGTCCATTATCTATTTTATATATTAGCATATATATTTCAATCCCAAACTCCTAATTTATTTCAGCCTCTTTGCCCCTTTGGTAACCATGGTTTGTTTTCTATGTCTGTGGGTCTATTTCTCTTTTGTGAATAAGTTCATTTGTATTATTTCATGTTCCACATATAAAGGATATCATGGGATTTGTGTTTCTCTTTCTGACATACTTCACTTAGTACGATAATCTCTTGGTCCATCCATATTGCTGTAAATGGCATGATCTCATTGTGTGGCTGAGTAATATCTCACTCTGTGTGTGTGTGACACACACCGTATCTTTCTCCATTCATCTGCTGATGGGCACTTAGGTTACTTCCACATTTGGGCTATTATAAACAGTGCCGCTGTGAACATTGGAGTGCTTGTATCTTTTTGAATTTTGGTTTTCTCCAGATGTATGCCCAAGAGTGGAATTTTGCTAGTATAAAATGGCAGAAAGTAGAACAGGTGTATTTATTCCACAAATTTATATTTGCCAGAAATGTCACTTTTTTTTCTGTTATATTAAATGTGACTTTGATGTCATCCCACTAAACAGGCAAGAAAGTCTATTCAGTCATTCTGAGGGTTTCCTCTCCCCCTCCCCCTCACCTTCTCTCTACCATCTGTACTCTGGATCATTACAAATGTCATCTAATAGGCTCTTCTAGGAGTCTTGCCATACTTAGGTCTTTGTCCTCAACTGAATCTAGAGGAAGATCATCTTATCAAAAGCCTTCTGTTCCTTATCTCCCCGGATTATCTCCTGCATCTTCCTGCCTTACACTTGAGATTCTAGTAGACACTTGCTTGTACCTCCCATCTTCCATGCCGCTACTCATGTTGTTCCCTCTGCTAGGCATGATTTTTCCATGTGTCTCCTTTTTTAAAAAAAATTTTTGAAATTAATTTATTTATTTTAATTGGAGGCTAATTACTTTACAATATTGTAGTGGTTTTTGCCATACATTGACATGAATCAGCCATGGATGTACATGTGTTCCCCATCCTGAACCCCCCTCCCACCTTCCTCCCCATCCCATCCCTCAGGGTCATCCCAGTGCACCAGCCCTGAGCACTGTGCCTCATGCATCGAACCTGGACTGACAATCTATTTCACGTATGGTAATATACATTTTTCAATGCTATTCTCTCAAATTATCCCACCCTTGCCTTCTCCCACAGAGTCCAAAAGTCTGTTCTTTACATCTGTGCCTCTTTTTGCTGTCTCACATATAGGGTCATCATTACCATCTTTCTAAATTCCATATATATGCGTTAATATACTGTATTCATGTTTTTCTTTCTGACTTACTTCACTCTGTATAATAGGCTCCAGTTTCGTCCACCTCATTAGAACTGATTCAAATGTATTCTTTTTAACGGCTGAGTAATATCCATTGTGTATATGTACCACAGCTTATCCATTCACCCGCCGATAGACATCTTGGCTACTTCCATGTCCTAGGCATTGTAAACAGTGCTGTGATGAACATTGGGATACACGTGTCTCTTTCAATTCTGATTTCTTCAGTGTGTATGCCCAGAAGTAGGATTGCTGGGTCATATGGCAGTTCTATTTCCAGAGTTTTAAGGAATCTCCACACTGTTCTCCACAGTGGCTGTACTAGTTTGCATTCCCACCAGTAGTGTAGGAAGCTTCCCTTTTCTCCACACCCTCCCCAGTATTTATTGTTTATAGACTTTTTGCCAAGTGTCTTCTTTTGACAAAAGTAAAGTCAATGCACCATGGTGACTGTGAGATCTGTTATCAGATTACTAGATTTCAGATTCTGGATCTGTCAGTTACTAGCAACCCACTCCAGTATTCTTGCCAGGAGAATCCCAGGGACAGAGGAGCCTAGTGGGCTGCTGTCTATGGGATCGCACAGAGTCAGACACAACTGAAGCAACTTAGCAGCAGCAGCAGCAGTTTCATTTGACCCTAGCTAAAGCATTTAGCCCTGTGAGTCTATAATCTCTGAAATGAAGATGTAACGCACACTATATATTACACGGTGATTTCATGAGCCAGTATGTGTAAAAACACTTGGGTTGCTGCTTGGCAAATAGTTAGTGCTCAGAACACTTGTATATCATTATTATTACTCAACCTGCAAGGCATATGAGACATCGTCTCACTCAAGAAATTTTCACCAAATTTCCATCTCCTGGCTCTTGTGCTATATAGCTCTAGTAGACAGTGGTGCCAGGCCTCAGCCCCACATGCATCTGATAAATAGCCAGTGCACAGAAGGCTTCCCATGAACAGACCTAGGCTGGCCTTAACCCCTTCTAATGGAGAAAGTGCTGGCTGCTCAATGTGTAGAAAATCTGGCCTGGCTTAAAAGTACAAAGTTATGGGCAAAGACTATAGGTTTAAGAACCCTGCTCATAGGTGATGCATTCTTACATCCAAATAAACCAGAGATCACTTCTTGAATCCAGATTTGACCCCAAGGTGAGTTTTATTTGACTCATGGAGGGTTTTTTTTAAAGTCACTATTAAACAATTAGGCAAAAATCACACAAGATCTTATTTTTGTTTTACATTTTTCTAACTTTATTAGGGAAAAAAAAAAAACAAAAACAGCTGGGTACACTTCAGAACTGACTCATGTTTATGATTCTTGCTGATCTCCTGCTCAGTAACGGCAGAAAAGCGCCCAAGACCTAGGTCAGGAAGTAACTGAGATTTGTTCTAATCTTCAGTGTTTTCCAACTCCTGGTGTTTTTCTGTCATTTTCCTTACTTGTCTTTTTTATTAATTTTTAAAAATTGAAATACAGTTCCTGTATAATATTATGTTAGTTCCAGGTGCGCTCCATGGCCATCTGATACTTGAGTACTTTGTGAAATGATCACAGCGATAAGTCTAGTAACCATCTGTGCACATACACAGTTATTCGTTATGCAGGATCACAAAGGTTTAGATTTCCAGTGTCTTTTGAGAAAGCCAAAAGGTCTGGCAACACTCAGCCCTCCATTGGTTAGAGCTGAGAAGCAGCTGTCCCTTCTGATAGGATGTTTTGCTCCATTTCCCTACATCCCTCTCCAACCCCTCTCCTACCTTCAGTTTAGTTCTGCTGGGGTTGTTAATACTCCCTGCCTGGCCCTTTTCAGCATTTGAATTTGAGACCCACAGAAATAGACCAATAAAACAAAGTATCTTATAAACACTAAAAAGTCTCCTAAAGAAAGCTGAGCACCAAAGAATTGATGCTTTTGAACTGTGATGTTGAAAAAGACTCTTGAGAGTCCCTTGGACTGCAGGGAGATCCAACCAGTCCATCCTAAAGGAGATCAGTCCTGGCTGTTCATTGGAAGGTCTGGTGCTGAAGTTGAAACTCCAATACTTTCGCCACCTGATGTGAAGGACTCATTTGAAAAGACCCTGATGCTGGGAAAGATTGAAGGCAGGAGGAGAAGGGGACGACAGAGGATGAGATGGTTGGATGGCATCATTGCTGCAATGGACACGAGTTTGAGTAGACCCCAGGAGTTGGTGATGGACAGGGAGGCCTGGCGTGCTGCAGTCCATGGGGTCGCAAAGAGCCGGACACGACTGAGTGACTGAACTGAACTGAAAAAGTCTCCAGGTGTTCCTGCTTCTTAATAAAATGACTAGTTATGCTATTTTTACTGTTACACTTCAAAAATGGCTATATGTGAATATAAAACACATGCAAAATAAAATGCCAGGTTTAGCTCCGGGGGTTTCAAAAGCAGTGATACATTTTTAACCCAGCGCTTTCAAAAATGTCATTAGCTGTTTTAAGGTTCACATACAGTGAAGTCAAACTGTCCCCTGCAAACCCCTCCTTCCACCCTCAGCCCTCCCTGGTCCTTTGACCTCATTTGCTGATAGTATAATTTGTCTTACAACCCTACATAAGTTGACTACATAAGTAATTTCCCCCCAAGGCTATTTTCCCATGAACCATGTGCAAGTAAATTGCTATTTTCTTTCCCCAGTGCAGAGCAGAGGCCACCATGCCTCCTTGTACAATATCAGGGCAGAGCAAGTGGTTCTCCCCTTAACTTCCATAAATGAGAACACTTGGTTTTTTTCTGTCTATACTGTAGTGTCACCTTTGCCTGCCATTCCTATTCAATTTACTGAAGCCAGCTCTTTACTTGTGACCACAAGTGTAACCCACTGGGGTGATGAATCTATGTTCTCAGGTGACCTGTACCCCCTGCCCCACTTCATGGGGAGAAAAGGAAGACAGAGAGGCAACTCCCTTTAAGTGCAAGTAATAAAGTAGGTATATTGTAGTGAGCCATTGGGCTGGGTCATCTCCCAACAAAATTATGAATCTGATTTACAGTGTGTGTGTGTGTGTGTGTGTGTGTGTTTTATTCATTCACTTCTTCCTCAGTATTTTTGTTTAACATCTACCTTTGTAAGTAACAGAGGATCAGGTTAATTCATATTACCCAAGCACTTTCTGATTCACTCTAGCTTATATTTTTGATTCTTGTGACCTCTTTGTTAGGTGGGAATTATTATTAATACTATTAATATTCTACCAGGAAAGATTTGACAGAGAAGGAAAGTGGCTTGCAAGACTGTGATACTTGGGCAAGCCACGAGTTTTCAGGTTCAAAGAGAAATATCATCTCATTCAGAAACAATCTTCATGAGAAAAGCTCTCTGGTGACCTTCCAATCATTAACCATTTTGATGATCTAATACTTCAAAAGGACAATGGCCTTTCAGTCTTGTGTTCAGTAGCCTCTGTGTCTCAAGATGGGCACGAGAGGTACATTGGGGCAATCCCCCAAGCTTCCTCATCACTGAACATGCTGGGGCTTTTCCCTGCTGCTATTTCTTCTTTCCTTCTTTCCTTTTCCCCTCCTCCTTCCCTTTTTTCCTTCCCTTCATTCCTCTGATGGAATTCACAGTCCAGCCTTTGCTGAAAGGAACAAGGGTAATGTTATAAGAAAGAGCAGGAGTTTTGGATTCAGGTAGGTGCAGGTCTGACTCCCTGTTTGGCTGTGTACTAGCTGTGGACACTAATCTCGAGCCTCTGAAACAGTAATTCTCAAAACGTGGTCCCTAGCAGCAGCAGCAGCATTTAGAATCTTTTTAGAGATGCCAATATATAGGCTCCATGACACACCTAAGTGGTTGTGGTAAAAATGAAAATATTGGACCCTACCTTGGACCTCAGAATCTTCTGGTTGGAGAACTCAGCAATCTATAGATTAACAAGCCCTCTAGGTGTGATAAATGCTAAAATCTGAGAATCGTGGTCCTAAGAGACTCTCTCCATCAAATGTGTATCACAATGCTAGTATCACTGCCCTGATGCTTGAGTCATGGTGGTTTTTAGTAGTGGTCAGATTAGACAGGTAATAATGGGACATTAAATGCCTTCTACAGGGTGTCAGAGGTCCCAGTACATCATTTAGTGTTGGTAAATGTTAGCTCACTTCCTTAAGCCCCCAAACCCACTTCATGCTGCTGCTCCAATACAGATGTTCAGAAACCAAGGAAATGCTTAAGTTTCTTCTCTTGGCTTCTTTTCCTTCTTGATTCTCATCCCCACAATGCTATCAGAGCCTAGTGACTAGCTCAAGACTCACAGTTATCTTCACGTGTGCCTAGTTACTTTGATTTTGCAAAACATAATCATTAAACAAGAAAAATCTTACTATATCCAGAGGCAAAGAGCATAGCCAGTAACACCAGGTTGGAGAAGAAAAGCTAAAATTCATCTGAAAGCGGGACACATATTTCCAAGGCATTCACCAAATAAGTGGCTTCCCAGCAGAGGACAGAAAAACAAACAAGAAAGTAATCTGTGGGATTTGAGGGGTACCTAGATAAGAAAATTATATGAAAGATAACATGGCAAGTAATACATACACAAACTAAATCTTAAAAAAATAATATCTATTTTAAGTCTCCTTATGGCCTGATGACCTGCAAAATATTTTTGTAATCTGCATCTCATTGGATTCTCACAAGGCTCCCAGAAAGGGAGAAGCGTTTTCTAATTTTGTATTAATATTTGATAAAAGAGAAATCAGAAGTCATGTAATTCAACAAACACCACATGGCTGTAATAGGATCAAGAATGAAACAGGTACATCTACATGTTCTGCTTGGAATACTCTCCACAGTCTTCTCTGACTGGATTCTTCAGGAGCAAACTTAAAATTCCACTTCCTCCTCACTTCCCCACAGCACAAGGCATCTGTCTTTCCTCTCAGTGTACGGAGGTTCCAGTCCCTCTGTTTATGTATTAATTCTTTCATTCCTGCAGCAATTTCTTATGGAATGCCAAGTATGACTCAAGGTCTATTCTAGGCACTGAGGTTATGTAGAGCTGACAGTCTAGTGCAAGACATGAACATTAAATATGGAATATGCCAAAAATTACATGGCAGTGTATGTGATTATAGTGCATAGTATGTGTTATGAAGAAGAAGCAACATCCTAGAAAAGAAAGTAATATAGGTCTGCTTTGTTTTCTGTTTTAGAGGTCTGCTTTTTAAAAAAATTAACTTATTTATTTAACTGGAGGATAATCACTTTCACTGTGTGGATCACAATAAACTGTGGAAAATTCTGAAAGAGATGGGAATACCAGACCACCTGACCTGCCTCTTGAGAAATCTGTAATACAGGTCAGGAAGCAACAGTTAGAACTGGACATGGAACAGCAGACTGGTTCCTGCTTATTTAACTTCTATGCAGAGTACATCATGAGAAACTCTGGGCTGGAGGAAGCAGAAGCTGGAATCAAGACTGCCAGGAGAAATATCAATAACCTCAGATATGCAGATGACACCACCCTTATGGCAGAAAGTGAAGAGGAACTAAAGAGCCTCTTGATGAAAGTGAAAGAAGAGAGTGAAAAAGTTGGCTTAAAGCTCAACGTTCAGAAAACTAAGATAATGGAATCTTGTCCCATCACTTCATGGCAAATAGATGAGGAAACAGTGGAAACAGTGGTTGACTTTATTTTTATGGGCTCCAAAATTACTGCAGATGGTGATTGCAGCCATGAAATTAAAAGATGCTTACTCTTTGGAAGGAAAGTTATGACCAACCTAGACAGCATATTAAAAAGCAGAGACATTACTTTGCCAACAAAGGCCTGTCTAGTCAAGGCTGTGGTTTTTCCAGTAGTCATGTATAGATGTGAGATTTGGACTATAAAGAAAGCTGAGTGCAGAAGAATGGACGCTTTTGAACTTTGGTGTTGGAGAAGACTCTTGAGAGTCCCTTGGACTGCAAGGAGATCCAACCAGTCCATTCTGAAGGAGATCAACCCTGGGGTTTCTTTGGAAGGAATGATGCTAAAGCTGAAACTCCAGTACTTTGGCCACCTCATGCGAAGAGTTGACTCATTGGAAAAGACTCTGATGCTGGGAGGGATTGGGGGCAGGAGGAGAAGGGGACAACCGAGGATGAGATGGCTGGATAGCATCACGGACTCGATGGACATGAGTCTGAGTGAACTCCGGGAGTTGGTGATGGACAGGGAGGCATGGCGTGCTGTGATTTATGGGGTCGCAACACGATTGAGCAACTGAACTGAACTGAACTGAATTACTTTACAATATTGTAGTGGTTTTGCCATACATTGATATGAATCAGCCATAACTGTACATGTGTTCTCCATCATGAAGCCTCCTCTCACCTCCCTCCCCATCCCATCCCTCAGGGTCATCCCAGTGCACCACCCTGAGCACTCTGTCTCATGCATCAAACCTGGACTGGAGATCTATTTCACATATGATAATATACATGTTTCAATGCTAGTCTCTCAAATCATCCCACCCTCGCCTTCTCTCACAGAGTCCAAAAGTCTGTTCTTTATATCTGTGTCTCTTTTGCTGTTTCACGTATAGGGTCATCATTACCATCTTTATAAATTCCATATATATGTGTTAGTATACTGTATTGCTGTTGTTCTTTCTGACTTACTTCACTCTGTATAATAGGCCCCAGTTTCATCCACCTCATTAGAACTGATTCAAATGCACTCTTTTTAATGGCTGAGTAATATTCTGTTGTATACATGTACCACAGCTTTCTTATCTGTTCATCTGCCGATGGACATCTAGGTTGCTTCCATGTCCTGGCTATTGTAAACAGTGCTGTGATGAACATTGGGGTACATGTGTCTCTTTCAATTCTGGTTTCCTTGGTGTGTATGCCCAGTAGTGGGATTGCTGGGTCATAAGGCAGTTCTATTTGTAATTTTTAAAGGAATCTCCACACTGTTCTCCATAGTGGCTGTACTAGTTTGCATTCCCACCAACAGTGTAAGAGGGTTCCCTTTTCTCCGCACTAGAGGTATGCTTTTTAAAAAAACAAAAAGTTTTTGAAGGATAGTTAATCTATAATATTTTACTAGTTCCAAGTAGACAACAATAAATATCATATATATATATTCATTTTTCAGTTATTCTCCATTACAGATTATTATAAGTTACTGAACATGTTCTGTATAGTAAATCCTTTTGCTGATTTTATATATAGTAATGTGTATCTGTTAATTCCATGCTACTAATTTATCCCTCTCTTTTTCCCCGTTGATAACCATACATTTCTTTTCTATGTCTATGATTCTGTTTCTGTTTTGCAAGTGAGTTCACTTGTATCATTTTTTAGAATCCACATACAAGTGATATCGTATATTTGTCTTCTCTGTCTGGCTTTCTTCACTTAGTATGATAATCTCTGGATCCATCTATATTGCTGCAAAGGCATGATCTCATTCCTTTTTTGTGGCCAAGTAGTTTTCCATTGGGTGTGTGTATTATGTGTATAAATGTATGTATATATATATACCGCATATTCTTTATCTATTCATCTGTCCATGAGCACTTAGGTTGCTTCCATGTACTGGCTATTGTAAATAGTGCTGCTCTGAACATTGAGGTGCATGTATCGTTTTGAATTAGCTTTTGTCTTTTCTGGATATATGCCCAGGAGTGCAATGACTGGGTTATATTTTCGTCCTATTTTAGTTTTTTAAGGACTCTTCGAACTGTTTTCCATAATGGCTGCACCAATTTACATTCCCACCAACAGTGTAAGAGGGTTCCCTTTTCTCCACACCCTCTGTACCATTTATTATTTGTAGATTTTTTTTATAATGCCTGTTCTAACAGATGTGAGATGGTACCTCATTGTAGTTTTGTTTCCATTTCTCTAATAATTGGCAATGTTGATCATCTTTCATATGCCTGTGGATCATCTGGATATCCACATTTAACTGGAGAGCTAGGGAGCTCTCCATGGAGAAAGAGCATTCTAGCTGAGAAATGAAGACCATGTAGTCGACATCCAGGTACTGACTGCTGGCAAAACATTCAAGGCAGAGGGAATAGCCCTTGAAAGTCTATGTGGTATGTGTGTTAGTTGTTCAGTCATATCTGACTCTTTGCAACCCCATGGACGGTAGCCTGCCAGGCTCCTCTGACCGTGGAATTATCTCCAGGCAAGAATACTAGAATAGGTTGCTATTCACTTCTCCAGGGGATCTTCCTGACCCAGGGATCGAACCTGAGTCTCCTGCATCACAGGTAGATTCTTTACTATCTGAGCCACAAACCAAAACAAGCTTGGAATAATGACTAAGAGTGCCAGATAAGCCAGGGGTTTAATAATCTGCATTAATAGGTGCAGTAGGGTATCACAAAAGGTTCTTCAGTGAAAGGGAGGCACAATCTGCCCTGTAGTTTAGCAACATCATACTGGTCAGGGTATGAAAAATGGACTTGGAGCAAGAATGGGGATGGGGATACTGGCTGAGAAGTTACTGAAGGAAGTTCAGGCAAGAAGCTTATGCTGAGGTGGGGCACAGCAGGAGTAGATGGCTCTGAGGCGTGTTTTGGAGGTCATAAAGGCAGCACGTGGTGATAAATTTGATAGAACGGGGAGAGGCAAGAAAGAGAGCAAGAACAACCACAGCATTTGTGCCCTGAACAAGAGTATGGGTGACTAGAGGTCCTTGCACCCAAATGGGGGAAACCTGGGGGAAATGAGACTGTGAGAAAGATACTTAACTATTCCTCCTTACGGTGCTAATCAGAGAACATTTTCTATGTCATTTATATAAATGTATATTTTATGATTTTATAATGTTCTAGAGGACTGAGTCTAGATGGACTTCATTACTGATCCAGCCACCAAAACGCCTAACACAGCTGCTGGGCCATGATAGGATTTCAAGGAATATGTATCGGTTGGTTGGTTGGTTTGAATAAATGAATTCAAATAGTATTCAGCCTAATGCCTGGAAAATGGCACATGCTTAGTGAATGTTGACTATTGTAATTCCACAATAACAAAATGCCTTCTACAAACTGACCCTGTGTCTCCCCAAAGCTTCCAGGGAGCTTAAATGCAAGACAGTTTAGTGTATAACCAAATCCCCAGGTCCTGACACATATAAAGTTTAACAAAACATGGGAGCTCCTAATTAAAAAATAATAAGCCTGTCTATTAAGGCAACACAAGCGTGACAGGGCCGTGGCCATGTGCTGCAGCTGTTACCCTGCTCTGCAAGCTTGGCCCTTGGAGCTTTCAATTAAAAGCAGCGCTGAACTCACTCTCCAAGCCATATGCAGATGCTCAAAGCCTTTTCTTCTGTCTTTATGAAATGTTAAATGAAAGACAGAGTGGAGAAGGAACACACACACACACACACACACACAACACATTCAGCAGTCAGAAGTTTATAACCCCTCCTTTCTACCTCCCTATCCTCTCTGGTCCTTGATTTGTTGTCTGACCTTGAACAACTTATCTGACATTTTGCACTTCTATGTGTTATTAAAAACAACAACAAAAATGGTGCAAAAACTAGTGTCAATCTGCCTGACAGAGATTGGGTTTAAAGTAGTTAATGCTATTCCCAAACAGTTCCAAAATATCATGCCAAATATAATTTTCAAGGTTGTACTAATTATAAAGCAAATTCAATGTCACAGTAAGTTAATAAATTTAATTCTATCACACTACCAAACACTTGCAAGTTTTCTAATAGGGATCATTCTACTCTGAGAAATACAAAAAACATTCTATATATTAACTCTATAATGTGTGGTCATGGTTGTCCTGGAGAGTATATTGACAGTGTATTTCTGTAACTTGGGAAGTCCTATAAATGTGGCTAAATGGGCCAGTCTAACATGGTTTGAGAGGTCCTGGGTCCTACTCTACTCTTGAGGGCAGTCTGTTTTCCACAGCTTGTCATGCTATCCTAACGTCTGCCTTTAGCAATTTGCATTGACATCAAGAAAGGACTGTGTACCCTCCACTTCCATTAGCAAATGTCACACAGATATGTCTTTACTCAACTCCATGACTGTCTCAGGAGACTATAAGCTCCATGAGGTCATGGACAGTATCTGATTTTCCCACATCATATCTCCAGCAGTGAGTGAAATACTTGCCACATAGTAGGTCCTCAATAAAACACTGTTAAATGAATGTATTCATGTACGCGCATGGCAGGTGAGGTTGGACGTGTGAAGGTTAAAATCCAAACTCTACCAGTTACTAGTCATGTGACCTCGGCCAATGGACTTATTCTACCTGGATTACATTTCTGAATCTGTGTTCAACATCTTTCTGAAAGGTCATGTTCAAATAACAGAGTGTGTGTGTCAAGCATGCAATAGGCAGGAAGTAAACTCAGTTTCCTTTATACTCACTTCTCTCACTGTGGTTCACTTAGAACCAGTGAGGAGATAAGTTATAAATATGAAACTTTTAAATCCTTATTGCCCATAGACCTAAAGAAGAAAGGACTTTGTCCCAGGCTTTGTACCAGGAGGGTTCTACTATGGCCCTCATCAGGTCATGCCCCTTCTCAAAGGGTGAAGGTTCTGTGAGGTCAAGGGGCCATGCACACCCACAGCCTGTGCCCAACTTCTAGCCAATAATCTGTATAAAAAGACACCAAAAGTTACGTGCCCACCTAGTCCCGGGCCTGTGCGGGCCTCTTCTGGTGTATCTTCTTGAGACAATACTGCATGTCAGGCATGTGGACCTCTTCAATATGAAATATTGTCAAGGGACAGGAATTTTCAGAGGATAAGGCAGGGCTTGTGTGGGCATGCAGGCTGAGGTGTCCACACATGGGCATACTCATGCAGGGGTCTGCCCTTGAACTGATTATATAAGATGATGATTGTGAAGTATAGAATCAGAGGACGGTACATTGTAGGACTTCAACAAAATGGTAGATGAATTAAAGAAGGCTTTTGCTGACCAAATAAAATCCAAGATAAGGAGCAAAAGGAGGTGGCAGTAGAGAGCTTAGGAGACTTTGAACTCATGGAGATGGGAAAACAAGCAATCCAAGTAGACGTTCATGCAAAATACAAGAATCTGAAAATGACACAGCATTGGAAGAAGAGTATGCAATCTAATTTGGGAAGATGCCCTAGAAGATAAATTTAGCAAAGCAAGTTAGAATCAGTTCAGTTCAGTCACTCAGTTGTGTCCAACTCTTTGCGACCCTATGAATCGCAGCACACCAGGCCTCCCTGTCCATCACCAACTCCTGGAGTTCACTCAAACTCACGTCCATCGAGTCGGTGATGCCATCCAGCCATCTCATCCTCTGTCGTCCCCTTCTCCTCCTGCCCCAATCCCTCCCAGCATCAGAGTCTTTTCCAATGAGTCAACTCTACACATGAGGTGGCCAAAATATTAGTTTCAGCTTCAGCATCAGTCCTTCCAAAGAACACCCAGGACTGATCTCCTTCAGAATGGACTGGTTGGATCTCCTTGCAGTCCAAGGGACTCTCAAGAGTCTTCTCCAACACCACAGTTCAAAAGCATCAATTCTTCAGCACTCAGCTTTCTTCACAGTCCAACTCTCACATCCAACCATCCATTCAATATGCTATCTAGGTTGGTCATAACTTTTCTTCCAAGGAGTAAGCGTCTTTTAATTTCATGGCTGCAGTCACCATCTGCAGTGATTTTGGAGCCAAAAAAATAAATTCTGACACTGTTTCCCCATCTATTTCCCATGAAGTGATGAGACCAGATGCCATGATCTTCATTTTCTGAATGTTGATCTTTAAGCCAACTTTTTCACTCTCCTCTTTCACTTTCATCAAGAGGCCTTTTAGCTCCTCTTCACTTTCTGCCATAAGGGTGGTATCATCTGCATATCTGAGGTTATTGATATTTCTCCTGGCAATCTTGATTCCAGCCTGTGTTTCTTCCAATCCAGCATTTTTCATGATGTACTCTGCATGTAAGTTAAATAAGCAGGGTGACAATATACAGCCTTGACGTACTCCTTTTCCTATTTGGAACCAGTCTGTTGTTCCATGTCCAGTTCTAACTGTTGCTTCCTGACCCGCATACAGATTTCTCAAGAGGCAGGTTAGGTGGTCTAGTATTCCCATCTCTTTCAGAATTTTCCACAGTTTATTGTGATCCACACAGTCAAAGGCTTTGGCATAGTCAATAAAGCAGAAATAGATGTTTTTCTGGAATTCTCTTCCTTTTTCAATGATCCAGCAGATGTTAGCAATTTGATCTCTGGTTCCTTTGCCTTTTCTAAAACCAGTTTGAACATCAAGAAGTTCATGGTTCATGTATTGCTGAAGCCTGGCTTGGAGAATTTTGAGCATTACTTTACTAGCGTGTGAGATGAGTGCAATTGTGCAGTGGTTTGAGCATTCTTTGGCATTGCCTTTCTTTGAGATTGGAATGAAAACTGACCTTTTCCAGTCCTGTGGCCACTGCTGAGTTTTCCAAATTTGCTGGCATATTGAGTGCAGCACTTCACAGCATCATCTTTCAGGATTTGAAATAGCTCAGCTAGAATTCCATCACCTCCACTAGCTTTGTTTGTAGTGATGCTTTCTAAGGCCCACTTGATTTCATAAGTTAGGATAAGTTATATTAATTTCCTATCACTGCTATCACAAATTATCATAGCTTAATGACTTTAAATGACAGAAATTTATTATCATACATTTTTTTGAAGCCAGAAGTCTGAAGTGAGACTTACAGGGCCAAAATCAAAGTAAAGAAAGGGGTTCTTCCTGGAGCCTCCAAGAAAGAATTTACTCCTTGCCTATTTTGACTTCTAGAGGTTACCAATATTTTTGCGTGTTGTGTCCCCATAAATCCAACCTCTGTCTCCACCATCAGTCTCCTCTTTGATCTGTGTTCTTCATGTTTTTCTCTTCAAGGATGCTCATGGTTAAACCATGGGCCCATTCAGAATGCAGGATATATCCATATCTCAAAACCCTTAGTGGAATTGTAGCCACAAAATTCCTCCTGCTGTGTAAAGGACTCCATTCACAGCTTCTAAAGATAAGGGCAGAGACATAGTGTGAGGATATTATTTAGCTTACAGTTGTCAAACACCCAGATTAAGAAGTTTGGATTTTCTTAAGGGAGACATTTCAATCTGACTAATAGGAATCAGCCTCTGAGTGAAAAGTTTGCCAGTGGATGTACAAAGGCCTCCATTGTGTGGGGAGGGGACCATGATGACTTCAAGAGCACACTGACCACTTACAAAGCCCCAAATTACCTCCAGCTGACAATTCCCATTTGGGAATTTTAGTACAGTGTCATTATATGTTCTGATTTTTCCAAATAAATTTGGAAATACAAATCTTTATACAATATTTGAATATTGATTCTAGGTTTGTTCTTGTATTCTTTGTTTAATGTTAAACCCAAAACAATGCACTTCTGAAAGCTGGATTTGGTCTGTTGGTTATAACTGCAAGGATTCTGATATTAATAGTGAACCCCAAAAGTTCTTAAGTCAGGAGAAGATAAGATTTGAACTGTGCGTTAGGAAGGTCCTTCAGAGGCACTGCGAGCATAAACCAAGAAGTAGGAGTCTGTTTAAATAATCCATATGCAGGATACTGGGCATCTAAAGTATTCCAGTGATGCTAGAGATGGGGCTTAGGTGAGGGAGTGTGGGACATGAAAGGGATTATTAACATGATAGAATTCATAGGATTTAAGGGACTGACCGAATGGAAGGCAAAATATAAAAAGATGGGTTGAAGATGATGTCAGGGGCTGTAAGCCCAGAAGATGGACTAATTTGATTCCCCATTTCCATCTCATTGGGGGGCAGTGTGTTTGGGATCTTTTTCAGGAAAAGTATTTGTACAATAGCAAAAATATGGGTGGGCAGGAAATCTACACCCTGCCTTGGCCCAGCCACCCTTCACTATGCTGAGGTTTTGGAATAAACGGATGTATAAAGGCAAGAGAGGACCAAGCTCCTCTTCAGTATCATCTGGAGCTTTGGCCTCAGATTCCACATAGCAGAATATAGTAAGCCAAGTCAGACCACACAGAGAGCTTTTTGCTCCTTTACTGCTAGTTAGGGTTAAATAACTTTGAAACTAAGCAGACCCTAAATCTATTCTATTTTCATACAATGTGCAGACCCAATTATCTACACTAACCAGAGTGAGTGACTAAAAGGCCACATCTACCAGTGTTTGAGAAAAAAAAAAAAGATAAATAAAGCAGAATAAGGGATGCCTGGCACAGTCCAGGATCTTTTATCACTTTAGTGATACGGAAGACACCCTTTAGCCATATACCTTGGAAGAACTGGAACAAGGGAGAAAGAGGTTGAGAAAAGAAGAGTACCATCCATAAGTGTGCTGTAATACATCAGTGCTAACACCTTGAAAGATTCCCCTCAACCACTGGTGACTTGGTTGTATTCCAGGTACCACTGGAATTCGGCAAGCCTGTTTGAAGATTCTCCCTCCATAGGGTAGAGAAAGAAGATGGGGAGAAGAGAGAGAGAGACCAGAGAAGCTGCTTTAAAGTGCACCCCAGAGACAGTATTTCTTATGTGTTCAACACTGGGGAATACAGAGGGATAAGATTATCTGCTCTCAACAAGAATGCATTGTGCAATGTTCCTACAAGAATTTTATAACCAACGACCAGTAAAGTGCGAGGGGGAACATTCCACAGTGCAGTCTTCTGAGATGGGCCCATGCAAATTTCATGTCCGAGTGGGGTCTTAAGGATCTTCTGGAATTCTCCAAGGTTCAGGTACCTGGCAGCTAGCACATGGTAGGCAAAGAGCAAGGAAGGAAATAAAAACGGAGACTTTCTAGCAGAAGATATATGGTGACTAAAGCTAGAACAGGAAAGGGTATCCCTCACACAGATAGTTTATAAAAATCAGTCTGGGAGACTTTTACAAATGATAGAATCAGGTACTTCTTTTTGTCTTTTGGACTGAACTTATCTTTAAGTAAGCAGTCCCTCCCCTTGGCAGCTCTAGTCCTGGGGTTGGTATGCAAGATGCCCAGGGATTATAAAAGGAATATTGCACCAGATGGCCAAATTTGGAGAGCCCTGTTCTTCACAAATGGCTCTGCAAGGCCATCTTCCTCAAGGCAGTAGGGTCACAACCCTTTCTTGAGCCTTTCCTCCTGAGCTGGGCTGCAGGAGCCTCATGTACCCCTGGAGAAAGGACGTGCCCCATCTGTGTGCACCCCGGGGCTGGGATGGGCTACTCTCTGAAAGACAGTGCCATAGAATAGGAGGCCAAGAGGGTCTAGGAGCTTCCAGGGATGAACCTTCAGAACCTGCCTTGTTGTTTGAACTTGGTCTTTAGAGCGCAGTCACCCAGAGCCGAATGCCCTCCAGCCCCCTCCAGAGAGGCAATGGGATGGTGAAAGACCTGCAAAAAAATTATAAGCAAAGATCCACTTGCATAAGCTCTCTAAGTAAAATTTGTCCTTGAAATGTATGCTATCGCCTTGTTTTATTTTGCTTCTGATCTATTTCAGAAGGGAGCAATTTAAACAAGTGCTGTTTAATGAAGTATTAATAGGAAAAGTGGGGGTATGAAAAGCAGGGAGGGAGAAGAGGAGGGCAGGTCAGGAGCGCTAGAGAGAGAAGGAGGGAGGCAGGAAGCGGACGCTAAGGAGAGCAAGGGGCAGCATTTATATGACACTTAACACCTTATGAAGTGCTTTTACAGGCAATCCCTGATCTTAAGGTACTTACAAGGTGGGAAATTTCCACTTGAGAGTCAGGGAAACTAAGGTCCAAGGAAGTTTAGTACTTAGCCAAGATTTCACAGCTAGTAAGGGACAGATCTAGGATTTAAATTCAGGTCATTCTTCGCTCACCTAATATGTGCCTGGCACTCTGTTCTCTCTGAATACGAAAAGGCAAAAAATCCTCACTCAACAGGAACTCTCAGGCAGCTAGGGGACCAGAGCAGAAAACAGATCATTACTATGCAAAAAGCATTAACACCACAGTGTCTGCTGAATAGTAGGTAGTCAACAAATTTATGGTGGATTGTGGATGCGCAAAAGATAAATGAAAACACAGGGTGCCATGGAAGGCCAGATAAGGGTATGGCTTGCTACAGTCCCTTTTTCCTTTCCCTTCTAGAATTCTAACTCATACCATCTCTCCACACACACCTCCCATCTTCTTCCCTTATCTCAATGTCTGGTTCTTTTTCAATACCTTATAATGACCTGTAATGTAAAATAACCTGAAAAAAAATATATATATATAACTGAATCACTTTGTGGTATACCTGAAACTAACAATAATATTGTAAATCAACTGTGCTTCAGTTAAGGAGAAAAACATAATATGTGAATTATTAGGAGGAAGGACCAACCACATCTAGTCTCCTGCCAGGCTTCGGGGTCCAGATGGGCTCACAGATGCTAGTGGTGCCAGTACACCCAAGCCCTGCAACACTCAGCCGTTGCTGGTCACCATCAGGATGAGATCCTGGATTGTTCCCTGACAACGTGGTCACCCAGCTTCACAGCTCTGCCTGAAGGGTCACCAGCTTCCCCAGGGATGAGCACGGAGTTCCTCTCGTGCCTTACTATTGTACAGAAGTTAAGGGCACAGCCCGGAATCTCAACTCTGTGTCCTCTGTTTAACTTTGGGCAAGTTACTTAAATGTTTTATATTTCAGTTTTATCATCTGTAAAATGCAAAAATAATAATATCTATAGATTTACTGCAGGGTTGCTGAGAGGAAGAGATGAGGCAATACATACAGAGCTCTTAACACCGCTGCCTACAACATAGGAAGATTTCACTAAGTGTAGCTATTACGGCTATTTTTATCTGGTGCCATCCTCTCAGCCATTACTGCCAGTGCTGACTCAGTACTGAAACAGTGACCTAGCTCAGGGAGAATTTCTTGCCTTTCCTTGAGATAGCCCTGGGGTCATAATTGCCTCCCCTACTTTCTTTAAGAGAGACTTAATTACCATCACTCTGGTGCCTGATAATTAAACCCTAGCTTTTTTTCATCGCTGCAGACAGGTCTTGATATTCCAGAGTTCCTGGTGCAGTACGCAAGCAAGCTAGTGCCTCTAAGGTTTCCTGACAAACCTAATACTCATCTAAAGCCATCTAAGTGGTGACCTTGCTTCCTTCTAACTTTTAAAGTCTCCCTTCTTAGGAAGTTTGTAAATGAGAAAATTTCTTCTTTTTTTCTTTAAAACTTTTTTTATTTTATGTTGGAGTATACTTGATTAACAATGCTATCTTAGCTTCAGGTATACAGCAAAGTGATTTAGTTATACACACACATGTATTTATTCTTTGTCAAATAATTTTCCCATTTAGTTTATTATCTAATATTGAGCAGAGTTCCCTATGATATACAGTAGGCAGCATGAAATGGTTATGCAATTTTTTCTTTATTTTTTAAAAAATTTATTTATTTTAATTGGAGGCTAATTACTTTACAATATTGTGGTGGGTTTTGCCATACATGGATATGAATCAGCCATGGGTGTACATGTGTCCCCGTCCTGAACACCCCTCCCACCTCCCTCCCCACACCATCCCTCAGGGTCATCCCAGTATGCATTTTAAATGTAGCAGTGTATACATGCCAATCCCCAAATCTCTAATTGTCCCTCCCCCGACCCTCCCCCTGGTGACTATAAATTGGTTCTCTAAGTCTGTGAGTCTGTTTCGATTTTTAAATAAGTTCATTTGTATCATTTTTTGGTTCTGCGTATAAGCGATATGATATTTCTTTCTCTGTTTGACTTACTTCGCTTAGTATGACAATCTCTAGGTTCATACATGTTTCCACAAATGGCATTATTTCATTCTTTTCAATGGCTGAGTAACATTACATTGTATATATGTACTACATCTTCCATCTTCTTTATCCATTGCTCTGTTGATGGAGATGTAGCTTGCATCCGTGTCATAGTTACTGTAAATAATGCTGCAATGAACAAATATTGGAGTGCATGTATCTTTTCAGGGCATATTTTTATCCAGCTATATGCCCAGGAGTGGTATTTTTTGGTCATAAAGTAGCTCTATTTTTAGTTTTTAAGGAAGCTTCACACTGTTCTCCATAGTGGCTGTACCAATTTACATTCCCACCAACAGTGTAGGTGGGTTCCCTTCTTTCCACACCCTCTCAAGTTTTATTGTTTGTGTAATTTTTAATGATAGCCATTCTGACTGTTATGAGGTGATTTAGTTCAGTTCAGTCACTTAGTCATGTCTGACTCTTTGTGACCCCATGGACTGCAGCACAACAGGCTTCCCTGTCCATCACCAACTCCTAGAGCTTGCTCGAACTCATGTCCACTGAGTCAGTAATGCCATCCAACCATCTCATCCTCTGCCCTCCTCTTCTCCTCCTGCCTTCAATCTTTCCCAGCATCAGAGTCTTTTCTAATGAATCAGTTCTTCATATCAGGTGGCCAAAGTATTGGAGCTTCAGCTTGAGGTGATATCTCATTATAATTTTGATTTACCCTCACAGTCCATTTCAAGAAACTTCCTTTGGAGTTTAATTTCAACTGAAATATTTACTAGTTTATATCATATTTACAATAAGAGATCTCAATAGTTTTTTGTAGAAAAAGACAAAATTAATAAATTAATCAATGAAATATACTACAAAAGTGGTTTGAATCACTGGCTTTTTAGTCAGCTATACCTGAGTTTAAATCCCAGTTCCAAAAATAACAAATATTACCTTGGGCAAATAGCCTTTTAATCCTGTTTATTTATCTGTAATATTTACCCACAGGATTGTTTTGAGGACTAAATAGATGGCTTTAGTACAACTCAATAGGAACTAGATATATAATTACTATCACAATTATAAACATAAAATTTAAAAATTACATTAAAAATCTAAGAGTTATGCTATCTCTATAGAAGTTGGAGAAGGGAAAGGCCACCCACTCCAGTATTCTGGCCTGGAGAATTGCATGGACTGTATAGTCCATGGGGTCACAAAGAGTTGGACACGAGTAAGCGACTTTCACATATCCATAGCAGAGGTTCAGAAATAAAGATGTCATATTTTTCATTTAAACAGCAGTTAGGACAAGGGCACGTAGCTCCTCCTCTCTGTAAGTGAGGCAGAAGAATGTGATTCTGGGAGATCCCAAAGACAGAAATAATGACATATATTAATCCAATTACCACTTTAACTAGGGAGCACCTCTATAGACAATAAATATAGTTTGTGAAGCATTGCTACTGCTAATTGGCTCTCCGTCCATCAGTCATGGCTACATATTTTCCTAGGCCCTTGGGCCAGAAATGGATTTAGAGGAAATTTGTTTCCATTTTCTTACACTGTCCTGCTTGGGGAAAATTCACTGGCATATGAGAAGTTGGCCTCCATCTCTTCTGGAAATGCACTGGCTTATATATGCAGATTGAGAGTACATTCTTAGAAACATAGACACTCAGAATATGAAATAAAAACTAATTATTTACAGATAAGCTTTGAAAACAGTTTATTAAAAAATAATCAATATATTAGGTTGGCCAAAAAGTTTGCTCAGGTTTTCCCATACGATGTTATAGAAAAACCCAAATGAACGTTTTGGCCAACCCAGTGTAATAAACTACACATTTTTGAGGTTACACTTTGATATATTTTGACATGTGTAAATACTCATGAAACCACTCCTACAGTTTAAACATACTCATTACCACAAAAGTTTCTTTGTGCCTTGTTCTAACTCTTCCCTCCTGCTTCTCCCTCCTATTTCTGCATCTCAGGAAACCATTGATTTACTTTCAGACATTATAATTTAGTAATAGAAGATATTAAGCTTCTATTCTTTGTGTCACTTTTCTTTTATTCAGTATAATTTTGAAATTCACCCAAGTCAGGTAGCAATGGTTAATCTTCTATTAATGATGAGTGGTACTCCATTGCATGGATACACCACAACTTGTTTATCCAATAACTTGCTGATGGATATTTTCATGCTTTGAGTTTTGGACTATTACAAATAAATCTGTTATGAATATTCATGTATAAATCTTTGATAGATTTGTTCTCCTGTGTCTCTTTGATAAATACCCTGGTAGAATGCCTGACTCATATGGTAGGTGTATGTTTGTTTACTTGGAATGGCCAAGCTGTTTACTAAAGTATTTTTACCATTCTAATTTATCACCAATTCCAGTTGACTCACATCATCACCAACATTTGGTAGGATAAGTCTTTTATATTCTAATATGTATAATATTATCACCTTGCAATTTTAATTTACATTTCCCTAGTGTATAATAATGTTGAGCATTTATTCCTGTGTTTACTTACTATCTATATATCTTATTTGGTGAAAGGAATGTTAAAATATTTTGCCCATTTTTTGCATTTGACTTGTTTACTTATTACTGAGGTTTGAGATTAATTTTCCATATATTCTGGACACAAATGTTTTACCAAATGTATATGATTATTGATATTTTCTCCCATTTTGTCTTCTCTCTTTCATCTCTTAGGAGTCTCCAAAGAGCAAATATTTTTTAATATTAACAAAGCCCAATTTATAATTTTTTTCTTTTATGAATTGTGCTTTTGATAAGTGAAAAACCGTTTATAAAATCAAGATCACGAAGTTTTTTCTTCCCTTTTTTGGAAATATAATCTAAATATAATAAATGCACATATTCATTCCTAATAATTTTTATAGCATTTTTATGTATCATCTCTTACATGTAGATCTATGGTCCATTTTGTATCAATTTTTATGTGATGTGAGGAAAGGAACAAAATTTAGTTTTTTTTACATATAGGTATGCAATAGTTCCAGGACCATTTGTTGATAAAACTCTCCTCTCTCCACTTAAATGTCTTTGCATCTTTATAAAAAATCAATTGACAATATGTGTGTGAGTCAATATCTGGATGATCTTCCGACTCATTGATTTATCTGTGCACATCAATGCCACTACCACACTACATTCACTGTATTTAATGCTGTTGTTTTGTAACAAATCTTGAAATCAAGGAGTAACTCCTCCAAACTTTTTTTTTCAAATATGTTTTGGCTATAGTTAGTATTATGTATTTCTACACATATTTTATAATTATCTTGTTAACATCTACAAAAGATTCTGCTGAGGTTTTGATTGCAATTGAGTTTCATCTATAGATCAATTTAGCAAGAATTGACTTCTTAACAATTGAGTTATCTGATCTATGAAGATAATGTTGCTCTTCATTTATTCTTCTTCTTCAATTTTTGCAGTATTTTATAGTTTTCATTATGTAGCTCTTTTTCAGACTTATTCCTAAGCCTGCTGTATTTTTGATGCTTTTTGAAATGAAATACTTTAAATTTGCATTTCTAAGTTTTGTTAATATACAGAAACAAAACTGCCTTTTATATTGATAATGTATTCTTCAACTTTCACTAAGTTCATTTATTAGTTCTAAATTTTTTTGGAGATTCCAGCAGATGTTCTACAGAGTTGATCATGTATTTTTCAAATAAGACAGTGTAACCGTATGTTCTCAAATCTGGACGCCTTTTATTATTCTTACCTTTTTGCATAGGCTAGAATCTCTATTACAATGTTGAAAGGAAGTGGTGGGAGTAGACACCTGTGCCTTTTCCTGGTCATAGTGGGGGAGGGCATTTGGTCTTTGTGATTAAGTATGACAGTCACTTAGGTTTTATTTTGATGTCCTTTGTCTGTCTGAGAAAGTTCTGTGACTCCACATTTACAGTCTGTTCCACTTTATCACTCTTTAAGTGGTTCTACCTGCTAAAGCATATTTGTTTCCCTTTGATGGCACCAAATTCTTAAAGTATACAGAACATTACCTAGAATATATAGAAATTTTCTGTGGCTCCATTGTAGGGAAATGAGTGGAGGCAGAATAATGTTGACACTGTATCCTAGAGTTACAAAATCCCAATTCCAAAGGAGATTAAACTTTTTGTTCTTTTCTGCCTCCTCATATTTTGATCACATCCTCAACATCTCCCTGAAACTCATCCTCACTAGCCTGACCCCTCAAAAATACACATATCCAGTCAATCACTGACAGGTTCTAGTATTTTACTTACTGTATCTCCTCACTCAGATCCCTCTGCTTCCTTCCATTTTTTCCCACATGTCTTACTCCAGCTGCTTCAGCTTCCTTACTCCAGCTACCATCATCTCCTACCTGGATTGTGCAACAGGAACCTTCCTGGTCTCCCTACTTTGTGTCTTTTTCACTTCAACCTTCCATTCTCCAAAATCAATCAATAACTTTTAAGAAAAGGAAACTTGATCTTATCACACCCCTGCTTAAAACTTTTCCACTGGCTTCTCCTTAGAATAAAGCCCAGCATCTTCACTGTTGTGAACACACTACCCAGTCAGATTTCAGCCTCAATGTAGAATTATTGCTTTTCCCAGTCCTGTCTACCTTGAGAACAAGAGATCAAATTGCTAACATCCATAGGATCACAGAAAAAGCAAGAGAATTTCAGAAAAACATCTATTTCTGCTTTCTTGATTACACCAAAGTCATTTATGTGTATCACAACAAACTGTAGAAGATTCTTCAAGAGATGGGAATACCAGACCACCTGACCTGCCTCTTGAGAAATCTGTATGCAGGTCAGGAAGCAACAGTTAGAACTGGTCATAGAACAACAGACTGGTTCCAAATAGGGAAAGGAGTATATCAAGGCTGTATATTGTCACCCTGATTATTTAACTTATATGCAGAGTACATCATGTGAAATGCCAGGCTGGATGAAGCCCAAGTTGAAATCAAGATTGCCAGGAGAAATATCAATAACCTCAGATATGCAGATGACACCACCCTTATGACAGAAAGAAAAGAGGAGCTACAGAGCCCCTTGATGAAAGTGAAAGAGGAGAGTGAAAAAGTTGGCTTAAAGCTCAACATTCAGAAAACAAAGATCATGGCATCTGGTCCCATCACATCAAGGCAAATAGATGGGGAAACAATGGAAACAGTGACAGACTTTATTTTCTTGGGCTCCAAAATCACTGCTAATGATGACTGGAGCCATGAACTTACAAGACACTTGCTCCTTGGAAGAAAAGCTATGACAACCCAGACAGCATATTAAAAAGCAGAGATGCTACTTTGCTGACAAAGGTCCATCCAGTCAAAGCTAGGGTTTTTCCAGTGGTCATGCATGGATGTGAGAGTTGGACTATAAAGAAAGCTGAGCACCAAAGAATTGATGCTTTTGAACTGTGGTGTTGGAGAAGACTCCTGAAAGCCCCTTGGACTGCAAGGAGATCCAACCAGTCAAACCTAAAGGAAATCAGTCCTGAATATTCATTGGAAAGACTGATGCTGAAGCTGAAGCTCCAATACTTTGGCCACCTGATGTGAAGAACTGACTCATTGGAAAAGACCCGATGCTGAGAAAGATTGAAAGCAGAAGAGAAGGGAATGACAGAGAATAACATGGTTGGATGGCATCACTGACTCAATGGACATGAGTTTGCACAAGCCCTGGGAGTTAGCAACAGACAGGAAGCCTGTCGTGCTGCAGTCCATGGGGTCACAAAGAGTCGGACACAACTAAACGACTGAACTGACTGAAAGACTGTCTATCTTGATGCATGTTTCTCTCAATAGCACACTCATCCTGGTAACTGCTTTGTACAGTGGAGAGGGCTGTGGGCCCTGGAGTCAAGCTACTTAGGTCAAAGCTTTGCTCCACCAAGCCATACGATGCTGATACCTTTCTTAACCTTTTCATCAGTAATCTCATCTATTTAAAAAGGGTAAAAAATAGTGTGTAACACACATCACTATGATGATTTAATAAGATTTTTCACATAAAGCCTAAGAGCCTGGCATATAGTCAGAACACTTTTTATTTAAGTCGTTATGATATTTATTCTTTTAGTGTTCACCTCAAATGGACTTCAGGAAAAGGTATGAGAATTAAATGAGGCAACATATTGCAAATATCTGACTCTTTGGGAAACACCCTGATGCCAGGAAAGATTGAGGGCATGAGGAGAAGAGGGAAACAGAGGATGGGGTTGTTGGATGGCATCGCTGACTCAATGGACATAAGTTTAAGCAAGCTCAGGGAAATGGTGAGGAACAGGAAAGCCTGGCACGCTGTGGTTCACTGGGTTGCAAAGAGTTGGACACGTCTTAGCAACTGAACAGCAATGTAGACAAAGTTCCTAGTGTTCTGGAATGGGATTGGCCCTCTATAAAGGGCATTTTCTCTCTTTCCTTCTTCCCAGTCTGCACTCATCTCTACCATGGGGCCTTATTTTTCCCTCAAAAGTAAACAGTTCTGTTCCGCAGTCACACCTACTTCTTTCAAAATCACAGATCAAGGATCACTGGTTTGAGAAAGTAGTAATTTCATCCAAGCTTGTCATTGTGAATTTTATTAAGTTGGCACATTTAATTCTAAAGTCGAACCGCTGTGTAGTTTTTTTTTTTTTCCTCTATCCCTCCCTTTCTTTACTGGGCAATTTCAGCTCTTAAAGGCTTAATTAGAGCAATTTTAAAAATACCAATTTTGCCTTTTCCTTCTTTTTAATAACAAGTAAAAGTTGAAAGCCAGCTGTGAGTGAATGCTACTTGAAAGCTGCTACCAGTCTGAAGTTTCATTTTTTGCTGCTTTGAGGCACATTTGAAAATTGGAGCTGACATGTGCAAATGAGTTTATGAGGAAGGGAAAAGTATATAGATACAGCACAAGGTGCTCTGAAGACTACTGTGGGAGTTAAGATGACTTATGTGGGAGTTTCTACTTGATATCATGAGGGCGAATAGAAATCCACTTCTTGGAAGAACGATGACACTTCTTTGGTGAGAACTCTAGATCACCCATAGTTTGGCATCTTCCCTGTTCTCATTTAAGAGCTCTCTGGCCAGTATAGGGCTCCATAACTTTCACACAGTTGGTGTCTTCCTCACTGGTAATCGTTAGCAGAGTACTAGTGTGAACTTGAAATTTTGCGAATTTAGATAATGTCCTGAATTAGATCTGCAAATTGTTTTCTTCCTTATAGTTGAAATAAAAACAAATAAAAGGTTAAAACTTTACAACAGAAACAAACTCATAGACATAGCAAACAGTTTTGTGGTTGTCAAAGGGGAGAGGGAAGAGGGGGACAAATGACAGGTGTGAGATGAACAGATAACAAACTACTGTGTGTAAAATAGACAAGCAACAGGATGTATTACAGAGCACAGGAAATTATAACCATTGTCTTGTAATAACTTATAATGGAGTATAATCTGCAAAAATACTGAAACACAATGCCATTTACTTGAAAATAATATCATATTGAAAATAAACTCTACATCAGTAAAAAAAAAAAAAAATTAAAACTTTTCAAACTTTGGCTTCAAATCTCTCTGGTGAAGAAGTATCACCAGCAATTGGAATCATAAGATATATGCATCTTTAGAGACATTCAAAAGAAATGGAATGTAGCCAAGGAAGGGTTACAAAGATGGAGAAGAAATTGGAAACCGTGCCAGACAGGGGGAAAGGAGGAACTGGAGTGTGTGAAATGTAGAAACAAGAAGAATGGAGAGGGGCATTTCAAACTGACGTCGAAGGAAAGTGTGAATGATCGAGTAGTGAAGGCCTCGGGGCGTTCTGTCTAGCAGAGCCTGGTACGTGCATGCTTGCTCAGTTTGTCCGACTCTTTTGTGACCCCATGGACTATATAGCCTGCCAGACTCCTCTGTTCATGGGATGACCCAATGACGAATACTTGCATAGGTCACCGTTGCCCTCTCCTCTGGGCCCACTCCTAAATCCAAGCAACTCTCCAGCTTTCCTGGTCATGTCTGCAGCAGGGATTCCATCCGCCATCATCCCATTCCATAGGCACCCCCCGTATTCCCCCCACCTCTCTAGTCTCCCAAGCCCTAAACCCCCATACAGTGTGACAGTGGGGTAGTTAAGAGCAACAGTTTCTGTGTCTTTTGGTTCAAGATCACACTCCACCCCTTACTCAAAGGGACTTAGGACTGTTAGTCCATTTGCTCATTTATTGGTCATACATTCATTCAGGTAACAACTGTGCCAGTCGCTTGCTCTCTCTTAACCTCACGTTCATCTAGGAATAGGGATAGTCCCAGTCTCTCCTATTGACACGGGGGCTAGAAAGAATCCATAGGAAGAGCTAAGCATCATGATCGGCACATGAGAGGTGCTCCTAAAATGGCAGCTATTATTTTTGTTATTAGTATCATCATCATTATTTTTTCTGTTTCTAAAGAGGAGCATATATGTCCCATCTTATAGGCTTTAGACATGATCCTGAGAGGGTAATGGGTTGGAAGGCCAGGGGACCCCAAGTGGCAGGAGGAAATAGACTGCAAGTGGCAGATGTATTTTTTTTCCCCTCTGTTGATGAAACTGGTTCTGCCTAAGACTAACCCTTTTTCTTTTCTCAAACCTTGGGCTGATAATGGCTCAACAAACCAGTATTCATGTCAACTGTTTTATGGCCAGGGATGACATACCTTGTGCCCCCCTATCCCAAAAATGCATATTGTGGGAGAAGAGCCTGGTAAAACTCCCTCAGCCTTGAAGTATCTCTCATATCTGATTAATAGCTTTCTAACAGACATGAAACGCCTAGCTAAAAACTAGCAATGGGGCACTCTTTCTGTCCCCTTATGATGTCTATGTCAGAAGCTTTCCTAGCTCTATTATACTTTAATAAAACTTTGCTACACAAAAAGCTCCAAGTAGCCAAGCCTTCTCTCTGACCCCAGATTGAAATCCTCTTCTCCAGGAGTCATGAATCCCGACATAACACATAGCTCGCAGCAGCAACCTTTCAATCCTTCCTAAGAACAGATGAGATATAATAATTAAGTGAATTATGCAGCCAGATGAGCAATAATGTGAAGAGGGGGAGAAAGATTTGGTGGCGAGGTGAAGAAATTGAGAGAACAGGGAGGCAGAGGCAGGCACCCCAGACAGTTAAGGATGTACTAAAAGTAGAGCTCTTCATTTGATGGTGCTCTTAAGATGTTGCTATATTGTGTTTATTTTTGGTATGAGGGAAATGTTTACCACTTCTGTATGAGATACGTAACAAAGAGGGCTGCAGATTTCTTGCTGGAATTATTGACTTATATGCTTTTAATGGTCTGATGATTTTTCCGGCAACGGTCCTTTCCTTGTCTGAAGCATTGTGATGTGACGTCAGATGTCAGGACATTCCACCTACCTAGCACCACACCAATCTCTCTCTATTGCCACACGTGTCTTTCCATGACACCCAGCCCCCTCACATCACAGCTCTGCCCGGTTTTATATTAACATATATTTTCATAGTTCCTCCATACTCTGAAACTAAAAGTTCAAGAGCAAAGTCATCAACCTGTTCACCTTTTCATTACTGTCTGAAGTTTCCATGGTTGCCGTATTAAACTGCAGAGAAGCAGATAGGCTGGAATTGGATAGAACAATACAGAAAAAAAACAAAACAGGAAGGATGGGATAGGATAAGGTAGAGTAGGGTGGGGTAGAATGAAACCGAATAAAACTCAGGGCTGGAAGATATATATAAAGTAGAGCATGTTGATATTGAAAAATAAAGTTGGCATTAAAAAACTTTGTAAAACTTTTAGGTGGATTGCTTATTGGGTAAGAAGTGGTCAAAATTCTAACTGAAAATAACTATATGGAAAAAAGGAGTTTTGGTTTGTTTGTTGTGTTTTTGTTTTTGTTTTTGTTTGCATCCATAGATTTGAGGTGGTGGGGGGCAGGGGGTTAAAAGCATTTGTGTGAGCCTATATAAATATCTAGGAAGTGTCTACATAACAAAAGAGAATGTAGATTTTGTAATGGACCAGTTCCTTCCCAATATTAACCTTTAGCTGTGCTTTGATTTTATTAGAACATAATAAACTCAACTAAAAATGTTTTAATATGTCTGCATTACTTAACAGCCTGGGAATAATTCTAATTATTACTGAGTTTATCATTGTGACTATGGTGCACTCTTTCTTTGAATTCCTGGAGACTATTTAAGATGCAAATAATGCTAGCTTTATGAATAATTGTTGGGATGGGAGATTCATAATTAATTTGACCCCTCCCTACCTAACACACACACACACACATACACACTCACATACACACACATCATTAAACAATATAATTTCTTGAAAATGCAAAATGGTTTACATGAACATAGAATGAATACTATTATACTTAGCAACATTAGTATTGGCAATTGTGCAAAGCATGCTGGGTAAGCACACAACCTGCCCTCCCGGAGGCAGCTGGGCAGATGAATGCTCCATACCCACTGAAGGATCTCATTGAGAAAACGGTGTGCAAGAAAGACTCATCACAAGAGGGGGACAGAGTTAGGAAGAGGAGAGGGAAGACATAGGCTGGGCAGCAGTCTAAGCAGTCGGTGGTAGGTGAGGTCAGGTGGCTGACAGCAGATCTCCAGGTGGTGAGTGAGATCCCTGTTTCCAATCAGGATAGGATCTAGCAGGTTTCAGTCCTGGGAGGGAGTTACAAGGACCTAGGAAATAGGTAAGTTGAGTCTCAGGGTAGAGGCTGTTCCAGGAGAAGAGGAAGCATTAGAGAGGAGAGGTAAAATCCTGTGCTGCCCTAGCCATAGCCCAAGTCTTAGTCAACCCTGAGATCTGATGGGGCATGGTCCTGGCTCATGAGCTGCGTACAGGGCAGAACTTGCTTGTATGTAGGCCTATGAGAGGAGAAGGAAATGGCAACCCACTCCAGTATTCCTGCCTGGAGAATCCCAGGGACAGGGGAGCCTAGTGGGCTGCCATCTATGGGGTCACACAGAGTCGGACACGACTGAAGTGACTTAGCAGCAGCAGCTGCAGGCCTATCAGAATAGAGGGATGTGAGAGAGGCCTAGAGAAGTCAAGGGCTGATATGAACTTAAAACCCTTATATCTTGTCATTCAGCAATTCTCAAATATAGTTGATCAGAATGACCACACCTAGTCCCTTGGTCTTTAAAATGTCCCTCTCAGATGATACTGAACAACCAAGTTTGCAGTCCCTGCCCGAGGCAAAAACCCAACCTTGTTACCTATTATCTAGTAGGTAGAAGGGGGCAACAAGCTTGTTTCCACTTCTGCCAGTGAATCCTCCAGCTATTTTCCTCTCGGAAAATATTCCAAGAGGAAAATAATCTGAGCTGCATAAAGTTTTGTTGAACAGCATTCTTTTTTTATTTGAGGTATAGTTAATTTACAATATTGTGTTTTAAGTATACAGCAAAGTGATTGCTTTATATATATATATATGTATTTGTGTGTGTGTATACATAAATATATCCTTTTTCAGATTATTTTTCATTATAGGTTACTATAAGATATTGAGAAGTGTTACCTGTTATACAGTAGGTTCTTGTTTACCTCTTTTGTACATTTTATAGCAGCATGTATGAGCATCATTCTTAAATGCATCAAAGGTACATAGAATCAGAATTCCTAGAGGCGGGGCTCAGAAATTTGAATGCTAAAACTTCCCACGTGATTCCTACTGAAAACCACGGTCCAGAGTATGAACTTCTTGGATATGGGGCAGGAACTTCCCTAAAGCCCCTAGCACATGTAGATGCAAATGTCTATTTAATCAACTTTATGTATTATATTTTAGCTTGTTGATAATTATTCTTTATTTACATCCTATATTTGAGAACTTACATAAAAGAGCTCAGGAGAGAGCTGGGACTCACCGTGCACATTATGTCTACAATGTATCTGAGATTGAACTGAGTGATTTAGATAAATTCTCACCATTAAACATTCAAGGACATATCCAAGACAGTGCCTGACACGTAGAGGGCTTTCTTAGAGAGTAAAATCCTTCTATATAGCCATAGCACTTCCTCTAGTATGGTCGGTTTTAATTCAATGGATAATCAATAACTAATAAATACCTACTGCCATGTCTAGACATCACACTAGATGTTGGAGATAAGATACTACATCATGAAATCATGAGCCATAGTCCACTAGGGAGACGGACGTAAACCAATTATTGAACAGTTAATCCACTAAAGTTATGACACTGCTGCAAAGGGAAAGCACACAAGCTCAGGCTAGGTGTACTGACCAAGTCCAGAGATGGTCAGGGAAGGTTTCCATTAGGAAATGACATTAAACCAATGCCATTGTTTATTATCATTAGGATAGGAAAAGCCATGTTCTGGCAGCATTTAAGAGAAGACACCAAGAAGAATATTCATTTACATTTGATTTCAACATTTTCCCACCCAGAAAGGGACCAAATAGTGGTTCTTTTAACCTACCTCTTGTATCTCAGAGGTGTTTCTACAGAATGTTTTCCTGATCCATTCACCCCAATTCCTGGTTACCCCGTGACTGTAATAAAGCAGCCTTCCATCTTGCTCACTTGCCTCCCCAGCTTGTCTGAGGTCTTGTTCCAACCCACCTTCACATTCCCAACAGCAATCCGCTGTTTGAACTCATTCACTATTTCCTTTAAGTTCTTCCCTCCCTAAGGTCATTCTAAGTCCATGCCTCAATTTCTCAGATTCTCACTTCAGCTCAGAAAATGTGTAATTCCATTCTGTTCAGTGCAGCTAATATTTGTGAAGCCCTCCTCTATGCCAGGTTAGGTATACCAAGATAAATAGTTGCTGACCTCAAATATTTCCAAGAGAGGAGAGACGTATATAAACCAGTAAATTGTAACATAGTATGAAATTTTTAAATATAAGCAATGATGACAGTGATAACTAGGATGACAGTTTAAAGGCACTAGTTACTTAGTTGACAGCCAATTTTTATTGAACACCTACTATGGGAATGATTAATATTGTTGTACAAAACAAAAAAAAAGCTTTATACCCTTGTGCAGTTTAGAAGGAGAGACGAGTGAAAGACAATAAACAGAACAAACAAGAAAATTCATAATTTTAATCCATGTTAAGATCAATGAACAAAACCAAAAAGGAGAAGTAGTTGAGAGTAAAGGTGAAAGGATACCTATTCCAGTAGAGAAGTTTCTCCTAAAAATTACATATCCTAGGTAAAAATTATTTGTCTGCAATGTCCTAGCTTTGTAAACTTAAACAAGTTACAAGTTACAACTTAAACAAGTTAGACTCAGTTTCCTCAAAGTAGCTAAAATAATAATACATGGATTTAGTGTAAGATCAAATGACATATGATTATAAAAGGATTAGAGAATTTCTGGCCTGTATAGTAAGCACTCGATACAGTTTGTCACTGTTAAGTTCTATATAATTACATCATCTCTTAATCTTTCTGAACTTCCAGTGTCTCTTCCCTAAAGTGAATCAGCAACAAACTCAGAGGACTGTGAATATGCTTAGGCATGATATCAGCTATTACATGTTAGCATGATTATGAAGGTATTCATATGGCTATCATCATCATTCTTGATATTATTTAAACTCAAAGTTGTCTTACCCATAGGAATAAAACTGTGAATGACATACATTACAAATGTGTATTTCTTTTTTAGCAATAGATTGGCCTAAGACTGTGGTAATCAACACAGTGGTTGCTAGCCACATGCATCAGATAGTAGGGACGGGGAAGGTATGGAATATATCCATCATCAGAGAATCTTGTATTAGACAGAAAAAATATAAAAATTCCAGACACCAAAGAGACAAGTTGACAAGAGGAATTCTAATTCAGGTATCAGGGGTCAGATAGGTCTTTCTTTGGGAGACATTTAGATCATTCCTTTGAAATATGTAATATTAACAGACTGTCACATTTGAACAATATCTTTAGCCTTCCAACCACTTTCACATCCATTACTTCATTTGAAATTTCTACCACTTCATTACTATCCCTAAAGCAGGCAGAAAGGACATTATTACTTCTACTTTACACTGGAGTAGTAGTCTCAGCTGCCAACATTAATTGAATGTTCACCTATGGTTGCATATTGATTAAGCTAAGTGCTTTAGTGTTTTTAATGGCATCATGAAGCTCATCAGAGAGGTGAGGTGACTTTACCTATAGACTTTACCTTCAGTAAATCAGGGACGTGTCTTCCAAGGCTACCCCAGTGCTTTCCACCACCCCTCTCTGCTACCTCTTGCACAAGTTGAGTTCCAGTTCTCTATTATTGCAGAGCAAAGTTCTTCCAGTCACTAAGTTGTCAGAGCTGGACGTGCAGTAGGAGCTCATCAATCAGGGGGCACGTCTAATTGATCATCCTTCCCTTGGAACTTACAAACGGTTGACCCTCCCTGCTGCTGCAACAATGCAGTGTGAAGATGAACTTTAATTCACATTCAGCCTCAGTGTTCTTACCAACAGCTGCAGGAACAGCTGTTCGCCTCTTGGTGCTACCCTCTCCCCCATTTCCCCAGCTAATTGCTTCCAACTAGTGGAGCAGCAATGCTATGGTAGGCCTGGTCCTCTTCAACAGCCTCTCTCCCGCTGTTATTATTCCAGGCCCTTCTTGTTCAAGGATTCAGATTTGTTCTGTGTGGATGATTAATTCTAGAATCTAATTGTTGGCTATTTCAAAACCTACTTAACACACAAGTCACTGCTTTGTATTAACCCAAAGCCCTCCTAAGCCTTAAAAATAGTAACAAGTACTCAAAATATGTTTATTGAAGGCCTATGATGTGCCTAGCTCTATACTGACCCTGAATTTTTAGGCTCTGTGGGAAGCTTAGCCCCCATGGAGGACCACATTTCCTAGGGCTAAATACTTGTAAGTTATAAAAATCAAGCTGTTAAATATGTTCTATCCTCCGCCAGTAACAAATCTAACTTAACAACCCAGATGGCCAGGTTCTACTTTAGAATCCTTGGGCTTCTCATAGTTCCATGTAGACCCAGCACCCAGCTCACTCTGTCTCGTATCTTCCATGTTACAAGGGGACACAGTTCACAAGCATATGGACACCTTCACCCACATGTCCAAGCCACACCTCACGGGAAGAGACTCCCACGACCACTCCTCCGACCCCAGGAGCACCCACCAGCAGGGCCTGTCTCCCACTCTAGGAAGGGTGGATGTGGGAAAGAGACCTGTCCCAGGTAGGGGTCACACGAGCAGGGAAATGTGGATCTATGCAGTGCCTAGTAGCACATCAGGTATAAGCAAGACAGCAATCAGTAACAGCTATTATTCCTGCCATCATATATGAAATGAATCGCATAAAGTTTATTTTTAAAACTGCAGAAACCAAAGTATGTATAACAAAGAGCAAATAAATAATATATATTATGGCTCTGGCATTACTACAATGCCTTCTCACTAAGGACCTAGGAAATCCTTACCCAGGAGTAACCAAGTCATTAGCCCCTTTTCTCTATTTTGTTATCCTGATCCATTATGATAGTTGATCCTCCTCTCTGGTCCCTGCCTGTGAACATCTCTTCCCTGCCTCTGTAGACTGGGCACATTCTGGCATTCAGGTTTCACAACCAGTCACAGCTAAAGCTCTCTCCTGTCTTCAGTTGCCCACATTTTTCGCTTTGAATACAGAGCCTTTCTCAATTGTGCTAATATAGCTCCAGCTAATACTGTTCCCCGTAGCATGAGATCTAGACTGGGGTGTGAGAAGTCAAGTTCTGCTCAGTGCTCACTGCCACCTCAGTCTTTTTCTGTTTCTTCATAATGTGTCATGAAAGTAAGTTGTCTACATTTATATATACAGTTATACCTACATGTGGAAGGGAGGGTATGGGTGTGTCAAGGTTATTTTTCTCTAACCTTTTAACCACGTACATATACATATATATTTTTTCTAATTCAGTCTCACCGTAACATTCTTTTCCTGTTGTAAATGTTCCAGTCTTAGGGAACTTTGGTTTTAAAAAACAGAAATACATTCAAGTATTGTTTTAGAAGTCTGTTATTTGTTTTTTGTTATTGTTTTTAATTTCTTTGGAGTATAGTTGCTTTACACCTATATTGCTAGTTTCTGCTGCACAGCAAAGTGAATTATCTATAAGTATACGTATATCTCCTCTCTTTTTTAGATTTCCTTCCCAGGTCACCAAGTAGAGTTCTCTGTGCTATACAGTCGGTTCTCATTAGTTATCTATTTTATACATAGTAGTATAGACATGTCAATCCCAGTTCCCAGTTCAGCACACCCCTCCTTCCCCCTTGCTGTTCAAACATTTGTTCTCTGTGTCTGTGTCTCAGTTTCTGCTTTGCAAGTAGGTTCATCTGCACCATTTGTCTAGATTCCACATACACACATTATTTGTTTTTAATAGACAGGAATTTCCTGCAGTCTCGTTACAGATAATCTCTCCTGTCCTTTCCTTCATTCCCTCATTCTTCTCCTCTGATAAGACTCAATGCCTGGTCCCTAGAATACAGGCCTTTGTGAGGCTTTGGCCTGATCCCCTGATGAAGTTCCAGCTGGGGCCCCACCTTTATTGTTTCAGTGCCAAACACTTTCCAGCTCCAAGTTCTTGAAAGAGACTCTGACTGGTCCAGTTCACAGGTTTGTGTCCAGTTATTAATATGATATGATATGATCAGCTCGGGTCATGCCAGCTCTTCAAGTCTGAATATGTGGTTTTAGAGAAAGGACTTGACCTTGTAGAACAAAGCCACCTTCCTTAAATGTGAAGCAAAAATAATAATTCTTAGCTATAGTGAGGTAATGGGGTTAATAATGCTATTAATTTATTCATTTTTTATCCAAAGAAAGGATATTCAATGTCCATTTTTCTTAGCTTGTATTTAAATCATTTTTTCCTCAAATTTTACAATAATTTTTGGAAAAATTAAAGTATTAAACCACAATATTCCAAGAAAAGTATAATTATGAATGAGTTTATAATTGTAAATTAGCTGAGAAAAGGAAAAGGAAACTTTTTTTAAAAGCTTATTTTAACAAATTCAAGCTCTTTTTTGTGTAGTAAATAAAACACATATGAACTATAAAATCAAAAGATTTCCCTGTCATCATATCTTGGTGTATCCCAAGACCTTGAATATCAGGGGAAAGAAGTCCAATGTTTTCCTAAAACCTAATGTGTTCTCAGTCCCAGTCCATAAATGCTATACCTGCCATCAGCTTTAATCCTCAGAGCAGCTGGGGAAGGAAGGTAGAGAGTTAGAACCTCCATGAAAGATGATGAAACCTTTGCTTCTAAAGGTTAAGCTTTCTCTGCAAGGTCACATCCCTTGTGAATGGCCAGGCAAGAACTGGGATCTAGCTCTGTCTGCCATGAAAAACTGGCCCCAATATCTTATGGTATTGCTACTCAGAAGTTTCTGTGAAATCCCCATCTTCCTTTATGAAAGGATTATTTTATAGCATCGGTTAAGTTATGGAGGTATAGCAATGATAAAAACTCTCTGAATAAAAAAGTTAGATTTTTCTTTCATAAATGCTAGATTTTACCTTATCATTGCCTGCTTTAAAGTTAATTTGGTCTAATCAAACAAAAAGGAGAGAGTACCCTAGAATATGGAGAGGTGACTAAAATAATAGGACCTAATGCAGGCTGAAATGACCACTGCACCCACACCTGGAAATGAGACATTGAATCATGCTTCTTCTTTTACTCTTCTGTGAAAAATAAAAACTAAACATTGAATGTACAGCTTTTAATGGAGGACCTTCTCTGTGCCAAATGCTGTGCCCACCATGAAGTGAGCATTGAACCTGTGGTCTTACATCCAAACATTTGCTCAAATAATGAGAACTAGTTTTTGATCTCTTTCTCTCTTTTGCTGATGAAACTCTATGATTCACAGAATTTATTAACATTCTTTATAAGTCTTAGGAGGATAAGGAAGAGAAGTTCAATGCAGGATAAATAGGCCAGCTCTGCAATATTAAAAAATGATCTCCAGATTTATTTGTGTTGTGGAAAAACGATGGTAAAGGAACAGTAAATGCTACTTATTGAGCATTCTTTGCTTGTAAGTGCTTCTCCCACATGGCGGAGTAATGCCCACACAGCCCTGGAAGGATCTGAGAGTGTTAATTACTATTTTGAAGTCTCTGGGTGGGGATTCTGAAATGAGGGAGGGGAGGAGCAGGGTGGTTAGTAGATATAGACAATGTGATTACCTGATTTACTGCAGACTCCAGTCCTGGAGACAGGTTCCCAGGCTGTACTTAAAACTGTCATTCTTTTCCCTCAGATCATTTTGTTGTTATTGTTGTTGTTTTAAATACCCAGAGGTGGGCTGTCCCTGTTGGCTCAGTGGTAAAGAATCCACCACCAATGCGGGAGACATGGGTTCAATGCTGGATCCAGAAAGATCCCACATGCTGCAGAGCAGCTAAGCCTGTGTACCACAGCTATTAAGCCTGTTGCTCTGGGGCCCAGGGGCTGCAACTGTGAAGCCTGCATGCCCTAGAGCCTGTGCTCTGCAGCAAGAGAAGCCACTGCAATGAGAAACCCACACACCAAAGCTAGAGAGTAGCCCCTGCTTGTCGTACCTAGAGAAAAGCGCAAGCGGCAACAAAGACCCAGCACAGCCAAAAATAAACATATATGTATATATATAAATAAAAAATATAACCACAGGCAATGTTGATATCTTCACTGTAGTCATCCTAGCACATGTTTTATCTGAAACACGTAAAGCTAAACCACTATAATTTTCTGCTTTTCATGCTAAGGCTTTAAGGAAAAGAAGGTGGAGAACTAAATGCACAGTTGAATCCCAGAGTACCTGCTGGGCATCGTTCTTCAAACATACTCAGTGCCTGAAGACTCAAGTGCAGGAAGTGGCAGGGGTGACTGCCGATTATCTGCTGTGTGACTTTGGACAAGTCTTGCACCCTCTCTGAGCATCTGCTTTTTCATCCGTAAAGCTATGGAACTGTCCGGCTATAGGAATGGGGAGAATATGAACAGAGATGGGACTCAAAAGATTTAACAGGTCATGAAATATGAGTACTGAGTAATTGGAAGGGATTGGGACCTTAGCTCTAGAGCAGAGTCCTAAGCCATCTACTGTGCAGTGTGTTAATATCTTGGGTGCTGAATCAAACAGAGGTCATGGGGGACTCCTCTGGTGGTCCAGTGTTTAAGAATTCATCTGCCAACATAGGGAACACGGATTTTATCCCTGGCATGAAAGATGCCACACACCATGGGGCAACTCAGCCCACACACCACAAATACTAAGCCAGCATTCTAGAGTCCTAGAGCTTCCTCTACTGAAACCCTCACACCGAGAGCCTGTGCTTTGCAACACGAGAAACCAACGCAGTGAGAAGCCTGTGCACCGCAACTAGAGAGTAGCCCCCACTTGCCACAGCTAGTGAAAGCCTGCACGCAGCAATGAAGACCCAACACAGCCACATATAAATGAATTAGCACTTAAAAAAAAAAAAAAGGAATAGTCGGTATCCTAAAGAAGAAGCAGGGGGCCAGGAGAAGGGGTAGCAATCAGCTATCTTGGAGCAGCAGTATTTACCAGTCTCAGTAGAATTATTTGAGTATATTAACAAGCAATACTGCGATTTCTTACACACCAGCTAAATAGCCTGGGGTCTGAAGGTTAAATAAGCTCATCTGCGTAAAGTGTTTAGCATTTGGCCCCTGCTCAGAGAAGCAGGTTCTCAACAGATACAGCTTGCCTCTTTCCTCTCCCTTCCTCTCACTTTCCATCTCCCAGCCCCTGCCCTCCCTATGCTATATAACATCATTCCTCAGACCCTGGGAGGAGGCTCTCTCTTCACAATGGATTTTCGTAGACAAGGAAAGTTTCAGGCCAATTCTCAAAATGTCTGAGTCAAAATTCTTTTTCATGCCTTTGCAAATACAGTTCCACACAGGCTTTGGAATGGGCCGTGTGGTTGAGATTTTCTGAGACCAGAATTCCCAGCAGCTGAGGTGGCTCCGACAGGGGAGGGAGCGAAGATCCTCCACAGACTTCAGTTTGTAGATGGTGATAAAACTTTGGGCAAGCTGCTTCTCCTCGCTAAGTTGCAGCCTCTCGCCTGAACTGGCTGAAATTAGTGGTTTTCACCCTTGGCCGGTACATAGAACCACTTGGAAGATTTAAAATACACTGTCTGTGTGACACTCACAGAGAATCCGATTGAAGTGATTGAGGGTGAAGCCTGAACTTTGCAATTTCTAAATGGCCCCAGGGTGATTCTAATATGTAGCAAAAACTGAGAATCACTGGACAAGATGAACTTTAAGTACCAATCCTGCTCATTTAGCCCCTGACCCTGTGTGTCCTTAAAGCCCATCAGAAAACTACATTCATGTAGGGTTTTCTTAATGATCAGACAATAAAATCTTGAGAGCTGATGAATAAAACAGCTTTAGTGTTTATATTGATACCTTCTGCTGTGTTATCAGCAGAACTTATTTATATTTGTGTTTAGGATTCTGGTTGCTTTGTTTTATTTCACTGACATTTTGTTAAAGCAGACAAACTCACACTGAAAAGAAAAATGGTAATTTAGAGTGACTCAAGCATCTCTGAGGAATGACTAAGAAAGAGGGAAGTTAAGTTACTATGTGTAGTTAGCCTGACAAAAATTGTCTTCTCTGTCATTAACACCTGCTATTGCTGATTGCATGGCTGCGGAAGGCTTTTTGAACAGAATAAATAGAAATCCATGTGTCTGATGGATAGTTATAGAGGGAAATGGGGAGATATTGAGACTATAAGGTAAGCTGGTCTCTGATGGTGTGAAGTCAGCATGTGTTAGTTCCTCAAGAGACATGCATGAGCTGCAACCATCAGGGCGGCGAAAGGCAAGGAGCAGATTCAGGAGCAGCTCTTCACTGGCTGTCTGAAACCAGAAGACAAGCTCAGTGCCCGCACCACATCCAGTCGACCCTTCGATGTTACAATTAACACATCAGAAAATATGACATGGCAGCGATGAGAAACAGGAAGAATCTCAACAGAGGAGATTTATGCCCCTGGCAGATTCATGTTGATGTATGGCAAAACCAATACAATATTGTAAAGTAATTAATCTCCAATTAAAATAAATTTATACAAAAAAAAAAAGAAAAGCTTAGAAAGGAACCTCATTGAATTCTGTCCTTTCGAAGACAAGGAAGTTGTGCCCAAGAAGTGGAAGTGACTTCTACACAGTTATCAGGCACAGCCTGAACTCAAACCAAGGTCAACTGGTGCCCAGCCCAGGGCTCTCTTCTAATATCACAACAAACCAAATTGAGCCAGAATTTCAATCAGCTGCAAGAAAACTCCTGCCACAGTGACTTAAACAAGTCAGAGATTTGCCTTCTGACTGTAGCTAGATCAGGGTGTCAGGGGCTGCTTTGATGTTTGGTGATGCTATCAGGCAGAGACTTGACTTTGCCAACAAAGGTCTGTCTAGTCAAGGCTATGGTTTTTCCTGTGGTCATGTATGGATGTGAGAGTTGGACTGTGAAGAAAGCTGAGAGCCAAAGAATTGATGCTTTTGAGCTGTGGTGTTGGAGAAGACTCTTGAGAGTCCCTTGGACTGCAAGAAGATCCAACCAGTCCATTCTAAAGGAGATCAGCCCTGGGATTTCCTTGGAGGGAATGATGCTGAAGCTGAAACTCCAGTACTTTGGCCACTTCATGTGAAGAGTTGACTCATTGGAAAAGACTCTGATGCTGGGAGGGATTGGGGGCAGGAGGAGAAGGGGACAACAGAGGATGAGATGGCTGGATGGCATCACCGACTCGATGGACGTGAGTCTGAATGAACTCCGGGAGTTGGTGATGGACAGGGAGGCCTGGCATGCTGTGATTCATGGGGTCGCAAAGAGTCGGACATGACTCAGCAACTGAGCTGAACTGAACTGAATGCTATCAGGCAGAGAAGACAATAGCAACCCAAGCCAGTGGGTTCTTGCCTGGAGAATCCCAGGGACAGCGGAGCCTGGTGGGCTGCCCGTCTATGGGGTCGCACAGAGTCGGACACGACTGAAGCGACTTAGCAGCAGCAGCAGCAGCAATGCTATCAGGGACCTGGCCTCTTCTCCTTTCCTGCTCTGCCATCCTCTGTATGGGCCCTGGACCCAGCTACCTGAGTTCAAATCCTGCCATCATCACTTAACTATGGAGACTTAGCACTTCATTTTTCTGTGCCTCGGGTTTCATATCGTTAAACACAATGGTTGTATGTGTGTTGTTGCTAAGTCATATCCAGCTCTTTGTGACCCCATGCACGGCAGCAAGCCAGTCATCCCTGTCCTTCACTAGCTCCCGAAGTTTGCTCAAATCTGTGTCCATGTTCATTGAGTCAGTGATGCCATCTAACTATCTAACCATACAATGGTTAGGAGTTTAAATGACTTTATCTATGAAAAGCGATTTGAAATATCTAATTTAAATGTGTCAGCTCTTACTGTTATGGTTGTGGTTTCTGGTGTTACAAGGTAGCTGCAGTACCACCAGCCATCACACATGCACTCCAAACAGATGGAAGGGAGAAATGTTATTTTTGTCAACCTTTTTATTCAGCCCTTGAGCCCAAAACATGATGAATGGTGTGGATTTGAAATAATGGTGTTCCAGATGAAGGACAAGAATAGATATGACTCATTGACAGTGAGAAAAGGCAGGTTATCCCAAATTTCACCTGAACCCTCTCCTCATACCAGCTGTCTTTCTGTGGCCTACTGAAGAGAAATCTTATGATCAGAGGGTCAGCGTGGACCAACCCTAAGCATTGGTATGATAAGAATTTATTATCATGTCTTTCTGTGAGACCCATTAAATAAGGGCTTGTTCTATATCTCATAAAGGCATAAGAAATGGCCTTATCTTCACTGAAAAGAGTGAGCAAAACTTCTCATTTCTGACACAGTCAAACTGATGAGTGAGTGATGTTACATGATGTATATAAATATATCAACAAGTCTGAATAATTTCACATGTGCATGTCTTACGTTTGTGAGCATAAACTATCTGTGTTTATCTATTTCTTTACACTGTGTCTGTCGTACTAAAATATAAGTGTATGCATAAAAACATGTAATCCTATAGTCAAATAATTTTCAAGCATTATTAAATCAAATTCTTAATCCTTAACTAGCAGAATTCCATTGGTGGTGGTTTAGTTGCTAAGTTACATCTGATTCTTGCCAGTCCTTGGACAGTAGCCTGCCAGGTTCCTCTGTCCATGGGATTTCCCAGGCATTTCCTTCTCCCAGGGATCTTCCTAACCCAGGGAGCGAACCCACATTTCCTGCATTGCAGATGGGTTCTTTACCACTGAGCCACCAGAGTTCCCATCAAAATTCCACTACTCAGCCATAAATTGTGTTACTTCCCTGGGGTATAATGATTTCCCCATCACTAGATGAATTCAAGCAGTATCTGAAAAACCACTTGATGGAGTTATGGTAGGTAGAAGCACAAGTTTCAGGGACTGAAAAGTGGTGAAGAACAGGGGAAGAACTGGATTAAATAAACTGTAAAAGGATTTAAAATTTTGAGACTGTGTAAGCATGTGAAACTCTCTATCATTTGGATATAAATTTCTAGAATTTTCAGTTGGTTATTTTATAGTTTTCAATTTTCTGCTGAAATTCTTACTATTTTTTTTATTTCCTTGAAAGGATTAGCACAGCTATTTTAAATGTTTCTGTTTTACAACCCCACTATCTTCATTCCCCACAAGCTTGTTTCTTTTATTACATCTACTGATTTTCAGTCCTGTCTCTTGTCTCTTCTTATGCCTTGTTGTTATTTTTTACTGAATTCTTGTCATTTTACATAAAATAACATTGTGTATTTAAACTTAGGATAATGTATATTCCTCCATAAAATATGTGCATTGGCTTTGGGCAGATTTAGTGTTAACAGCTATCCTGGATCTGTCCAGATTGAGATTAAGATGTTTTGAAGCTAGAATTCATTCTCTTGGAGGGAAAATGTGTTTCTACTTCCACCATTACTGCCAAGTATAGGCCTTTAACTTCTCAATAGGAAGTAAAACTGTTTGTCAGAATCATAGTTCATAGCTTGGGGAACCGAAACTTCATTCTTTACCTTTAGTTCTAGGAATCTGTTGAATCTGTATATACAGCTTCTAAGCTTCTTAGATGCCTGATCCAGAAACAGCAGACAGGTCTAGTAGAAAAGCTACCCTACATGTGTGGCTCATTTCTCCAAATTTCTTTCTTTTTTTTTTCATGAATCTTAGACCTATAATTCTTCAATGACTTTGTCACTCTCCACTTCTTTCAAACTATCTTGTTCATTTTGGTTTAGCTTTTCTAATTCTTCGTAACAGGATGGTTATCATTATCTACTTCAGCTAACTAGCTAGCTGTAGACTGTACTGCAACTCACTCCCTTTCCCTTAGCATTATGCCTCTACATTGCATAAGCATGTGCTGCTTAATTTAGCCAGTTCCCTACTGATAGACATTTAGGTTGTTCATAATTGTCCATAGCAAATATTGGTCATGCAAGTGTGTGAATATACCCATAAGAAAAATTCTAAAAATATAATTGTTACATATTATGAAATTGTCTTTTTAAAAAGTGTCCAAATTTATATTTCCACCACGAGTGTATGAGAATGTATGCTTCCCCATAGGTTTACCACCACTCTAGTTGTTATTGTTCAGTTGCCAAGTCGTGTCCGACTGTTTGCAATCCCATGGACTGCGGCATGCCAGACTTCCCTGTCCCTCACCAGCTCCTGGACTTTCCCCAAGTTCACCACTAGGTTTTATCAAACTTACACATTTTGTAATCAACTTTGAATTGTACTTCCAGATTCCATTCTGTTCCCCTCCAGTCCAATCTTTATGTTATGGACACATACATTATAAACCATAAAATCTGATCATTTTACTTTCATCTTTAGAAATGTTTCACCTTCCCACAGACAAAGGATACCATTAGCCATATTCAGGTTTTTCTAAATATACCATGCCTTCTTCCTATACCTCGGCATCTTGCAGATTATTCTCCTCCTCTCTGGAATTCCCTTTCATCTTGTACATACATAGGAAAAGATTAACACCAGCATCTGGCTCTCAGGTTGTATCTTAATTCTTTTGAGAAACTTTCTCCTACAAGCTTTACCACTCCCCCAGGCAACCTGCAAACACAGTATACAAAGTCAATTATTTCTTTCTCTATGTCACTATTATTCCTTATCAATTCCTCTCTTGTAGCACTTAGACTCAGAGAAGGCAATGGCACCCCACTCCAGCACTCTTGCCTGGAAAATTCCATGGATGGAGGAGCCTGGTGGGCCGCAGTCCATGGGGTCGCTAAGAGTTGGACACGACTGAGCGACTTCACTTTCACTTTTCACTTTCATGCATTGGAGAAGGAAGTGGCAACCCACTCCAGTGTTCTTGCCTGGAGAATCCCAGGGACAGGGGAGCCTGGTGGGCTGCCATCTATGGGGTCACACAGAGTCGGACATGACTAAAGCGACTTAGCAGCAGCAGCAGCAGCACTTAGACTACTGTGCATTATAAACTTGTAAATCCATCTTCCTGGGCACTGAATCATGAGTTTGTTTGGGGAAGGAACTATATCTTAATCGCATTCCCTACTCTTATGCCCAGCTGAATACCTGGTACAGAGATAGAGCTCAAAAAATATTTTTTCAAAGAATAAATTCAGTACATGTTATTCCCTCAAAATGCTCCCAGTACAAGTGTTTCCAAAACAATCTTCAGGTCCCCAGGACTGGGAATTCTTTAGGAAAGTTCTGTTCAGTCTTCGAGATTTAATACTCAAATTTTAGACTAAGCATTCTAAAACTCCAGGGGGAAGCAATAGAAGTTTGCATTATTAGATGGAATTTACAGTTTGGGCAACAGTTTTCCCTTCAGTACCTAAGCCACTTGTGTTCTTCAGTATGTGACTTCAATGAACATGAGAAGTTCCTGAGAACTTAGACCCCTACTGCTGCTACTGCTGCTGCTGCTAAGTCGCTTCAGTTGTGTCCGACTCTGTGCGACTCCATAGATGGCAGCCCACCAGGCTCCCCCATCCCTGGGATTCTCCAGGCAAAAACATTGGAGTGGGTTGCCATTTCCTTCTCTAATGCATGAAAGTGAAAGTGAAGTCGCTCAGTCATGTCTGACTCTTCGCGACCCCATGGACTGCAGCCTACCAGGCTCCTCCACCCATGGGATTTTCCAGGCAAAAGTACTGGAGTGGGGTGCCATTGCCTTCTCCGTTAGACTCCTGAGATCTTAAAAAGTGTGCATTTTGGTAGCTCTGATTAGACACCTCCCACCAAACAGCAAATGATTTGTTCCAAGTTTGAGCCCTGGTACGGGCCCTTTCATGTGCTTACTCTTCATACTAAAGTAAAGTTGCTCAGTCATGTCTGACTCTTTGCGACCCCATGGACTGTAGCCTACCAGGCTCCTCTGTCCATGGGATTTTCCAAGCAAGAGTACTGGAGTGGGTTGCCATTTCCTTCTCCAGGGGATCTTCCTGACCCAGGGATCGAACCCGGGTCTACAGCATTGCAGACAGACGCTGTCCGTCTCAAAAACGACACTCACTTTTAGGCAGAATTTTGGCAGACACGATTCTTACCCTGCCAACAGAGAATTGAGGAGAAGAAAAGTAGAAGTGATTTATTTGTTTTAGGAAAATAAAGCTGTGTGCTTACCAAGAAATATTTTATCACCCAAAGGAGATAATAGTTGCAGCCTATTTCAGGGCTGTGCAGCACAGGACCCGGGAGACTACAATGATACCAGCTCTGATTGTAATCTGTGACTCTTCTCCTCTAAGGGGTTGTGACTTGCTATACTGCAGTGACTCATCCATGTGAAACCTAGTGTGATTAGGTTCTCTTCCCGACTAGATGCTCCCATCTAAACAGCAAAGACAACATCCATCTCCTCAGATGGCTAGAAACATAGTGTTGCCTATGGTAAATACGGTTTTAGTGTTATTCATTTGAATTCAATGCAGCTTTCAGAATCAGAGGAGCCCAGAATGGCAGAAATTTTAAGACCTTAGCAATTTTTGAGTTTTCTCTGCAACATCCCCACCAAGTGGTCATACCACCTTTATGGGAGCATCTCCCATGATGAGCAGCTTCCTACCCTCCCCCATGTAATTTAAGAATTCCTTCCTTATATCAGTTAAAAAGAAACATGATTCTTGGTTGTTTTTACATAGGGACCCTAGGAGGGAATGCAATCTTCTTAGGGGGTTCTATCCTCATTTTCTCCATTCTTCTTTAACAAATGCTCCAAATACTTCAGTTCTCTCTTACTTATCCTGAATCATTCATTCTTCTGCCCAGAATGCCCATGTGCTTGGTTGCTCAGTTGTGTCAGACTCTTTGCTACCCAGGGACTGTAGCCCACCAGGATCCTCTGTCCATGGGGATTCTCCAGGCAAGACTACTGGAGTGGATTGCCACGCCATGCCCCAGGGGATCTTCCCAATCCAGGGATCGAACCTAGGTCTCCCACATTGCAAGCAGATTCTTTACCATCTGAACCTCCAGGGAAGCCCCAGAATGTCCATGCTTTTTCAAATTTCCTTCTAAAAGTGTGGTTTTGAGTCTTCACCATTGGTCATTCATTATCTGCATTATCCCAGCTGTTATAAAAGGCCCATTGGATGGATTCCTTGATGGATGTGTAAGAACTAGAAAACAGAAGAGGAGAGAAGCTGATTCTTCCATTTCTGCTTCCTAAATTAGTCTTTAATTTAGGACTCCACATATGCAGAGATTCCCACGACTCTTGTAATTGCCTCTTCACTGGGATGGCCTTTCCCTTCCGCCTTATTATGATCTTGCAGAGACTGCTTAAACCTTCATTGTTCTAGGAGGCTTTCTGTGTGGGTTTCTATGAACTCTTGAATAATACAAAGGGATTGGGTGACCATGAAGCGAAAAACTTTAACAAGCAGGGTTATAAGAAATTTGGTGTTTTGGTGTCAATTGGGTCCAAGTTCAAATACTGATTTTGATTCTTGCCTATTCTGTGTTCTCAGAAAAATGACTTTGTCTCCCTGAGCAGTGAATTTCTTATCAGCAAAATGGAGGTAATCCTAATTATCATGATGGCCTATTATAAATTAGTGATAATATAGTAAGGAATTTAATTCTTAAAATAGCAGATGCTTAGTAAATCAGAACTATAAGTATTTAAAGAATGTTCTTTGCCTTGTAGTTCAGTTCTAATTCTGGACTTCTTACAAGGTGTAAGATCTTAGAAGAGCCATTTGACTTTCTTATTCTCATTTCTAAAATTGCATAACAATTTGACCTATCCTCTAAAGTTGATTTGTTTAATTAATTGAGATAAGATAGCTCTCACAGTGTATTAAACATGATAGATGTTCCAGAAGTGAAAATTCAGGAGGAGACTCTGTTTAATTCACACCATGATGCCAGGCACACAGGAACTATTATTTTCTATAATACCCTCTCCAATACCCAGCTCAAAGTTTTACTAACCATCTTTTTTCTGTCAGACAAAACAAATGACCAGGATACAGGGTGCAAGTCTGGGGGAAGGGGGCCTGTGGAGGTAGAAGTGGGCAGACATATGGAAAATCCCCTCTCCAATACCAGGTCCTGCCCTCAAGGATTTCCCAGTCCCATCGATGGTGAAAGCTCAGGTTCTCTGTACACTGGTGCAGAATCTTGGGGACAGTTTTGGGTAAAGTAGAAAAGGATATAAATAGCTGAGGAAAGAAGAGAAATGAAAGGAAAGAGAGAAAGGGAAAGATATATCCAACTGAATGCAGAGTTCCAGAGAATAGCAAGGAGAGAGGAGAAGTCATTCTTAAATGAACAATGCAAAGAACAAGAGGAAAACAATAGAATGAAAAAGAGTAAAGGCCTTGCCAATAAAATTAGAGCTATAAAGGGACGATTTCATGCAAGGATGGGCAGAATAAAGGACAGAAACAGTAAGGACCTAATAGAAGCAGAAGAGACTAAGAAGAGGTGGCAAGAATGCACAGAACTTTACAAAAAAGGTCTTAGTGACCCAGATAACCACGATGGTGTGGTCACTCACCTAGGGCCAGACATCCTGCACTGTGAAATCAGTGGGCCGTAGGAAGCATTGCTATCGACAAAGCAAGTGGAGGTGATGGAATTCCAGCTGCGCTCTTTAAAATCGTAAAAAGATGATGCTATTAAAGTGCTGAACTCATTATGTCAGCAAATGTAGGAAACTCAGCAATGTCCACAGGGCTGGGAAAAGTCAGTTTTCATTCCAATCCCAAAGAAGGGCAATGCCAAAGAATGTTGAAACTACCACTCAATTGCACTCATTTCACATGCTAGCAAGATAATGCTCAAAATCCTTCAAGCCAGGGTTCAGCAGTACATGAACCAAGGACTTCCAGATGTACAAGCTGAGTCTCAAAGAGACAGAGGTACCGGAAATCAAATTGCCAACATCTGTTGGATTATGGACAAAGCAAGGGAGTATCTACTTCTGTTTCACTGACCACACTGAAATCTTTGACTTTATGGATCACAACAAACTGTGGAAAATTCTTAAAGAGATGGGAGTATCAGACCACATTCTCAGGTCTCCTGAGAAACCTGTATGAGAGTCAAAAAGCAACAGATAAAGTAGGACATGGAACATCAGACTGGTTCAAAATTGGAAATGGAATACATCAAGCCTGTATATTGTCAGCCTGCTTATTTAACTTCTGTGCAGAGTACATCATGTGAATGGGGTCTGGATGAATCACAAGCTGTAATCAAGATTTCTGGGAGAAATATCAACAATCTTAGATATGCAGATGATACCACTCTAATGGCAGAAAAGTAAAGAGGAACTAAAGAGCCTCTTGATGATAGTGAAAGAGAAGAGTGAAAAAGCTGGCTTGAAACCCAACATTCAAAATGCTAAGATCATGGCATCTGGTCCCATCACTTCATGGCAAATAGAAGGGGGAAAAAGTGGAAGCAGTGACAGATTTTATTTTCTTGGGCTCCAAAATCACTATGGACAGTAACTATAGCCATGAAATTAAAAGATGTTTCCTCCTTGGAAGGAAAGCTATGACAAACCCAGACAATGTATTAAAAAGCAGAGGCATCACTTTGCTGACAAAGGTCCATGTAGCCATACAGTCAAAGCTATGGTTTTCCCAGTAGCCATGTATGGGTGTGAAAGTTGGACCATAAAAAAAAAGCTGAGCACTAAAGAACTGATGCTTTTGGACTGTGGTGCTGGAGAAGACTCTTGAGAGTCCCTTGGACTGCAAGGAGGTTAAACCAGTCAATCCCAAAGGAAATCAACCCTGAATATTCACTGGAAGGACAAATGCTGAAGTTGAAGTTCCAATATCTTGGCCCCTGGATGCAACGAGTTGATTTATTAAAAAAGACCCTTATGCTAGAAAAGATTGAAGACAAAAGTAGAAGAAGGGGGCAGAGGATGAGATGATTACATAGCATCACCGACTCAATGAATGTGAATCTGAGCAAACTTCAAGAGATAGTGAAGTATGGGGAGCCTGGTGTGCTGCAGTGCATGGGGTCACAGAGAGGGACACAGCTTAGCAACTGAGCAACAGCAACGACTGCTGGCTGTGGGCAACTTACCATTGTTAATCATTAATTTCTCCTACCTGGAGGGGGTTTCAACATCTGCAAAACAGCTCAAAGATATTATTTTATGTATCTGTTGATCGAAGACCTTGCCCCAAGTCGCCAGTGTTGTTTCCCGATGGTTTGTTTCTCCTTTGTCTTGCATCTGTTCCTTTCTCTAATTAACAACTGTTTGTATCTTCCCCCTTGGAACTCAGAGAAGGTCATGGACACAGAAAGGCTTTGTGCCCAGGAGTCCCACCAGGCCCTTCTCAGTATCACAGTAGGGGAGACAAGATGTCAACATGTAATTGTATTACAGTGTTCAATAAGGATATGTGTTGGAGATAGAGACACAAGACCATAGTCAACTCATGGCAGGGAAGCTTGGGGAAGGTGGGAGTGATCAAAGAAAGCATAACACAGGGCCTTAAAAAATGAATAGGTATTGGCTAAGTAGATCAAACAAGGAAGAGCATTCTTTAAGAGAATTTTACAAAGGCATGGAGTTGAAGGAAACAATATTATTCATTCTGGGAAGAAAAGTTTCATAAGATTAAATGTAGGAGAACATCAGGTAACAGACGCTTATGGGGCCTGATGTGAAGGGACTCATTCTCTGTTATAGAATTTGGGTTGTATCCTGTAAACAATGGGCTGCCCTTGAAGGTCTTTGGTCAAGAGTGAATTCACTGGATTAGAATTTTAGAAATCCTTTGCTAGTGACTTTGTGGAGGATGGAGTGAAGCAGGGGCAAAATTAATGACCAGAGGACTTTAATTAGGACTCTGTTACTTTACCTCCTTCTTTCTCTTACTATATCTGAGTCATCTGTGCAGAAATTCAGAGTGTCAAGCATTTGGCAGTAAAACTCCAAAAGGCATCAAAATGCCTGGAGAGAGAATTGTTGCATTTTGTTTCTTTGTTTTTTTCATTGCTACTTTGGCAGACCCCAGAAATCAGTGAATAGCACCCTCGTCCATTTTCTCCTCTGCCTCTTCTACAACATTTGCTCTTTTCCCTGTAAAGACTGCTGGAGATTCCTGGTAATTAGCCTTGGCTTCATTGTTAAAACGCCCCACCAGATTGTGTGCTGTCTCTTTCAACCCAACTTCTGTGTCTGTGTTCATGGAAGTCTCCCCGCCTCGTTTCCCTGGAATAAAGTGTGGGAGTGTGAGAGTTGTTTCCATGGCCGCAAACTTCCAAAGCCAAGAATGGCTTCTTCCAGGACATTTCTGGAAAAAGTGGGAATCTACATAAGGCATACAAGTCATGTTTGAGTTCCAAACTTTATGAGCATGAGCATTGCGATTAGGCCTGTACAGCAAGTCTTGAACAAGGCCCAGAGTTAGTATATCTGTCTTGCATGGTGTAGATACTGCATTACATCAGGACCTTTCTGTTGGGATTTGTAATTTAGCAAAAGTTGTCTCCAGTAGTCTCCTAGGACAGAGGTTTTCTGTGTAGTCAGGTTATAGGAAAGATAAGTTCAGTCAGCCGACCTGTTGGTGCCTCCCATGTACTAGAATTAGGAAGGTAGATAAGACCAATGCATTACCCTATAACTCCACCATAACATTAATGACAACCCTACATTCTTACTCTAAAGGTGCCTTCTAAGTTTTCCCTCTTCAATCCTCAGAAAAGCTCTAGGAAAGAGATCTAATCATTACCTTAATAGCATAAAAGGAAGCTAGGGTATAGAGAAGTTCAATAACTTGACCAAGTTCACGCAGTTTCTGAGTGTCAGAGCTGGGAATATACATAAATCTGTAGGAATCAAACCTCTGTGCTATTTTCATTGGATTTCCTGACTTCAGATGCAGACAATAAATAAAGACCGTCAGTAGAGATTGTAAATAGAGTGTAAATAGAGAATATACAAGTCCAAGTGATAAATGGCCATCCCCAAAAGCCAGGAAGTCGAAGAAAGAGCCTGGAGTATCAGAGAGAGCTTTGCTGAGCAGAATATATTTAAGAACTTTACCTGGTAAATGAGTCTGTAAAATGAGAAAAAGGGGTGAGCATTTTGAGAAAAGTTGTGGGAAGAGCTGACGCTGTAAAAGAACAATGCCTTCTGCATGGTGGATGTTGCCTCGGGAGACACTGGAAGGACCTGTGAGTGTTCAGACTGGCAGGAATGAATACTGTTTGGAAGAAAGTGAGCTCTAAGTCTGGACACATGCATACACATATGATCATTTTCTTTTTTACATGAATGTTCATGAAAACTTTATTTGAAATAGCCCCAAACTGGAAGTGGCTTGGGGCCAGATTTTGAAAGATTCTTCACAAGATGACAGTGAATTTATATTTTATCCGGCAGCCAAAATTTCTCCTTTGGGTTGGTTGCAGAACTATCTGATAGATCTTTTTAAAAATATCAAGCCACAAAAAAATAAATAAATAAATAAAAATATATCAAGCCACAACCCAGGACATACTAATTTATTTGGAGAGTAATTATCAAAATCAGTAATAATCAGAATCACCTGAAGAACTATTTTAATAAAAATAAAAAAAACAAAGACCCTACCTTTGTATTTTTATCATGTGTTCCAGACATTTCTAATACCCTCTAACATTTGAAAACTACTTGTCTAGGGTAAGAAATAAGAATCTCTGTTTCTAAAAGTTCTCCAGGTAGTATTTATATGCTCCCAGATTGGGTTATTTAGACATAAACCACACACATAAACACACACAAAATGGAAACGTAACTGTTATTATAGTCAAGAGTAAAAATTATAATGATGTCATTAGAATACTAACATCTTATTAAGGGTAAAAACAATATTAAAGTTTGGCATCAGAGAAAGACTCCCAGAAAAATCAATGTACCACTGCAGACTTATCTCTTTATTTTTATAAAGGAAATAATAATAGGACCTATCACATGCAGTTTTTTTTTTCAGATTTTACTTTATTATTTTACTTTATTCATTTGTTTTAATTAAGGCATACTTGATTTACAGTGTTGTGTTAATTTCAGGTGTATAGCAAAGTGCCTCAGTTTGCTGTACACACACACACACACACACACACACACACACACACACAGACACATGTATATTCTTTTTCAGACCTTTTCCATTATACGTTATTAGGAGATATAGAATAGAGTTCCCTTTGCTATACAGTAGTCCCTTATTGTTAAAGTATTTTATATACAGTGGTATGTATATGTGAGCCAAGACTCCTAATTTATTCCTCTGTCTTCTCTTCTTTCCCCTTTGGGAACCATAAGTTTGTTTTCTAAGTCTGTGAGTCTGTTTCACAAGTAAGTCCATTTATATCATATTTTTGATTCCATGTATAAGTGATACATTTGTCTTTGTCTGACTTACTTCATTTAGTATGATAATCCATGCAGTTCTTGTTAAGGTTCAAAACAGGGACATACCCCAGATAGTTACAGGTACACTAAAAAATAGTTTACATTTTAAAGATGTTTATAGATGGACTCACGTAGAATGTGTTTTTTCAATCTGGTTTCTTTCTCTCAACCTGGTTGTTCTGAGATTTATTCTTATCTGCACATTATCAGCCATCATTGTTTTTTGGTGGGAATGGTATTCCACTGTACAGATTTGTGCCAGGGTTTGTTTCTCCATTCCCTTATTGGTGGGCATTTGGGTTGCTGCCATTTGGGGGCTATTTCAAATAGAGTTTCCATGAACATTCATGTTAAAAAGAAAGTGACCATGTGTGTAAGTGTGTGAGTGTGTGTGTGAGTGTATATGTGTATGCCTGCCTGTGTGCACACCTGTGTGTATGTACACAGAGTAACTAAAACCTCCTCCTTCTCACAATCCATACCTACAAGTACTAGCCTTTTCTATCAGAATTGTCCCTGCCTACATTGAGAATGGGCCTGAACATCATTTTATTACATCTCCCTGAACATTTTTAGGGTGACAAAAAGAATGAAGGAGCCCCCACCCTATCTCTAAACTGAGCAAGTCCAACCTTGAATCTCCTGAAGGTCATCATCATCTTCCCTCTGTCTTGGCTTCAGAATCATCCTGACCAGCTTACTATTTTTCAGGATCAAATCTATACCGCTTAGCCTACTTAAGGCCTTCTGGGAGCTGACTTCACCTGCCTCGTGTTCTGCCACAGTCGCCTAAACATGCAGCCACCCAGCTCTTCCTGATTTGCTTTTTCTTGAACCAGCCCTGTGCTCTCTTCACTAAGCCTTGCGTAGAATACCCTTCCTCTCTCATCTGCCAGGTGAATGTTTGCTTGGTCTCCCAGCGCCTCCTTCTGCATATCCTTACTGACCCCTTAGTGTTTAGACACCCATTCTTCTCTACTTTTCTGCTGTATTGCTGATTATGCTGCACTGGGATCGACTGTAATATACCCATCTCTCCCTCCATCTTTCTCTCTTTGTATTCCCAGGGGCTTGTACAAACCACAGAACATAGTTGGTATGCAAATGCAAGTTCATGGTCAAATTTCCAGTGAGATTCTAAAACCTCGACTCTATTGCAAAAGTGTTGCAACCATGTTTAAATTTTGGAAAGCACTGGAGATTGAATAAAACTAATTGATGCCAACCTAAGCTGATCCCAGCTTCCTGATCTGAAATGGATCCCTTTTCCCTTTTCGGTTGTTGCTGTTTAGTCACTAAGTCATGTCCAACACTTTGCGACCCCATGAAATGGAAGCCTGCATGCCAGGCTTCCCTGTCCTCCACTATCTTCCAGAGTTTGCTCAGACTCATGTCCATTGAGTCAGTGATGTCAGCCAACCATCTCACCCTCTGTCGCCCTCTTTCCCTCCTGCCTTCAATCTTTCCCAGAATCAGAGTCTTTTCCAATGTGTCAGCTCTTCCCCTCTCTAGATGATGCTTTAGTTTCACTGGGAGGATTTTAAGATTTAAGAGGGAGGCTCCTAATTTAGAAAAAGGCTAATCTATATTTTAGGTGAAACAATATTGCACCCAAATTACATTTCTTCCCTCTTGGAGTACTCTTTGTCTTAACTGGGGTTTAGTTGCTCAAGTCAACTTTGAAAAAACATGTATGCTGTTGCTGCTAAGTCGCTTCAGTCGTGTCCGACTCTGTGCGACCCCAGAGACGGCAGCCCACCAGGCTCCCCTGTCCCTGGGATTCTCCAGGCAAGAATACTGGAGTGGGTTGCCATTTCCTTCTCCAATGCATGAAAGTGAAAAGTGAAAATGAAGTCACTCAGTCGTGTCTGACTCCTAGTGACCCCATGGACTGCAGCCTACCAGGCTCCTCCGTCCATTTGCATGGAAAATACTTTCAAATCTTTGGCATCCAATTAGAAGATCATGGAGGTCTTCCCAAATAATTTTGGCAAAGGAAATTTAGGCATTTAGTTAACGAGTATTGGATTATTACAAACAAAGTTTTCTTCTAAGCTCTAAAGCAAGAGTGACAGAAGTGGTCCACATTTTCAAAAACTTCCATTTTGGTTGAGATAGGCAATAAATTTATAGGTAAATGAAAAATGCTATAATATTAGATTCTGAGACATGCTGTGATGGAAGCAATACTGTAGAGTAATTGTGGAGAAGCTAACTTGTTAACTAGAGGACAGAGGAAAGGCTTGTCTGAAGAGATGACATTTGAAACCTTTATAATGAGTATTCAGTTATGGCAAGATCTTGGAGGAAAATACTCCAAGTGGAAGATATAATATTAAAGGTGCTGAAATAGGAATGAAGTTGGCATGCTCTTGGAACAGAAAACCACTACGACAGGAACACAGTGAGCAGTATAAGAGTGAGGGGGTAAGTTAGGAGATAGGTAGGTCCACACATGCAGGACCCAGTAGACCATCGTAGTCCAGATTTCATTCTGGGTGAAACTGGAAAATAGTAAAGCAGTGGTCCCAACCTTTTTGGCATGAGGGACCACCTTCAAGGAAGACAACTTTTCCATGAACTAGGGTAGGGGGATGGTTTCGGGATGATTCAAGTGCATTACATATATTGTGTACTTTATTATTAATACATCAGCTCCACCTCAGATCATCAGGCATTAGAATCTGGAGGTTGGGAACTCCTGTATTGGAGGCTTTTAAGAAAGTGGTTGAATCTGCTTGAAATTGTCGAATGTCCCCTCCCTCTGACTGCTGCTGCTGCTGCTGCTGACTACTGTAATGGAAAATAGACTAGAGGAGGAGCTGTAAGAGCACAGGTAAAGAGAGAGACCAGTTATATGGCTAATGCCAGTGTCCAGCTGAGGCAAGGAGGTGACCCTTAGACTAGGACTGTGGCAGTGGAGATGGTGAGAAAGATAACATTTCAGGTGTTTTTTTGAGTTTGAATCAACAGGATTTACAGATAGTTAATATTAGGTCCTGGAGGAGGAAATGGGAACCCGTTCCAGTATTCTTGCCTGGAAAATTCCATGGACAGAAGAGCCTGGGGGCGGGGGGAGGGTACAGTCCATAGGGTCACAGAGAGTCAGACACAACTGAGTAACTGAGAATGCACACAGTAATCAGGTCTGAAAAAAGCACAATCATAAGTAACTTCTAAATATTTTCTTCTGAGCAGTTTAATGGATGGTGTAGCAATTTGCTCTGATAGAGAATGCTTGAGAGAATCTGTTCTATAAGTTTGGGGGTGTGAAGAATCTGCTTCACTCATGTTATCTGAGATGCCTGTTTGACATCCAAGTGAAGCTATCAAGTCAGCAAGTGGTAATCAGTGAATGATTGGGATTTAAAGCCATGTATAAAGATGAGATATGAGAGAAAGATAAGACAGAGAGAAGAACATTGTCTACAACTGAGCCCAAGGCCTGCCAACATTTAGAATTCTGGAAGGGAAGAGGGCTCTACCAAAAAAAGATGAGAGGCAGGGCCTATGGAGGAGGATGAAAAGCAGGAGTGTGGTGTCAGCAGGAGCCAAAGAAGACATTTTTTTCAAAAACAGAAAAAAGGCAACCATGGGAAGAAAATGCTGCTGCAAAATAGAGTGAGAGGACTGACTCTTGACTGTGTAAGATTTAGATCTCTGCTGAATCTCAGTGCCATAAATAAAAATATGATCTGGCATTGTGATAAGGGCAACAAAGGACAAAAGAGAGGCATTAATGAGGCAAATTGATATTGGTTGAGGGTCAGAAAATTATAGGAAGTAATATACAAAGTGGGATATGAAGCATGAACAGAATTATCCAAGATTATACACAGGTACAAGGAAAAGCACCTGTGAAAGTGTGAAATGGAAGAGGGATGGGTATGTTCCGAAACTAAAAGCCCAGTATGGCCAGGCTATTTGCAGCTGGAAGTGAAGTAGAAAGAGAAGAAGAACAAGACTGAGAAGATTGAAGACTGAGAAGAAGAACAAGAACCAGATCATGTCAATCCTTGTTTGCCGCCTTAAAGAGTTTGTCTTTTCATCTAAGTGCACTTGATTATGTGGGGGAGGGAGTAGAGTTGCTTTATAATGTCGTGTTAATTTGTGCTGTACAACAACCTGAATCATCTATATGCATACATATATCCCCTCCCTCCCGAGCCTCCCTCCCAGCCCCATCCCACACCCCTAGGCCATCACAGATCACCAAGCTGAGCTCCCTGTGCTATACCGCAACTTCCCACCAGATAGCTACTTTGCACATGGTGTATATGTACACCAGTGCTACAGCCTCAATTCATCTTACTCTCTCCTTCCTCCCTATGTCCACAGGTTCATTCTCTATGTCTGTGCTCCTGCTCTGCAAATAGGTTCATCAATACTGTATTTCTAGAACCCATATATATGCATTAATATACAATATTTGCTTTTCTCTTTTTGGCTTACTTCACTCTGTATGACAGACTCTAGGTTCATCCACATCACTACAAATGCTGCAATTCCAGTCCTTTTTATGGCTGAGTAATATTCCATTGTATATATGTACCACATCTTCTTTATCCATTCACCTGTCAAAGTACATCTAGGTTGCTTCCTTGTCCTGGCAATTGTAAATAGTGCTGCAATGAACATTGGGGTTCACATGTCTTTTTGAGTTAGAATTTTCTCAGAGTAACCCCAGTAGTGGAATAGTACATGAAATACATGGTCTGATGTATAATTTTTGATATTATTTTTAAAGTATTATTGCTGCTTTGTGGAAAACCGATTTTGAAGTGGTAAAAATGGAATTTGAGAAACCAGTTAGGAAACTATGGTAGTCATTTGGACAAGAAATGATGGTGTCCTGGGCCACAGTGCTACTGGGGAAGACGTAGAAAAGAGGAAATAATCAACTTTATTTGGAAGTTGGAATGCAGATAATAATATCAAGTTCACATGGGCCTGTTGAAAAATAAAGGGATGATATATGTAAAAGGCAATCATAGGATCATTTAATCACTTAATGAATTATGAAATGTTCTTTCTCAATTCCTGTGTCCTACCTATGTTCCCAACGTTGTACTGGGCCCCTGGAGTTGTTAGTGAAAGTTCACAGAGAATTGGAGCATATACAAATGGCAACAAAACAAGATTACTAAGAGAATAGTTTTGGAAACCATGCAGATCTGAAGTTAAGCCCTGATTCGGCAACTCATTAGCTCTGTACTTAGGAGAGGGTCTTGTACATAGTAGATGAATGTTAGAAGAGCTGATGATAATTTCAAATTTGTTTCTCCCTGCAGTTCTAGTAGTTTTTTTCTTCATATATTTTGAAGTTTTGTTTCTTAGGTGCATAAATAAGATTCTTATGTTGTCTTGATGAAACAACACCTTTATCATAAAAAAAATCTCAGTCTATCTCAAGTAATCTACTTCTGATATTAGTATATACTATACTTTCACTATAGCAGCCTTTTGATTATTAGCATTAAGTTGTAACTTATTTGTGTTTCTAAATTTAAAGTGTATTTCTTATAAGAAAAATGCAGTCAGGCCTCCCTTTTTTATCCAGCTTGATAATCTCTGCCATTTATTTGACATTTAATGTGATTATTGACCTGGCTAGGCTTAAATCTGGTAACTTGCTACTGATATTTGTCTAATCTGTTCTTACTCCATTTTTCTGCCTTCTTTTGGATTAATTGAATATTTTGTTATTCTATTTTATTTGTTCACTTAACCATAACTCTCTTCTGTTATTTTAGTGATTGCTTTGGGTTTTACAGTATACATCATTACGTTATCACAATCTTTCTTGAAGTAATATACCATTTTACCTATGTCTGATATTATACACAATTTATGTATTTATTATTTATGCTTTAAATTATTTTAAAATTTTAAATAGAGAAAAAAGAGCAGAGCACCTTTTCCAGTGTTCTTCATTGCTTAGTGTTTTTTTTTTCCTTTTGTCTGCAAAAGTTTAAAATTTCTTATAGTTAAGTTGATAATAAATTATTTCACCTTGCTTATATCTGAGAAAAATTTGCCTTCATTTCAGAAAAGTATTCTGACTGGGTATAGAATTTCAGATTGTTTCCTTTCAGTAATTTAAAGATGTTCCACTTTCCTCTGAGATCATTCATGTCAGTGTTCATCTATACTTAATGGTCCTCAACCCAACTCCTTTTAAGATTCTCTCCAGCAAATTAATTGGGCTATACCTTGGAATAGTTTTCTTCCAGTTAATTTGTTTGGGGATCATTGAAATTCTTGGATCAATGGTCTATAGTTTTCATCAAAGTTGGAAAATTGGGGGGCATTATTTCTCCACATTTTTTCTTTCCTGCTCCCTTTCAAGGACTGCAGTTACACATATATCAGGCCACTTGAAACCATTTCACAGCACTGATACTTTGTTTATGTTATTTTCAGTATCTCTTTCTTTTTGTATTTCACTGCAGACAGTTTCTATTGCTGTGTTTCCAAGTTTACTAATTTTCTTTTCTTCTGAAACTGCCAATTTTTCTGTTATTCCCAGTCAGAGTGTGTGTGTGTGTTTAAAATCTCAGACATTGTTTTGTGTCTTAAAATTAAACTTGAGTTTTTTAATATCTTCTGCACCCCACTCCAGTACTCTTGCCTTAGAAATCCCGTGGATGAGAGTTGGACACAACTCAGTGACTTCACTTTCACTTTTCACTTTCATGCATTGGAGAAGAAAATGGCAACCCACTCCACTGTTTTTGCCTGGAGAATCCCAGGGATGGTGGAGCCTGGTGGGCTGCCGTCTATGGGGTTGCACAGAGTCAGACACGACTGAAGCGACTTAGCAGCAGCAGCTTCTCTTATTAGTATTCTTATGCTTTATTCTACCTTTTTGAACTTACAGAATATCAGTATATGATTTAATATCTTCTCTACTAATTCTGTAGTGTTATTTCTGAAGTTTCTGTAATTCTCCTGTTATGTGAGCTAGTTTTCATTGACTTTTATCATCAGTCCTATTTTTCTGCTTCTTCACATGCATGTTAATTTTTATTAGTTGCTGCTAGTTATTGTGAATTTTTATCCGGTTTGGTTCTAAATGTTTAGTATTCCAATAAATATTCTTCAACTTTATTCTGGGATGTAGAATAAAGTTAGATTACTTGAGAACAACATGTTTCTTTATAGTTTGCCTAACAAGCAGGACCAGAGGAGGGTTTAGTTTAGTGTTAATTTTATCTCACTGGACTTCCCTGGTGGCTCAGACAGTAAAGCGTCTGTCTACAATGTGGGAGACCTGAGTTCGATCCCTGGGTCAGGAAGATCCCCTGGGGAAGGAAATGGCAATCCACTCCAGTACTATTGCCTGGAAAATCCCATGGACAGAGGAGCCTGGTAGGCTACAGTCCATGGGGTCACAAAGAGTCGGACACGACTGAGTGACTTCACTTATCTCACTACCATGGCAAAATTCTTCCAAATACTCTACCTGTTATTTTACCAATTATTAGAAATTTTTATTCTAGCTAATGGGAACCAGAGCTATTTCCAGACCTGTGTGAGCTAAAGTGATTATTTCCTATAATATTCATATTTCTGGAGTAGTACTTCCCCTGTGCTTGGGAGTTTTCCCACAAGCATGTCCTGGTCAGCACACAGATAAAGGTTCAAGGCCTTCTGATACTTTCTCTCTGAGAAATTTTATTCTGATACCCTGCCCTATAAACTCTCGATCAACTCAGGGTATTCTTGGTCCTTTGCCTTAAGCCCTCTCCCTGTTCTGTAGCCTAGAACTTTTCTCCAGACAAAGTAGGGTGATGGTAGGGGTCCTTTTTTGGGTTTCTGTCTATCAGGGGTTACTGTTCTGTACTACTTTATGTTCGGTGTTTGAAAACTATTGTTTCACATATTTCCTCCGGTTTTTCTTTTTTCTTTTTAAGTTATTTTATAGAAAATGTTATATATGGTCTCAGTTAATCCGGTTTGGTCAGAATCCACAGATTTTAATTCAATAGTCATATATATATATATATATATATATAAAGTGTGACTTATACCACTATATAGTGGTAAAAGTCACATAAAATAAAACATACCATTTTAACCATATTTAACCATACAGTTCAATGGCACTAAGAACATTTACACTGTTGTGCAATTTTCACTATCATCCATCTCCTGGATTTTTTGTCTTCCTAAAGTGAAATTCTGTCCCCATTAAACACTAAGTCCCTCTTTCCACTCCTCCTTCCCCAGTCCCACAGCATCTACCACTGTGCTTTCTAACTCTACACAATTGACTAGTATTCTAGGTACCTTGTATAAGTGGAATCAAACAGTATTTGTCTGCACCTACTGTATATCAGAATGCATTTTTAAGGTTAACAATATTTACTAGGTGAGGGGTTTACATTTCACCTTTTAACTTTTTAATATAGTCAATGGAGAGCAACTGAACACTTTTCAGCTGGGGAGTAAAAGATACATATTTTAAGAAATGAACCTGGGTAATTATGGGGAAGACAGTTTTAAAGGGAGAGAGATTAGGGTCACAATGGTTATATACAGTAGAATCTAAGCTTTCTGTGCAAATCTAGGGAATAAGAACTTGCACATGTTAACTTTCCCTTATATACAGTGAGGAGGAAAGAATTGTGCTAAAGTGCCTTCATTGATTGCCTTGCTTTTGCATGAAAGAGTACAAAAAGAAAAAAAAAAGGAAAGCAAATTAATAGAAATAGGCCTGAGGCTATGATGTATTAAATTCACAGTGGGATAATTGTTCCTTTTTTAATGAAGATTTTTTATTATTACTATTATTTTGAAGTATCAGTGGCAATTTCACAAGGGTTATCATCTCATCTTTCTCCTCTCATCTTGAAAATGTGAAAAGGAAAAAAAGCCAGAATTCTGATATTTGCCAAATTCTGTCTACTTCAGATTACATGTATCCCCACACTTACTGTTCTGTACACATGTTGCTTAGAAGATCATTGATAGGGAGCAGAATCTCCCCCACTAATGTTTTCTTATTCAGTTCTACACACTGCTCCCACAGACCTTCAAATTGAGCTGGATAGAGACTAAGAGAAACTGCACTTGTGAACAGGCCTGCCAAGATCCTCAGGGAATAAGCAGCTGATGTATTATTTATGCTTTTTACTTACATTATTTGGATTTGCAAGATGAACCCAAATTCAAAGGCCTCTGGGCACTCAAACACAGGAAAAGGCAATGATTTATTGACAAATAATGTTAACAGCACAGAGATATTGTAGAACAAAGATGGTGATGGAGGTAAATAGACAAACTGCAGAGCACCAGGGACAGTGTATTGGGAAAACCTGAGCAAATTCAGGTTGTTTTCATTATACGCAGAGCAAGCACCGACCGAAGAACAGGGAGCCAAGTATGTGGCATAATTTGGGGAGGAGGAGACAAAGAGCCTTTGAACATCACAATTATTAATAGAATACCTGCGATCTAAGCACAGTGGTCATTTACAGCTCTCTTTCACATTCATCTTCTCTGTAGAGCCTCACAACATAGGTAGGAAGTTTTTCCTGATTGCACAGAAAAAGAAACTGAATTTTAATGACAGTAAGTGACTTGTTCTAGGTCTCATCTGTCTTGTCCTCTGTTACATAATTCCTTCCCCTTGCAGCACAGAACCTCATACCTACTGTTAAACACCCCCATGGTTCTACTCCTAGGGTCATGCAGATTCCCTCTGGTGTGTTCTATTCTAAACCTTTCTGAGACTCCAGTTTATGTCCAGATATTTCTACTTGGACTGGCCCTTCAGCAGAGCTGTGTGTTTAGTCTGATTTGACCTTGAATTTACATTCAGACTTTCTGTCCTACAAAAGGCATTCAGATCGCCCCTCTGCTGAACTCTGACTCTCAAGATCCCAGCCAGGGTTCTGCATGACTACAGAAGGAGTTCAGATGCTTGCAGGCATTCTACAAATCTCTACTGTATCTGCATTTCTCCCAGCATGGACTTTGGAGCCAAGACTAAGCTACGATTAAATCTTGGCTTACAATTTCGTCCCTGTACATGCAGGGAAGGTCACTGCACCTCTTTGAACCTCTAGGTTCCCCTCTGTAGAATGAGGCTAGCATCTACCTGACAATTATTGCAGGGTTACTCAACACCAGCACTGGAGACTTCTTGGTCAGATAATTCTTTGTTGTGGCAGCTGTCCCATGCGTTGTAGGATGTTTAGCAACATCTGTGGTCTCTACTCACTAGATGCCAGTAGCCCCACAGTACCCCAAACTGTGAAAATCAAATATCTCCAGACATTGTCCCAAATTCCTTGCATGGCAAAATTATCCCTGGTTGAAAACTAATGGGCTATTGTAAGTATTAAAAATAATGTATATAAAATTTCTTGCACATAGTAAGTGCTCAGTAAAAGGAAGCAGTTGTTATCAGCATTATTATTACCAAGATGATGCAGCTAGGAAATGGCAAGGATGGGTCTCAAAATCATAGTCCCTTGCTTCCTGGTGTGGAGCTTCTAAAATGAGGGATACATATCACTTTTATGAAGTCTGGGAAATCAGTAATAAAGTAGGCATACCTCTGTCAAAAAGCAGAGGTAGTGGTTCATTTTTTAAAACTGGAAGTTAAAACATACTTTCACAAAAAAAACACATACAAATGGCCAATAGATATTCCAAAAAAAAAAAAAAGACATAAATTCCAATGAAAAGGGCCTCAACGTCACTAGCCATCAAGGACGTGCAAATCAAAACCACAGAGAGATACCATCTCACACCTGTTAGGATTGTTGTTTTTCAGTCACTAAGTCATATCCAACTCTTTGTGACCCATGAACTACAGATGGCTATTATCAAAAAGACAAGAGAAAAACAAATGTGGGCAAGGATGTGGAGAAAGGGAACCCTTATATTATTGGTGGGATTATAAAACGATGCTAGCATTATGGAAAATAGTATGATGGTTTCTCAAAAAATTAAAAATTTAACTATCGTATGAGCAAGCGATTCCTCTCCTAGGTATGTATACAAGAGAATTAAAGTCCGTATATGAGGAGTACCAGCACACTCATGTACACTGTAGCTCTATTTAGTACTATTCATAATAGCCAAGATATGGAAACAACAGAAATGCCCTTCAGTGCATAACTGGGCAATAAAATATATATACACACGAAAGAATATTATTTAGCCACAGGAAAGAAGGAAGCCCTGCCATTGGCGACAACATGGATGAAATTGGAGAGCTGGATGCTAAGTGAAATAAGCCAGAAAGTGAAAACTAGTATTGGATGATATCACTTATATGTGGGATAAAAAGAAAAGAAAAAGTTGATCTCATAGAAAAGGATACTAGATCGGTGGTTACCAGGGTCTAGGGAAAGGGGAATGGCATGATGAAGATCCAGTGTTACAAATTAGAAGAAGAAGTTCTGAGGATCTGATATACAGCACAGTGATTCTCTCTCTTGCCTCTCTCCTCCAGGCCAGTTACATATGCTTTTGCAACTAAGACCCCTTCCGTTGATTCAGAGAAACTTAAAAGGCAACACTCAAAGACCAAAAATGTCTGGTCCATTTTCCAGACTAGTTTTGCTAGTTCAGGAAGGCAGAGGAGAAAGTAGGGAAGGGGGTCTTAGTATATGTTTTCATGCCTGCAGAGGCCATCTTCATGAACTGTTGTGCCCCAGCCTAGAGGAAGCAGCAAGCAACAAACCATGTGGAAACCACAGTCTGGCTTCACAGGGGCCAAGGCGTCCACTGGGCTTGATCCACTGTGTGATAAATGCCGCTTTGAACTGTCATTCAAGCTTTTGTGTATCTCTTCAGTTTGGTAGGAAAAGCATGCAACAGGCCCTATAAAAGTGGCAAGCATGTTGAGTAAGTCACTGAGTGAAGGCAGCAAGATGGAGGAGGGTCACCAAGCACTTAAAGCACTCCAACATTACTGGGGGTCCTGAAGAGTGCCCCTTTCCTCCCGCACACCCCTGCCTGCCCGCCTGCCCCTTGCTGCAGTTCCAGAACAGAGGGAGGAGCTCCCTACCAAGGAGCCCATCAGCTAACCAGGTAGCCAGCCATTAGGAGCCCTCCAAGGGCAGATTGTAGGATGGAGCGACACCCAAACACCATTGGGAAGAGAGATGACTACAGGGGAATGGGACTTATTTTAAAAGGAGGAGGAGAAAGAGAGAAAAGGGAAGCAGCAGCAGTGCTGAGCAAAAAAATAATAATAATTTACTTGAACTCTTTGTTTTTATTCACTGTAAGTACATATATACATGAATTTATTTCTTTCCTGTTCTTTGAACTGTAGCAGGTTCACAGTGTTCTATCAGTTTCAGGTATGCACATAGCAATTCAATATTTTTACAGATGATACTTCACTTAAAGATATGATGGGGCTTCCCTGGTAGCTAAGCTGGTAAAGAATTCACCTGCAATGCTGGAGACCCCAGTTCAATTCCTGGGTCAGGAAGATCCCCTGGAGAAGGAATAAGCTACCCACTCCAGTATTCTTGGGCTTCCCTGGTGGCTCAGCTGGTAAAGAATCCACCTGCAATGCGGGAGATCTGGGTTTGATCCTTGGATTGGGAAGATCCCCTGGAGAAGGGAAAGGCTACCCACTCCAGTATTCTGGCCTGGAGAATTCCATGGACTGTATAGAACATGGGGTTGCCAAGAGTTGGACACGACTGAGTGACTTTCACGTTCACTAAAGATGTGATAAAACCCTGATTATATTTCCTGTGCTGCACGTGACATTTCTGTATCTTGTTTTTTTAATATACCTATTAGTTCACACCTTTTAATCCCCTTCCCCTGTCTTGCCCTTCCTCCAATCTCTTTCTCACTGATAACCGCGAGTTTGTTCTATGTATCTGAGTCTGTTTCTGGTTTGTTATATTCATTATTTTATGTTTTAGATTTCAGTGAGTGAAAGCTTGCAGTATTTGTCTTTTTCTGTCTGATTTACTTCACTGAGTGTATTATCCTCCAGGTCATCCATGTTGTTGCAAATGACAAATTTTCTTTCTCATTTATGGCTGAGTAAATTCCATCATATATATATATATATACCACAACGCCACATCTTCTTTACCCATTCATCTGTTGGTGGGCATGTTGTTTTTGATTAATGGCTCAGTCACATCTGACTCTTTTGAGATCCCATGGATGGTAGCACGTCCAGGCTCCTCTGTCCATGGGATTTCCCAGGCAAAGAATATTGCCCTGGGTTACCTCTTCCTTCTCCAGGCAATCTTTCTGACTCGGGGACTGAATCCATGTCTCCCGCATTAAAGGAAGAGTCTTTACCACTGAGCCACCTGGAAAGCCCCTGATGGACAATTAGGGTGCTTTTATATCTCGAGTATTATAAATAATGCAAATTCACTGGGGTGCATGTACCCTTTTGAATTCTTATTTTTGTTCTCTTTGGATATATATCCAGGAGTAGAATTGCTAGATCATATGGTAGCTATATTTTTAGTTTTTTGTAAAACCTCCGTACTGTTTTTCATAGCAGCTGCATCAATTTACATTCCCAACAACAGTGTCACTTTTCTCCACATCCCTGCCAACACTTATTATTTGTTGTCTTTTTGCTGACAGCTGTTCTGACAGATGTGAGGTGATATCAATTGTGATTTAGATTTCATTTCCCTGCTGATTAGTGATGCTAAACATTTTTATATCTTCTTTGGAAAAATGTCTATTCCAGTTTTCTGCCTACTTTTAGATCAGTTTTTTTTTAATTATATTGACTCTTATGAGTTCTTTATATATTTTAGAAACTAACCCCTTTTCAGACGTGTTTGACATTATTTTTTCCCATTCAGTAGGTTGTCTTTTCATTTGTGGATGGTTTCCCTTGCTGTGCAAAAGGAAGCATTCCTGTGCAGTCTGCGTGTATCCAGTGGCTTTGATGGGAGAGCTGGACATGAAGTGAGCACAGGCTGTGTCTCACCCCGGAGTGTGCTGGCAGCTGCCACCTTGGTGGGAGGTGGGGCTGGAGCTGGAGGGGCTAGCTCCACAGCCGGGGGCAAGCCTGGGTTTCTCCTGTGATCCATGGCTACCATTGCTTTATCACAGAACAAGACCCAGCGGCCTCAAGCAGGTGCCCTGGGGAGCGGGGTTCCTCCCGGGTGTTGTGGTTTAGGTTATAGTTTCTGCATTGGTTTAGGATGTGGTGGTGGCCTCAGAGCTTGGGGCTGCCTTTCTGCACCAGGTCACTTTTTCTCCGGTAGGTACACCTTGACTAGAGGCGACATGAGGTGGAGGAGTTGACGCCACAGCACTGAGCTGCCCCCGCTTCTCCCAGTTGTGCACCATGATGCTTGCTCTGACAATATGGCTGGCAACAGCGGCTTCTGCCCTGGTCAGACACCAGGCCAGGCTCGGAGCCAGTTCCATTCCTTCCAAATACACACACTCCTGTTGGCAACAGCAGCCTCCACCTGGGAGGAGCACTGGAGTAAGAGGGGCTGGAGCGGGAACCCAGGCAAGGGCTGGGGTGTGCACTGGGGTGGTCCTGGCAGGCCAGCCAGAGCCCCAGGCAGTTTGCAATCCGCTGCCTCCTGCACTGCAACTAGGAGTAAGCAAGTCTGTGACTGGCTCTCTAAGAGCAGTCTTAGTTTCTTACAGCCCTCTGGAAAGCCCTGCGTGCTTTCAAACCAACTAAGGAGACTCCTCTTCCAGTGTCAGACCTCAGAGCTGGGGTGCCCAATATGGACCTTAACCCATCACTCGCCAGGGAGGAGCCCTGGGCCTGTGACATCCCCCTCTTCTTCTGTATCCCTCACTAGAGGTACGGGTCCCCATCAGATTGCTTCTCTTCCCTTTCTACCAGACTCCATGTGGATCTCCTTTTACAGCACTGGCTGTAGAAAAGCTGTTCTGCTAGTCGTCAGGTAATTCCAGAGAGAGTTGTTCTCTATGGAGTTGTAGTTTGGGATTTTTAAAATAGATACACTTATTTATTTTTGTCTGCCTGGGTCTTAGTTGTGGCATGTGGGATGTTCCATTGTGGAGTGCAGGCTCTTGGGGCAGCACGTGAGCTTCTCTCTGCTTGTAGCATGCAGGGTCAGTAGTAGCAGCACACAGGCTTAGTGGCCACGCAGCATGTGGCATCTTATTTCCCTGACCAGGGATCGAACCCTCATCCCCTGCATTTAAAGGCATATTCTTAACCACTGGACCACCAGGGAAGCCCCATAGTTATAATTTTGATGTGTCCATGGGGGCGGCGAGGGGAGGGGAGGGTGAGCCTAGTGTCTTTCTAGTCCACAATCTTGATTTCTAAACACTACTCTGTAAGTTAAAATACAGGTCTAAAGACATGTGTCAAACACCATGCTTTGAACTCAAAAGAATTCTATTCTTTTCAAGCTGGAAACTATGGTCCTCTGAGGCTCCCAGCCCATTACACAAATGAGGAAACAACCAGAGAGAGGGTTAACTGAGGTCATGAAGAAGGTGACAGCAAGCCAAAGCTGAGACCTGGATTTCCCACGCACCTGTTCTATGCCCTGATGCCTCCAAATACTGGAGGGAGGAGCCTGGTGTAATGGACTTAACTGTTAACTAATTGAAAGTTAGAGTGTTTAAGTGCTTTATTCAAGAAAGGGTATGGTTCTTGAAGCTATTAAACTTTGGGCCAGAAACACTAATGTGTAAACAGGAAGGCCTCAGGTGGGCCTCATACTCTCTTGCTTATCAGTCTGTGCATTTGTAAAATGAGAATTCCTGCTTCCTGAGCCTCATGGGATGCTCAAGTGTTGGATGGAGACGCTAGAGGAAACCTGCCTTGCTTGTCTCCCTCCCACACCGTTTCTCTGGAGTAGCCTCACGAGCCTAGATGGAAGGCTGAAAACTTGGTTTGTCAATCATTTCAGAAGCTACCTATCCTAAAGAAAGGAGCCTTTTGGGTCTTAAATAATCTTCAAAAAATTCTCTAGACTTGTGTGCACCCATCTGTAAACACACACACAATTCCTCTGAACTATGATAACCATCCCCATTTATTTCCCCTGCCCTCTTACCTACTTAACCTCACTGTTGTATGTACACAGCCCTGTGTCTCACAGAGGGCTTTACATCTGTTATATTGCATGGCCTTTGGAGACAGTCATCTTGGATGTGGCCCCCAAGTTCATGCTTAAATATTACTACCTTCTGAAAGCCTCAGACTCCTCATCTACTAAACCACAGTAGAAAATATAAAAGTTACACTGACCTCAGAAATTAGCTGTTAGGATTATATGATAACTTTATAATAATGACTAACATTTCTTGAGAATTTATACCGTGCTAAGCGATGGCACCCCACTCCAGTACTCTTGCCTGGAAAATGCCATGGTTGGAGGAGCCTTGTGGGCTGCAGTCCATGGGGTCACTGATGGTCAGACACGACTGAGCGACTTCACTTTCACTTTTCACTTTCACTCACTGGAGGAGGAAATGGCAACCCACTCCAGTGTTCTTGCCTGGAGAATCCCAGGGACGGGGGAGCCTGGTGGGCTGCCGTCTATGGGGTCGCACAGAGTCAGACACAACCGAAGCAACTTGGCAGCAGCTGCAGCAAGCACCATGCTAAGAATTAAGGGCTTGGGGTTACTTCTTTCATTTAAGTGGAGATCTCTAAAAATTCTCAGCAGAAGTACTCATCCCAGTGCTTGGCATGGAGTTATGCAACAGATAGATGTTAAGCTGCTCATATTCTCACTACCACAGATAACAATGACACTACTAATGGTTACAAGAAAAATCTGAGGAAGGGGGTGATTTTCAAAAGAAGTAACTGATTTTGTTAAGTTGCTTACCAAGACCACATCTTCTGCAAAATAATTGAGAGGGAGGTAGGGCAGGAGAAAGAGATAGAAGAAAGGAAATGGAAAGAAAAGTTCCACCCCCAAATAAAAAGTCATTAACACCAGCTAATTGGCAATGAATGAAACTTAGGAGTTCAGCATACCTTGGGTTTACTGTGGGTGGTTTCCACTGTGGGATCTTTCTCTGTAACCATGGCAGACGGCCTCCCTGAGCACCTGCTCACCAGCCCTGTTAGTAAATGTGACAAGAGAAGTTAATTTCATTTATGTCCTCGAATGGCATTGTTAAGCAGTCAGCTGTGCTGAATTTAACTCTCATTTCCTTGCTAGGACATTTCCCTTGAAACGAGGTGCCCTGCTGAAGAGCTTTTTAGCCAAACACAAAATCATCTTTTGCCACATTCGATTCATAGGAGTCTGAGTTACTCTTTAGACAAATATTTACTAAACGTAAATTGTGTTCCAGATACCCTGCTGGGCATTAGCTATCAGGAGATATAGGACAAACCCTTGATGACCTCAGAAGCTATTTTAGACAAACATGGAGACCTGTGTACTGCTAACCAAGGATGCTGAATGTTAATATGGGGCAGTAGGAGCCACAGGTGGATTCTAAGTGGGAGATTATAGGAGACAGTAGCAGGGATCCCTCCTGAGATACAAGGATGTTCTAGCAGTGATCCAGGCAAGAGAAGACAAGTGGGGAGACAGGATAGGGACATCCAGAAGAACAAAGCTTGGTGATCAATGGCATTTGGCTAGGAAGGAAGGCGAAATAGTAAAGGAAGTCTATAAGGAGAATCCCTTGCTCCTTCATTGCAGTCATTGAACAAATATTCACTAAGTTACCTATTATGTGGCAGGCCACATGCTGGAGGCTAAGAATAGAGCAGTAAAGCCCAAAGATAAACGCTAGGACAGGTAAGGGAAGGGGCCATGGAAGCCCAGAGGAAGGGTTCCTGCTCCTAAAAGGACACGATATCCAGGAGACATCTGAGTCAAAGCAACCTAGCTGAAAAGATAGAAAACAGAGAGAGTAGTGCAGACAGGGAACAAAGACCCCGGGCCAGGAAGCTCCACGATGCTCCAGAGACCGGATGAAGCTCAGTGTGGATGATATGGAGGAGGATGGGAAGAGAGGGAAAGTGAGGATCAGAGGTGTGTCTGCAGGAAGGAGGGGAAGAAGGAGAGAATCACCTCTTTTCCCCACCCCACCTTCCCGTGATCCCCAAAGAGAACCTGTCTGGAGATGGAGTGACCACAGGAGTCTCTTTGCCATCCTAGCTTCTTTTCCTTGTCTTCCCCGTTTTCACGCGCTCGCTCTCTGACACACACACACACACACACACACACACCCATGCTTTTCTCCACTTCTAGGCCTCTGTACCTGCTCTCCTTCTTGCCTGCAGTGCAGTTTCCCAGGAGCTCCGGGCCACTGTTCAACAAACATTGTGCCTCCTCTGAAATCTTTCCAGACTGAACAGGCTGAGTTCAGTGCTTTCTCCACGATGCTCCTACAGCCAGGAACTCCCAGGCTATCGTGATTCTGGCTTGTCCATTGGTCTGTCCCTCTGGACTCAGAATTCCTTGTGGGCAGAGCACATGTGCCCCGGATGTCTCTGTATCCAGCTCAATGCCTGGCATAGTTGATGCTTATAAAAATGTTTGTGGATAGAATGCATAAATCCATAGCTCATGTTTCTAATAATAATAGAAAACACATTATTGTCCCATTTAAGTCTTGAATATCCCTGGGTCACAGACAGTGCCAGCTTAGGATATGCTATTGAACTACCCTGGACTTATACAAGGATGGAGCTAACAATAATGGATGCTTACTGCATGCCACACAGACTTCGAAGTGCTTTATGTTTATGAACTCATCTAATTTTCACAAGAACTCCATATGCCCTTGACAAGTGAGGAAGGCAAAGCACAGAGAGGTGAAGTCAGTCTTCCAGGGCCACACTGGTAAACGGTGAAGCAAGTAAACGCTGGAGGTAGGATCCAAACCCCAGCAGTTTGCCTCCAGATTGGTGCAGCCTTATCAAAGCAACTTCACATCTGTCATCTGTCCCAATTCATTTATCAGGAAACAACAATATGTACCCCTTTGTTATAGATGGAGAAACCAAGGGTCAGAGAAATCAAGTTGTTAGTTGTGGCATCCAAAGGAGAAGTAGCTGAGATAACATTCTCATCCAGCCACTGTCTGCACCATGCTTGGTTTCTGAATACGCCTGAAGAAAGCACAACTCCCCCTGAGATCTGTGCCCTGGGCCTTATCCCACACACCATCTTGGGAAGCTCTTCTGAAGGAGGGGAGGATAGGAAATCTAACGCTTGTTTGGGCTTCCCAGCCGGCTCCGTGGTAGAGAACCTGCCTGCCAATGCAGGAGACGTGGATTCAGTCTCCGGATTGGGAAGATCCTCTGGAGGAGGAAATGGCAACTCTCTCCAGTATTCTTGCCTGGAAAGTTCCATGGACAGAGGAGCCAAGTGGGCTGTAGTCCATGGGGGTCACAAAATGTTGAGCACAACTGAGTGACTAAGCATGAATGCTTCTTCAATATACAACCTAGAGGCAGAACTAGGCGCTCTAGTTTCCTTCTTTGGATCCCAGCATGATTCCCTGTTGCTTTCCAAAGTTGGAAGGGGGTAGCATGCTCCAAGAAATTGTTCCCCCTCAGACATGTACCCCCACCCCAGCATAGAATAGAAAGAAGGAGCCATTAGAAGCTAAGAATTTTTTATTTCTGCTGGCAAATAAGATAGCTCGATTATCTCTCTGAGGTTGCCATTTGTCTCTAATGCATATTTCTGTTGCTTGAGGAGGATTTGTGTCTTGAGTGACCAGAGCATCGCATTGTGAGCAACACCATTGATCTCAGAGCCCTTCATGGAAACAGACCTCTAGTTCCTTATGAGTACAGAACAGTCTTGCTTCTCTTCGTTTTCTTTAGCTTCCACTGGAACTCAACCAAAGAGAGGCAGGGTCAAGCTCTTGCAAATGTAATCATTGGAAAGAAGTACTCTTATCTCAGTGTCTTTAAATGTTAACAGACACATAATTTTACCACAGAGGAAACTTTGAAGTGCTGAAAACGAAAGCCGGGGAAAGGTACCCAAACATATCCTTCATTCCTATATGTGACTTGGATACAAACATTGGTTTCAGGTTGAAACTTGGTGGCAGAGAAATATTTTAACAAAAGTAATTTGAAGCAATAAAGAAGGCAGTTTGCCATTTTTATATAAGTAATAGAAGTTCAAAAAAGGCAACTAAGAAAAAAAATCAAAACATTATTAGTTTGGGGATTGTTATTGTACCCTCATAACTAAAAGAATAAAAAGCTCCACTTTTTTTCAAGGGTGAAATCTCCCAGACAGTTCTAAGCATGGACAGCCACAAATAAAGCCAACCGAAAAGATTTAAGATGAATAATTCTGATTCTCATGTCTGGGGCATGGAGTTAATAGTAAATAATGAAAGCAAAGTGTGTCCATATATGTTTTAAAAGCAGGATGTATTGAGCATTTGTAATACACTAGGAGCTAGAGGACAAGATGAAAAATAAAGAGAAAAAGGAAGATAGTCTGTTCACTGTCAAAAGAGGCTAAAAGCCATACACACATATAATAGAAGGCACCGAAGTAAAAACGAGCAGTTCTAAGTATGGGGGTGGGTGGGGTGGAAAGAGTGCCCGCTTTGGAATCAGAGAGACGCGGGCTGTTTCCAGATGCCATCCTGTGTGATGGGGACGAAGGATGTTAGGCCTCTGAGCTTCAGGTGACACTCCTACAAACAGAGATCATGTGCCTCACAGGGCCGTGAAGAATGAATCCTGTGTGAGACAGGTGGAGCACCTTTTCCTTTGTTTGGCCCACTGCAGGCCTCCAGGAACTGATTTCCCAGCCCTCTGCTCCCCTGGGATGTGAGTGTGGTGCTAGCTGCTGCGATGCTCAGATAGCAGGCTTCTCCTCCTTGCCATGATGAAACAGAAGCCAAACAAGAGAAAAACCAGTTTCCAGGGGGGCATGACTCTGTGTCCAAGGCACGGTCCCCACAGCAGGTTAATTTCTTCAGAACAGCTGAGTGGGGTTGGGGCCTGTGTTTACCAAAAGGCCTAACAAACAAGGTTCATACCTGATATTGTATGAAGCTACCCCCAAATGCCACATTTAACAGGGGCAAATGAAATACTGGTATTCTTTGTTGTGTTTAATACTGCTTTCTAAGCTTTGTATAACACAATACACAGGACACTACTTTTACTATTCTTATCAAATATTATTTTGTTTACTGAATGGATTCTTGAAGAGAAGGCTCTTTCGGGGAATTAAAATAGGAAGGGCTGGATGAGAGGCCATAAGGAAACATCTGGAGTTTTCCCCCAGAGACAGCCTGCATCTGAATTCAGAAGTGAGAGTTCACCCAGGACTGGAGAGGATACAGAGCTGAGGAGGAATCTCCGAAGCTCAGAGGACACCTGCACTCCAGCAATCTGCAGCAGTCTGCAACCTCATGCAATTTTCCTGCTGGAATGGCCTTAAATGATGACTGACAGGAGGGTAATCAAAAAAGAACACTGAACGTGATTTGCCATGAGGATCATCGTTAGGGGAGCCCCGGGGGGACACCTGTAACTGCAGCGGTTGGTGTGGTGCCACGTGAGTGCTTTATATAATTTACTGTGTGTAAGCCAGGCACATACACAGTGTCCTATGAAGCAGGCAGAGGAGAAAACTCGAAGAGAGGCAGTAGAAGAGCCAGGCGTCAAAAGCCAGTTTGACAGACATGGAGTGTGGATTTCTGCTATGGCACTGTCCATACATGTGAACTTGCTAAGCCTCAACTCCCTCATTTACAGAAAGAAGATATAGGACATCATACTGCAGTCCTGACGCAAATATTCCAGATGGTCACCATCACGTCTAGAACAATCCTTGGTTTGGAATCACAGTAGATGGTCTACAAAGGTACATAGTAGGTCCTAAACTAAAATGATGGATGGGTGGATGAATTGATGGATGGATGGATGGATGGATGGTCAGCTACACTACCGTAAACTTGGTAAAATACAAAAGATGGCAACTGAACATTCAACTAAGGGTCTTTCCGTTTTCATTTTACCTTTAAAAGAGCCCTGACAGAGGTATAAGATATCTATGATTGGTCCCATTTGAAATATGAATCAACCTGAAGCTGGATTTCAAATAATCTTCCCCAAGCTCATTCAGCTAATCTGATTATCCAACTACTACTAATTGAGCACCTACTCTGTGCCAGGTACTGTTCTAACCCCTGAGGATACAATATGAAGACAGATTAAAAAAAAAAAAAAAAAAACTCCCCACATGGAGCTTACATTCTCCTCAGAGTAGGTGGAAAAAACCATAGGCAGAACAATTAGTGTACATGCTTGGTACCTTGAAGAGCTTGGACAAGGGCAGTTATGAAAATCCCTGACACTGCAAGATCACCTTGACGGCCCTGGAATCCAAGACTGTGCCTCTCTACCACCCACAGATGCCCGAGTAACAGGATCAAATGCCCACAGCCTCAGCAACCACTTTCTGAACTCAATTTCATTTCTCTTAAAATTGCACATTTAACTGTGGCCTGCACGTGGCAGGGGTGATGCCAAAGTGCAGAGGTCCCTCGCTCTGTTAAAGCCTGATCCCTGAGAAGAGCTGACCTCAGGGCCTTCCAACCAGTGGGGAAATTGAGGTCACTCTTTGCTCTGCTGTGTCACATTAGTTGTGCTGTGGTTTTATAGCTTCAAGGAAGTGAAGCAGATAGAGTCCCTGACCTTGGGTGTTGACAAGCTAAAGAATAAAAAATATGCCCCAGGCTGCATGTGGTATCTAGCAAATATCACAGCATGGCTAAAGGCCTGATGCTGGCCACCACTGAAAAGCAGCGACAGTATGTCAGCACTGATATCGTGATGATGACTGCTTTGTGAAGCGCTTAGTCTACACCCAGGCCTATAATGAGGGATGCATGCCACGGAGGAGACATGAGCTGAAGCATCTGTAAACCAAAGACAGACATAACATCCTTACCTCCTAATTATCTCTTAATATCAATAACCTCAGATATGCAGAAATACCACTCTAATTGCAGAAAGTGAAGAGGAACTAAAGAGCCTCTTGATAAGAGTGAGAGAGCAGAGTGAAAAAACTGGCTTAAAACTCAACATTAAAAAAACTAAGATCATGGCATCCAGTCTCATCACTTCACGGCAAATAGATGGGGGAAAAGTGGAAACAATGACAGATTTTACTTTATTGGCCTACAAAATCATTGTGGATGACTGTGGTGACTGCAACCATGAAATTAAAAGATGCTTGCTCCTTGAAAGAAAGGTCATGACAAACCTAGACTGTGTACTAAAAAGCAGAGACATCATTTTGTTGACAAAGGTCCATCTAGTCAAAGCTATGGTTTTTCCAGTAGTCATGTATGGATGTGAGAGTTGGACCATCAAGAAGGCTGAATGCTTTTGAACATCAAAAGAATTGATGCTTTTGAACTGTGGTGCTGGAGAGGACTCTTGAGAGTCCCTTGGACTGCAAGAAGATCAAACCAGTCAGTCCTAAAGGAAATCAACCCTGAATATTTATTGGAAGGACTGATGCTGAACCTGAAGCTCCAATACTTTGGCCACCTGATACAAAGAGTCGATTAATTGGAAGAGACCCTGATGCTGGGAAATATTGAGTGCAGGAAGAGAAGGGGTTGACAGGATGAGATGATTGGATGGCATTATCAACTCAGTGGACATGAGTTTGAGAGAGCTCCAGGAGATAATGAAGGACAAGAAAGCCTGGTGTGCTTCAGCTCATAGGGTCACAAAGAGTCGAACATGACTGAGCAACTGATCACCAACAACTCTTCAGCTGACCAGCTTAGACTCATCCATTCTCTCATCTGAAATGCTACCTCCTAACATTTGGTGTTACCTCCCTAAATTCTAAGGCTAGGTTGGTGGTTATTCCCAAGTACTTTCATATAACTTGGCCTTCCTGATCAGTAAACATTATCTGAACAAGTAATTGAATGTATGCATGTAAATGAATCAGACTGTCTCCCAAAGACTCAGTGGCGAAGTAGAATCCTAGAACATCTGTCTCTCATCTTTCTCCTATTCACTGCAGACTTAGATCTGCCCAAGACGTGAGTGTGCTCACTCACATTTGGGGGTTGTTGGACGGTGCCTTTGCCCTGAGCACTGTGCAGCCCATCGGCTTTTCCCTCCCGGGAGTTTATTCCCATCCTGGGTTTGTACCTATAAGTTTCAGTCAGTAGAGCTGGACCTCTGCAGATGATTCCTTGTCCTTTCTGCTCCAACTCACAACTAGGGCTTCTATGTGAATTTTGTTCCCTGGGAGAATGTTTTGACTCTTCCTGATGAGTTATAAAAAGCACAAGGCTCTCTGTGTTATTTTCCTGGTAGGGGCATCAGGGTAGAAGTCTAAGCAGTCCTCTGCTACTGGAAATAGACTTGCAAAATCGTGAAGTAGTCATGGTGGAAAGCCCCTGAAGATTCTCCAAGTCCATGCCCCTTTATTTTATATATATATATCTTGCTTTCTTCCTTCTTTTCCTCCCTCATTCCATCCTTCTATTTTTCCCTTCCTTCCTACACCACCTATTGTGGATCAGGCAGTTCTCTCAGAATTGGGAATTTAATCAAGCAGAAAACATCAGTCAGCTTATAGTACATCCAGGGCTTCCAACAAGTAGCCAGACCGTAATGACACTGTGTGCTGGGTGAGGAGCTGTTGGTTTATTCATTTGTTTAGCTGTTTCAGGACGTGCAACACAGACATAGGAAGTCATGGGCCCCCATTTTTGTGAAGCAGTTGTGTTCTACTGAATGATTTGTCCTCATTTGGAATGTCAGTTAAGACTAAGAAAATCAAAATTTGTGTTCAGCAAAGTTAATATGAGAGAAGTTAATATGCTTCATTGCTTGATAGTTTGGCCCTGGGTCCAGCAAACAGTAGATATTAAATAAATAACTGAGACAATCTCACCTTGTTCCTGACACCATTTCTCACCTTGTGTGTATTTACTAGTCTTTCTTGCAAATGCCTTCTGGCTTCACCAAAAACATAAGTGCCACATCAAGAGCTGAAAAGAGAGAGAGCAAACATAGTAAGTGACAGATAATACACCAGGCCTTCTGCTGCTTACTGGGTGTCATTTATTCTCAGCTATGGCCTCTAAATTGCATATACATTGCCCTATTTTTCAGATGAAAGACCTTAAGGCCCATAGAGGTTCTGTGCCTTCCCCCGATGTCACACAGCTGGTAAATGTGAAGCCAGCTGGGCTCCATCTAAAGCACTCTCTAGTTGTGTACCATGGGATCTAAACAACCCACATTCTGGAATTGGCTTTCACAGCTTTATGGGAATAAGAATTCCACCTTTTTAGGTGACCACTTAAATGAGTCAGGGATGATTTTTATGTTTAAATTCTGGTCTTTATGTTAAAACGATGAATCTCATTACTTTAAATGCATGACCAGTGTTCAACCAGGCCTTTTGAATAACTATACTTAAAACTCACCTCTGTTTTATTGTTTAAATTTACATCTCCAAGGCACTTTTTCTGTATGATTAAGAAGGCTCTTTGTGTCAGCTCTCAAATTCTGGCAGTGCTGAGTTTTGGTCATCTCTCATTTTGATGTTTCCTCTTCACTTACATCGTGTTTTGGCACATGACCCCCCCCTTCATCTTGGAACCACTGCCCAGAAGAGTCTCCCACAGTCACTTGAATCACCCTTGAGGTGAGACCATTATACTCGGGTTTGTTGAGGAAGCAACCCTAATCTCCATCCCCACCCCCAGCATATTAGTTGGGTCACTTGACTTTATAGAAACCAGCCTGTGGTAGCTTAAGCAAAGAGTGGGATTTATTATAAGAAAAAGAATTTCTCTCATGAAAAAGAAGGTCAAGGACATCCCTGGTGGTCCAGTGGTTAAGAACCCACCTGTCAGCTAGGGAACATGGGTTCCATTCCTGGTCCAGGAAGATCCCACATGCTGTGGAGGAACTAAGGCCATGTGCCACAATTACGGAGGCTGTGCTCTAGAGCCTGTGAGACTCAACTACTGAACCAGCGTCCCTAGCACCCATGGTCCACAACAAGAGAGGCCACCGCAATGGGAGACCCAGGCACCTCAACTAGAGAGTAGCCCCTGCTCAAAGCGACGAGAGGAAGCCACCACACAGCAACAAAGACCCAGCACAGCCTAAAATCAATCAATCAATTAAAAAAAAAAAAAGGTCAGGATAGGAAGCGAAGCTCACAGTGCTGCTTGGACTTCCTCCACCACTCATCTCTGCCTCTGTCTACACGGCCACCTTATTCTTCTCCCTCGAGGACTGGCTTTCTTTGGTTTCTATTTAGGGGGAAAAGACATGGTCATTTCGAGCTTCCAAATGTGTAAATTACAATCCAGCCACCTAAAAAAATCTCATTCTCTGGGTCCAACTTTCACACTGGAAATCAAACAAGTCAATCCTAAAGGAAATCAACCCTGTATATTCATTGGAAGGATTGATGCGATGCTGAAGCTCCAATACTTTGGCCACCTGATGCAAAGTGCCAACCCGTCGGAAAAGAGCTGATGCTGGGAAAGACTGAAGGCAGGAGGAGAAGGGGACGACAGAGGTCGAGGTTGTTGGATGGCATCACTGACTCAACAGGCGTGAGTTTGAGCAAACTCCAGGAGATGGTGATGGACAGGGAAGCCTGGTGTGCTGCAGTCCATGGGGTTGCAAAGAGTCACATATGACTGAGCAACTGAATAACAACAACAAACTTTCAAACTGCTGGAGAAAGAACTCCAAGTCACAAATGATAGTGCTTGGCACAAGCAGTAGTGGCCTGAAAGGGTTTATTTTTTATCAGAGTGACTGCTTCAGGTCTAATCTATGAAAGTGAGTGGGCACGGAGGTGGGCTTAAAGAGAGAATTGTAAACTGACCAGACCCTGAAATAAGTCTGGCATTTTCCCCTTATTAAATTATCCTTTTTCTCAGAAGTCTGCTGACAATGAGGGAGAGGAAGCTAGAATCAGAGACTTAGAGATCACAATGACTGTTTGCCTCTACGAGAAGTTGGCAGTAACTACCACAAAGGCTTCCCTGGCGGCTTCGAGGGTAAAGCATCTGCCTGCAAAGCGGGAGACCTGGGTTCAGTCCCTGAGTCGGAAGATCACCTGGAGAAGGAAATGGCACCCCACTCCAGTACTCTTGTCTGGAAAATCCCATGGACTGAGGAGCCTGGGAGGCTGCAGTCCACGGGGTTGCAAAGAGTCGGACACGACTGAGCGACTTTTCACTTTGACCACAAAGGCAGGAGCCACACCCATCTGTTCATAGCTTTGTTCTTAGTGTCCAGCCTGGTGCCTGGCACTCAATGAAAATGGGAGGTCTGCTAATTAAACCATTCATAAAACTCAAGGAGAAGGTATTATTCACTACACCCCCTACCTGCTGCTAAAAGAGTAACAAATGAAGGAAAGGAGATGAGGGAAGTTATTTCCCAAGTTAACATATCAGAGATAGCACTGGAGGGTACTCTCTGCCATATTGGCCCATAGCATTCGTCTTGCTCCAAGTGAGGATTAGATAAGTATTTTCAGTGTCTAGGATGTTGTAAGTGCTGCTAGTACTTGGAGAAATCTTTTTAAGGATTTTGAGGCCAGTCCTGCATATAATCCAAGAAGTTGTACATATTTTAAAATATATGTTTGCAATGGAAGAGCATTTCTCATATAGACAAGCTTTAAAAGCTGAGCAATTTCATGAGTTTTAAATGATTAAAGACTCTTCTCTATATAGAAATCTACATATGCCAGAAATCTACACCCTTTTGTTTCCTCGAATTGTCTAAATCTTTGAAATGGAAATATTTTCAAAATATATCTACTTGGGGTAGATATATATCTATATATATTATAGATGTTATATATATAATATATATAATTAAATATATATAATATATAAATAAATATAATACAAATATTATATTATACATATCTATATATATTGTATATTTATATATATTAGATATATATCTAATATATCATAGAATATATTTGTAGAATATATTAATTTGTTTTATTTTCTGTTATGTGTGTTAATAACTGTGTTTATTTGGAAGGTGGTATACTCACCTGGACTTTATGTTTCTTCGTTAAGTGGAAAAGAGATAGTAGTTCTAGGATGGGATAGGGCAAAAAAAAGGAAAGTTGTCAATACATGAGTCTGGAGCATGAGTTCTCTTGCTAAATTGCTATTTGTTCTCATTCAAGCAACTTTACTTATAATGAGAAATTGGACTCAATGATCTCGAAAATGTGCTTATATTCTATTGTCTTACAATTTTTCAACCAAAAATTATTTATTGATGAAAATAATTACCTGGGAAGAAAATCTTTAAGATAGTTCTAAGAATTAGAAAAAGTTTTTTGGGGGGAAAAGTCATCTTATTGTGGAGTTGTTTAAAACAGGAGAAATTATAGAGATAACCTAAATATCTAATACCAGAAAACTGGCCACAGAAATTTGTGGTCTTTTCCAGAGAGGATGAAGTAAAGTGATCTAAAATGTTGATGTTGGAACATGTAGAAACCTGGAATTTGTATAAACATAACCACACATTGAATGGCTATGAGCAAGGGCATGACATTGGCTATAATATAACACTGGACTCCTGTGCTTTAGTAAAACACAGGGTCTAAAAGTAAGAAGGAGTAAACCTTGGGGTAAACCACACTTGAAACAGGAGCCAATTGGAGGGTGATCAGAGAAGGCATAAAGGATGGTGAGGGAACCAGAGTGCCCCATGAGGAAAATCTGGAAGAACTGGGGATGTTCAGGTAAAGAAAGAAGCTAAGTGATCTGCACTCCTCCAGAGCTGTCATGAAAAAGGGAGTAGACTGGGATGTAGGGTCACTTGGAAAGAATTAGGACCAGTGAACGGAAGATGCCAGATCAATCGTAACCTGAAAGATCAAAGAGTGTTTTTACAGCTCAAGAGCAGAATGTGTTGCCTCTGGAGAAAGCAAGTCCCCCGTCATTAGAGACGAGTGGTATGAGTCTGCAGAGATGGAGATGGAGACAAATCTAAAGGACTGGACAGGGGAGATCAAGGAAGGACAAAGGACATTTCAGGTTGTAGCTGTGAGCCTTGGTGGCCTCAAGAACTCTTGGAAAAGCAGATTGAAGGCAGGAAGTCCAAGGAGAGGAACTCACATGATTCTTTATCCATAGGGTAACTCTCAATGGCCTTTTTTAAAAAATATTTTTTATAGGAGTACGGTTGCTGTACAATGTTGAGCTAGCTTCTACTTTACAGCAAAATGAATCAGCCATACATATACATACGTCCCCTCTCTTTGGGACTCCCTTCCCGCTCAGGTCACCACAGTGCGTTAAGCAGTTCCCTGTGCTATGTGGTGGGTTCTCATTAGTTACCTAGTTTATAGATAGTATCAATAGTGTGTATATGTCGATCCCAATCTCTCAGTTCTTCCCACCCCACCTTTCCCCCTTGTTATCCATCAATTTATTCTCTACATCCGCGTCTCTTTTTCTGCTTTGCAAATGAGATCATCAATACCATTGCCTTCTTATTCTAGACCTACTAAAGCCACTAACACAAGCCAGAAGCTATCTGCTTCTCCCATAATTTTATTTGTATTACCATGGTTTCTTTTCACCCTCGTATTATCATCCGCCTTTACAGAGAAATTCTTGAAAGAGTCTATTGCCACCATAATGAGCTCAAATAAGTAGATACATCTAGGACAAATGGGTAGAAGAGTTTAGATGTTTGATTTTTTTTTTTCACTTATAGAAGCAGCATTGATTCACTAAAGAAAATCATTAAAAAATAATCTAAAGAAGTTTTTTTTTAATCTATAATTCAAATATACAAGTGACCAAAGTTAACATTTTGGATTTTCCTTCTCATCTTGTTCTTTTCCTTTGTAGGACATAGATTCAATTTGACATAAAAGGGGTCTTTCTGTGTTAGATCTTCCAATAAATTAGCAAGTTAAACATTTCAGTGAAAATGCTGAGGAAGGTGCCATCTGCCATCTTTAGAAGAAAAGATGATCTAGATCAGGAGTTGAGAGACTTTTCGTGTCAACAGCCAGATTGCAAATATTTTAGACTTTCCAAGTCAAACAGTCTCTTCTACAACTAGCCAACTCCGCTGTTGTAGTGGAAATGCTGCCATGGATAGTCTGTAAGCAAATGGGTATGGCTATGAGCCAATAAAACCTTTATTTATTGAAAGACGCAGTGAACTGGATTTACCCCATGGGCTAGAGTTTGTCAACCTCTTAAGTTAAACCAAATGGCCTCACTAAACCGAATAGCCTATTGGCCTTTAATAGCTTCAAAGCTCTTATCATAAAAAAAACCCAAAAGCTTCATTTAAAACTAAGAACATTCATGTCAATGTATGGCAAAAAACCACTACAATATTGTGAAGTAATTAGCCTCCAATTAAAATAAATTAATTAAAAAAAAAACTGAGAACAGTTCTGGCAGACTCCTGTGGTCATACAAATCGGGTCAAGTTCAAGAAAGTCCACTAAGATAGGTCTCCTCAGGCAAACTCCAGATGTGGAAATTAAGCCAGGATCCCCAGCTAGAAAACTGAATAATGAATAGTTTTGAGAATGGAATAGGTTTAGAGAATCAAGACAAATCATTTATACCATTTGATGACAGAATCTAGGCAAGAACAGAGAGTGAATATACGTAATGAATTTAGCACAGTACCCAGTATATAAGTGCTTGATAAATAGTAACTAAATGATTTGCTTGTTCTATCACATGCTTATTCTCTGCCTATGTAAATTATGCATCAGACATGCATTAAACATTTATTGTATGCCTGGAACTTGGCTAGGTACTGACCATATGACAATAAATAAGATACATAACAAAACAAAACAATATATAAAGACCAGATCCTGATAAATTATCACAATCTATGCTGTTAAACTGGAGAAAGCAATGACAACCCACTCCGGTACTCTTGCCTGGAAAATCCCATGGATGGAGGAGCCTGGTAGGCTGCAGTCCATGGGGTTGCTAAGAGTCGGACCTCACTGAGCAACTTCACTTTCCCTTTTCGCTTTCATGTGTTGGAGAAGGAAATGGCAACCCACTCCAGTGTTCTTGCCTGGAGAATCCCAGGGACCGGGGAGCCTGGTGGGCTGCCATCTATGGGGTCACATAGAGTCGGAAACGACTGAAGCAACTTAGCAGCAGCAGCAGGAGGCTGTTAAACACCAAGGCAGAATTAGAAATAAAGTGCTGTAGGAACGTGGTACACATGCCCTTGAATCAGCCTTGGGTGGTCAGGAGAGGCTTTCTGGAGATGATAACTGAGTAAGTTCTGAGCATGAATGAGATTGGGCTGGAAGAAGGCTTATGAGTACTAAGGAGGCATGTTCTTCAAGGCAGCAGGGTCCCCATACTCATGGATGGATGAGGGTGAGTGCTTGGTTTTCTAAGGATACATATGAGTTAGTGAGGCTGGGAAGGAGATAGCAAGTTGGAAAGGCAAAGAGGCTAAAATCAGGTCCTGCAGGACCCCAGAAATCTTGGTAAGGAGTTTGCCTTGACCTTCAAAGTGGGGAGCTCTTTTCAGCAGAGAAGTACCTTGATGGTATCTGCATTTTTGAAAGCCCAATGAAAGTGCAACTTATGGTATATTAAAAGGTATTCATCAAAACCCCGCTAGTTACTTCTTGCTGAGGGTTGGAACTGGCTTCTATCTGTGCAGTAGACATATGGGGTTTGGGCTAAAGAAGCAGAAACAAGGCAGTTCTAATACTCAGTCTTCCTTTCCTTCCCACCATATACCCACGTCTGCCTTGGGTTTCTGCCTTGGGTTCCACCAAAATGTACTCAGCTGAATTCCTTGCTCACAGATGCCTCCACAGCTACAGAAGTGATAACACTCTTCCTCATTCTCTTTACAGGACAGCCATTGGTTGAGCTTGGATTTGCCACAGGGACCTTCTACCCAGATAACGGTGATACTGGTGAGTTATATGGTTGTTTACTTCTCATGTGTCACCTTTGGTCATGAGCAGAGCTGTTGTCAGAGATTGATTTGAATGGTACTTTTTATTCTTGAGTCCTGTTGTATTCATGATTCTCGAACCTCCCGAGCTCGTAGCTTGGATATTCTGCTAGGCATATAGGTATTCAATAGACCTTCAGAGGTCAACTTTCTTTAGGCCACCAGAGCATTGCTGAAGAGTTGTGTATAAACCAAATATTTGTGAAGCAAATATAAAATTCACATCCTCTAGAGAAATTTTTTGTTTAAGGGAGTCCTGTTAAGATATGATAAATATAGCTGAAAAATTAATCGTCACTCCTTTTGTTTCTCCTTCAACAAGTGATCATCAGTTCACTCTGGAAGTGTACCTTCTGTTCAACAATGAAACTTTGCTGTCATAACTACTTTGGTTTTGAGATGTTGTTGAAATAATGATGACAAGATACAGTGTTTGCCCCAGATTGAGAAAAATCAAAGGGTAGATATTAAAATGAGATCTTTCAAAACTTCTTGAAAAGAGTTCTGACCTTCACATTAGCTGTATTCCCAGGGAAGAGCGGAATGTATTTCCAGACGTGTTGTCTGTTTTGGTCTCTTCTTCAGAGCATGTTTCATAGTTTTTGAGTGATGGACTGGGATACTGTTCTAGTGTTTTGTTTTGTTTTTTGAGGGAGTTTGATTTGGAGTTTTGTTTACCAGGAGGCACCTAGAGGTGTGTGATAAGAAGCTTGTCTTGTTTCTATAAAGAAAAGAGTTCATTCTGGAGACTAAGCTGTTTCTTGCTTTCAGCACAAAATATTCCTTGATGCGTAAATTGGGAATAATAAGAGTACTCAGAAGACACAGTTAACATAACACATTTTTTTTCGTACCCACACATTTTGCCTGTGCTACTAGCAATAATTTGGGGAAAACAGAAGCAGATTTGAAGAATCTAATTCACTTTACAATAATTGGTTTCTTTTTGTAGTTTTCTTTCCTTGTATTAACACTTTGTCCATGTTTCACTACCCCTTCATACACTACTAAAGCAACAATATTTGAATTTTTCTGGGGCAGCCATAATTTTCTCTCCTTTATCCCACTGATATATTTGGAGTCTTAGATCTTGCATTTTAATTTGGGGCTCAAAAAATGAAGCCATTGTATTCCTTCTACCAACCTGATCACATATTTCTCCATTCCTTCCTCATTTCCATCACCACACATTATAAATGTCTTTGTATTTTTACTTTTGGTTCTAAGCCAATTTCATTTCTATTTTCCCATCCAGTACAATGCAATCACACTTGGATGGTTGGCACATTGTGGAAAACACTGACGTACTTGAAATTTTTTCCATTTTTTTAACATCGTAAGAAAACAAATTTCAATTACATCTGAAAAATATATCGCATGCATCTTCAAATCCCAAAATGCCCCAGAAATAAATTGCAAGGAACTTTTATGGTATGTCCCTCAGCACACCTAGAAGGAATCATTTTCATCTCTACAATGCTGTTTAATCCAGTTCAGTTGTTAATATGTGACAGAGCATCACATGTCTCAGGGTAATTATTTATGTAAGAGGGAAATAGTACATTAATCTCATTTGGAGTCAGTTTTTACTTCTAGGGCAAATTGGATAGAATGACTTACCATAAACCCAACAAAAATATTTCTGTAAATATGCTATGAAACTATAGATAGATAATAGTGCTAGTGCTACAAGGATGATTACCCTTTTTGATGATGATTTTAGGCCTTTTTCCTCAGGCTTTTCAGTGCTCTGCTGGATCCTAGCTTCCGCATACAAGACTCAAAATCTGAAAGAAATAATCTAAGAAGCACCATCAGTGAATATCTTGTTTCACTTTAAGGCTAAAGTTTACTAGTTTGAGGACCAATAAATCTTTTCATATCTGGCATTTACCTTTAATGTTAAATGTGCCAGTAGCCGCTTGATGGGGCTACTATTTTATGTACTGATGTGACATGAATGCTACCAAAATTAAATTATCCTATAATATTCTGCAGTGGGGTTGCTATCACATACTTATTGTATTTTTCTTAGTTTGGACACCTTGAACCACTGACATCTATCTCTAAAATATATACCAATATCAGGAATATAAATTTTTCACTTCAGAGATACATTTCTCTCAGCCCTAGAAGACATAGGGTTCTAATTATTACTCTTGTGTCTTCAAAGATTCCTGCCAGAGTAGGCAACTTGGGTTTAGCCATTTGATAATGGATTCTCAGGAGACTAGGATTAAGGCAGGTGTGGAGGTGGCAAGTATCATATTTTATTTTTTTTTAACTTTGAAAGGCAGAGTCAGCTAGGAAATGGACCATTAATGCAGGTATAGTGTTTGGGGGTAGTTATTGATATACATGGAATACACATTTATGTGCAAATTAACTTTAGAAAACATAATCAATGGCATCAATATATCAACCCATATACACACCACTTATTTTAAGTGTCGTGAAAATTTGAGTCTGAAACTGCTTAGCACTTGGAATCTTTTGGCTACCTGCAGTCTTGCGTTGCCTTATGGGGTAAGCTTAGTCTTCATCCTTTTTGACACCTCTGCAAAAGACAGTGTAATTTAGCATTGAAACATGTATATTTCATATGTGAAATAGGTCACCAGTCCAGGTTCGATGCATGAGGCAGAGTGCTCAGGGCTGGTGCACTAGGATGACCCAAAGTGATGGGATGGGGAGGGAAGTGGGAGAGGGGTTCAGGATGGGGAACACATGTACACCCATGGCTGATTCATGTCAATGTATGGCAAAAACTGCTACAATATTGTAAAGTAATTAGCCTCCAATTAAAATAAATAAATTATTTTTTTTAAGTATAATTAAATGATACGTGGAGGGAGACCACTGTTTGATCTCCATCAGCTGTATGGTTAAATTCATAGCTTCTCCCCACCTTTTTGCTTAAGCAAATTATCTCTAGAGATTTCTCTTAAAAGTCAGCCTTAGCCTTTGACAGACAGACCACAGGCACCTAAGTGTTAGGTCTTCTTGCAACATGACTTGTCAACATCTACCTCTATTAGACTTGAAAATTATATGAATCACTTGAAGAGATTAGGTGATTTCCACTGCCTTTCATTGCACTGCCTGGAAAGTACAGGTCATTCTCCAGAAGTTATAACTTCTTGCTATAGTATGACATCCTCGTACAAGTTTTCTGGGGACATTTGGAGCAATTTATAGATAGCAAAATTCAATGTAAAATTCAAAATGGGGGGCTACCACTGCAAATATCTCACCTGAGATGTCAGTCTGAATAGATCTCTCTTCTACACATGGCCGAGTCCATACCTATACAGGCAATAAAAACTGTCACAAATTATTTCTCTTCCTGGGAGCAGTGAGAAGGTTCTTTCTGGCATTTCTTGTAATACACATTCAGATTTCAAAATCTTTAAGATGTGAAAATATATCTTAAGATATGCTAAGAATTTCCTCTTCACATGAAAGAAACAGAACATTTAACATTTCAAAGGACAAGTATCTCCTATATAAACACGGAAAAAGACCTAAGCTGTGAAGCTGTGAGCATTCACTCCAGTATCTACAGAGAATATTCTCTACAGTGTCTCTCTTCTGATCTCTCTCCTCCTCTCTTTTCCTCTCACCCTCCTGTGTAGTTTTAGATGTATGACTCTCTCCGTTTATCTTTCTCTCTGGAAGAAAACCAACTCGTTATTGTTTGGCTGAGGATTTGTATTACAAACTGTAATAGGACGGATTGGTCAGGATGCCCACACCTCCAGCCCTGAACCACATATGTGTGGCTCTTGTCCCCATGTAATTATTAATAGGGCTCTGTTGTGTTCAAAGAAGTGTCCAGGTTTGACCGATAAATTGTATGAATGGCTAAGTATTAACACAAGTTTGTGTGTGCAATGCGCAGTGAAACCAAACAAACTGAAGCATTGGAGTTTGGAGCAGGGAAAAGTTCATTGCCGGTCCCTGCACGGAGACTGGTGGTTCATGCCCTACAAAACCCCCATACTCCTCAAAGGGTTTCAGCAAAGCACTTTTAAAAGCCAGTTTAGGGAGTTTCAAAAAAGAGAGCACATATGTATACCTATGGCTGATTCATGTTGATATACGGCAGAAACCAACACAATATTGTAAAGCAACTATCATTCAATTAAAAATAAATAATTTGTTTTTAAAGCCAGGTTGAGGGCAGGGAGCAGGTTGCAGAGTCTGTGATTAGTTTGTGCACAGTTCTCTTTGGCTGGTGGTGAGGCAGCAGGGTAGTGTCGCAGGGATTAACATCGTCAGCCCTTGGGCTCCAGGAGGCCTGTGGCCATGTGCTCACAGACGCAAGACAGTTGTCGTTTAGTCACTAAGTCGTGTCCGACTCTTTTGCGCGTGACCTCATGGACTATAGCCACCAGGATCCTCTGTTTATAGGATTTCCCAGGCAAGAATACTGGAGTGGTTTGCCACTTCCTTCTCCAGGGGATCTTCCTGACCCAGTTAGCAAACTCATCAAACTCGCATCTCTTGCTTCTCCTGCATGGGCCGGTGGATTCTTCACCACTGAGCCACCTGGAAAGCCCAGCTTCCAGTAATTAACATCTTCCTTTTGTTGGAGAGGGTGAGGTTTTTTACATCTGCAAAACAACTCAGGAAATATGCATCAAATACTATCATCTGGGTGCTTCAAAGCACAGCTAAAGCAGAGGATATGGGGGAAGGCCTGCCCAGAGAAGGCCCCATGGGGTCCAGCTCAGTTACACGGGAACTCCAGTCAAATCATAAATTGTGGCTTCTCAGCAAGAGCCTGGAAAGTCCATATGCCATCAGCACGCGTGGCTGAGGACTACAGAAGCGTCATTTTCTTGATGACAGCCAAAGGAAACTGGGGTACAAGTTGTTCAAGGGAAGGAACGAAGCGGGTCTGGAGGCCTTGCTTGGAAAGGTGATGCAGCAGACACTTGCAGACAGCCCTGAGGGGCAAGAGGTAAAGAGGTGGCAGCAGGGGAGGCAGACCTGCCGCAGAGAAGGCAGGAAGCCAGGCCCGAGTCCCTGGACTTTGCTCCCACAGTGGCAGGGATGGTGTGTTGTGGACACCACAGTGGCTCCGGTGCCTCTATTTCCCTTATTCTTTCCCTTCGAGGTTTCCAGGAGGGTTGCTCATGCTATGTTGAGAGATGCCATGTGCTCCACCACCCAAATACACACAGGCTTGTCTCTACCCTGAGGCTAGATTTCAAAAGCAGACTATCACACTTGTGGGACCCCAGGGTTACCCCGAGAACATCAGGCTCCATCAGGACCCACAGGGGAGGCAAAACTCCACAGGACACAGTCCTGGCCATTTAGATACTTTAAAACTGAGCCTGATTCCTGCCTTTGTTCAATGAGCAGAGCCTTCCCTCACTGACCCCTCCCCCTACTCACCCTTCCACGTTTTCTCTATCTTGTCTTCTAGTCTCAGCCATCCTCCTAAAAGCCTTCCCTCTCCCTTAATTCAAATACATCCTAGATAGAATTTGATGGTCCCCTCTTAGTGTTTTGGAGAAGGAAATGGCAACCCACTCCAGTATTCTTGTCTGGAAAATCCCATGGATGGAGGAGCCTGGTCAGCTACAGTCCATGGGGTCGCAAAGAGTCGGACACGACTGAGCAACTTCTCTCTCTCTTAGTTTTTGTTGTTCATTGGCTCAGTTGTGTCCAACTCTTTGGGACCCCATGGACTGCAGCACGCCAGGCTTCCCTGTCCGTCACCATCTCCCAGAGTTTGCCCAAACTCATGCCCATTGAGTCGGTGATGCCATTCAACCATCTCTGTCGTCCCCTTCTCCTCCTACCCTCTATCTTTCCCAGAGTCTTCTGTGTATTTGAAACTGTCTCTAAATGGAATCAGAGGGAAAATGATGTTGATTTTTGAGCTCAAATCTTTTTTAATATATTTTACTTTAGATTCACATGTCACTCACTCTCTGTGTAAAAACTACTTTTGATCTAGTGTATAGACCTTTAGACTGGAGAAGGAAATGGCAACCCACTCCAGTATTCTTGCCTGGAGAATCCCAGGGACGGGGGAGGCTGGTGGGCTGCCGTCTATGGAGTCGCACAGTCAGACACGACTGAAGCAACTTAATAGTAGTAGTAGTATAGACCTTTAGCGATCACTCTCCCATAATTTGGCTGCAGTCATGAAATATGAAGCTTGAAAACCAAGCCTCTTCCAGAGGAGTTAGCCAGGGAAGATCTTGGCTACTCGGCGTGTGCGGCAGATTGTGGGAAGGGTTGTGCTCGGGTGGGCAGCAGGGTGTTCTGAAAATCAGTCAGTCACCTCTTCAACAAATATTTACAAGGTGTCTACTAGCAACCAGATGCCCCTGGGCCCTGGGGGCTCCATGAAGAAAAAGATGATTAGGCAGAACTCTAGGATGGAGCTTGAAGATCAGTGAACCACACAGGTGTGGAAGACAGAGAGCTCTGCCTTCAAAGCCTCACTCTCATTTCCTTTTGCTGTCTTAGCCTGGTTTCATTGCTCTGATCCCCTGCTTTCCTCCTGGGGAAGTAGGAGGCTACTCAAGAGAGTTAAAGGATTCATTTGAAACACTTTTGTATATTGTGAGAGGTAGGGATGGAGGGTCACAGTGGGTTTTTTGTTTTGTTACAGGCCTCTAGTTTTTCTAGCACATTTGTTTAAAATGTTTCAGTGCTGGTGCTTATGTGACCAGCCCCTCACCCCTCAAAAAAAATCTTGGGCACTACCTCTCTAATGAGCTTTTGTAGGCAAAAATGTTGCACATAAGTTTCTGCATTTTCAGTGCTCGGGGAGATGTGTTCACACTGTTTGTCCCTTTATGGAAGGGAGAGAACAGGAGGAAACGTCCCCAGGGCTTCCTCCAGACCCCGCCTGCCTTTTCCCTTATGATCCAGCTGCGTATCCTTTATGCGTATCCTTTACTATGTCACTATTACCTCTTAGCCATGGGTACAACTAGAAGATAAAAATAAGTAATTACCTTTCTGATGACTAACTGGTGAGGATGAGGAGAGGTCAGAACCCTTGTGCACTGCTGGTGGGAATGTAAAATAGTGCACTCTGGGAAATGGTATGGTTATTCTTCAAAAAGTTAAAAATCAGTTTACCATATAATCCAGCAATTGTACCTCTTGATACCTGCTCAAGAGAATTGAGAGTAGGATCTTAAAGGGATTCCTAGCAGCATTATTCACAATGTCCAGAATGTGGAAGTAACCCAAGCTTTAGCTGACAGATAAATGGATAAGCAAAATGTGGTGTATACAGGCAGTGCAATATTCTTCAGCCTCCAAAAGAAAGGGAGTGCTACATGTTGACACATGCTACGGCATGGATGAAGCTTGAGGGCATTATGCTAAGTGATATGGTAAGTCACATGCACAAAAAAATAGACTGTGATTCCATTTATATGAGGTACTTCAGTTCAGTTCAGTCGCTCAGTCGTGTCCGACTCTTTGCGACCCCATGGACTGCAGCACACCAGGCGTCCCTGTCCCTACACCAACTCCTGTAGTACATTCAAACTCATATCCATTGAGTCAGTGATGCCATCCAACCATCTCATCCTCTGTTGTCCCCTTCTCCACCCACCTTCATTCTTTCCCAGCATCAGGGTCTTTCCAAATGAGTCAGTTCTTCGCATCAGGTGGCCAAAGTATTGGTGTTTCAGCTTCAACATCAGTCCTTCCAATGAGGTACTTAGAGTAGTCAAATTCAGAGAAACAGAAAGTAGAATGGAGGTTGCCAAGTGCTGGAAGAAAGAGAGAAGTTAGCATTTAATGAGTACTGAGTTTAAATTTTGCAAGATGAAAAGAGTTCTGGAAATAAACAGCAGTGATGGTTGCAGAACAACACGAATGTCCTTAATGCCACTGAACTGTCAGTTTAAAATGCTTCAGATAGTAAATGTTTTACGTATGTTACCACAGATTTTTAAAACTTGGGGAAAATTCTTTTCCCTATCGGGCTGAGTTGACGTCTTTGTTGAAAAAATAAAATGGCAGTGTAAATAGGAGTCTATTTCCATCTCTCTATGCTGTTCTATTGATCTATTTCTTGATCTTTATATCAAGACAATATTATCCTGAATACTGTAGCTTTATAGTAAGTTTTAAAATGAGGTAATGTTAGATCTCCAACTTTATTCTTTCAAAACTGCCTTGCATATCTTAGCATTTCCATATAAATTTTAGAATCAGCTTGTGAATGTGTTCCCCTCACCTAAAAAAATAAATACATAAATCCTCTTGGGGTTGTGCTGAATCTATAGACCAGTTTAGGATGAGTTTACATCTTACATAACTTACGTAACTGAATAGGGCATATTCCTCCATTTATTTCGATCTATTTTAATTTCTCTCAGCACTGTTTTATCATTTTCAGCATAGGGATTTTCTACATGTTTTATTAAATGTAGTCCAAAATGCTTTATGCTTTATAAACACTATTTTAAATGAAATTGTTTACATATTAACTATGAGGATAATTACAAGTAATTTAGGCATATTAATATTGTACCCTACTATCTTATTAAATACATTTATTAGGGCTGATATATGTAGTAGTTTCCTTTGAATTTTCTATGTAAATGATGGTATTGCATGAAAATAGAATCAGTTGTATAATCAGTTGTATTCTACTGCAATCAGTCTTCCTTCTTTCCTTCCTTCCTTTTTTTTTTTTTTTTGACTTGTTCCTTACCAATATTTCTATATTATTCTCTGTTAGGTATGAAGTTTGCTATAGGATTTCTATAGGAGTGCTTCATCAGGTTACAGAAATTCTCAACTATTCCTAGTTTTTTAAGACTTTTTCTTTACAATGAATGGGTTTTGAAATTTGTAAATTTCTTTTTCTATGCCTATTAAAGTGATCCTGTGTTAATGTGGCAAATAATATTAATTGATTTTTAAATGGGAAAGCAGCCTTCCATGATTCAATTTGCTAATCTCCCTTTAAGTATTTTTGCATCTATGTGTAAGAATGGTCAGTCTAATTATTTTAAAATATTTTGTCAAAGTTTGGTGTTCTGGTTATGCTGAACTGCCACTTTAAAATGCTTAGATAGTAAATGTCCATAAGACATTTACTAAAAGAAGTACGACATTTATAAAACAACTGGAAAGGTTTTCCTCTCTATTTTCTGAATTTATGTAAAATCGGTTAACTTCTTTCTTTAATTTCTGATAGGATATTATTTCTTGCTTTGGTATCTGATAGGATTCACTGGCCAAAACTTCAAAGTCTAGTATTTTTTTTCCTACGGGTGTATTTGATGATTCAGATTTATTAGATATGAGACTATTCAAATGACCTGTCTCTTCTCAAGTCAGTTTTACTAACTTGTATTTTTCAAGAAATATATTGAAGTCTTAAGTTATTCAATTTGTGGCAAGTTATTCATAATATCCTTCAAATGTCCTTTAAATGTCTGTAGCATCTGTAATAACTATCCCTCGTTTATGTCTAATATTGGTAATTTCTGTTATCTCTCTTTTCCTTGATCCATCTAGCTAGAGTTTTACTAAGTTTCTCAGACTCTTCAAGGAATGGATTTTTATTTTGTTGACTTTGTTTATTGCTTACCAATTTTGTATTTCCTTGATTGCTACACTTCTTTTGTACTTTCTGTCTATTTTGCATTTACTTTGCTATTCTATTAGTGGTTTCTTAAGGTGAAATAAGTTTTCTTACAGTGTGATTTTGCTGGTGGCTCAGTCAGTAAAGAGTCTGCCTGCAGTGTGGAAGGCACGGGTTTGATCCCTGGGTTGGGAAGATCCCTTGGAGAAGGAAATGGCAACCCACTCCAGTATTCTTGCCTGGAGAATTCCACAGACAGAGGAGCCTGGTGGGCTGCACCCCATGGGGTCACAAGAGTCAGACTGAGTGACTCACTTTCACTTTTCAAGGTAAAATAAGAGGTCATTGTTTTTTTAAGCTTTCTTTTTTTTTTAAACACAAGCATTTAAATCACCAGTTCCCTCTAAACACTGCTTTAGTCCTACTCTAAAAATTTTTATGTATCTTTGTTAGCATTCAGATCAAAATATTTTCTGATTTCCCTCCTAATTTCTTCTTTGGTCCATATTTTATTTAGAAGTATATTGATTATCAAATATTTTAGATATTCCTAGATATTGTATTGTTACAGACCTCAGTTTAGTTACAGTGAGGTCAGAGAACATGCTCTAGGCAATTTCAATCCTTTTCAATTATGGCCTTTCTTTTTTTTTAATTTTTTATTTTACTTTACAATACTGTATTGGTTTTGCCATACGTTGACATGACTCCGCCACGGGTGTACATGAGTTCCCAATCCTGAACCTCCCTCCCACCTCTCTCCCCATATCATCTCTCTGGGTCATCCCAGTACACCAGCCCCAAGCATCCTGTATCCTGTATCAAACCTAGACTGGCGATTCGTTTCTTACATGATAGTATACATGTTTCAATGCCATTCTCCCAAATCATCCCACCCTCTCCCTCTCCTTCAGAGTCCAAAAGACTGTTCTATATATCTGTGTCTCTTTTGCTATCTCGCATACAGGGTTATCATTACCATCTTTCTAAATTCCATATATATGTGTTAGTATACTGTATTGGTGTTTTTCTTTCTGGCTTATTTCACTCTGTATAATAGGCTCCAATTTCATCCACCTCATTAGAACAGATTCAAGTGTATTCTTTTTAATGGCTGAGTAATACTCCATTGTGTATATGTACCACAGCTTTCTTATCTATTCATCTGCTGATGGACATCTAGGTTGCTTCCATGTCCTGGCTATTGTAAACAGTGCTGCGATGAACATTGGGGTACACGTGTCTCTTTCAATTCTGGTTTCCTTGGTGTGTATGCCCAGCAGTGGGATTGCTGGGTCATAAGGCAGTTCCTTTCTGTGCACTCAAAAAAATGGCATTGTGTCATTGTGTCATTGTATAATGTTCTACAGATATCAATTAGGTTAAGATGGTTGACAGTGCTGTTCAGAAAATTTATCTTTTTTTTCCCTAGTTCCTGAGGGAAGGGTGTTAAAGTCTCCATCTATGACTATGATCACTAAGTATCACTTTAATTCTGTCCAGTGTCCTTTTATCATTACAAACGGTCTTTCTGTCCTTGCTAAAGCTCCTTGTCTTGAAGTCTATATCAGGCAGGGTTCAGAGATCACACAGCATTTGAGGAGAAAGTTTAATGTAGGGTGAAGGGTGAAGTCGCTCAGTCGTGTCTGACTTTTTGCGACCCCATGGACTGTAGCCTACCAGGTTTCTCCATCCATGGGATTCTCCAGGCACGAATACTGGAGTGGATTGACATTTCCTTCTCCAAGGGATCTTCCTGACCCAGGGATAGATCCCAGGTCTCCCGCATTGGAGGCACTTTACCATCTGAGCCACCAAGGAAGCCCAAGTTTAATGTAAAGAGTTATTAATTAATACTAGAGGATTAACTACTAAGGGACAGAGAGACCTCTACAGAGCACAATAAAAGCTGATACAGGGAGCAGCCACTACCTCTGGGGCAGAGGAATAGTACACAAAGAAGAGAAACTTAAGCATGGGACTCAGATCTTGTTGGAAAATGTGTGATTTGGCACATTGGTGGCAGAGAGAGAAGGTCAGTGAGGTGCCACAGACCAGAGCTCTCATGTAGGAAAGAACATACCAGCAAGCTGATGAAATGCACTAGGAAGCTATCTAATGAGCCGTCACTGAGATTCGCTGAAAGCTACTTTCTGAGGCACCAAATAAACTGTCCAGGAAGATACCTGCTAGGATGCTTCTGAAACTCACTGCAAAGGTACCTATGAGGCACCTGCAGAAGTCTTTGGATTGCCAGCTCTGATGCTGGTGTCAACCTGCTGAGAAGCCACCCACAAGAATGCCACTGAAAGTGCTTGAGAAGTGAGCACCATGGAGGTCCTGCACCCACTGTGGACCACCACGTGCCCCGGGGAGAAGGTAAGAACACACCAATCTGGGAGAGAAGCCTTTAGCTGCTGCAGTGACCGTACAGCGCCCTCTACTGGCAAAACGTAACAGAGCCGGCAAAGATGAAGTACTTGCCTCTAACATCACAAACCGGAGAAGGCAATGGCACCCCACTCCAGCATTCTTGCCTGGAAAATCCCATGGACGAAGGAGCCTGGTGGGCTGCAGTCCATGGGGTCGCGAAGAGTCGGACACGACTGAGCGACTTCACTTTCCCTTTTCACTTTCATGCATTGGAGAAGGAAATGGCAATCCACTCCAGTGTTCTTGCCTGGAGAATCCCAGGGACGGGGGAGCCTGGTGGGCTGCCATCTCTGGGGTCGCACAGAGTCGGACACGACTGAAGCGACTTAGCAGCAGCAGCAGCAGCCGCCGCAACATCACAAACAGGCCAAGGAGGATGGGTTGGAGATAAGAAACAAAAAAACTATTTACTGGCAAAAGTTGCAGTTTGTTTGATATGAGATCAAGCAAGTCAAGTCACTTTATACTTACGGTTTTCATGGCTTATCTTCTTCTGTACACTTAATCAAGACCAATCTGCATTTTTATATTTAAAATGCATTTCTTCTAGGTAGTGTCTATTTTTTTCTAATTCTTTCAAGTTTCTGATTTTTAGCTGGAGTGTTTACTTCATACACATTTATTGTATTGGAACTATTGATATGGTTGGTTTTCACTCTATTAATTTATTTTTTTTCAGTTTGTGTCCTCTGTTTTTGCTTCTTTCTTCTTTACAACATGCTTTGAAATTCTTTTAGGATTCAATTTTTACTTTCTCTCTTGACTTTTTTATAAAGTGACTTATATAAGTCACTTTTTTATATGTTTCTCTCTTCTTTTTTTTATCTCTTTGCATTTTAAAAGTGGCCACTCTATTGATTACAATATACATTCTTTTATTTTCTCTCTACTTACACTTAATCTTGCAACACTTGTCATAAAATGTGGAACTCTTACAACCCAATAGCTCTATTTATCTCTTCTCATCTTCCTTTGGGTTGTAATTGCCCTATTATTACAACTACATACATTATAATCCCCTCAAGACAATGTTATAGTTTTTGCTTTAATGAGTCCTGTACATTTTAAACAAGAGCTTTCACAGAAAAAAAAAAAAAGCTAGTCTATTACATTTACCCAGTTATTTACAATTTCCAGTACATTTTCATCCCTGCCAAAGACTCAATTCTCCATCTGGTATAACTTCTCTTCAGCCTGAAGCACCTCCTTTTATTATTTAATGTAGCAGATCTTCAGATAATAAGTTCTCTTAGTTTTGTTTTATATTTTAAAAATCTTTATTTCAGCTTTATTCTTGAAGGAAAATATCAATGGATATTCTTATTCTGGGTTGTTTTTCTTTTAGCACTTCAAAGATACTTTCACCTGTTTCCTGACTCCATGGTTACTGATGAAAAGTCAGCAAGATTCTGAATGGTTATCACCTTTTATGTAATGTATCATTTTCCTTAGGGTGCTTTAAAGGCTTCTCTTCATCTTTGGTTCTCAGCAATTTGACTTTGATTTTCCTGGATATGGTTTCCTTTCTGTCTATCATCCTGGTGTTGTATGGCAAAACCAATACAATATTGTAAAGTAAAAAAAAAATTTTTTTTAATTAATTCTTGAATGTGAACATTCATGTCTTCCCCAAAGACTGGAAATTTTCAGCTGTCTTAGAGTTCTCCAGAAGAGCAGAACCAGTACATAAAAAGAGGCACAAAAAAGAGATTTATTACAGGAATTGGCTCATATTCTTACAGAGGCTGAGAATTCCCGTGATATGTCATCTGTAAGTTGGAGAACCAGGAAAGCCGGTGGTATAATTCAGTACATGAGGCTCAAGTACTGAATTATGGTACTTGATTCTCATTTATCAAGATGGCTAAGGGCAAGGAAAGATGGATGTCTCAGCGGAGGGAAGGGTGCAAGTTCACTCTTCCTCCACTGTTTACTTTGATTCAAGTTCTCATCAAATTGAACGATACCCACCCACATTGTGGAGGGTGATCTTCTTTCTTTGATCATCCATTCAAATGCTAATTACTTCTGAAAATGCTTTCACAGGCACATCAGTTCAGTTCAGTTCAGTTGCTCAGTTGTGTCTGACTCTTTGCGACCCCATGGTCTGCAGCACGCCAGGCCTCCCTGTCCATCGCCAACTCCCAGAGTTTGCTCAAACTCATCTCCATTGAGTCGGTGATGCCATCCAACCATCTCATCCTCTGTCATCCCCTTCTCCTCCTGCCCTCTATCTTTCCCAGCATCACGATCTTTTCCAATGAGTCAGCTCTTCACATGAGGTGGCCAAAGTATTGGAGTTTCAGCATCAGCATCAGTCCTTCCAATGAACACCCAGGACTGATCTCCTTTAGGATGGGCTGGTTAGACCTCCTTGCAGTCCAAGGGACTCTCAAGAGTCTTCTCCAACACCACAGTTCCAAAGCATCAATTCTTCGGTGCTCAGCTGTCTTTATAGTCCAATTCTCACATCCATACACAGACACATCCAGAAATAATATTTTGGCACCAGGGGCTGGGTTCAAGGAAAACAAATTTTCCATGGACTGGAAGATGGGAGGGATGGTTTGGGGATGATTCAAGCACATTTTATTTATTGTACACTTTATTTCTAATATTTTTATATCAGTTCCATCTCAGATCATCAAGTATTAGATCTTGGAGGCTGGGGACCTCTGTTTCACAGTGATCTGTTGGCTCAGTGTAGTTGACACATAGTATTAACCATCCCAAAAAGCACTGTATCTTGAAGTAATTTTTCTGCCCGATTCTATCTTTCTCCTCCTTCTGGATATTCAGAAGGAAATCTTTTGTTACTACCCTACTTCCTTTGAGCCTCCTTTCCTTTTTATAATTTTTTTCCCCTTTCTATTCTCAGTTCAGATAATATCTAGACTCTTTCCTTCATCATCTCCATCCTATTATGTCCACCCAGAGAATTTTTATTTCACATATTCTATTTTACAGTTTGATCATTTCCATTTGATTATTAGATTTGTTTCCTTCTCTTTTGAAATTGTATCTCTTTTCACTCACCACAACCATATCTTGCTTCACTTCACTGACCATAGCTAAAACGTCTACTTTAAAACCCTTGTCTGCTAATTCCAACCCTTGGGTCATCTTACAGTCAATCTTAGCATGTTGTCTTTCTTCTTGCAACTGGGTTACAATTTTATGGTTCTTGGTATATTAAGTTATTTTGGATTTTATCCTGACCATTGTGAGCATTGTATTTTGGAACCTCTGGATTCAGTTACAGTTCTGAAGAGTGTTGATCTTTTTGTTTTAGTAATTAACTTGGTGTCTGAGTCAAGATTCTCCCAAGAAACAGAACCAATATGTATGATTATGATAAAAGAGGTGTATTTCAGGGAATTAGGTCACAAAATTACAGAGCTGGCAAACCTGGAATCTGTCAGCTACAGGCTAGAAACTCAGATGGGATTTGATGTGCAGTCTTGAGAGTGAATTCGTCTCCAGGAAACCTCAGTGTTTGCTCTGAAGGCCTTCATCTTATTGGATGAGGCCCACCTGCACTGCCAAGTCTAATCCCCTTTAGCTAAAGTCGACCTATGGTAGATGCTAACCATGTTGGCAAACCTTCACTAGATTAGTATTAGATTGAGTAACTGGACCGCAAGGAGATCAAACCAGTCAAGCCTAAAGAAAATCAATCCTGAATAGCATTGGAAGGACTGATGCTGAAGTTGAAGCTGCAATACTTTGGCCACCTGATGCGAAGAGCTGACTCATTGGAAAAGACCCTGATGCTGGAAAAGATTGAAGGCAAAAGGAGAAGGTGGATGGATGAGATGGTTAGATGGCATCACTGACTCAATGGACATGAATCTGAGCATATTCTGGAAGATAGTGAAGGACAGGGGAGCCTGGTGTGCTGCAGTTCACGGGGTTGCAAAGAGTCAGACAGGACTTTGCAACTGAATAACAGCAACAAAGTAACTGCAAACTGCAGTTTGTAACTGCAGCCTGCCTGGCTGATGCATTAAGCTAACCATCACACTTGGTTAGACTCACACTGCAAAGCTGCACACTTGTAGTAGACGTGCATTCTTTAAACTTTAAGTACAAGCTACTTTCAGCTTGCCCCACACATGTAGGAATAAGTGGGGGATTGTACAGGGTTTAGAAACACACTTTGCCTCTGTCTCTCTTCCAAGATTGCGCTCTCACTTTTCAGGGGCTGTGGTCACCCTGAACTCCCTTACTTTGCTCTTTGCTGGAAAGACTAGGGGTTTTGTATTTTAGTTTTCCAACTCGGCAACCACAGGCTACGCGCTTCTTCTGAAGTTTTTATTTCCTCCAGAATCTGCCTGCTATTTTTTCACTTTCTAGTGCCTGCACATCATTGTTTTGATTTCCATCTTTGTTTTTGTGTTTGGCTCACAGTTGATAGATGTTATCTATAGAAGGGTGGGATCTGGTAGGAGTTTACTTGGCTCTACTGAAAGCAGAAACCTCACAGGTATTGTGACTGTTAAATGAGATGATGAAAGAAAAATCTTGGCACATTTCCAGTCCATGGTGAGTGGGTGATCAATAAATGATAGCTATTATTGTTTATTAGGATGAACAGCCAGCAGAGTGGTTGTTCTGGTTAAACATTTGGTTCAAGGTCAAACTCTCCAAGGCTCTTAGGGATCAAGGGGCAGCAAATCACCAGATTCTTCAGGAGATAATCCCATAGAGGCAAGGTCGAGGTCATGGCCAAAGTTATTTTCCAAGACTGTTTCCAGCTCCTTCCAGGAACTAGCGCTAATTCGGAAACTGAGGCAACCATCCCATTGTAAAAATGAAAATCTAATCCAGAAATTTTTTCCAAAAGCAATAAGAGAACACTGGGGCTTGGCAAGCACTCGAGATGACACAAGCAGCCCGCTACTATAATGTCTGCTTCACCAGAGCAAGGATTTTTATCTGGCTTATTCATGCCTGTATTTCCCAGAGTCCAGTCCAGTGCTTGGAACACAGCAGACACACCATAAACATTGGCTAAATGAATGGGTGAAAATTCAGAGAGTGAGACTGGCTGAGTTTGGACATGCTCTTCTGAAGCAAAGTATGCTCAGAGAAGAAGAAAGCTGAGCCTGTGGGTAGGGTATGGTGCTAAATGGCAGCAAAGAAAAGGCTCAAGGAGAAATTAAACCCTCCTCCAGCAAGCCTTCCTTTCTCAGCTCTGCCAGAGGAGTTATCTTCCATCTCAGCCTGTCCCGGGGCTGGGAAGCATTAGGACTGCATGAGTGGCCTGTGCACAACCTCTGTTTGAGGTTTCCTCCACATCTGGAAGCAGTTTTGGATCATCTCGGGTTTGGCACCACCGAAACAAGGACTCTGCCAAACCCTCACTTTCTTTCATGTTTCAACCCTAACACCCCTCAAACCATCTTGAGCCTGTTGATTCTACTTCTTCATTTTCACTTATGTCATCAAAACATTCACTTTAAAAGTATCGCTAGTAATCAAAGGAATCATCCGCTGTGGGTCAGGGCAATGAGTCACCTAGATCTAGACGGTCTTCCCAGCCATGCACTGATCCCTCAGTCGCTTTCACAGTGCTCAATCTGTCCTAGCCACAAAACCTTTGCATTTGCTATTATTTAAATGAAACTATAAAAAAAAAAAAAGGAGCGGGTGGGATGATCTGAGAATATAGCCTTGATGTATATTCACAACAACGTGTACAATAGGCAGCTAGTGGGAAGCTGCTATACAGCCCAGCGAGCTCAGCTTGGTGCTCTGTGATGACCTCCATGGGAGGGATGGGCTGGTGGGTAGACTCAAGAGGGAGGGGATATATATATGCTCATAGCTGATTCATGTTGTTGTATAGTGGAAACCAACACCGAACTGTAAACCAATTATCCTCCAATAAAATTTTTTTAACTATGTGCTCGTTGGAAGATATCAGGGGAATTCAGATTTATGTACACACACACACACACACACACACACACACGCTTACCTCAATCTAAGGAAAATATGAACACCCAGAGATAAGCACCATGAACATGAATCCTTCCTTTCCATAGTTTTTCTCCGCTGTGTATTTCATTCAATTGACATGATACAGCATAATTTTCTACCATTTCATTTAATATAAGGAGAAATTCCATGTTATTAAATATTATATATAATGCCTAAACTTATCCAATCAATCAAGAAATGTTTATTGACTGTCTGCCAGATGCCGAGCAGAGAAGACAAAGCTGTTGACCTCAGGGAGCCTGCCAGGTTCTGAAGGAGACACACAAGAAAAGAACCACTTAGCAAGTTGTAAAGACAGCAAGGGAGATTGAGGTAGGGTAGGAGGGTAGTGTGCTATTTGAGGGAGGGTCTGTCTGAGGAGACGCAGTTAAGCAAAGGACTGAATAAAGTGAGCCTCCATGATATTCCATGAAAAGAGTGACCAATACTAATTCATAGAACCACACATCCAATATTAAATATGTTGCTGTTGAAAATATCTCAAAATCAAAATGTCACTGCTGAGCACTTTAAAGGTGGTGAGCATTTTGAGTTGAGTGCCACTCATGAAAAAAATAAAGCTGCCAGAGTGAATAAAGGGAGTTAAATAGAGGAGAAAAGGAAGAAGTAAAGGAGAAATTCTTCGAAGTTTTCCGAGAGGCTATCTCCTGGGTTATAATCCTCAGGAAAGTCCCCAGATAAAGCTGAAACTCACGGCTGAGGAAAAAAAAAAAGAGAGAGAGAGAGAAGGAAAAGCAAAGACTCCGTCACGGGGGAATACAGAGAAGAGAGAGAGAAATGATACACAAGCAGGTGTCTCAGTGTGTGAGTGATGAGATGGTACCTATGGACACAGCTACCGTAACAGACTGGAGAGGAGATACTTTTCTAAAGAGCAGAAGTATCAGCAGGAATTCCTATTTTATTGGCCAATATTAAACAAAATGTAAAAGAGTAAGACTTCCTTGTAACAGCCTAACATTCATCTTTGGTAAGGGTTCTATTTTTGCTAGTATTGCCCTCTTGGCAGCCACTGGCTAGGCAGAATCAATTGGGCCCTTCTTAAGTTCCCATAGCATTGTATCGGTGCCAAGCACAGTGCTTGGTAATTAGAAGGGATGAAAACACTGTTTCCTGAGTGAATAAACACATTAAGAACGACATTTAATAGAGTCTATCCCATAATATAGATTCAAGCATAATGTTTTCCTGGTGGTGTCGTCACGTCCCTGGGAAATAGTCCCTCCTCTTCTATATTTATGGTATTTGGTGCAGTAGAGAATATGCTGTGTTAAGGAAGATAGGGAGAAAGGAGGCAGGAATAAGACCTCGTAGTCACTACAGGCGAGAAAATCAATTAAACAAAAGCCATGGCAACAGGAACCAGGAATTCCAGAGGAACCAAAAAGGGAAAAGAAAAGACAAGGTTAAAATCAGAAGTGGGGAGGGAGGAGGAGAACGGGGCCAGAGGGAAGAAGCGAGGAAGCCACATTCACAGCGGACAAACCCGAATCTCGAGGCACCCTCAGGTCCAGCCAGGAAGCAGCTTGCTCACTGTTGCTAGGCCAGCGCTGTGACTTGGCAAGTCTGATTTGGAGTCAGGAAAAAAAAAAAAGCAAGGCCTGCCTGGTTTCAGAGCAAAAGACGTAAGCATTATACAAGTAACAAGAAAGCAGCAGCAACTACTACCACCACTTGCACCATTTATTACCTATCATGGGTATGTCACGGGGTTTGCCATTTTTCTCTCCTTTAGTTGTCATCACAAGATGGGCATGATTATTCCTCACCTCAAAGTGAGGTAAATAAGGCACAGAAAGGTGAAGTAACAAGCCCAGAATCACAGGGGGAAAAAAGCTGCAAGGTATAATTTAAACCCAGGTCAGTTTCGGTATGAAGCTGTGCTGTGCACTCGTAGACTAGCCCATAAAAATGCCTCTCTGGGCTTCTCAGGTGGCTCAGACAGTAAAGAATCCGCCGGCAGTGCAGGAGACCTGGGTTCAATCCCTGGGTTGGGAAGATCCCCTGCAGAAGGGCATGGCAACCCATTCCAGTATTCTTGCCTAGAGAATTGGATGGACAGAGGAGCCTGGCAGGCTGCAGTCCATGGGGTCACAAAGAGTTGGCCACAACTGAGTGATTAAGCACACACACAGAGCATCTCATGCCTGTCAAGAGCTTCAGAAGTTGTTGCCTGCTCTTAATGGCAATCAGAAGCCATTTCAGGCACCACTGTCTCCCTGGGCCCCCAGTAGCAGACACTGGAAAGTGTATCTGATCAGCTTCCCTTACTGCCTGGCTTGCATGGTCCAGGCAAAAGGCTGGGTTGCATCTCAAGCTCCATGGCTGCTCAGCTGCTGCTCAGGGCTGTGGAACCCCAGCCTCTGTGTTGGCTGACAGCCCCCCACTTCCTTCTTTTCTTTGCCACCGTGGTGGTGCAATAACAGGGCATCCTGTTCTGCGGGCACTCCTCATTCAATACATGTTCGTGTATGCTTCAACATTCTGGGAGGAGGCATGGCCTCCTAAAAGGGGATTCTAGGCATGGGATTTAAAATAGCTAATGTCGACTACACTCAAAATTGTCAGTACTTGTTGGAAAGTCCAATACTTTGGCCACCTGACGCGAAGAACTGACTCATTGGAAAAGACCCTGCTGCTGGGAAAGACTGAAGGCAGGAGGGGAAGGGGATGACAGAGGATGAGATGGTTGGATGGCATCACTGACTCAATGGACATGAGTTTGAGCAAGCTCCAGGAGATGGTGATGGACAGGGAGGCCTGACGTGCTGCAGTCCATGGGGTCGCAAAGAGTCAGACACGACTGAGCGACTGAACCAACTAACCAACTGTTTGTAAACCACTTCTGCTATTTTGTGTCGGTTTCTCCTGTAGCCTTCTTACTAGATCTCAGAGAGGCAATTGCATGGGCTGGTCTATATCATCATCTTCTACTGAAAGATGGGCTTGAAGTATGGCTTTATGGCTTCTTTGTTCTGTGATGCTAGTCTGCTTACTTAAGCTGTCTGTGCCTTCTTCTTTCTTTAAATGTTTTATTGGGATATAATTGACATGTGTGTGTGCTCAGTCATGTCTAACTCTTTGATAGTCCATGGACTTTAGCCCACCAGGCTCCTCTGTCCATGGGATTCTCCAAGCAAGAATACTGGGACGGGTTGCTATTTCCTCCTCCAGGGGATCTTCCTAACCCAAGGATCAAGCCCTCATTTCCTATGTCTCCTGCACTGGCAGGCAGATGCTTTACTGCTGAGCCACAAATATGTTGTCCTCTATAACACTGATGCCTTTTAAAAGAAAATTCCACATATAAATATGACCATATGATATTTGTCTTTCTCTATATGACTTATTACATTCAGCATAGTATCCTCAAGGTCTGTCCATGTTGTCGCAAATGGCAAAATTTCATTCTATTTTATGGTTGAATAATATTCTATTGTGTGTGTATTGTATGTATACAAATACATATATGTGTGTATACATACATATATATATATATCTCTCACATTTTCTTTATCCAGTCAGTTATCAATGGACACTTGGCTTGTTTCCCTATCTTGGCTATTATGAATAGTGCTGCAATGAATATAGGGGTACAGATTTTTCAGATAGTGTTTCATTTCCTTCAGATGAATACCCAGGGTGAAATTGCTTGATTATGTAGCAATCCTATGTTTAAATTTTTGAAAAACCTCCATACGGTTTTCCATAGAGGCTGCATCAATTTACGTTCCTCCTGAACAGAGCACAAGAGTTTCTTTTCTCCACATCTTTGCCAGCACTTGTTCCTTCTTATCCTTTTGATGATAACCGTTCTAACAGGTGTGAGGTGAAGCTCATTGTGGTTTTTATCTGCATTTCCCTGATGATTAATGACGTTGAGCATCTTTTCATGTGCCTGTTAGCCATCTGCACGTCTTCTTTGGAAAAAATGTCTGTTCAGCTCCTCTGCCCATTTTTTAAATTGGATCGTTTGGGGGTTTGCCATTGAATTATACAAGTTCACTATTTATTTTGGATATGAACTCCTCTGGACCTTATGTTCTTCATTTTGAAGTGAGTAATAACAATGCCCCATCCCATGGTGGGAATTAAATTGAGAAGAAAATTGTAAAACCCTTAATATTCTCATAATAGATACTCAGTAAAGATGAAAATCGTGGGAGTAGTAGCTGTTGCTTTTTTGTTGTTATTTTTAAAGTTCTTATCTTTTACCCTGGAACCAGGTTGGCCTTAGCTTTTTCCTTTTGCATGTTATAAATTACTCGTTCCTTAATAAGCTTCCACCATCATCTTATTTATTCTTCAAAATAACTCTGGAGGAGTTGAGAAGAAAATATTAGCTCTTTATGTCGGGGGAGAGAGAAGGTCTTTCTGGAAGAAGTGGCCTTTGGGCCAGGCTGTAAAGGAAGGTTCGTTCCATATCACGGCTAAGTGAGAAGATCTGGCCGAGAGTGGTTGCTATGGGTGTCCCTTCAGAGCTTCCGTGAGTACCGCCCAGGAATGCAGTTTATATACTGAACTTTGTCCTGGGAAATCAGCAAGCTTGGCAAGGATCTTTAATGCCCTTTGAAATATGGTATACTTGAGTAGATTGTAAAGTTCATATAAGGGACCTCCAATCGGCTGGTGATGGCAGGAGAGTTTAAGGATGATAAAGATTGGTCTGAAGTAAGGTGACTTGGGGTTTGTGGGCCGCAGGATGCATCATAATGTTTTGGGTAGAAGCGCCATGAGTCACAAGCTACAGCTGTATATCTTTATAGTGCTTAACAAGAATTCTCCTAATGCAACTTCACTTTGGAATCAGCAACTTTTTTATAGTCCAAACCATCTGCCTCTTAGACATGGTGTGTGTCACTCACACGTGTGTATGTGCACACGCACACACACACCCATACGAAATCAGGCCTTGACTTCAAACGACTTCTTAATCCTTGACTTTTTCTAATAGCCTCAACTGAACTTGTGTGCCCTCTTTCTGAATGAATGGGAGTATCCAGTGAAAATCCATGTATTTCTAAGGTAGATCAATCAAGCCCATGGCCATTTAACTAAACTTTGCTCTAGTTGTTACTCCAATTTCTGCTTATGAAATCCTGATTCATTTGCAAGTATGTTTTAAGGGAAATGTACAGCAACTCATAATTAAAGACATGCTAGGGGAGTGCCTCTCCCTAAATATTTGTTTTAAATTAAGTGAGCCATGCTTATTCATCAGAAGTTTACTATGTTATATACTAGAAAACATGGAAATATATTTGCCACACGTGGCAAAGCAATGGTAGATATTTGTGCATCATTTGCGTTCATATATCTGATTTTTAATAGTTTTATACCAAATGAAAAGAAATGCAAAAAAGCAAAATGGCTGTCTGGGGAGGCCTTACAAATAGCTGTGAAAAGAAGAGAAGTGAAAAGCAAAGGAGAAAAGGAAAGATATAAGCATCTGAATGCGGAGTTCCAAAGAATAGGAAGGAGAGATAAGAAAGCCTTCCTCAGCAATCAATGCAAAGAAACAGAGGAAAACAACAGAATGGGAAAGACTAAAGATCTCTTCAAGAAAATTAGAGATACCAAGGGAACATTTCATGCAAAGATGGGCTCGATAAAGGACAGAAATGGTATGGACCTAACAGAAGCAGAAGATATTAAGAAGAGGTGGCAAGAATACACAGAACGACTGTACAAAAAAGATCTTCACAACCCAGATAATCATGATGGTGTGATCACTCACCTAGAGCCAGACATCCTGGAATGTGAAGTCAAGTGGGTCTTAGAAAACATCACTACGAACAAAGCTAGTGGAGGTGATGGAATTCCGGTTGAGCTATTTCAAATCCTGAAAGATGATGCTGTGAAAGTTCTTTATTAACTATGCCAAAGCCTTAGACTGTGTGGATCACAATAAACTGAGGAAAATTCTGAAAGAGATGGGAATACCAGACCACCTGACCTGACTCTTGAGAAACCTATATGCAAGTCAGGAAGCAACAGTTAGAACTGGACATGGAACAACAGACTGTTTCCAAATAGGAAAAGAAGTACGTCAAGGCTGTATATTGTCACCCTGCTTATTTAAGTTATATGCAGATACATCATGAGAAACACTGGGCTGGAAGAAGCACAAGCTGGAATCAAGATTGCCGGGAGAAATACCAATAACCTCAGATATGCAAATGACACCACCCTTATGGCAGAAAGTGAAGAGGAGCTAAAAGGCCTCTTGATGAAAGTGAAAGAGGAGAGTGAAAAAGTTGGCTTAAAGCTCAACATTCAGAAAACAAAGATCATGGCATCCGGTCCCATCACTTCATGGGAAATAGATGGGGAAACAGTGGAAACAGTGTCAAACTGTATTTTGGGCTCCAAGATCACTGCAGATGGTGACTGCAGCCATGATATTAAAAGACGCTTACTCCTTGAAAGGAAAGTTATGACCAACCTAGATAGCATATTCAAAAGCAGAGACATTACTTTGCCAACAAAGGTCCGTCTAGTCAAGGTTATGGTTTTTCCAGTGGTCATGTATGGATGTGAGAGTTGGACTGTGAAAAAAGCTGAGTGCCGAAGAATTGATGCTTTTGAACTGTGGTGTTGGAGAAGACTCTTGAGAGTCCCTTGGACTGCAAGGAGATCCAACCAGTCCATTCTGAAGGAGATCAGCCCTGGGATTTCTTTGGAAGGAATGATGCTAAAGCTGAAACTCCAGTACTTTGGCCACCTCATGCAAAGAGTTGACTCATTGGAAAAGACTCTGATGCTGGGAGGGATTGGGGGCAGGAGGAGAAGGGGACGACAGAGGATGAGATGGTTGGATGGCATCACCGACTTGATGGACGTGAGTCTGAGTGAACTCCAGGAGTTGGTGATGGACAGGGAGGCCTGGCGTGCTGCAATTCATGGGGTCGCAAAGAGTCGGACATGACTGAGCGACTGAACTGAACTGAACTGATACCAAATGAAAATGGTAGAGGCAAATAAAATATGCTTTGGATTGAGAACACGATAGTATTCATGAGAAAGAATCTGATGAATGACGAGTGGCAGTGATAGTGATTAATATAACTATTTTATTTTTAACTTAATGTTACCCATGGCATAAAATTTAGAAATCTAATGAGAGTAGAACAAAATGAAAAATAACTCTCTCTCAGTACCCACTTTCCAAATCTTACTGCCCAGAGGAAGCCATGTGTAATTGTTTCATTTTCAGATCTTTGGCCATCCCACCATATTGCTAAATAATGTCTTTATGTTTTTGCTTCCTGATTCATCCACTGCAGAGTCTATCCTGGGCTCCTATCTTTAAAAGAAGAATTTGGTGCCCTTGTATTACTTCCTTCCTGTCCTCCCAGCCTCCTGGTGGTTTTATTAGTCTTCCTGTACTTTCCTGATCAGTTTTTCTACTGGTTATCTTTCTAACTGCAGATGCTGAATTTAAACTCTGTTTATTTAACCCTAAATTCCTAAATTCCAATACTTTGGCCACATGATGCGAAGAGCGGACTCATTTGAAAAGACTCTGATGCTGGGAGGGATTGGGGGCAGGAGGAGAAGGAGCCAACAGAGAATGAGATGGCTGGATGGCATCACTGACTCGATGGACGTGAGTTTGAGTGAACTCCGGGAGCTGATGATGGACAGGGAGGCCTGGCGTGCTGAGGTTCATGGGGTCACCAAGAGTCGGACATGACTGAGTGACTGAACTGCACTCCACTGAGATACATTTGTTTGCTGCTTTGTGAGATGAGAAAGCCTGCTCCTCCATGATTTCCTCAACCTTTCCTTCTGACTTTAATCAACTATGCCACTATTTTTATTTTGTTAAGATTTTAGGCTTGCCAGGTAAAATTCAGGACACCCAGTTAAGTTTTAAGTTTGGGTACATAATGAAAAACTTTTAGTATAATTACATCCCAAATATTGCATGGGACATAGTCATACTAAGAAAATATGTGTTGCCTGTCTGAAATTCTAATTTAAATGAACACCCTCAGTGTTTATTTGCTAAATCTGGAAACTACATTTCCATTCTCTTCTGAAACTGTACACAGTGTTTCCTATTTTATCTTCAGATGAGTTTAAAAAACTCAGCACCATCACACTTCATGATGCTACTTTCTACTGCATGATAAGGTTCAGCTTGGGGCATAGAATCCCAGGACTACTGAGACAGAATATAGCTTGCATTTGATTTAATTGATTTATTTCATTTTATTGAAGAAAAATTCCAGACCCAAAGGGCATAATGAGCTTACACCAGTCCACAACAAAAATTGGAGGTAGATGTTTTATTTTCCTTTTTCTCTTTCCTACGATTTTCTTCCTTACCCAAAATCAGATTTTTCTGTTCACGTCCACATTTAAAGACTCTGAATTAGGGTCAGAAAGAGAGGTAATATTAACAACTTGTATGTATTTCTCATCCTGCAGTGGTGAGGCTGGTGTCTTCAGTAGTGTACTGACTAACGCAGGAGGCTTTAGAGCCGGACGGACTAGAGTTCAAATCCCAATTTCACACTTGCCAGACTGCGACCTTGGGCACATCCTTAAACGGTCTGAACCTCACCAGTAAAGTCTTCTTTGTAGTTGTTACAACGAAGAACTAAGATGGTGTGTGTGGTACCCTGAGCATCACGCATGGTGAACCATAACAGCCAGTCCACAGATGAGAGCGCTGGTTCTTACCCAGAGGATAAGTCCAATCACTAACCCCAGCTTCACACCCATCAGGGACTGGGGGTGATATTGGAACCACAGAAAGTAAGAATATTTTCAGAGCCCCTTTGAGTAGACACTCACCCTCACTCTCCACTTTCTTGCTTCTCATATCTTTGTGCATTTATTCCATCAAGTATCAGTTCAGTTCCGTCATGTCCAGCTCTTTTGTGACCCCATGGACTGCAGCACACCAGGCTTCCCTGTCCATCACCAACTCCTGGAGCTTACTCAAACTCAGGTCCATCGATTCAGTGATGCCATCCAACCATCTCATCCTCTGTCGTCCCCTTCTCCTCCTGCCCTCAATCTTTCCCAGCATCAGAGTCTTTTCCAATGAGTCAGTTCTTCACATTAGGTGGCCAAAGTATTGGAGCTTCAGTTTCAGCATCAGTCCTTTCAGTGAATACTTAGGACTGATTTCCTTTAGGATGGACTGGTTGGATCCCCTTGCAGTCCAAGGGACTCGCAAGAGTCTTCTCCAACACCACAGTTCAGAAGCATCAATTCTTCAATGCTCAGCTCTCTTTATGGTCCAACTCTCACATCCATACATGACCGCTGGAAAAACCATTGCTTTGCCTAGATGGACCTTTGTCAGCAAAATAATATCTCTGCTTTTTAATATGCTGTCTGTATTGGTCGTGGCTGCAGTCACCATCTGCAATGATTTTGGAGCCCAAGAAAATAAAGCTTCTCACTGTTTCCATTGTTTTCCCATCTATTTACCATGGGACAGATCCTATGATTTTAGTTTTTTGAATACTGAGTTTTAAACCAGCTTTTTCACTCTCCTCTTTCACCTTCATCAAGTCTCTTTAGTTCTTCGCTTTCCATCATAAGGGTGGTGTCATCTGCAGATCTGAGATTACTGATGTTTCTTCCAGCAATCTTGATTTCAGCTTGTGCTTCATCCAGCCCAGCATTTCACATGATGTACTTTGCATATAAGTTAAATAAACAGGTATATGGTATAAATAAGCAGATATACCACATAAATAAGCAGGTATACCATGAAGTATAGGGACTACAAATTCTACTAGGTACTTGAGCATTTAAATATCTTTGTTGTTGTTCAGTCACTAACTTATGTCTGACTCTTTGTGACCCCACAGACTGCATCACACCAGGCTCTCCTGTCCTTCACTGTTTTCCGGAGTTTCCTCAGATTCATGTCCATTGAGTTGGTGGTGCTACATAACCATCTAATCCTCTGTCATCCTCTTCACCTCCTGCCCTCAATCTTTCTGAGCATCAGGGTCTTTTCCAATGAGTCAGCTCGTTACATCAGGTGGCTTCAGCATCAACCCTTCCAATGATTATTCAGGGTTGATTCCCTTTAGGATTGAAACACATCTTAGTTTTGTTTCATTTATTCTTGGCCTTTTCCCTGTTTTGTTTTGTTTTTTTCCACTCTGAATATGTGCTGGGGCATCTGGTGGGAAGCATAGGTAACCGGCATGGACAAAGGTACAGACTGTTCTGCTGGGTGAAGCCTGAGGAGGGCTCACAGTCTCTTTCGGGTGGTTGCAGCAGCTGCCTGACTTGTCCCTTTGCCCCCTGATCTGAGCTCACAGTCCAGCCTCCCATAGTCCCGTACCACTCCCAGAGAGATGCATGCACAGTGTAGATCTTACCAGGTCACACCTCCGCATAAATCAGCCACAATCCAGCAGGTCCCCCTGCAGAGGTAGGACCTCTCCCCCCTAGCCCAGCATTCGAATGACCCCAAAGGGCCCTCAAGCTTCATCCCTACCCCCTCCCCTCCCCTCCCCCATGCTTTGATCCAACAACACTGTCATCTTTCGAGAGTGTTGGTTTCACTCTTGCTCTGCTCAGAAATCCCCCGCTTCCCTTCCCCACCAGGGATCCTTTCTAAATACTTTCTGCCCTGTTGAAATAACACATCTTCTGGGGCACTGCTTCCACCCCTACCCCACGCAGTGTTAGCAACCCCTTTTCTGCAGCTTTTTGCTAATACATTCAGATACTCAGTGGTGCCTTTGAAATGTCATTCACCAAGGGCACATCAAGGTCATTAGAAGTCACTCAGGGCCAAAACTCGGGCACCCAGGCCTTCTTCCAGACCAAAGTATCATCAGCTTTTGTCAGTCGTAGCTGCACAGTTCTCTTCCATCCCCTGCACACAGCTTATGGCATATTCCAACAAAGTCCAGTCTTCAGCCTCTGCTGTTACCCCATCTTTCACCATCCAGAGTGAACCAGGCAACCCGCTCTACAATCCACAAATAATTCTGAATTCCATCCGGCCAGGTACGATATATACCTCTTTTGTTTCACTGACCTCTTTAAAAATGGATCCTCATTACACCCTTGCCTTACCCACTAGACTGAGAAGTCCTCAAGGCCAAGGACTGAATAGAAACGTGTTTTTTCCATCCAATAAATGCACAGCAGAGTGCTAAACTCACCGTAGAGATTCACATGCAGAGTCGAGTGAATGAATGAATGAACGAAGGCGTATGTAAATGTTATGGAAGATCTGAGCAAAAGACCACTACACCATAGTGACACGCCACGTGAACCAAAGTCAGCAGTTATGCGTCTCCAAGAAAAAGAAACAAGAATGCTGTTTCATGTCATAATAAGCAGAGCATGTCAGAACTATAATCTGTCTTTGCTACTAAAAAAAAAAAATTTAGGGAATAATTTTCAAAGCTGTCTGTCAGAAAGGTGACCCTCCCGAGAGGTAATGACAATGTGGTAGCGTGGTTGTCAAGGCATCAGCCCTGGGGTACCAGGTGCCAGGAGGACTCACTAACCAGCACAGGGCAGACCCTAACAGGCAGCATCCCTCGCTGAACAAAGTGACTGTGGACAGCGGGTCCTGGGCCGCTGTCTGAGCCTGAGGCTCCTGCACAGGCTTTTGCTGGGGGGCCTGACATAGCACATGAGGCCTGGCTTGGCCTTGGGGGTCTCTTGGCTTACAAATGCTGCCCAGTCATCAACAGGACTCAGGGACACTGATCGAGCTCTGATTTTTGAGTGCCTGCTGTGCTCATCATTTCGTGTGCTCCTTGCAAAGGATTGCTCCCCAGTGATCAGTATGATATGTCCCTTTTCACAGCTGACTCCGTTACCCAAACTCTTCAAAGCTGAGCAGCCGTGTTATCTAAATATGCCAGATGCCTGTGATGGTACACAAGGAAACAGGAGAACTGTATCCTAAACTTGGGATGCTGTTTACCAGCTGAGTGATCCAAGGTCTCAGCCTAAGTATGACAACCTATAAAATAGGGCTTCCCAGGTGGCGCTAGTGGTAAAGAACCTACCTGCCAATGCAAGAGATGTGGGTTCTGTCCCTGGGTCAGGAAGATCCCCTGGAGGATAAGTTGACATTAATAATACTTAGAAACAGGTCCTTTTGAATATCAAATGAAATAATGTAGAATGTATGTGAAAGCTCTTTGTAAATGAGTGGGTGTTGTCATTGTGATCAGCCTTTTAAGTCAGCATCCGCATTTTGGAACCTGTACAGTTTAAAGAGATTCCATTCATACAGGAACATGCCTGGCGCATAATGGTTGTTATTTATCTCACCAGAGTTTCTCAGCCTTGGCACTGTTGACACCTGAGACAGATGGTCCCTTACTCTATGGGGCTGTGGATTGCAGGATGCTTAGCAACATTCCTGACTTACCCACTAGATGCTTGTAGCATCTACTGCCCCTAGTCCTATAGCTGGAAAACTCATATGTCGCCAGATGTCCGCTGGGCAGCAAAGCCATCCTCCATTGAGAACTACCAGTCGAAGGATTCATCATGCGTCAGATTGTGCTAATAATTTTATATGTGCATCCATCTGAACCCTGTGACCCTGTCAAGAGTTAGTATAAAGTAAACAGTACTATTCTCATTTGATAAGTGAAATCAAATTTCAGAGGTTGTAATGAATGTACCCAAGTTTATGCAGAAGATGGGAAGCCCATTCCTGGGCCAGGGCTCTGGGACTCTGAAATCTATGACCTTCACTGTGTTCTACTCAAAAGGACGGAAGCCCAGCCTGGGTGGCTTTGGTAAGCTGACAGACAAAAGAGTTGCCAAGTGTTAAAACTGGCCAGGCCCCTCCAGGGCCAATAAATTTCACTACTACCTGACAATAGGGCTCATTCTTATTCTGATTCCTTATTCCTCCCACGATCAGGCTTTAGCTCTTGATGATGGTGCTATTTATGGCATTGACCTTTAAGTGTATCCTGGTCTTCTGGACCCCAGACGCTATGGAAAGAGCTTCAGAACCAGCAAACAGGATTCAATCCCTCCTTTATTGACAAAACCCAATTTTTGACCCACCACAGATGGCCCTGGACTGTTTGACTTTTGACTTTTTAGCAAGCAGGACATGTCTGCTTCATGTGCTGCTGGCATTCCCTTGATGAAATAAACACTGTGAACATGGAGATGCTGACCCCCAGACTACAGCCATGCCCTCTCCCTCATCCATGACAAGAATAACAGTGAAGCCAGCTATGATAGCTCAGTGACAGCTACAGGAAGCAACACTGGCCTTGTTACCTTAATACAGCTAAGTTGGGGCAGCAGGTATATGTTAAGCCTGTCCAAAAATAAACTGTGGCCTCAGCTGGACCCATTTTAGGCTGAAGCACACCAACTTCTGTTCAGTTGTGCAAGAAAAAAGCCACATAAATGATTACATGTGAAATCGGCGGCCAATATATGAACTATTGCATGGAAAAAGTAAAATAAGTGGGGCTTCCCCGGTGGCACAGTGGTAAAGCAGCCTCCTGCCCACACAGGAGGTCCAGGAAACAAGATTTCCACCCTTGGGTTGGGAAGTCACTGAAGTATTGTTACCTGGGAAATCCCACGGACAAAGGAGCCTGGAGGGCTACAGCCCACGGGGTCACAAAGGGTCAGGCACGACTGAGCACAGCACACATACTCAATTGTTATGTCTGGAAAGTAGTATACGGCAGTGAATGTTTAATGACTTTTAGCTTTGCGGAGAATGTCCTTTATTCTGCGAGTTTTTTTGATCAGGTTTCATACCTATTTTCAAGGACACACAAGTGAAAGTAGAGTACGGTCTGTCTCTTAAGCACCCTTCCATCACATCTGGTTTATAAGTCGGAGATTTGGGGGCCTTTTCCAGCGGTCCAGCGGTTAAGACTTCACCTTCCAATGAGGGAGATGGGAGTTTGATCCCTTGTCAGGAAGCTAAGATTCCACGTTCCTCTTGGCAAAAAAAAAATTAAAAAAATTAAAAAAGAAGCAATGTTGTAACAAAGTCAATAAAGACTATTAAAATGGTCCACATCAAAAAAAAATTCTAAATAAATTAAAATCAGAGCTCTCCAGTCTCATATTGCCTTGGCTTCCTCCATCTGTGAGTCTGCGCCTCTCTCTTCACTGCTCTCCCCACCCTCCGTCTCTCCCCTCCCACCTGACCTGAAAAGTGATCAGCCAGCAGAGGACTAGGGGCAAGCTCTTGTGTCTGTCTGGTGGCAGAGTCAGACTCTGCCGGCAGCTGTGCGGAGATACTACATCTGGCAGTAGGAGGCAAACTTAGGGATGATGGTGTCGAGAATGGACAAAAATAGTCTGCCCGTCCTGAGGAAGGGAGGGGATGCGAGAGGGTCCAAAAAGACGGTGCCGCGGGGCTCTGTGCGAGGGAAAACGCGCTTTACAAACCCAGACATGGACAATGTGACTCCAGGCTTTGGGAGGCCCTCTTGTTTTGGAAGAAAAGAATATTCAAGCCGGGTGGCCTCCTGGTGCCAGGGCCGGTCTCCGTCAATGCCTCTCTGTTAGTCAGCCATGGCCTACTTCTCTTTGTTGGTCAGACTGAGCTGCAGTTGGCTGCCCCTCCACTCCTCCTGCACCACCTCTTTTGGGAAGCTTGCAAAGAGCTTAAGGGAAGTCGCCAAGGAAGTGACTGGTTTTACTGGAAAGCAGAGTCCTTGACCTGTTGAAGAGCCCTCAGGTTGGGCCCTCCCTTCTCTTTCCCAGACTCTCTCCTCATGGCCCACTTTGGTCCTCTTACTTTGGAGATGTCGTTTCAGCCCAGCCGTCTCCATCTGTAAACAGAGGGAGGTGGGAACAAATATTGATTCAAGGGATTAGACCCACAAAGAAAGAAGAGAGTCCTCTTGCTGCCAGCCAAACGGGGCATCCTCTAAATGCATCTGCCAGCAGAATAAGTCTTGTACTCAGTCAAGAGAGACAATGGCCCAGGTCCTTGTCATGCCAGAGAGGAAGCAGCTTAGCATCCCTGGGTCACCCTCTGTTAAGTGAGCTTGAGTAAGTAAGTGGTGGCAAGAGGTTGCTGAGTGGTGGGCGGAGTGCTGACTGTTCTGCCAGCTGATGCTATTGAACTCACTTCCAGGGGAACGCAGCGGGAAAACGCTGCAGACAATGCCCCTTCTATTCCATGAAACTGACTAACTGCCGGTGCCAGACACTGAGATGGCGGTTGACCACCTAATAGCAATGGCACCTTCTTCCTGCCCCAGGGGAGCCCACATTCTATTCCAAGAAACAGGGATAGGAGGTAAGAGAAGGAGAACAGAACCAGAGCACGTGCATTTATTCATTCAACAAATACAAGATGAGTTGCTCTCTGGGCCAGGCGCTAATGTGTACCCCGGGGACACAGGAGTGAACAGCACAGTTACAACTAGAGTATTCATCAGTGGGTACTCCTCTGAGCTTTCAGTGCCTGTGACAGGCTTATGAGTCCATCATTATTATTATTAGCCCCAATTTACAGGTGAGGATAATGAGAGAACAGAATTAAGTTACTTACCCACACTCAGAAGTAGTAGAGCTGGAATTTGAAATTGGACGACCTGGGCCCAAAGCTTTAAAGACGAGGGTAGAATGGAGGAGTGGGGATATTAGATGGGGGCCATTCGCAAGAGTGCAGAAGCTGAAGCTCCAGTACTCTGGCCACCTCATGCGAAGAGTTGACTCACTGGGAAAGACTCTGATGCTGGGAGGGATTGGGGGCAGGAGGAGAAGGGGACGACAGAGGATGAGATGGCTGGATGGCAGCACTGACTCTATGGACGTGAGTCTGAGTGAACTCCGGGAGATGGTGACGGACAGGGAGGCCTGGCGTGCTGTGGTTCATGGGGTCGCAAACAGTCGGACACGACTAAGCGACTGAACTGACTGAACTGATTCTCATGAGAGAATTTTGAGCTGAGAGCCTGAGTAACCAGCATGACGCACCTGCTGACCGTGAACCAGATCTGTGGTGGGAACTGTAAACGTCCTCCCCTCCCATTCCCACAACAGCCCTAACAGGCGGGTCAGAGCACCCTCATTTCCAAAGAGGAAATGGAAGCTCACGTTTAGGTAGATCACCAGGACGCATGACTTTAATGTGGTAGACTTGGAATTTGGGGTCCCATAAAGTCCATTTTTATTAAATATCTGCTAGCCACATTTTGCTACAAAATGGAAACTGTTACTATAATTATGTCTGGAAGATTTGAAAGCTCACTGGTGTGGATCTGTCTTATCTGGGATGGGCTTCATGGGGGAAAAGCCTGTGTAACAGAGACCTACTGGATGAGTTGGCCAAGTCTATGAAAAGAGGTGAGACTGGAGTGAAGGAATTCTTGGAAGCAGGTACAGAGCAGGTACAAAGGCACAGAGCAGCTAAACACAGCAACTAAACACTAGGGCGTATCTAGGAAACAGTACCCAGGTGTAGTTAGAACTATGTGCCAGAGCTGAATTATTAAGAGAAGAAACTGGAAGGCAAGGTTGGGGCAAGTTTTGCAGAGTATCGGTTGCTATATTAAATTGTGTGACATAAAGAATAAACTATATTAAAATCATAAAATCTCACTATATCATGAGACCCATGAAATGCATTTCAGCCAGCATTTATTAAGCACCTCCTATGTGTAAATTTCTAACGAGTTGGCCAAAAAGATCAGGTTGGCCATAAATTGCTTTGGAAAATCCTGAACAGACTTTTTGGCCAACCAGTACGTAAGGAGCTCAGGTTAAAGCAAATGCCTTTTGCTTTCAGTTCTTGTAGGTAAATCTCTGTCATGCGTATCAGTCTGCTTTCTGGACCTGGAAGTTACGCTGCCGCAGGTCTGACTCGGGCATTGTTTTCTGGTTGAGGATTCTGCCTTAGGGTCACCAGCTTGAGTGTCAATTTTCATTCCAGAGCCTGCGGATCTAGGAGGAGAGAAGATTGGAATGAAAATCTGTATTGGCCTCAGAGCAGTCTTTGGAACTTGTTTTGCTTAAAAAAAAAAAAAAAATGGTATCAGCTCATTTTATTCTGCTTTGCCTTTTTCTCAGGAAAAGAACAAAATGAAGCAAGGGCAGGGAACACATCCTGTAAATATCAGGCTCTCTGCTGGCTAGTTTCTGATGAAGCCTGATTGTAGGTGTCCACCTGTAGGCAGCGGCCAGGTACCCCAAGAAGCTTGTCCTTAGTCTCACCCTCAGTTTCTTCATCTGCAACAAAAGGATAATAACAGAGGCCTATGACATAAAAATAAGGTCATATATGTAACATACTGGCATATGAACAAGTGCTCGGCACGTATTGCAATGGATTATAATTATCACTAATAATAATTCTACCAAGCGTTAGTTTTGAAGTGTGAAGTTGAAAGGAAAAAAATTTTAATTGGGGAATAAAGATTCCCCTATCAGAGGCAAATACGCCATATTTCAAGCACCTATTTAAGCCCCTAAACACAATGATCACATTTATTTCTCAAACCATGCTGAAACAGAAGGATCATTTACCCATCTCAAAGATGAAGAACCTGGCTTGGGAAATTAAAGAGGAACTAAGGATAGGTTTTCTTTGATACTTGCTTAGCACATAATGTATTCACCTGCTCATCTAACAAAATACTTTTGAACAATTATAATCTGTTATGCACTGTGCTAGGCTCTGCTTGGTATGCAATCAACAAAATTGATAAAGAGTTTCCTCTAGTGGAACTCCAAGCCTAGTGATTTGCTTACAAAGAGGTGGGGCTCGTTTAGAATGGGGACAGTAACTCAGGGGAGAAGAGATCCAGGCAAATGAAATGGAATGCTTGAAAGCCATGAAATTGGAAAGAATTTAGTATTTTCTTGGAAATTATAAAGAAAGGGTCAAGTGGGTGACCAAATTCATGAGAGGCAGAGTGATTCTCTTGAGGATAAGAAAACAGGGAGTGGCCAGATCATGTGAGCTTCACTAAGAAATGTGAACCCTGATTTAATAAACCTACTTATAGAGGGGACTTCCCTGGTGATCTAGTGGTTAAAGACTCTTCACGCTTCCAATGCGGGGCTCATGTGTTTGATCCCTAGTCAGGGAGCAAGGATCCCACAAGTGACATGGCCAAATATATGAATACATACAATTTTTTAAAGTGTAACATGTTTTAAAAGAATATTTGTGGAACTTCCTCACTAACTTTTTGGATACTGCTGGATATAAGAGTCTAGTCTGGAGAATAAGTGGATGGGAGATGCCATCCCGGTCAGTACTGCATTCAGTCTCGTTCACAGAAAACCAAACGTAGTATTTAAGCAAATCATATAACCAGATTTTAAAATGGCATAAGCATAAATTGTAGGTAGATGGGTGCCAGGATGGTCAAGGTCAGATTTTTCATTAATTTTCTTAGCCTTTCCCTCATACTCACCATATGGCTGCTCTAGCTCCCACCCTTACACCTGCATTCCAAGCCAGAGAACTGAGGAGAAGCATAAAGACAGGTTAAACAATAATGGTGATATTTGAATCTGTAAACATAGTTCATTTTATTATCATGCTTTATAATGTCACTTACTTACAGTTCTTCCTATGTGTCTAATATTCTGCAATAAAAACTTTAAAGAGAAGGCAAGTTATCAAACATATGAATAATATGAAGCAATTTAAAATTTCTAAGTATAAAGATACATGCAAGCATGTAAAGGGCTAAATGTAGATTGATGGTGGTTTAGATATTCGTTTGAGGCTTTCTATCTTTTCCAAATTCTACAATAGATATGTATTATTTTGGTAGCAGAAATATAGGAAAAAATATTATTGAAAATGTTTAAAGCATAATTATTTAGTACATTGGTTCTAAGAGTTGACAATTCCCATTCAGTTTTCAATGAATTTCTTGAATTAGGCATTGACAAATATCCCTGAAAGTTAACAAATTTCTTTTCATCTGTTTAGTGGCTCCCCAAACATGTTGGTCTATAGCTTTAGTTCTCCTTCAAATCTGTCTCATCCGTTGGAGAAAGGAAGTTTCTAAAATATTTTTGAGTGATGATTATAGATACAATGGGTGAAGGTGAGAGCAAAAATTGCTTTGTCTGGTTAAAAAAAAAAAGTTTTTCCACCACAAACTTTAAACACTTTCAGGCTCTTCTCATAATATGGGGCTTGTGCTTATGTCGTGGGTGCTGTCTGTGGAGAAAGAAATGAACTAGAAAACTAGAAGACGTGTTCATTGGCTTTAGGCAGATATTTCCTCCATCAGTGTGTATAACAGTGGTGAGCAAAGCCCTTCCGATCTGCAGGTGAGAAAAACTGTCCATTCTTGCTTCATGCATCAGATCTAGAGCCTTCAGAGGCAAAACTAAGGCTTGAGGCTCAGCAATTTCCAGTTTTTCCAAGAAGAAGAGCTTCTCTCTAGAGTCAGATTATGACACACTAAATAATTTTATTATCTTTTGATTGGAAAAAAATCAAAATATACATACCAATTTCAAGAATGACCTAAGAGTCTCATATTTCATCAATTATAAGCACATCTCCACATATCTGATAACATAATTCAGATATGTGTCCGAGATACTAGTTTTTAAGCATTCGACAATGTTTGGTACCCTTGTAGATTTCAGATCCCTTGTCGTGGCACCCTGAAATATGGAACCATAAGTTGGCATTCACTCTTCTAGTCCAAGCCATTCATTCTGAGGACATGAGGCTCAGAGAAAGGAAGTGACTTGTGAAAGGCAGTCCCACTCGTCAGTGGTGGGGCTGAGACGGAAACTCGGGGCTTTTTATTTCCAATCGTTTATCCCGAAGGTATCACAACACCTGGCTAAACATTTCAGGGGCTTCCCTTTCTGCTTCTGCAGGCATATCAAATGACTTCCCACGTGATTTATAAAAATAACACTGCATGGTTCCACTTACTTGAGGTTTCTAAAATAGTCAAACTCATAGAAGCAGAGAATAGAATGGCGGTTGTCAGGGGCTAGGTGTGGGGGAAATGGAAAGTCATTGTTCAACAATGTACAAAGTTTCACTTAAGCTGGATAAGCAAATTCTAGAGACCTGTTGTACAACATGCTACCCACAGTTAACAGTATTTGTACTTAAAAATTTGTTATGCATAGGAGGGTAAATCTCATGTTACATATTCTTACCACAGAAAATGATAAAGAAGAGACACAAGCTTAAGCAAAGTTTAGGTGGTATTTGCTTTATCCTTGATTGTGCTAATGGTATCATGGGCATAGGTCCAATAAAATCAAATTATACATCTTCAATATATGGAGTTTTGTTGCAGATCAATTATACCTCTAGAAAACTGTTTAAAAAAAAAAAACGGGTCTTTGCAGCTAAGCATGAACTGTCTGCTCTTGACTACGGGTAACAAAATGGTGGTTATGAAAAAGAGTTCTCTCTCTACTCCATCCTTCAACAAACATGTATCACACACTGAAGATGGAACTGCCTTGGTGACTGAAAGTGTCTTGAGGAGCTTACAGTCTAGACGAGGATAGAGAAATATGTCATATAAATGACAATATAAAGTGATATGGGACAATTGAGATCTGATCCAAATTCAGTGGGAGCCCGGAAGACAGGAAGAAATTCCTTTCCTTCAGAGGAAACTTTCCTTCATTTCTTCCTCATGAACTCATTTCCAGAGTCTCCTCTGAAGAGGGTTTGTCTTGTCTACATCTCTGGCAGCAAGTAGGTCTCTACATTCTGGCCTGAGTCCAGGAAAAAGAAGCCGTCATCTCTCTGATTCTACATACACCCTTTCATCAGTGAGGAACTAATAAATACCATTGAAAAGATGAATCAACGTTCACAGGAAAAAGGTCAGTGCAGGCAGAAGGAATTTTTTTTTTTCTTTGCTGCTGGCATTCCTGAGCCTCTTCTGGCCCCAGCCCTATCTCCAAGGTAAATTTCCAGTCACCCCCTGGTCTGTGATGAGTCAGCATCCTGGTAGAAAACAGAGGACATACTCAAAATGGAATGGTGGAGGAGAGAAGCATGAAGCTGAATTACAAAGGTACAGGCAGAGTGAGAAACCTAGCAAGGCTGGGGAAGCATCCTGGAGTGAGTCTGAAGGGGCAATGTGTGCAGCAGTTCTTAGGCTGGAAGCCTGTGGGGATCCCTGGGACTATCAGAAATCCACAGCGTCAAAACCACCTTACAAGTGATACTGAGATAGTTTTTTGCCTCCTCTGTTCTTGTTCCATCATGAGCGCTCAAGGGAGTTTTCTATGTGACCTGAGATGGTGTCTCCACTCTGATGGCTACTGGAATGTATGTTTGCAGGTCTTGTGTTTGAGAATTTCTCAGTTTTAATTTCTAGCATGGTAAACATTGAGAGAAAAGCAAAAGCTCTTGGGGAGGGGTGTCTTCCACAATTTCTAAAAGGATTCTGAGATCAAAACATTTGGAAACTGTTATTGGTGCTGTTCAGTTACCAAGTCGTATCCGACTCTGCAGCCCCATGGACTGCAGTACATCTGGCTTTCCTGTCCTTCACTATCTCCTGGAATTTGTTCAAACTCATGTACAAACTCTGTCATCCCCTTCTCCTCCTGCCTTCAATCTTTCCCAGCATCAGGGTCTTTTCCAATGAGTCAGTTCTTCGCATCAGGTGGCCAAAGTATTGGAGTTTCAGCATCAGTCCTTCCAGTGAATATTCAGGACTGATTTCCTCTAGGATGGACTGGTTGGATCTCCTTGCAGTCCAAGGGACTCTCAAGAGTCTTCTTCAGCACCGCAGTTCGAATTTAAAATTCTTCGGCACTCAGGGAACTGTTGGATGATTGCAGTTTGGAGACAGTTGTTGTGAAGATGGCCACCTGGGACCTGGGCAGCCACTGCTGCAACTTTGCAGGCAGGGAGCCTGGGAGAGAGAAACCCCAATGTCATCTTGGCCCTCCTTCCAGTCTCCTTCCAGGCCCTCCCTTGGCTGGACACAATGCCAGAGAGCAAGGGTGGCCGTTCTCTGAGGCACAGATCAGGGTAGAAAAGAATGAATATGGAAGAGTCAGTTGAAACTATGAGCACATTTGGATATTGGAAGGGAATTTTAAAAAAACAGAGGGGAAGCAAGGATCCTTAAAAACAGGATCCAGAGACAAGACCTCCAAATAGCTGCTGAGCTCTGTTTCTTTCACTTAAGCTGGCTAATGAGGGGGAGGATCTGAGTTTAAATCCTATGATTTTGTAAGTATGAGCAGGTTAATGGATCTCTCTGGGCTCAGTTTCCTCATTTCCAATATGGGATTCCAGTACCCACAGTGCAGAAGGTAGGATTGGCCAAGTTAATAGTCAGTCAGTACTTAGTCCACATCCTTCATTAGCATCTCTCCCCTTTTTTCCCTCCTGTGCAAACTCCTGGGAAGAGATTCCAGTAACTACGAGAGCACTTTGTACCTTATAAGGGGCTCAATTTTAAACCACAAACTGGGACTCTGATCATTTTCATCTCTTGCTGAGGGTTTACTGGCAGGTTAACTGTTCAGAGTGGTTACACATTTGGATTATAAGAAAAAGAATACTCATAATAAAATGTCATATAAATGCTAATTATGTCTTATGGGACTTAGTCCTTTAAAACAACCAACTCTTAGAATCCTAAGATTTCATTGAGGAAAACAAAAAAAGAAGAAGAATTTCTGCAGTATTGCTGATCTGTATGCCTTTCCCTGTGTTTCTATCATCTCCCTCCAAAGTTCCTGACATTCTGCAGTGTTTGGGGGGAAGAGAGATTTATTTAAGCCAGAGCAGACTGAAGCTGTTTTTGCCCTGCTCTGGTTTTTCTGCCCCTCTCTCTGGATGTTTCTATTTGTAGAGTCCCTCCACAAAGCTGCAGTTGCTACAGCCCTTTGATTTCTTCATGGGATGTTCAGTGTTAACACATGTTTGAAACCTGCTGGGAGCATAAGCCCTGCTTAATAGAAATAAAGGTGTGATTAAGGAGATAATCCAGTAACTGTCCATCACATTTTACAAAGTTATTACCCAGTTGCAAATCTCTAAGTATTAGAGGCTACGCTTTTTTTTTTCTTCTTGCAAGAAATATTCACTGCCTGTGGCCCCAAGTGAAAGAATTTTATTTTCCCATTTTAATTAGTGGTTTGCATGCTTTCACCCCTTCATGTACCCTCTTTCCCAGCCCCATCACTCTACCCTCTCTTTGTCCACCACCCCCATTTTCTCTCCAAACACATACACACTATTATATGGATGTAATGTAAATTTAAAATTGGAAACACTTTAGTAAAGAAGCAAAGCCCACCCTACCACCCCAAAACAAGCTCTAGGCCAAACTGCAAATTTGTGTTGATAGCATGCAGTTATTCAATTAAAGATCAGATGGAAACTGGGCAGCCAATTTATCATTCACCTTGATGGATGGGGTAAGGAACTGCTGGGCCATTGTCGAAATGCAAATGATTTTTAACTCTGAGCACTCAGGGAAAATGAGATTGATTACAGAGCTGGTTTTTCCTCCCATTACTCAAATGGGTAAATAGATGATAGATAAGGAGGGATGGGGGTGGAGAGTGTCAGGGTGGGGATTGCAACCAGAGCTGCTGTCTTCTTGTCACAGAAGGCATTTAGCAAATGAGCCTCTCTTATTCTGAGAATGCAGGTTGAACAGAGGCTTGAGTTCTGCATTTTGGGTTTTTGTTGCTATTGATGATGAAAATGACAAAGCAAGAGGGGAAGGTGATTCCACAGCAGAAGGGGAGAGGGACTTAGATTCATCAGAGCCAGGACTGCTATCTTGACTCACAAATTCGCTTCCCACCACCATGTCCCCCTACTGCCCCCTCCACACACACATTCACTTGTAAAGCAACCCCAGAGTCAATGGTCAGAATGTGCAGCCCCCAACACTTGCTCTCCCATCAGCTCTCCGTTGTTGTTCAGTCACTCAGTTGTGTCTGACTCTTTGTGACCCCATGGACTCCAGCACACCAGTCCTTCCTGTCCACCACCATCTCCCAGAGTTTGCTCAAACTCATGTCCATTGAGTCGGTGATGCCATCCAACCATCTCATCCTCTGTCATCCCCTTCTCCTCCTGCCTTCAATCTTTCCCAGCATCAGGGTCTTTTCTAATGAGGCAGTTCTTCGCATCAGGTGGCCAAAGTATTAGAGCTTCAGCTTTAGCATCAGCCCTTCTAATGAATATTCAGGATTGATTTTCTTGAGGATTGACTGATTTGATCTCCTAGCAGTCCAAGGGATTCTCAAGAGTCTTCTCCAACACCACAGCTCTCTGTAGGTCTCTAAAAACACAAATCACATTCTCCCCAAGACTCTGCTCCGGTGAACCATGCACTGTGGTGTAGTAAAAATACAAGGGCTTAAGAGTTAGTGATCTCACCAACTCTGACAATAGGGGCAGGAAGAATGTGGGAGGAAGACCATGAGCTCAGTGTTGGACGTGTTACGTAAGATGCTTTGAGGACACAAGGACATGTCAACCAGAGCAAAAGTCAAGGGTCTGGGGTGAGGAGCGGATTCTATCTCAGGGCACTTCCTCCAGTTGTGGTTCATTATCTGCTCAGCGCCTCTCTTCCCTGACAAATACGAACCTGTCTCTTCACCCCCGCATCCTCAGTGCCTGGCTCAATAAAGAGCTGTGAGAGGAAAGGAGGGGGTAGGGAGTGGGGAGGAAAGGAAGAGAAATTGATGACCAGGCAGGCATTCGTGATCATCAGCTTCTAGGCTGTGGGTGTAAACTGTAAATCACCTTCTCAGATTACTTTATAAATCCTTACCACAAAAGAAGCAAGAGGAAAGAAACAAATAAGTACTAAGTATTCCCTGCTTATCTGGGAGAATGAAATCCTAGGATTTCTGCCTTCCTCCCCTGTTATTTCCACCAGTTATTGCCTGGAGAAGGCAAGGGCACCCCACTCCAGTACTCTTGCCTGGAAAATCCCATGGACGGAGGAGCCTGGTAGGGGGTGGCAAAGGGTCGAACACGACTGAGCAACTTAACTTTTTTGTCCAGCAGTTGCTAAAGACGCTTCTCCTTGCTGGAATATTTTGGCCCCTGCATCTTCACTCCTTGGCAAATGTACGTGACTAAATAAGGTGTTCTAACTTGTTCCCCACTGTGCATTTACATCCCCTTTCCCATCTTCTGCTCTGAAGCTGCTGTGTCTTCTGTCTGTTTTTAAATAGATTTCAGCGCACACCTTCCTTCCTCTTGCCTATGAACAAATTCTCTCCCGTGGTCTTGTTCTGACTATGCCGAGAAGCCTCTGTGTTGTTCTGATGAGTCTCCACATGTTCACAGTCGGTCAGACTTAGAAATATGACTTATAAATCAGATGTAGATGAGTCTGCACGTGTTCACGGTTGATCAGCCTCAGAAATATGACTAACTGATGACTAATAGGAGCCAGGCTGAGCTCACATCTCTGCCTGTGAGTCTAATAGGGTCAGAAAAGTGGTAACTGGTGCACTACAGCAGCTTGACTTTGGTATTGTGCTTAAAATACTGTCAGGGAAGGACGTGTGCAGGGGCTTACCCAGTGGCAGCCCATCTGCTGGGGGGCTTCTTACCACTTCCTACCACTCACCCCTGGTGTGACCAGTTTGCACAGGATGGCATCAGTTTACCCCTGTTTTCCCAGCATAATTCTCAGCAAGACCCTCCGCAGGCAGTGTCCCCATTTGAACGACCAGTTATGCATGCACCCTAATCATACAGTCATTTAACAGTCCCTCATTATCATCCTCTGAGTTGATATCTCTGATAAACCCATTTTTAGACGAGATAACTGAGGTTCCTTCAGCTCCTATCACTAGCCTGAAGTCTGGCAACTCATGTGTCAGAATCCAGATCCCCAGTTAGGAATGACTTCCTCTAAAGCAGGCTTTCCAGCACACCATGAGTAATTTGATATGAATTCAGAAGAAGACGGTGGCCAGAGTTCTTGGTTTCCAAGCAAAACACTTCTTCTGGTGATCATGGCCCAGTAATTCCCACTCTGCAAATAAAAGAAGCCTTCGCAGGAATGTTTTCCTCTCTTATTGATATACACCTGGCAGGATTTTAGTCAGAATCAGCCCTTAATAGGATTGGCGAGGGGAGAAAAGTCTGGCTTTCCTGCCTGCCCGAACTCCTCTATTCATTCTCTCCTAATCCCGGACCACTCCATCTCCTCTTCAACAAAACCCAGGGGAACAGGACTCTGTCAGCACAAAGATCCAAATGCAAATTCTAGAGTCAATATATAGCTGAGTAAATGCAAGCAAGTACTATGACCGCTCTGTGCCTCGGTTTCCTCCTGTTTAAAATGAGGAACACCGTCTACTTCATAGGATGGTAGTAAAGATTCAATATGAGGGTGTAAGCCACTCCTGCAGGGCCAACGTGTGATGAGCACCCCACAGATACCAGTCCCCTCCCCAACTCAGCACAGGTCAAATATTCTACCTCAATTTCAAGAGAACACGGCTCTCTTTCTCAGGCTTTTGTTAGCACTCACTTACCTCAAACAGTGAATAGAAAGGCATATTAAATATCCTGGGTGCTGGGGAAAGGGGTCCTTCAAGTGATTCCTTTTTAAGATTGTCTGTGGCTGTTGAGAGGGCAATTGTTTGTTTGTGGTTTCCCCCTGAAGATGATAAACGCTGGGAATGTACGATTGTGCCGTGTCATATACCCTCTGAGGGTGCCATTGTAATGAGTCTGGAGGAATCAATAGCAGTTTATACAGTGAAGAACCAAAAAAAAAAAAAGAATGCTGTGTTACTCTCAACAGCAACAATCTTAAAAGTGAATCCCTTAAAGGACCCCTTTCCCAAGTACCCATAGACGCTACTAGCCTGGGGTGTTAGACATGCCTTTCTAGTCACCATTTGATGTGAGTGAGTGCTAACACCTGGGAGAGAGTCTTGTTCTCTTCAAATGGAGGTAGAATATTCAATCTGTGCTGAATCGAGGAGGGGCCTGGTATGGGACTGAACAGGTGCTAAGTTGTAAAGTGTGGAAGGAGCTCAGGGAGCAGCTCAGAGAGGCTACCCTGCTGGGGGCTAGAATGAGACGAGTCACAGCTACTGAGCACACAGCCTGTGCTACGCATGGCGCTCAGCACTTTACTTGGATTAACTCAGCTCCCCAATCACTCAATATGAGGGATACTCTCACTATCCATTGTGCATATAGTGGACTAAGGCCCAGAGGGATTGTCAGCAAGTAGCAGGACAAGACTCTCAACCCAGGCATTCTTTTTTTGACTTATTTTGGGGTGCTACATGCTAAGTCACTTTATGTTTCACTTTATGAAATGGCAATCCCCCACCCCCGCCGGGCACTCAAAAAGATACATGCACTTCTGATGTTCACTGCTGCACTGTTAACAATAGCCAAGACATGGAAACAGCCTAAATGTCCATTGACAGGTGAAAGGACAAAGAAGATGTGGTCTCTACACACAGTGGAATACTACTCAGCCACAAAGAGTCGTGTCCAACTCTTTGAAACCCCGTGGACTGTAGCCCACCAGGTCCTGCCCATGGGATTCTCCAAGCAAGAATGCTGGAGTGGGTTACCATGCCCTCCTGTAGGGGAATCTTCCCCACCCAGGGACTGAGACTGCATTTGCTGCAGCCCATGCATAGCAGGCAGATTCTTTACTGCTGAGCCACTGGGGAAGCCCATTTAAGCCATTGTTTTATGGAAGTATCCTTAATTTACAATGTAGTTTTAATTTCCACCATACAGCAAAGTGATTCAGATATATACATAGTTTTATATATATATATATAGTTATAGTTATATATATAGATATATATATAGTTATATATATATAGCTTTATATATATATAGTTTTCAGGTTCTTTTTCATTATCACAGGATATTGGATATTATTCCCTGTGCTGTACAGTAGGACCTTGCTGTTTATCCATTCCATGTATAGTAGTTGGCACCTATTAACCCAAAACTCACAATATATTTCTCCCACTTCAAACACCCTGGCAGCCACAAGCCTATTCTCTGTCTGTGAGTCTATTTCTGTCTCATAGGTGAGGTAATTCCATATATAAGTGATGTATGATATTTGTCTTTCTTTTTCTGACTGATTTCATTTAGTATGACCATCTAGGTCTCTCCATGTTGCTGCAAATGGTGTTATTTCATTCTTTTTTATGGCTGAGTAGTACAGCAGTGAACATTGGAAGTGCATGGATCTTTTCGAGTTATAGTTTTGTTTGGATATATGCCCAGGAGGGGGATTGCCAGTTGCTCAGTCCTGTCCAACTGTTTGCGACCCCATAGGTTGGGGCCCGCCAGGCTCCTGTGTCCATGGGATTCTCCAGGCAAGAATACTGGAGCGGGTTGCCATTCCCTTCTCTAGAGGATCTTTCTGAACCAGGGATCGAACCCCGGGGGATCGAACCCAGGGTCTCCCACATTGCGGTCAGATTCTTTATCATCTGAGCCATCGGTGATCCTCTGGCAACGCTATCTGTAGTGTTTTGAGGAACCTCCATACTGCTTCCTCTGGTTGCTGCACCAGTTCACACTCCCACCAAAAGGGTAGGAGGGCGAACCCGGGCGTTGTGACCACAGAGCCCAGACTCAGCAAGGGGTTGAAAACAAAGGTGATCTCAGGTATTGGGCTCAGCCTGGGGTGGGGCTGGGGTTCCCGTGAGCCTGTGAGAGGAGAGGGTTGACTTTCACTTCGGAAAAAGTGGTAGAAGGTGGTAGAAGCCTCCCCAGGTGCTGAGGTGAGACATGGAGCATGCAGACAATTGCGGAGTCTGGAAGTGAGTGAATTTCCTAGTTGACCTAAGTCACTCCTCTTTCCGGTTTTGTGGTATTTGCCAGGGCTTCTCCAATTGCTTCAGAGGCTGTTGTGAAATGCTCGACGTAATCTCTAAAGAAAATCAATTAAAAAACACATGTTTGTTACTGTGAATTATTCATGAATGTTAATATACTTAACTCTATATGAATTTAAATTAGTCTTACTTGGAATTTTTTATATGTCCTATTACCCAAAAGTTATCCATTCAATAGTTATTGAGGTTGTACTATATGGTAGAAAGCATGTTAGGTATATCCCTTGAAACTAATCAACAACGTGGTTAATAATAATATCCCCTGAATGTTTGATGCATGCTATGCGCTGTTCTGTACGCTTCAGACATATTAAATCAATGATTCCTCATAATACCTCTATTATCCTATTTGAAAGATGAAGAAACTGAGAAAGTTGTCCCATAGAGCCCAATTTGTTTATCCTCAGAGCAGATGCTATTAATCCTGATGGTACATGTACATTGTCATTACATGTTTGTACTAAGTAGATTCTTGGTACATATATGTTGACTGAATAGACCAAACATTGGAAGTACAAAATAATGATAATATCTAATTTTTTGTAAGATTGTGACAAACACCTGTCATGCACAATCTTATTTAGAAATAATGTGTGTAATAGAGCTTAGTTTCTGTGAGAAGAGATAAGATACGAACACCAACAACAAACTACACAGTACTTAATATAATTTAAAAAATAAGATCCCCAAAACAGAACGGAAATATAAAGACAGATCCATTGTACATGGAGAGATGGAGATGGTTCATGGATGAGGTGGTGCTAGGCTGAGCCTGGGAAGATTTCAGTTCAGTTCAGTTCAGTTCAGTAGCTCAGTCGTCTCCGACTTTTGCAACCTCATGAACCGCAGCACGCCAGGCCTCCCTGTCCATCACCAATTCCTGGAATTGACTCAAGCTCATATCCACTGAGTCAGTGATGCCATCCAACCATCTCATCCTCTGTCATCCCCTTCTCCTCCTGCCCCTAATCTTTCCCAGCATCAGAGTCTTTTCAAATGAGTCAGCTCTTCACGTCAGGTGGCCAAAGTATTGGAGTTTCAGCTTCAGCATCAGTCCTTCCAGTGGGAAGATTTAGGCACTCAGAGATGAGTGTTGGGGAGGCAGAACAGAGCAGGAAAGCTCCTGCTAGGGAGATTCCTGTAAGAAAAAGCACAGAAAGAGGAGAGCAGAGAGCCTATGTGGAGAATTTGTAACAGTTTCCTTGAGCTGGAAAGTTGCTGGTCAAAACCACCTAGTGACTTTCTCTTCTGTCTTCCTTTACCTCTTACATCAGTTGGGCCAACATTTCAGCTACAAGTACACAGGAAACCCAGACTCAGTGACTTGGACATAAGGGTTTATTTTTCTCACACGACAAGGACTCTGGATAAATGGATGCCCACTGGCACCGGTGTACACTGGCAGCTCCCCAGGGCTGGGCGGGCTGGCATCTTTGTCATTCTCTTGGACTTTTCTCTATGGCTTTGAGTTTGTGGTCCCAGCCTCAGACATCATCCTTGAATTTAAAGCAGGAATCAGGGGCGGTGGGGTGCTGGGCCATACTAATTGGGTCTCCTCCTCTTATTGTGGAAGTAAATCCGTTCAAAGGATACCCTTAGAAGACATGTGCTCGTGTCTTATTTACCGGAATTCTATCATATGGTTACTCCTAGCTGCAAAGGAAGCTGCGGAAAAGCGTATTTTCATTGATAGATTCTTTTATGTGAAAGGAAAGAGGGAAGGGATGGAAGTTGGTTCTCTAACTAGTGGTATTCATGGGGCACTTAGTTAAATGTGAAGTGTTAGTCGCTCAGTCATGTCTAACTCTTGCAACACCATGGACTGTAGCACACCAGGGTCCTCTATCCATGGAATTCTTCAGACAACAATACTGGAATGAGTTGTAGTTTCCTTCTCCAGAAGATCTTTCCAACCCAGGGATTGAACTGGGTCTCCTGCATTTCAGGCAGATTCTTTACCACCTGAGCCAGCAGGGAAGCCCCATGGGGCACTAATATGCTGATAATAACTCCCTCCTACCAGAGGGCTTCCTCTGGGCCCATCACTTAACATACTTTTATTCAAGTGAACTTAGTTTATTACAAGAGATCTGTGACAGCTGTCATCTCCACTTTTCCTAGTTCTTCCGGCTTCCATCATTTGCCCAAGGTCAGACAGCTGGCAAGGGACAGCAGACCAATGCTTCCAGCCCAGGTCTCAGCCAGGATGCCCTCTGTTCCCCAGGAAGATAATCACTTACTGATCACCTACCATGTGACTGGCTAACTCTGGGTTTTTGCTGTTTCTGCTGATTTTCACAAAAGCCTATGAGTGGTCAATAATATTACTATTTGACAGATGAAGAAACTGAATCTCAGCGAGTTCATATGACTTGCCAAGGTCACGTGCCTGCAGGTGGCTGAGCTGAAAATCGAGCCTGATTCCTTCTAGAGTCCACATTCTTCTGTGTTGTGGCATCTTTTTTCAAGGTTCCATTGGGGAATAACTCTAGTTTTTCCTTCCTAAAAACCCTGAGTCTCTCCCTCCTCTCCAGACCATGGCTACTTCCCTGGCTCAGGCCCTCATCACCATATGATTAGATGATTCTATGAGTCTATTATTATTGCTGTTGCTTAGTGGCTAAGTCGTGTCTGACTCTTTGCAACCCCACGGACTGCAAGACACCAGGTTTTCCTGTCCTTCACTATCTCCAGGAGCTTGCTCAATCTCTTGTCCATTAGGTCAATCTCTCGTCCATGATGCCATCCAACCATTTCATCCTCTGCCATCCCTTTCTTCTTTTGCCTTTAGTCTTTCCCAGCATCAGAGTATCTTCCAGGGAGTTTGGCTCTTCTCATCAGATGGCCACAGTATTGGAGCTTCAACTTCAGCATCAGTCCTTGCAATGAATATTCAGGACTGATTTCCCTTAGGATTGACTGGTTTGATCTCCTTGCAGTCCAAGGGACTCTCGAGAGTCTTCTCCAACACCACAGTTCAAAAGCATCAGTTCTGCAGCACTTAGCCTTCTTTGTGGCCTAACTCTCACATCCATACATGACAACTGGAAAAACCATAACATTGAGTCTATCATTGAGAAGTAAAAGTGAAAATACTTTTATTTTCTCCTACCAGGCTCACACTCCCAAAACATAAGTCGTATCACATGGCCCACCCCTCTCTTGCATGGCTCCCCACTACCCAACAAAGGGAGTATAAATTTCTTAATCAAATATGACCCTAACCAAATCCCTACTTTGCCTCCAATTATTAGTTGTCCTTTACTTTTGACTCTACTATTTATTGCATGAAGCCAGGTCTCACCAAGGTACAAATTTGCATTAATTTATTTCAGTCAGTCCAAGTCCCAATCAAGTAGGATCTTGAAGAAGAGAAGGAAGCCTAGTTACAAGTGTGGAGGAAGGACATTCCAAGTGGGGAGCGTGACAGAAGTAAAGCCATGAGGGTGAGAGGATGAAGGATTTTACTCAGTGTTCTCATTAGTCAGATACCACTGCAGGAAGGAAGGGTTCAATAGGAAGTCACAGTGTAAAATTTTGCCAATTAATGTGTTCAAACTCCAAACTAGAAGAGGAAACAAAAAAAGAAGCACATTCAGCCTTCTATCAGCAGGTACCAATCTCAAAAGTGATTCTTTGGGTCACAGTCAGCATCAAATGCTTTTGACTAATTCTCCCAGAAAATCACTCCTTTGAATAGCATCTTATGAAGTCGGTCAGCTAGAGATAGGAGAATCATTGTCTGCTTTCCAAGTCTCTCCTAATTAGAGAAGGAATCCAGTGTGGGCATAATGGAAAGTCTTTAGCATCAGAAGAAACATGGATTTGAACTGTGGCTGTGTGTGGCCTTGGGCATGTAACTCACTCCACCCTTTCAAATCTCAAGGTTCTCATCTGTCAAGAGCAGATAATTGAGCTTATATCTCAATGTTGTCACAAGGCCTTAAGAAATCTGAGAGAGGAAGAGTGGAAAGATCAGTGGGCAAGCACACCCAGCTCTCATCATTCTGAATCCACATGGTTTTGTTGAGAAATTGCTAGAGAAGGGCCTCTGCCAACCTGAAAATCATCAAGGCAGGAGTCACAGCCAGACTGCAGAGGCAGTTAAAGGGTGCAGTTTGTTTCATATGGCTTCATTTTATGTCTAAACAGGGAGAGAACTCAGATGACTAGGATGCCAAACTGCTTGTGCATGGCGGGATATGGACTCGGTAAGAGTGATTTAATAGGACCAGGAATATGAACACAGTCATCTTAGTTAAATCTTAGCCCAAACAGGCCAAGTTCTGGGCTTGGCCTTGCTGCTAACTGGCTCTGTGACCTTGTATAAGTCATGGCAAGCTCTCTGCCTCTTGCACAGCATTTTAAAATGGACATCAAGAAACAGAAGACAGCTATGAAAATTAAAATTATGAAAATAATTTAAACTATATTTCATTTTCAATATTATGCCACAGAATAATTTTTAAATGTGAGGAAGATTATTGATGCTGTTATGTTGCTCCTTCACGCGACAGCCAAAGTCATGGAAAGACCCTTCATAAATAGTCCTGTCCCCTGAAACTCACATTGTAGAAGAGGCTGACCTGTGCATAAATCACTCTAACACAAGGTAAATAGTGGTAAGGACTGCAGGAAAGGCACAAGCCAAAGGGCCTGGGGACATGATAGCTGGGAGATTAATTTATAAGAGGGGGGTCTGGGAAGGTTTCATGAAGGAGACAGGATTTGGGCTGAGCCTTGAAAGCTTGGGAGAGCTATGATTTATACCCTCTTGTCCTGTAGATCATGGAACACACGGAGCTTTCTCCTCTCAGGTAACTCTGAGCTCCTGAAGGGGAAGAATGTTGACTTTCATCTCCCACCGCCAGCACCAAAACATAGAATCTGGCAGTCAGCCCGTGCACCGAAAAATATTGTCTGAGTCCCATTAATAATGCTGATAGAAGGATGAAGAGTCATACTCATCATATTTGTTATTGCTGTTCAGTTGCTAAGTCATGTCTGACTCTTCACGACCCCATGGACTGCAGCACTCCAGGCTTCCCTGTCCTTCACTATCCCCCTGAGTTTGCTTAAACTCATGTCTGTTGAGTTGGTGATGCCATCTAACCATCTTATCCTCTGTTGCCCTCTTCTCCTCCTGCCTTCAATCTTGCCCAGCTTCAGGGTCTTTTCCAATGAGTCAGCTCTTTGCATCAGGTAACCAGAGTATTAGAGCTTCAGCCTCACTCCTTCCAGTGAATATTCAGAGTTGATTTCCTTTAGGATTGACTGATTTGATTTCCTTTCAGTCCAAGGGACTCTCAAGAGTTTTCTCCAACACCACAGTTCAAAAGCATCAGTTCTTCAGTGCTCAGCCTTCTTTATGGTCCAACTCTCATATCTGTATATGACTACTGGAAAAACCATAGCTTTTACTATACAGACCTTTGTCAGCAATCTTATTCATCATATTAGCTGTGTTTATCAAGTTCATGCTCTGTTTCAGATGATTTAACACATCATCTCTTCTGACCTTCCCAGGAACCCCTGAGCAAAGGGGTTATCATCACACACTCTGCTCCCCAGCTCCTGCTTGATGGGTAAGGAGACTGAAGTTCAGTGGGACCCCTGCCCACACAAGACCCCACACTATTAAGCAGTAGGACTGGAGTCCCACTCGGGTTGCTTGAGTCCCAAACTCATGATGGTGATGAAACACAGTCAGAGAGTAAAGACAGCCTTCCTGGGGGGAAGAAATATATAACAATAATGAATTGTATTACATTTCTGGTGGGAAAAAAAAATCTTTGAATCTAGCAAATAGATCAGTCAGCACTTTCCAGAGAAACAGAAGCAGTAGGCCACTTTCTCTGTTATATCTTTTATATAGATATAAATATGTTTAGTATTTTTGAATTTATCATTTCTTTATTTCATGTTTGGCTGCGCTGGGTCCTCACTGCCTTGTGCAGGCTTCCTCTAGTTGTAGTAAGTGGGGGCCACTCTTCGTTGTGGTGTGCGGGCTTCTCATTGCAGTGGTCCCTCTTGTTGCAGAGCAAAGGCTCTAGGCATGTGGGTTCAGTAGTTGCAGCGCGTGAGCTCAGGAGTTGTGGCACGCCAGCTCTCGGGGGCAAGAGCTTCTGTAGCTGCGGGACACAGGCGCCACAGTTTTGGCTCACAAGCCCTACAGCATGTGGGCTTCAGTAGTAGAAGCACACGCGCTCAGTAGTTGTGATAGCTTAGGGTGAATGGTGTAGAATTCATGATCTCTAAAGAACAGAACTTAGCTTCGGGACCAGAGACGGGGCTTCAGGCTCTTGAAGCTTCGTGTGGCAGAAGTTGTATTATGGTGAAAAGGGGACAGAGAAAGCGACATATACATCAGAAGGGAGCAGAGTGCCCCACTGGCTGGCCTTATCAAGGCCTCATATACTTTTTCAGTTGGTTGTTAACAATAGAGAGGTCTTACCAGACCCACTCTCACATAAGATAACTGGGTTAGTCAGAAGGTTCTTAAGGAGAAACATGTCCTCAAGCAAGACTTTGCTATTTAATCATTAGTACAGAGTTTAAGTACAGACTTCCCTGGTGGCTCAGATGGTAAAGCGTCTGTCTACAATGCGGGAGACTCGGGTTCAATCCCTGGCTTGGGAAGATCCCCTGGAGAAGGAAATGGCAATCCACTCCAGTACTATTGCCTGGAAAATCCCATGGACAGAGGAGCGTGGAAGGCTACAGTCCATGGAGTCGCAAAGAGTTGGACACGACTGAGCGACTTCACTCACAGAGTTTAAGGGAAAATACCCTTGAGCTAGACGAGTTGCTTTGTGGTGTAATCATTAGCTCTGGGCTTAAAGAAAATAAGTTTTAGGCAAAATGGATTGTTGCCATAACAATTTAGAGCTTAAGGAAAAAACCTCTCATGTGACTAAGACAAAGGAATATAGAAAAAAAAAATTGTCCCTTTCTCCCTGGACCCCTTTCTCCTCCTTGAGGGCCCTGGACTCCTTATCAACCTACTAAGCATTAACTCTCTCAGTTGCTGCTCTTGGACTCCAGAGCACAGGCTCAATTATGGCACAAGAGCTTAGTTGCACAATGGCATGCAAAATCTTCCCATACCAGGGATTTAACTCGTGTCCTCTGCATTAACAAGCACATCCTTATCTACTGCACCACCAGGGAAGTCCTCTATGTTGAATCTTGAGGCAAAATTCCTTCTTCTGCAGGAAACTTCAGTCCTGGCTCTTAAAGCCTTCAACTGATTGAATGAGGCCCACTCACAAATGGGGGGGTAATCTGCTTTACTTACAGTCAACTGATTACAACTGCTGTTCATAACCTAAAAACTATATTCATGGCAATATCTGGACTAGTGTTTGACCAACAACTTTGCACTCTAACCTCATCCAAGTTTACACATAAAATTAACCATCATAAGATATAGATAAACAGGTACCCCACAAAGTTTTTATATTTACCCCACTGTAGTCATCTCAATTTTTATGGTTTTTAAATTACATTTTAGGGGGGAAAATGCATGAGAATAAGAGTTTGAAATTCTGTGCATTTATGAAGGGAAAATATATTTATTTCATAAAACAAAGACTATTTTTAAAAATTCACTCAAGGATAAAAAGATAAAGGGGACATAAAATGTCAAAGTTTGATTTAAATATCAAAATATTTTACGTTTGTTTAATTTTAGAGTTCACTACATAAGGAAGAGTATTTGACTCTTTTGGTGTATACGTGCTGACCTGTTTTAAATAGATTTCTAGAAAGTCACCACTAGGAAAAGATCTCGGCTATCATTTGGCACAACTTCCAATGTTTCACATGGAACATGGGGACCCAGAGAGGGCACTCCAGGGGCACAGCTCAGCACCTCTAGCAAGTGGTAGAACCAGGACTCCTGACCAGTCTCTGGAGGTGTCTCATTCATCAGGCTAATTATCCAATTTTATTAGCAACAGCAAAAAGAAAAACAAACACACACAAAGCCTGCATTCTCTAGACTTGCCTGAGCCATACTTGGGCCAGCTGTGAGCCAGATGTCTGCCCGCCCCAAAGGGGCTGCCCAGGATTCCCTGGCTCGCAATGAGCAGACGAAGGGGAAGAAGCAAACTGTGGGATGGGGGGAGTCTCGGCCCCCTTGGGGACAGGATGAGCCTTGGAATGTGTGCAGTGCCACCTGGAGTAAGGGAGACCTGCGTCACCAGAGAAAATCAGGCGGATCATGAAGGGCTTAGAAAGAGTGAGGCCGGAGCTCTGAGTTCTGATTCCTGCTCTGCCTTCCGTCAGCTGGCTTCTCCAGACCTCAGTGTTCTTCTGTATAAAGTGGGGGACATCAAGGCCTAACTATATGAAGGCAGGTAAATCAGAAGAGCTGGGTTTGAATCCTGCACTTGCTACTTAAATGATTTATCTTTGGGCAATTCACTTAGATTCACAAACCTCAACTCCCACAGAGGCTATAATAACTCCTGGGTAGGGTTGAGAAGGAGTAACTCTCGTGACATGCCATCCACAACATCTATGCCAAGGAGGAGGCTCACAATTCTTCCCTATTTCTCCCTTTTCTCCATCTAAACCCAAATCCCAGAGACCTCTGCTTTCCCAAGCTCTCTAGTCACGCTCTAAGACCCCCTCAGGGCTGCACGCTTTCCCACCTCTCTGCCATTCAACAGCTGTTTTTTAAGGGATCACTGGGGGTGGGGACTTAGCGAACCTTGCCCCTCCCTTCACAGAGCCTGCACGACCCACAGACTGGCTGTCCCTAGGAGATGACATGTTTTAGCTTCACCTTGATGGCATCGCTGACAGCATTTCCAGCCTCCAGCCTAGAAGAGCCTACCAACATTCTCTGGTAGGAAAACCCTGAGCCCCTCGCAAGGAGGGGTGGAGTTGCGGCCTGGGGCTGGGTCCTGACGGCTGGTACTACTGAAGTATGGATGGCCCCCGTCCACCCACACTCTGGAATCTAGGCGTGGCTGCCTCTGTGCCTCTCTCCCCAGTAGTAACAGGGGCCCCTCCTTTGCATCTGTTGAGGGACTCAGGAGGTGAGGCTGCTTAAGATCTTCGTTCCTGCCAGGTGAAACAGCGGTGGCCACGGGAGGCCCTGATGACGTCTGGAATCCATCTGCCAGCTGGTCCCTGTGGGGCCTGAGCCACACCTGTGCGCTCTTCTTGCCCCTGGAAACCAGGCCGGGAGACAAAGCGCTTCCCCTGGAGGAGGCCCCACGTGCACAGGGGCCCGTGAAGGAGCCGATTGTAATCTGTTGTCTGAGGCCTGGCAGCCCCGATGTTCTTCCGTGAGTCACACTCAAGTCTGAGCTCATCTGAGGCACTGGTTTGTGGCGGGGCTGCTAGAGGAAAGACAGGGAAATAAAGTCACATCTAAGGTGTGAGCTGGGAGGGACCTGAGAAACCCCTGCACCAACCTTCTTCACAGGAGCCTCTGGAAACATCTACCGCTCAGCTCAGCGTCTGGCCCAGGCCTAGGCCAGCAGTTGGTTGCCTTCCTCTCCCTCTCACAAGCCCCAGGGCCTCCTTCTGCCTCTTCAGGGTGCATCCGCAGCCCTCTCCACCCTAAGGGCCCTCCTCACCTGAGCGTGGAGGAGGAGGTGGGGTTCCAAACACTGGCGCCCTGCTCCTCCATCCCAACCTTCCCCAAACAGAGCAATGCAAGCCTCTTCAGGGTCCCCGCCTGGAACCCAAACTCAGGGAACCAAGTAACTGGTAAAGGACATACCCCGAGTCCTTGGGTCCGAGTGGACCCGAGGCCTGTGGTTCGTAGCACCCGCCCTGTAAGGGGAAGGTAGGGGACACTGTTTCACTTCCATTTCAGAAGGGTGAGAACACCATGATGTCTCCCATCCTGTGGGCCTAAACTGACCTCTCTTTCCAGGACTAACTTGTCTGGAGAAGATGGAATCCAGATCAGACAGGTGGTACCCTCTAAACTCCAGATACTAGTAATTATCACCTCTGAGCATCTTCTCACATCCTTTATACAAAATAAAGTTATTTTATTTTTAATTTTTTTTTTTTTACTATGCCTTAACAACAGAATGGGAAAGACTAGAGATCTCTTCAAGAAAATTAGAGATACTAAGGGAACATTTCATGCAAAGATGGGCTCGATAAAGGACAGAAATGGTATGGACCTAATAGAAGCGGAGATATTAAGAAGAGGTGGCAAGAATACACAGAAGAACTGTACAAAAAAGATCTTCACAACCCAGATGATCACGATGGTGTGATCACTCACCTAGAGCCAGACATCCTAGAATGTGAAGTCAAGTGGACCTTAGAAAGCATCACTACAATCAAAGCTAGTCAAGGTGATGGAATTCCAGTTGAGCTATTTCAAATCCTGAAAGATGATGCTGTGAAAGTGCTGCACTCAGTATGCCAGCAAATTTGGAAAACTCAGCAGTGGCCATAGGACTGGAAAAGATCAGTTTTCATTCCAATCCCAAAGAAAGACAATGCCAAAGAATGCTCAAACTACCGCACAATTGCACTCACCTCACACGCAGGTAAAGTAATGCTCAAAATTCTCCAAGCCAGGCTTCAGCAATACGTGAACCGTGAACTTCCTGATATTCAAGCTGGTTTTAGAAAAGGCAGAGGAACCAGAGATCAAATTGCCAACATCTGCTGGATCATCCAAAAAGCAAAAGAGTTCCAGAAAAAACATCTATTTCTGCATTATTGACTATGCCAAAGCCTTTGACTGTGTGGATCACAATAAACTGTGGAAAATTCTGAAAGAGATGGGAATACCAGACCACCTGACCTGCCTCTTGAGAAACCTGTATGCAGGTCAGGAAGCAACAGTTAGAACTGGACATGGAACAACAGACTGGTTCCAAATAGGAAAAGGTATATGTCAAGGCTGTATATTGTCACCCTGCTTATTTAACTTATATGCAAAGTACATATGAGAAATGTGGGCTGGAAGAAGCACAAGCTGGAATCAAGATTGCCAGGAGAAATATCAATAACCTCAGATATGCAGATGACACCACCCTTATGGCAGAAAGTGAAGAGGAACTCAAAAGCCTCTTGATGAAAGTGAAAAAGGAGAGTGAAAAAGTTGGCTTAAAGCTCAACATTCAGAAAACGAAGATCATGGCATCCGGTCCCATCACTTCATGGGAACTAGATGGGAAAACAGTGGAAACAGTGTCAGACTTTATTTTTTGGGGCTCCAAAATCACTGCAGATGGTGACTGCAGCCATGAAATTAAAAGACCCTTACTCCTTGGAAGAAAAGTTATGACCAACCTAGACAGCATATTAAAAAGCAGAGACATTACTTTGCCAACAAAGGTCCATCTAGTCAAGGCTATGGTTTTTCCAGTGGTCATGTATGGATGTGAGAGTTGGACTGTGAAAAAAGCTGAGCACTGAAGAGTTGATGCTTTTGAACTGTGGTGTTGGAGAAGACTCTTGAGAGTCCCTTGGACTGCAAGGAGATCCAACCAGTCCATTCTGAAGGAGACCAGTCCTGGGTGTTCATTGGAAGGAATGATGCTAAAGCTGAAACTCCAGTACTTTGGCCACCTCATGCGAAGAGTTGACTCATTGGAAAAGACTCTGATGCTGGGAGGGATTGGGGGCAGGAGGAGAAGGGGATGACAGAGGATGAGATGGCTGGATGGCATCACTGACTCAATGGATGTGAGTCTGAGTGAACTCCGGGAGATGGTGATGGACAGGGAGGCCTGGCGTGCTGCGATTCATGGGGTCACAAAGAGTCGGACACGACTGAGCGACTGAATTGAACTGAACGATGCTTTGAGGCATGTGGGATCTTACCCACCCAGGGACCAAACCCATGGCCTCTGCAGTGTAAGTGCAGAGTCTTAAGCCCTGAACCCCCAGGGGAATCCAATACACCCCTTTATTTTATATGTGAGAAACTGAGGCCAGGTGGGTTTAGAGATTTGTCAAGGCCACACACTCTGGGTGCATAGCCAGGATAAGAACAGGGCCTTCTTCCTGCCCCACCCCTCCACTGTTTGCATACAAGCAACTTGCAAGCCTAAGGGAGCTCCAGATCGTATCTTGGTCATTTTCACCCAGTTCCCTAAAAAGACCTCCACAGTTTGCTTGGTGCAGGGGATAAAATCCCAGTACACTTTTCAGAGTGGGACAAAACATTGTCAAACCATTTAAGCCTCCGCTCCTGTTTATGTCCTTTGAGTGCAGAATGACTAATTCTCAATTTTCTTATTCTTCTTGTGCCTCCAGATTAGACCAGTCTTGTGTAAACAAGCTGTGGGACACAAAGAGGGTCAAACCCTCAGGGCATCTTGCTCTCCCTTTTGGGCTCTAGGATCACCAAGCGGGTGCCATTGATGAAAGTCTGGTAGTGAGGTGAGAGGACAGTGAGGATGCTTTTGGTGGTTAAGCCCAAACATAAATCTTGACTGGCCCTGGGAAAGTTACCTAATCTCTCTTAGCCTCAGTGTAGCTCCTCTGTAAAATGGGGATAATAATGCTTGCCTCTTAGGCCTATCACAAGGATTTATGGGGTAATGAGGACAAAGCACCCAGCACTCTCTATTCACTAAACAAGTATTTCTTCACCTAGTTTTCCCCACCTGCCCCATTGTGGAAGTAGTTATAACCAGCTTACAAAGCTCATTTTACCCTTTCCACCACGTGAGGACAAAGCAAGAAGAATGCCGTCTAGGAACCAGAAAGTAAACTCCCGAGAGCTTACCAAATCTGCCAGCACCTTCGTCTGTCTTGGAATTCCCAGTCTCCAGAACTATACTGAAACCCCTGCCAGGTGGAGAAGTTGACCAAGTGATGACTAGTCTGTAGCCATGACAGAAGCTGCCACAGAAGTTCCCAAGAACTGGCCTCAAGGAAAAGGAAACAATCTAACCCTGGAAATGAAGATGAGCCGTACTCAAAATAATCAAGATGACAGACCGTCGCAGGACCAGTTAGAAGACGGCTGTCTAGTTACTGCTGTTTCTGCATGTAGGCCCCTCCATCCACCTGTACGTCCCTGAAACTCCCCTTTAAAAGCTCTTGCCCCCCTTAGCAGCAGGGGGCAATTGGCCTTTGGACATGAGTCCCCTTCTCCTTCAGTTGGCAGCCTCCAAAATAAAGCAGACTTTCCTTTCCACCAGAAGGAAAAACTAAGCTCATTTTGCTCTGAGGGTGTATGTTTTGCCTGGGCACAGCTATTGAAAAGGTATGGATGGCCCAGGAAAAAAGCCATCCAGCCTGGCAGCAGGATCCCCACCCTACAGGTCAGAAACCCTGAATCCATCTGCCTCCTAGCAGCTGCTTTCTCTACTACAAGTTACTTACAGGTCTGCCCTTCAGTGTCATCACCTGTAAATTCAAATCATACTGCCTTCCTCACTTCCTGCTCTAGCAGAATGTAAGATACTAAATACCATGCACTGGAAAGGGGTTATTATTACCTAGAGCAGCACTTCTCAAAGGGCGTGGGGGTAGTGAAAAAAGTAGTAGGGCTCCCTAACCAAATCACTTTGCAAAATACCAGGTTCTTTAACTTCTTCTTTCATCTGCCAATATGCATTAGGGGTCTCCAAGACTCAGATATACTGTGCCGTGTTTCTCACGAATATTCAGCAGCTAAACTTCACTTCTGAAGGCCCGACCATGGGCCCAGGGTTCTATAGGAAATGCTTTGGGAAATGCTCAACAGACATGCTTCAAATGACTTCCATGACCAGGGAAATGAGAGGTTTAACTGTCCCACCATCTTACCTGGGTGCAAGATGAAATAGAAAGAGGCAATTTAGTCACATAAGGGAGAGCTTTTAAGTGCAATTGCTTCTGGCAGCAAGAGGCAGAGAGGGCAGATACCGTGCTCTAAGACCCTGGAGCCAGACTGTAATGGCATTAAATGAAGGTGTCATTGGGAGGCCCAGTGTGCCCCAGACAATTACGGGAGGTTTCAGGTTAGAGGTGGGTCCCCCTAGGACCGCTAAGAAGCAATGGTTATAAAATGGCTAGATATTTTTTTCTTCTTCTCCTCCCACACCCCCCCCCTTTTTTTTAATGCTTAACAGCAAAGGAGAAACTGTAAAAGTGGGAACTTTTGAAACTCTGGATGGCCTGAGATGAAGGCTAGCCAGAAAGGTGAGCAGATATAAGCTCAGCATCTTCTATGCCGACAGAATCCCTCTGAAAGCCATTGTTCCCCCAGGAAGAGATGTGGCTGGGCCCTAACACAGCTCTGGTCACTTGCACCAACTACTGCCTAACCTGAAATGCCATTGTCCTTCACCTAGGAGTTGGGGACCAGCATGCCTGTTTCATCTATTATTTATTATTTTTATAAAATCAGCCAGTATTACAAAACCAAGTGTTCCCCAAATGCCTGCTTCTCCTCATAGCCCTGAACACCGGTTTCACCCCACCATTCAATAAATATACTGCACATAAATACCGGGAGCAAAGTGGAATTTGCTGAAGCATCCACAAATGAAACAATGGAGAGAATCTACCTGGCAGTTATACAGAAGCCTGCTCAAAAGTTCTTTTGACATTTCCTATCTACCCTAGGTCCTCTCTCTGCAATGTCTTTGGAGGGGGGCATATTATACCTTTTGACGTAGGATGAGGGCATGACTCAGTGACTTCACTTTCACTTTTCACTTTCATGCATTGGAGAAGGAAATGGCAACCCACTTCAGTGTTCTTGCCTGGAGAATCCCAGGGGTGGGGGAGCCTGGTGGGCTGCCATCTATGGGGTCGCACAGAGTCGGACACGACTGAAGCAACTTAGCAGCAGCAGCTGCAGCATAGCCTAGCTAGCACCTGTTTTTCATTCCCAGATCTTAGAGACTAAAGACAGGGCTAGAGGCAATCCCAGAGAAAGCAATGGCACCCCACTCCAGTACTCTTGCCTGGAAAATCCCACAGATGGAGGAGCCTGGAGGGCTGCAGTCCATGGGGTCGCTGAGGGTCGGACACGACTGAGCAACTTCCCTTTCACTTTTCACTTTCTTGCATTGGAGAAGGAAATGGCAACCCACTCCAGTGTTCTTGCCTGGAGAATCCCAGGGGCGGGGGAGCCTGGTGGGCTGCCGTCTATGGGGTCGCACAGAGTCGGACACGACTGAAATGACTCAGCAGCAGTAGCAGAGGCAATCCAGAGAGTAGAAGCAACATCATTATTGAAGTCAATACAAAACTCAGTTCATATCCTTGTTGTGTGACTTCCTAATTAAAAGACCTCGGTCAAGTGACTTCTTTTTCCTAAGACTACATTCCCTTTGGTGGACTCTGAGAATAATGATAGGGCTTCCCAGGTAGCAGTAGTGGTAAAGAACCTATCAATGCAGGAGACATAGAGACCAGCGTATGACCCCTGGGTCAGAAAGATCCCCTGGAGGAGGCAATGGCCACCCACTCTAATATTCTTGCCCAGAGGAGCCCATGGACGAGGAGCCTGATGGGCTACAGTCCACAGGGTCACAAAGAGTCGGACACGACTGAAGGGACGTAGCCTGCATGCACAAGGGTGATTACATTGGGTTGACTAGAAAATTCTTTCAGGTTTTCCCATATGATCTTCTGGAAAGCTCCAAATGAACTTTCTGGCCAACCCAATACTAGGCTGCATGGTTGTCTTGTGGATGGGAGAAGAGGAATATGAGACGTAGCATGATGCCTGGCCCAGAGCAGACACTCACTAACTGGGAGAAGCAATGATGCAGAGAGTATTTTAGAAGCATCTAGACCCAGATGGTGGCTGTAAGGATGGGAAGAGAGAGACAGGTGCATGAGACAGTATGTCTCAACATAGACTGGGGCTGCGCTGCAGTGAGAACGTGATGACAGGTCTCCTTTAAAGAGATTAAGTGCTTGGCTCTGCATGAAGCTCAGAGTGCCAGTTGTGATGTAGCTTGACAGTCGAGCATCAGGGACTGCTGTGAAAATAAGCCTGCTGTCTCTCAGGGCCCGCCCTGGGGATAAAGGGCTGAATTAATTAATTAAAATAATAGTTGCCGATCTGCTTGAAGTTCAAGCAGAAAAATGACAGGGCCACCTAATTGGTGAATGTAGATGGGACAGTTAAAAAATGGCTTTTTGATTGTAGGTTCTAAAACAGTTTTTAAAAAGTTAATGGTTTGTTGTAGATTTTGTTTGCAGATATGTGTGTGTTTCATGTTGCTTTACTGAGGCATAAAGTTGGCATGACTTGCTCCAATTTTCCACCTGGCCACAAGTGACAAAGAGCAGCATATTGTAATACCTGGTTCCTCCAGAAAGCAGAATGTGTCAGAGTCTGAAGGTCTTGAGCGCTAGCTAGCCAGTACTTTGTACTAGAAAGACCTAACCTTCCGAGCTAAACAAAGAATGATTGAAAGAAGACCCTCAAGAGCGTGAGTTTGCCTATGTTATTTAAACTTTATGAGCCTCAATTTTATCATCTATATGATGAGCATGAACATCCCTGCCTCTCTTGGTTGCTCTGCAGTGTACATAAGATCATATAAGGGAAAGTGACGCCTGGTACGTGACTGACACTCCATGCATGTTTATTTCCCTTCTTTAAAGATTGGGTTTACAGGATTTACATCAGTGCAAGGCTTTATGTTGGGTAGCATAGAGAAGACAAGTGGCAAGGTTCTGTTCCGTACCTTCTATATGGTTTCATAAGTTCATGCTCTATTACTGTGAGCAGGGGAAGGAAAGAAAGAAAACTCAAGAGTGTATATATACCAGGGATGCACATACCCACTTGAAGATTTTGTGGACTTGGTTGCATGACTAATATAACAATGGAAGGAGATATACTCTTTTAAAAAGAAGAAGAAAGTGAGTGGGTCAGTGATGGTCGCTCAGTCATATCGACGCTTTATGACCCCACAGACTGTAGCCCACCAGGCTCTTCTGTCCATGGAGTTCTCCAGGCAAGAACACTGGAGTGGGCTGCCATTTCCTTCTCCAGGGAAGAAGAAAGAACTCTAATGAAGGGCGGGATGAAGTCTTTGAAGTTATCAAGCTGGTCATCTACACTGTGTGGTAGAAACATAAGGTAAAGCTTTTGGGTTGTACATAAAAGAAAAGAAAGACGCAGAAGGGATACTGTCTTGGGAGTGAGCTGCCAATCAGGTACCCTGCTCATCTACAGGAAACTCTAATACGGAGCCCAGCGCTGGCACAGGGTCGAGCCACAGGAGACTTCCCCAGGAGTCTCGTGGATGCAGTGAGGACCCCCCACACCTTCTTCTTCTTGACTGTTCTGTCTTCCAAAGGGAGGAGCCACAAGAAGAACCGCTCTTGGGCGCCCTCCTCAGGGCTGAGTGGTACTTAATTGTCAATGGTGAGGCCCATGAGACATGAGTTATGGTAGCAGCAAACCACCATGTTGGAGTTAGACTAGCTTGAGATTTCAAACTTGACCCAGCTTGAGCCCTCAGACTTTCTTGATTTTGAGGAAAATGGATTTCCAGAACCTCAGCATGACCCCTAGCCACCAAGAAAAAAGACTCAAGTTTTCAAAAGGGGGGTTCCAATGGTACTGTCTTAAAAAGCCCAAGGAGGCAGAAAAGGCCACATGGATATGTATGTGTTACACAGAAAGCCAAGCTGCTGAGCTCATGACCTCAGAAATGTTGCTGTCATGGAAACAGCAGGGACTTCAGAGCTGCACATGCTTGTTTGAATTCTAGGCCCATCACTATGAGCTAGGAAAGTTCTATCAAGTTCTTTAAGTTTTCTGAGTTTGTTTCCTTATGCATAAAAAAAAAAAAGAGCTTCCACCTATATTGCAGTGTTGATATAGGGTTAAATGATATACTATATGCCATAGAGATTACCTGTCAATGGAACATAGAAGCTGCCCAAGGGAAAATACGAGGCTTCTTCCCTTTTGCTTGGATTGTTTGACAGGTAGGTTGGAGGAAAGCCAGAGAGAGCCAGATTTCAGAAGTGAGTCGGAAAATTTTCCCCTACCCTGGGGGCGATATGCTGGAGAAGCAGCACTTTATCCTCAAGAAATATCTTGATTGGTGGAATTGGCAGCCTGTCTAGGGAGATAATTTTGGATATGTTAGACAGAAGAGGAAATTTTCCAGTCACCCCATGCAGGCAGCCAGCATGGCTGAAGTCCTGCCATGAAGGGTAAAGGGAGGCTCACAATGAGGAGATGCCAGCAAGGCCAGAGGGACCCTCATTTGTTCATCAGGGGAAATTTACAGGGGTCCCCAAGCTCTATTCTGGCAGGCCCACCAGACCCTCTTTATAAATCCCAGACTTGGATATCCCCTTGACTGCATTGGTTTGGCAGAGAAATGACTTGCTGTATTTTATGTATTTTCAGTCCTTCTAAGGTCCAGCTTTGACACCTTAAGTCTACCCATGCAACCTGGAAACATAGAGTCCATATAAATTTGGGCCCCAAAAGGGAGCTACTGGAGAAAGAGCTGGGGACCCAGAACTGAGCCTGAAGTCTGCCAGCTTCTTAGCTCTGTGATCTAAGCAAGTGGGTGGAAATCTGTGGCCCTTACTCTCCTCATCTGGAAAATGGGGGAGTACCGTGTCTTAATTCAGACTTTTGTGACAGCCTATTCCAATGTGAGAAATTGTGAATAACCCAGCATGGTGAAATTGAAACACTAGCTCAAAATCTGTTGAATAATAGTCATGTGCCAGAAATTATTCAAACTCTATGTTTTTAATTCAGCCTTCACCTCCCCATGAAGTAGATGTGAATAGTATTCCCATTCCGCAGGTAGGAGAATTAAAACAGAGCACTTATATAACTCACCCAAGGCCCCAGAGCTGGAGTTTGATGCTTGTCACTGACTTCAGAGCCTGCGGGCTCTGCCTCTGATCTCTATTTTGGAGTTGGGCAGACCTGATCATAGTTGAGGTCCCCTCGCTTACGATCTGTGTTGCATAAGACATTCCCTTTAACTGCTCTGCCCTCTCAGCCTCATTTACAAAGTAGCCATGCTACATCCCATCTCAGCATGTTGTTGCAGCCGTAAGTCAGGCCCCCTATGTGTAGCAGGATGAATGAATAAGAAATAAGCTGGTGTTACCCCAGGAAAGAGAAGCTAGCTGTGTTTCCGTACGTCTTGGCTCTCCTGAAAGCAAACATAACAAAGGAAAGTGAATCAGTTTTAAAAAATGAACAAAGCAGTTGTGGATTATGATAAACACTGAGAGGAAGTAACTAGGTCAATAACAGAGAAGAACAAGGTTATCTACTCGAAGAAGGTGGGGGGTAAAGCAACTCTGAGGAGGAGATAAAGCACACGAGATACAGGAGGATCGCTTTAATCACGTGGCAGAGGTCGAGGCACCTCTGATAATGACTAAGGCCGCTGGGGAGCTCAGGAAAGATTGTATTTGAGAGAGAGAATGGAATGGTGGTGGCATTTGTTTTTTTTTTTTTGCCCACGGGTGGCAGGGCCAAGCATCCCATGTCCATTTCCCGTGTACAGTTTAGCACATGAGTAGAACGTGATACATCCAAACGAATCTGGTTTCTTTGCCTCTCTCTCCTACTCTGTGGCAGCAGCCAAGGGAGGGGTAGAGGATGAAAGAGTTCTCCTTCCATTGGAGAAAAAAAAAAATTGTGCCACAGTGATGGAACTGGAATCAACACTTTGCTTTCTCTCTTCCCACCAAGAAAAAAGGGGGAGGAGGATTTAATTCTAACATGAAAATTTGAAGAGCTGAATACGCAGCATTGCCTGGGTCGATATCTACATTTCAAATGCATTTACTGTCATTACTGAAAGAATCTTCACTTGGTGAACCATTAAGACAAAGCACCGAGTAAATGAGATAAATCGTACCTCGGGTAACTGCTCTGCAGGACTGGTGGGGAGAAAACTCTTCCTGCTAGTGACAATTGGTAAAGGAAGGCTTCTGGAAAATGACCCTTCTAGGAAGGAGGAAGCTGCTAAGCAAGAGAACACTAAATGGAGGCAGGGAGTGGGCAGCATAGGAAATATACTGGGACATGACTAAATATACTGGGATGTGACTAAATATACTGGGACGTGACTAAATAGAGCTGAGTGAGCCTCACCTCTGCATCACCAACCAGCTGTGTGACCACTCAGTTCACAGATAGTTCTTGAGCACCTGTTATGGGCAAGACCATGTTCTAGGAACTGAGGATTTACTAGTTAACAGATGAAATGCACAGAGAAACCCCTACCCAGCTGGGGCTTCCAATTAGGTAGTAGGAACTTGTGATAAACTAAGTATATGAGTCCTTCCTGAATGTATATGGGTTTCCTAGGTGGTTCAGTGGAGAAGGCAATGGCATCCCCACTCCAGTACTCTTTTGCCTGGAAAATTCGATGGATGGAGAAGCCTAGTAGGCTGCAGTCCACGGGGTCGCTAAGAGTTGGACATGACTGAGCGACTTCACTTTCACTTTTCACTTTCCTGCATTGGAGAAGGAAATGGCAACCCACTCCAGTGTTCTTGCCTGGAGAATCCCAGGGACGGGGGAGGCTGGTGGGCTGCCGTCTATGGGGTGGCACAGAGTCGGACACGACTGAAGCGACTCAGCAGCAACAGCAGCAGGTGGTTCAGATGGTAAAGAATCAGCCTGCCGTCCAAGAGACCCGGATTCAATCCCAGGGTTGGAAAGATGCCCTGGAGACAGGAATGGCAACCCACTCCAGTATTCTTGCCTGGAGAATTCCATGGACAGAAGAGCCTAGCGGGCTATAGTCCATGGGGTCACAGAATCAGACACGACTGAGTGACTAACATATACACAGACATGAATGTACATGTTGAAGCCCTAATCCAGATGGTGTTTGGACATGGTTTCTTCGAGAGGCAGAGTTAGTTGAGGTCCAGAGGTGGAGCCCTCACGGTGGGATTCCTGCTGTTATAAGAACAGATACCAGAGCTCACTCATGTTCTCTCTGTCTCTTCTCTCTCCCTCTGTCTCTCTCTCTCCCTCTGTCTCTCTCCCTCCCTCCCTCCAGTTTAAGGACACATCAAGAATGCAGCTATCTGCAAACCAGGAAGAGAGCTCTCCCCAGAACCCAGTGAGGCTACCATCCTAATCTCAGACTTCCAGCCTCCAGAATTCCAAGAAAATTAATGTCTGTTGCTTAAGCCATCCAGTCACTGGCATTTTGTTACAGCAACTCAAGCTAAGATAAAAATAATGAATAAATACTTAAAGGGTCTAGTATGCCAGCTGGTGGGAAATGCTGTGGCGTAAAGGGTGAGAAGGTCATCATGCTGGCAGTAGATGGTAGGAGGGGCAGAGAGCTGTGATTTTAAGTCAGGTGGCCAGGAGAAGCCTCTCTGAGCAAAGCACATGGGTGTTCAGAGCATAGAAGTTAAAAGCACATGTTAAAAGTTAATGTTTTTCAACTGCCAGTTGTGTGGTTCTAAATCTTAGTTAGCGCCACCCACTACCAGCTGGATATTAGGCCATTGCTTCACAAACTGCCTTGCATAGAGTAGGTGCTCAATAAATCAAATTTTAGCATACATTCAGAATTATTTGCAGGGCTTTTAAAACTCATATAAACTCGTTTCTGGCTCCACCATGAGAATTTCTGATTCAGTTAGATCTGGGGTCAGCTGGAGTTTCTGCATTTCTCCCAGGTTTCCAACTGATGCTGATGCTGCAAACTGAGGACCACACGCTGAGGAGCTCTGCACTAGATGAGAGCTGTCACTCAGCACCTTAGCCTCCTCGGCCGTAAGATGCAAGCATCTTCATCACCAGGGGGCTGTCAGTGCCGGGCACACAGAGCGTTCTCAGGAAGTGACGCTGCTGCCGGTGTTCTCATTCTAGCAAAGGGTCAGCTGTACAAAGGCTCAGTGAGGGGACCCCAATCTGTCTTGAGGGTTGGGGCATCACAGAAAGATTACCAGAGATGATGTTGGAGTCTCAGTGGATATCTGGGCATTAGCTCGGAGTAAGCATGGAGAGGAAACCCTTGGAGAGGGCCTTCTGAGCAGGGGGACCTGCATGTGCAGAGGGCCCAGCAGTAAAGAAAAACACTGCGAGTTCAGGAAGGCACTAATATAATGCATGTGTCCAGGCCTACAGCCTGGTTTAACGCCAAAGTCCTAAGGCACCGGTCAGGGTTTGAGCAGGAAGGCATGTAGCTGTCAGATTCAGTTTGAGAGTGATTTCCTGGAAGGGTGTGGAGGAAGGACTGGAATAGACTAGCCGTGTCTGGAGGCTGAGAGGCTGGTGAGGAAGTTAGGGCCACAGGTGATGTCAGGGCCAGTGGTATAGGTTGCTAGAATGCCTGCCTATGGGAAGAGGGGTTCACAATCCAGCCCCTGGTCCAGTCATAAGCAGCTCAGACATGCCGCCGGGTCTCTCCAGAGGGAAGTCAGCTCTTTCTAATTCATCTGGCCAGGGGGAGTCACCATTTTCCGCTTTGTGCATGAACTAGTGGTGTAGGCTTGGCAGTTGTCTTCATCCATTCAGGCTGCTGTAACAGAGCACCACAGACAAAGTAGCTTATAATAACAGACATGTATTTCTCACACTTCTAGAGGCTGGGAAGTCCAACCAAGATTGAGGCATCAGCAGATTCGAGCCCACTTCTTGGTTCATAGATGGCTGTCTTCTTGCTGAGTCCTCATATGGTGGAAGGAGGGGAGAAGAGAGCTCCCTGGGGTCGCTTTTATAAGCGTATAAACCTCATTTATGAGCACTCTGCCTTCACGATCAGATCACCTTCCAAAGATTTTTGAATGGAGGGGACGTAAACATTTAGTCAATAGCAGCAGTTGTTGTTGTTTTTTGTTTTTTTTTTTTTTAATCACAAATGCCGCCTGGGAAGCAAATTTTCATTAGCAGTGAAAAATGGAAAGGAATTTACTTAGTTGGGAAAGAGTAGAAATGCCTGAACCAACTCTTCTTTAAAACTATAGTTATTTGGTGTTTATTTGGCTGCGTCAGGTCTCAGTTTCAGCACCGGGGATCTTCGTCGCGTCATGCGGGAATTTTCACTGTGCTGCTCTGACTCTCCACAGGGACCCTGGGGTGAGCGGACTCGGGAGTTGCAGCGCTAGGGCCTAGTTTCTCTATGGCATGTGGGATCTTAGTTCCCCGGCCAGGGATGGAACCCACGTCCTCTGCATTGCACGGCAGCTTCTTCACCCCTGGACCACCAGGGAAGTCCTCCAACCTCTGTTTTCATCAGATGAAGAGTCAAGGCCCAGAGATGCTGAGTAATTAAAATGACATCGCACAGCTCACAAAAGACAGAGCCAGGGTTAGAGCTCCAGCCTCCTGTTTCTAGGCCTTAGATTCTTTCTACAAAACCCAAACAGCCTAACACAACTCCTCACAAGGTCTGAGCCACAGTGTTGATAATCCTCATTATCCACAAGGCTGATGCTGGACTAGGTGAACTAGGCCAGGTGCTTTCCATTAATATTTTTAATGCCATCATCTGCACTTCAAGTTAAGCATTGGGACCTTCTCCCTCAGGCCCTGCAGCCTTATAAATAGGAGAGCAAAGGCGATGAGATTGGATTTTCTACCATCACCCAACTCCATTCATCATGGTGAGTGACAGAAGAAAACTCAAACCCCATGGCCCATACGTCTTCCATTTACACCAAATACCATACAGTGTGAATTTCTCCATACATGGATGAAGGGAGGAGCTTCATCCTAGCTGAGCATGAAAAGTAAGCTCTTCTGATGGTGCCCCACCATCCCGTGGTAGTCAACACCACAAAGGGAATATCTCCTGGGTCACTTTTGCCCATGTAACTGCAGGCATGAAGCCGGGCATCAAAAATGTCTTTTTGGTTTACTTGTTTCCGAGGCACATTGTGATTGTAGCTGCTGCATGACTGTGAAAGTACATTATGACCTCTCCAAAATGACACCAGCCTAGCCCACAGATAACAGTTTGTCTACTCTCATTTAATGCCATAACCATGATGGGCAGCCTAGGAAAAAAAAGTCACAGTCCTGACATGGAAAGAAAAGCTATGACCAATCTACACAGTGTATTAAAAGCCAGAGACATCATGTTGCCAACAAAGGTCAATATAGTCAAAGCTCTGGTTTTTCCAGTAGTCACGTTCAAATGTGAGAGTTGAACTGTAAAGAAAACTGAGCACCAAAGAATTGATGCTTTTGAACTGTGGTGTTGGAGAAGACTCTTGAGAATCCCTTGGACTGCAAGGAGATCCAACCAGCCAATCCTGAAGGAAATCAACCCTGAATATTCACTGGAAGGACAGATGCTGAAGCTGAAGCTCCAATACTTCGGCCACCTAATGAGAAGAGCCAGCTCACTAGAAAAGATCCTGATCTTGGGAAAGATTAAGGGCAGGAGGAGAAGCTGGCGACAGAGGATGAGATGGTTGGATGGCATCACTGATTCAATGGACATGAGTTTGAGTGAACTCAGGGAGATAGTGAAGGACAGGGAAGTCTGTGTGCTGCAGTCCACGGGGTCACAAAGAGTTGCATACAACTTAGCGATTGAACAACAATGGTTAGCATGACACTTTTGGATTTTTCCTATACCCTACTCTTGTGTCTGGGTTGTGGGATGACCACGCAATGCCTAGCTCAGCCACTCTCCTCCTCCTCTGCCTTTTGAATCACCTGTCTGCAGACATGTTCTCCAGTCTGTTCTCTACCATTTGAGAACCTTGAAAGGCCTGCAGCTGTTCAGTACTACTTCCACATGTCTGTTCTGAGATTTGTGTGGCCACCACACTCCATCCTGTCCTCACCTCCTCCCTCAGTTAGGAAGCTACCACTTCTGTCGGCCTCTCGTGTGGTTCCACACCAGGGCACAGTGGAGCAGCAACAGCTATTTGGGCCCCTTGAAATATCAACATGCTCCAAACCATAAGGCAGGAAGATAACTCAGAGCAGGGTGTGAAAAACTGTCTTGAAATGGTCAAGGAAGTTTTTAGAGGAGGGAGAATTTGAGTTATTTAATATCAGTCTCCACGTAGCAGAAAATGAGCACAGATTTGAGAGCTTGAGAGTTCAAGCCATCTTGAAGAGGTAATTCCCAGGAATTACACTATAGTAGTGCAAACTCCGGAGAAAGCAATGGCACCCCACTCCAGTACTCTTGCCTGGAAAATCCCATGGGTGGAGGAGACTGGAAAGCTGTGGTCCATGGGGTCACTGAGGGTCGGACACGACTGAGCGACTTCACTTTCACTTTTCACTTTTATGCATTGGAGAAGGAAATGGCAAACCACTCCAGTGTTCTTGCCTGGAGAATCCCAGGGACGGGGGAGCCTGGTGGGCTGCTGTCTATGGGGTCGCACAGAGTCGGACACAACTGAAATGACTTAGCAGCAGCGGCAGCAGCAGCAGCAGTAGTGCAAACTCTCCAAGGACAGATGCCTTCATTTGTTTTGTTCACTGATATACAAGGGCAGAAGGGACCCAGGAGGGGACATTTACTATGGTGAGCATAGCTGGATGAGTTGGAAAAGTAACCTCTCTGCACCATTGTTGGCACAGAGTACTTGCAATAATAAAATTTGTTTAAAAAAAATGAAAAGAAGAAATAATATGCAATTGGCATTTAGAATGGATACAGACACTACGAGAGCATAGAGCTGGGCATTTAACCTAGTTTCATTTGATATTAAAATGCATTTTGATATCTTCAAGGATTGTAAGATACCTTAGGTCTCACATCGGCTCTTAAAAACTCAGCAAATGCGAAATCAACCAGCCCTGCAAAATGTGGTGTGAATTTAGCAAACTTGGGTTCCAGCCACACTTCGCCAAACATTCTACAGCCTTTTCATCCCCTTGCCTTTGAAATGGCCCCTTCCATCGCCTGGCGCTAAATCTCCACTATCACCTGTTCTGTGAGTCTCATTTATTTCTCTAATCCCAGCCAACTGGCGCTTTCTCTGGGGAGCTTTCTCTGACTCCAGCTGCCTGCATTAGTTGTTTCCTTCTCTGGCTTTTCTCTGCATCTCTCTGGTGCTTTGAGGTGTGTGTATGCATAGCTGTGTCTGACTCTGTGACCCCATGGACTGTGGCCCACCAGGCTCCTCTGTCCATGGGATTCTCCAGGCAAGAATACTGGAGTGGGTTGTCACTTCCTCCTTCAGGGGAGCTTCCCGACCCAGGGATCAAACCCACTTCTCCGACATTGGCAGGTGGATTCTTTACTTCTTAGCCACTGTATCCTAGTTCACCTGTTCATATGCAAGTAAATCTCTATTCCTCTCTATATACCTATGGCTAGAAGGGAGTCTGCCAATAGTGACTGGTTGCATGGATAAGGGATGGGTCAGTGGGTGGGTGAGTAGGTAGGTGGATGAAAGCTTTACTTTGCGATCAAAACAAGAGCCGTGCTGCTATGGCCAGCAGTCCATGCTCATTTGCATAAAGAAGATTCAAGTTGTCCAGACGCTCAGACTGAATCCCTGGTAGTTCACACCTTCCCTAGCCTCTTCCTCAGAACTCAGCCTCTACCCTACACTTCCCTGAGCTGTACCAGTCTTGTTCCACTTTCCTGGGAGCTCCATCTGACTCCAGAATGCAGTGAGACACACCCCTTTGTCTATCAAAACACAATCAATGCTCTGAGCCAAAATGAACAGTGACACCCCTCTCACCACAGAAGCAAGACTGGACAAAGGAGAGAAAAGCCTGCTGGTAGCAGCTCCCACTTCTCCACATCACCCTGCCCCAAGTCTTTTCCAGGCAGAAGTGTATTAACTAGATGATAAACCAGTCACATAGGACCAGGATTCTTCTTAAAGCCTCAGGAACTCAAGAGTTCTAAGCAAGACATCTTCCCAAACACAGTGCATTTGACAGCAATAGACCCAAAATAGTAGAATCACAAAAAATTTATCTTTGCGAAGACTTGTAGAAGCCAGTTCTAAGGTTTTAGACTGCATCAAACATGGTTCATATGTTTTGCTCACTTTCAATAAATATTCAGTGGTCCTTAGTAGGGGCTGGGAATTCAGACACCGGCTCACTGAGCAGATTGGATAGATGTAGCAACATGATTAAACTGAGACAATGAGATTTACACTCCTAGGAACTCAGTAACTGTGTTGAATAAATTAATAAACAGTAAACAAACCAAATGAAATTCCAGTATCTTTCTATAACATCACTGCTGTTTGACAGAATACATTAACTGTTTTTCCTCAGCCCAATGAAGAAAAATGTTTTTGTTTTTAATGTAACGCACCGTTATCTTTACTCCAAGACCTATAGGCTCTTTCCTCCCTTTCTCACTGTCCTGCTACAGTCCTGCCATGGTCCAGTCACCTTACTTTATAGTAAGCAGTTGTTAGCAAGTGTCTTTTCCCACTAGACTCTGCATGTATTGAAAACAGTGATGGTCTCATTCATTTCAGCATCTCCATCTGCTTCCTAAGGGGCTGGTCTAGAGCAGACACTCAGAAAGCGTTGCTGAGTTATTGTTAGGTTTCTAAATTTTCACTCTCCTAAAGTATTAAGGAAGGAGGGAAGTGCGTGTTATTATTCCTGTCATGGACATGGAACTACGAAGACGCAACCAGTTCCGTGGTCATTTCCACCCAGCTGTCTAGCGATAGACATGGATGTAGAATCCCAGTCCTGAGTCTGCGTCCGGAAGTCTCCAGCCCTCCTTGCTGGTCAGCCAGGGGTTTCATCTCACAGAACACAGCACTTTTGTTCAGGAAAGCCTGCTAGCAGAATTTCTAACGTGGACACGCAGAGGTCCCAGGGCTTGCTTTCAGGTGCCCAGAGAGAACTAAGTTGCTGTGCATGACAGAGTAATAGGATTTTTTTGCTTTTTTCTCCAGTGGTTAAGGAAGACAGGAAGTGAGGGTCTCTGGAGCTGAGAGGGAAATTGGAGATGGTGCAGAAGGAGGCTGGCTGCAGGTACACTGACTCTGAGAAAAAGTGAACCAAACTTCTGCTCCCCAAGTATAGTAGACGAAGTTGCACGCTGGACACCCACCAGCTACACAGAGTCTGCAGCGGTGTGTCTGCAGGCACAGTGCACACAGGAAGGTGTTACAGGAAATCCAGACTGCACGCTCATGTAAAAAAGCAGGATTGTGTGACTTCCCTAGTGGTTCAGTGGCCAAGACTCCGTGCTCCCAACGCAGGGGGCCTGGGTTTGAACCCTGGTCAGGGAACTGGATCCCGCATGCTGCAATTTAGAGTTTACATGCCACAATGAAGGCCTGGTGCAGCCAAATAAATAATTCAAAAAAGCAGCAGCTGTGACGCGCCAGGTCTGCTGTGCTGGAGCTGGGTTGTTGCTGCCATCTCTTGTCTGTATGGGGCCTGCACTGTGTAGTTTGCCAGTCCCCACCACTCCCTATTGTTCCTCATGCTACCCTGGCCCACTTGACTCATTTGTATTGCTTATCTGGTACCTGAAGCCCTTGGAGTTCACAGCCTCTGCACCAGAGGCAAATGATGACCCCTGAAAGCAAAGGACAGAAACGTTAGTTCCTGCTGTCCTGGGGGAGAACCTAGACAGGCAGCAAATGTCATCACATCCTGTGAGGCCAGACAGAGGCAGAAAATTATCATCTCTAATCTAAGGTTGATGAAACTGAGGCTCAGAAAGGATAAATCTCAAAACCACGGTAACAAAGCAAGTAAAAAGGGAGAGCCAGGATTCAAATCCTGGGTGATCTGATTCCAAACTCTGTACTTTGTCTCAACTATTCCTCTAAGTGCTTGTTAATTCCTCCCTACCCTGCACCAACTCCTTTGATTCTAAACTTGAATGCTGACCCAGAAGGTCTAACTCATTTGCATATTAATTGAATGTGGTCTGAGAGAACGGTCATTGGTTCCCCTGTGCAGTCTAACATCACATTCTTAAAATCCTAGATAAACCAATGTGTCATTTGCTGGTTCTTCTTGGTTAAGGAGAGGAGAAGGGGAAATAATGAAGTTACCTGGCTGTTTGGACTTCCATGTTCAGACTGCTAATTGTTCAAGGCGGGAAACTGATCACAGAAGAGCAGAAGTGATGCTTGCAAACATCAAGCCCTCTGCTTGTGGCAGACATGACCGGGGAAGTTATATCCAGAGAGGAGAAAGTATGTAATTAAATGTCAAAACATACTGTGAAAAATGGTTTTTAACTCCTCAAATCTCCTGGCAGGATGAAAAAGAGAAACTCTCTAATAAAGTTGGTTCCATCTCACAGGAGGTCAGGAAGTCATTGCTAACAGCAGAGACCCAAAAGGCAACCAAACTGCTGACAGCCTGTGGTTCTCCTGCCCAGTAGGTGAGAACAGCCCAAGACAACAAGGCCTTACTATGTATCAGACTCTCCAATGCATGTTCTTACTCAGTCTCCACCGTTACCATTCAGTATGTCCTTTGTGCCCATTTTACAGATGAGGAAAACTGAGGTTCAGAGAGCTCAATTAGCCTTCCCTGTCCATTCTCTCCCCTCAACTCTCTGCTTTTGCCAATACCCAACTGCTTCCTACACAGATCCCATAAGTCACAGTAGAGAGTTTCCAGGGAAGATATAGAAAGAGACATGGCTGTGAACCGTGAAGACTACCATAGACATGGGTTCAAGTACTGGCATGCCAAAGCTGGACCCTTGGGCCATTTTATCCAGGCTCTTTGGGACACATCTTCCTCATCTGTAGAGCAGATAGCTGGACTTTCAGAGTTCTTATGAAAAGCAAATGAAATCATATACATTAGTGCTTTAAGTGAAATAGTATCTGTGAGTACCTGGCATAGAGTAGGTACTCAAAATGGGATCTTGAATTCTCATTACTAGTTTAAACTGGTTACCTCTCTGATTTTTCCTGAGAGTGATCAAATGACTTTTCATTGCTCCTAGTGCAATGAATGACTTTGTCCACAAAATAGGGTATCAGTCCTTGGCCAGTATGAGACCGTGGCTGGGGCCAAGCCCGAGCCCCAGGCACGGAGTCAGCTGGACTGAGGTGTGGGCCCTGCCTGCCCCACTTGGAAGCTGTGTGTCATGGGCCAAATTCTTTTCTGAAACTGAGAAACCTCCGTTTCTCAAATCTTTCAGTGGAACTAATACCTACTCCACAGGACGGTGACAAAGACCAAGTGAGGTAAGACTCTGTAAAAAAAAAAACAGACTGAGGGAAACTGTGAGGCCCTGTGGAAGCCCTTCTCTGAAGCTAGGTTTTACCCTCTTCGAGAGAATGGATAGCAGTTGCTCTCAAGCTTTTGAGAATCACAAACACGTTGCAAACCCAGTACCATCATGGACTGCCCCCCCACACACATATGCAATGCGCATAACGCATATATGTACTCTTTCAAGGATTCATGGCCCCCGGGAACCCATCCATGACTCCCCAAGCGAACCTTCAGGTTGGCTTTGCTTCCCTTCCAGGTAGCGCTAGTGGTAAAGAACCTGCCAGTGCAGGAGACATAAGAAACGCAGGTTCCACCCCTGGGTCGGGAAGATGCCCTGGAGGAGGGCATGGCAACCTACGCCACTATTCTTGCCTGGAGAATGCCATGGACAGAGGAGCCTGGTGGGCTGCAGTCCACAGGGTCACCGAGAGTCAGACACACCTGAGTGACTTAGCTCACACGCCCTCCCCATCTCACCTCCAGGTTAACAAAACCCTTCCTGAGCTGTGGATGGTGGGGACTGGGTAGGTCCTCCTGTGGCTGCTGATGCTTATTTTGGGGACCTGCTGCCCATGCACCGGGGTTCCCAAGAGAGACAGTGAGACTTGAGAGAGAAAATCCATATTTACAAACCAGTCGTCCTTCCATCATCTCCTTCGGGGATATCATACCCAAAGAGAAAGGACCAAAGAAAGGCTGGAGACCAGCAAGAGACTCATTCACTCAGCCCCCAGAACACATACTAGAACTACTGCCCAGAACCGGAAAGGAGATAGAGTTCCAATAAATGCAGGAACCACTTAAGCCACGAGTGCCTCCCAACCAGGATCCACATCTTCCTCCTGCCTGTATCACCAGTGCGGGGGCACAGAGGTGCACAGGCACAGTGGATGGGGTGGACAATCTTCTGGAGAGATTAGATAGTCTGAGGCTAGAGAGCATATTCAGGTATCAGAGATGCGTTGAAATATTTAGCCTTCAAGTCAAATGGTGGTTCCATGAGTTGTTTTCAGTATCATCTGTGTCTAAATAACCTGGGCCATTTGTTTAAAAAATATCTTGCGGGACCTCACCATAGATGCACAAAATCAAAATCTGCTGGGGTGGAGCCTGAGAGTGTACGTGCATATGCGTATGTGTGGTGGTGGTGTTATTTAGTGGCTAAGTCATGTCCAGCTCTTTTGAGACCCCATGGAATATAGACCTCCAGGCTTCTCTCTCCACGGGATTTTTCCAGACAAGAATACTGGAGTGGGTTGCTGTTTACTTCTCCACGGGATCTTCCTGACCCAAGGATCAAACCTGCAGCTCCTGCGCTGCAGGTGGATGCTTTACCTCTGAACCACTGAGGAAGCCCAGGTGTGTGGTGGTGGAAAGTTCCCAGGTAATTTATGTAGCCTGATTTAGGCACCACTCCTCTGTTTACTTTGTGAGTAGAACGCGATCGTAAAGGTTTATCTTGGTAGCATGACGAATCTAGGCTCAGGTTCTGCGTTGACCACTGAATAGCTGTGCGATAGTGGGCAAGTCATTTGAGATAACTGACCCTAACTACAGTTACCTCATCTATACAATGGGAATAAAGACGCAGTTAGCAGGAAGGCATTTTGAGGATTAAATAGGATTCTACCCAGAAACAGCCTGGCTTAGAGCTTGTCACTAATCTTTCAGTAAGTATCAGGTATTTCCGGTGACTGGGCCAATAGTAGAGAAATGTTAAGAGACTCACAGTAGCCACAGGAAGTTGGCAAGCAAGTGGTCACAATTCCTATTTTAAAGATGAGAAAACCAAGCTCACCATGGACTGTAGTCTCAGTGGTAGAAGCAGGACATGAACCCAGATATGACATCAGGCTCAAGGGCCCACATCCCTGGCCTCCCAGTAGGAACAGCTTGTTGGTGTCATGCATAGAACTAGGACCCACAGCATGCAGCAAGGACGTAATTCAGACCAGCCTGGGTGGGAGTGGCTTGCACACCCCAGGACACAGCTCAGATTGCCCTGAGACATATGGGGGAGGTGGACTGTTTCCCACCAACGAGTCCCCTGCCTCCTCCTGGGCCTTGGAATGGACTGGGTCACTCATGTTACCAAGCTGACACCACTTGGTGTAGGCAGATAGCTTTATCAGATGAAAAGTCAAATGCAATCAAATGTTCGGAGGCTTTTTTAAAAAAACATTAGAAACATTTACCATGACGTTATTGACAAACTGGTTAATAAGCCACCTGGACTACAGTAGTACTGCTGGGATCAGCTGTTTTTGCTCCGCGCGCTTTCCCTTCCTCCTCCTCTTGAGCTCCTGATGTGTTCGGTGTGTGCCTCCCCCAGGATGGCTGTGACTGCCCTGCCTCCGGAGGGTCTCCTCTTCCAGGTGGAAGCCTTCTTCAAGGGCAAGAGCTAGTTCTTTTACACCTCTGCATCTCCAATATGTAACACAGGTATTAACAATTAATAGTACTCAATAATGAATTTACATTCTGACTGTTTTAGAAATGTACTTTCTTAAGCACATCTCCACTCACATTCTGGTTCCTTCCATTCTTCTTTTCTTTTTTCTTCCTTCTTTCCACTCTCACCCCAGAGAATCCATTTTCACTCTCTGGCTCTCCCTAAGAAAATAATCTAATGAAGAATTCACACACAAAAAATTTTAATTAAAAATAAAGCTGGAGAGAAACTTTAAATTTCATTTGGTAGTCCAATTGTTAGTAATACTATTAGTTTGATTCTTTTTCAACTAGGTTATTATATTATAGAATAATATTGTATTTTATATATTTTAGGTATTATAATGTTAATAGTAATGTTGTCCAGAACCATAGTTTTTAATGTGAGAAAAAAGATGTAAAAGATAAATTTTTAAAAGCTAGTAAAGATATTGGCAAAATAAGAGATTATATAATTTAAAATAAATAATTCACAGAGCTAACTCAAACAAATAAGTGAATCTGTATGAATCTTGTAGGGTTATTGGCTGATTCTCCCCATCTCCACTCCCTGGAGCTCAGAAGTCATGTATATTAGCAAAAGCTTTCTCCTGTTAGACAGAGGGCTTGGGCTTATCCCTTTGGCCATGACTAAACATTTGTAGACATAATTCTAAATTCAAAGGCAGCACTAAACTGGCAATATTTAATTCACTGTGATGGTGAGAGTGGCTGTGTCTCCCTGGTCTTTCAGGTATTTGTAAGTGTAAATGGGAGTAAAAATAGTGCCAACATCCCAATGCTGACACAGGACTGAATGTGATAAAATGATCACAGAAGAGACTCACAGGTCTTTTGAAGGAGAGCGGTTCTAGGTTTCTCAGGCTTCTCAAGCTCATAGTGCTGCCTCCTGGGTGGTGCCTTATTGAAATGCGAGATTTAATACAGAGAACATGTACTGCGTGTCTAGGCACCATAGGTAAGAGGGATGACAAAGACCATCACCCTGCCCTCCAGCTACACACTGACTCTTAAAGTGAGAAAGCACACACGGGGGGAAAAAATAACTCTGAGGGACGTGTAGACTGATTACTGTTTTGGAAATAAAAAATGAAGGCTCATCTTAGACAGATCCGTAATGTACCTCTAGAGTGGATTGTTGTTCCCAAACATTCACTGTCTTTGCCTGGGAAAGAATTATACTCTCCCACCCCAATGATGGCACACTTGGTCATGTGACTTTTCTGGCTGAGGAAATGTTAGTGGATGTTAATGTTCTAGTTCTGAGTAGAAGCTTTAAGATCCAGGATGTGATTCACCATCTTCTCTTTTCCCTTCTGCCCTGATCGCTGGCAATGGAGCAGAGCTGTACCTGACCTGCAATGGCCAGAGAGAGTGAGGGAAAATGAATCCTTTGATGTGATAAGCCACTGGGATTTCAAGGTCAGTTGTTACTGCAGCATAGCCTAGCCTATGCTGACAAACACAGAATATGAAACAAAAGAACCCCAAAGCTGAAGACACCAGTGAAGCAAAGGCTTAGAGGCAGAAGCAATATAGGTATCCCATGGACTAGTGGTATAGACAGAGTTTGTCCTGGAAATATAGTATATAGCTAAATTGTATGCAGCCAAGAATATGTATTCAAGGAGTTTTGACCTCCTCCCATACTCCGTGAGGACCCGTACAGTCATCTGGACAGGAGGGTAGTAGGACCAAGAATCTATCTCCAAAGCCATGCAACTGACCCCCTAGCCAGAAGGCCTGAGAAGGCTGCCAACTTTGCAGAGTAGAAACCTTATGGACTTTGATGTTACTGACAAGATAGTTCAGCAGAACCTATAGCAGCACAGCACCGCTTAATACCTCAGCCCAAAGATATTTATGTGCAAGCCCACAGTAGTCTAATTACTCTGTATCAAGTACCATGTATCAAAATACCCTTCAAGATTATAACAGGTTTAATTAAATGCACAGTGAAATCCACTTAAGATGAGCTAATTGGGTAGAACCTGATTTTCCTTCCCGCTGAGTTTGACAGACACGAGGACATCCCAGGGAAAGGACAGCACATCGAGGGATACTGAAGGAGGCAGCGGTCAGGAGCTGGTGCCTCAGGAGCCACAGCAGGCCTGAGGTTTCCCAAAGGCAGCGAGGTGGAGCTGGGAACAAGCCCACTGACAACAATTCTCTCCCATCCTAGAGGGATGCTACTCCCATCCCTATTATTCCCCGACTCAGTCAATAGCAGCTCCTCCCTTCAGTAAGTAACTCAGGTCAAAGACACTGGAGTCATCCTTGGCCCCTCTTTCTTTCAGTCACACCCCGGATTTGCTCTCATAGCCAATCACTTCAGCCTGGTGTTCCAAATACAGAACCCTCCTGAGTATTTCTCACCACGCCGTCACACCTGCCATGGTTCAGGTCACCATCATACACCACCTAAATGACTGACGCAGCCTCCCAACCAGTCTCCTGCACCTCCACCCCAACCATCTACTCTCAATCCAGCTGCCAGAGTGATCCGTTTTTTTAAAAGCACAGGTCGTGTCCCTCATCTGTTCCAGACCCCTCAAGGGCTCCCAACTCATTCGAAATAAAATCCAGTGAAGACCCTTACAATGACTTACAAAGCTCCATATTCTTTCTTCCACACACAAAGCAGATTCTAAAATAGAGGTGATTAGGAGTTTGGGATTAGCAGATACAAGCTACTATATATAAAGTAGATAAACAACAAAGTCCTACTGAATAGAACAGGGAACTATATTCAGTACCCTGTGATAAACCATAATGAAAAAGAATACGGAAGATAATGTGTATATATATATGTGTGTGTGTATATATCTGAATATATATATCCATATATATATAACTGAACCACTTTGTTATATACTAGAAACCAACACAACGTTGTAAATCAATTGTACTTCAGCTGAAAAATTAAAATTAAAATGGGGGTGAAGTTTCCGATGAATGATCTGCTTCACCTTCCCTAGGTGAGACAAGTCCTAGATTTCTGAATGAATACTGAATTGGACATAGAAGTGAAAATAAGAATTTTGCTCAGTAAGTTTCCAGTCTCGTTGGAAAGAGAGACGCATAAGCTCAGATGTTAGAAAGTAGTGTGACCACTGGTGAGGTAGAGATGAGCATAAAGTTTCAAGGGAGTGTCAGGAAGAAACAACTAATCTAGTCTATGGGGAAATGAGCTTTGACAGCCATCAGTTTTGTTTAAAGTTGACCTTTTCGTGATATTCTTATGAACTAGATAAGAAGCTAATTGATTTGTTTATTGTTTTGTTAATTCATGAGTATAGTATAATACCTGTCAGATATTTCAGGATCATGTTAAAGTCTAGGTCAGCCCCACTGCATTTCTAATCCAATCTGTTTGCATACTACATATAATAAGAGTGCATAATGGGGAGTGGATAGGCTCTTCAATAAATGTGCTCTGTGCTGTGCTTAGTCTCTCAGTCGCATCCGACTCTTTGTGACCCCATGAACTGTAGCCCACCAGGCTCCTCTCTCCTTGGGATTCTTCAGGCAAGAATACTGGAGTGGGTTGCCATGCCCTCCAACAGGGGATCTTCCCGACCCAGAGATCAAACCCAGGTCTCCAGCCTTGAAGGCAGATTGTTTACCATCTGAGCAACCAGAGAAGCCTTTCAATAAATGATGTTGGGAAAACCAGTTGTCCACATGCAAAAGAATGAACTTGGACCCTTATCTTACACCACAATAGAAATCAATTCAAAATGGGTTAAATGTGAGACTTAAAGCCGTGAAACTTACAGAAGAAAACACAGAGAAGCCCCTTGACGCTGACCTTGGCACTGACTTTTTGGATATGGCACCCAAAGCTCAGGCAACAAAAGCAAAAATAAATGAGATAATATGTCAAACTAAAAAAGCTTCCGTACAGCAAAGAAAACACTCAGCAAAATGAAAAGGCAACCTGTGGGTTGGGAGGAAATATCTGTCAACCATGAATCTGATAAGGGGTTAGTACCCAAGGAGCTCATTACAACTCAATAGAGAAAAACCAAACAATTCCATTTTAAAAGTGGACAAAGGACCTAACTAGACATTTTTCCAAAGAAGATATGCCTGTGGCCAACAGGTACATGAAAAGGTGTTCAGCATCACGATCACCCAGCAAGTGCAAATCAAAATCACAATGAGATCTCACTTCACACCTAGTAGGATGGCTATTATGAAAAGCTTAAAGGTAATAAGTATTCTCCTGGATGTGGAGAAAAGGAAACCCTTCTCCACTGTTGGGGGGCGTGTGAATTGTTTCAGCCACTATGAAAATAGTGTGGAGGCTCCTCAAAAAAATGAAAATAGAACTGACACATGATCTAGTGATCCCCCTTCTGGAGATATATATGCATACATATATATGTGTGTATATGGACAAAGGAAATAAAGCGAATGCCTTCAAGGAGCTATCTGCATGCTCATATTCACTGCAGCATGGGTCATGGTGGACAAGACTTGGCACCAACCTAAGTGCCTGTCAACAGATCAATGGATTAAAAAAAACAATTGTGTTACATATGCCTGGGTTTAGTCACTAAGTCATGTCCGACTCTTGTGACCCCAGGACTGTAGCCCACCAGGCTCCTCTGTCCATGGGATTTCCCGGGTAAGAATACTGGAACAGGTTGCCATTTCCTTCTCCAGGGGATCTGCCCGACCTAGGAATGGAACCCGCGTTTCCTGTCACGCCTCCTGCACTGCGAGCAGGCTCTTGACTGCTGAGACACCAAGGAAGCCCTTATTCAGCGTAAACATAAAGTAAAAGTAGTCATGGTGCCCTGCCGCTGAGCTCCTGACTGCCCAACCCCTGGGCCACTGAAACAGAGATAATACAGAAGATAGCAGGCCCCCTTCGTCACATACTCAGATAATCAGAGGGGTGATGCAAGTGCTGCTGTTGCCCTTTCTTCCATCATGTGGTGTTTTGAGTTGTTGTTTTGTTAGCTTTGGGGTTTCTGCATAGTTTGCACGCATTAATTGTAAATCTGTAAATTTTGGTAGAGATACAAAAATGCTACCACACACAGCAAAGGGAAGGTTTTTAAGCTTCTTGCTTGGCATATTTGTCTTGAACACCTATTATATGCTGTGCAGAATGCCTCACTGGTCACTTTTAACGTGAAACCAGGGAGCTATTGAATTTTTATCCCAATAAGGACACTTTGAAGCTAAAGGGGGCACTATTAATTATTACCTCTAGGAACTGGCATAGACTTGGGCTGTCCTGGGCAAACCAGAGCTGCGGCCCCGTATTTGTTTGTCACTTACTTATTGTTACCCTGAACAAGGCACTGTTCTGCCACCAATGAAGATGCTGAGACCCAGAGCGTTTGCCATGTCCTGGGTGACATATTTGCATCCAGGTCTTTCCCTCTGAAAGCCTGTGCTGACTCCATCTCACATGGCAAAAGTGACCATCACACAAGTCACAAAAGTTCAATGTAAGGTGACAGAGAACGAGGAAAGGCATTTAAAAGAAAAATCAGAGATTCTGCGTATTTGCAAAACGGAAACAGACTCGTGGATTTAGAGAACGAACTTACGGTTGCTGGAGGGAAGGATGAGGGCAAAGGAGAGTCAGGGAGTTTGGGATGGACCCGTACACACTGCTATGTTTAGATGGATAACCAACACCTACTGTAGAGCACAGGGAACTCTGCTCAATGTTATGTGGTAGCCTGGATGGGAGGGGAGTCTGGGGAAGAATGGATACATATAACAATATGTATGATTGCTCGCTCAGCTATGCACCTGAAACTGTTACAGCATTGTTAATTGGCTGTACCCCAGTACAAAATAAAAAGGTTTTTTTAAAAAAAGAAAGAGAGAAAAACCAGAGAAAACCTGATAGTTGGTATCATTTCTACTTACTCCTGAGAGGTGGGGAGGATTTGGACTCAGGAGGTGGAAGTCACACTTTCTAAGGGAAGGGGAATAAGAGAAAAGGAAGGATGGGGTCTGTGCTGGGAGTATGTAAGGAGCTCTCAGGTAAAGTGAGTTCCTGCCACCCAGGATGGCCGAAAGAGAGGAGTCGAATCAGTAACTAAAGTGACCTTTGATTTTTTTCCTCTGTCCTCAGAGACATGGAAGCAAGATAAGCTACATACTATACAAGGTCCAGTGTATAATGAAAATGTAGGGCCTTTCACTGAAGAGGTATTATGAATTTCAAGAGGGTGCCAGTAGAGCACTGAACCAAGCTTGAGGTCCTTATAAGCTTGGGACCAATGAGAATGCGCACTCACAAAGCTGGCTTTCCACAGAGGGCTTGTTTCGTCTCAGTTCGTACCAAATGTGAGCTCAGAAGACACAGCCTGAAAGATCCACTCTGGTCCCGGCAACAGGGTAACAGGAGATGAAAACCTGTCCTCCGGCTCAGATAGGTCTGGAATTCTAGAGACGTCCTGGATTGCCAGTTTGGGAGCATCTCTTCCCAAGGCCCCGCCCCTCCTTTTGGGCCCTGACGAGTGAAGAGGATCTTCACAGCACTGTTTTCCTGGTTCTTTCCTCATCTTCTTTCCTTTGGTTTAATTCCATTGTCAGGCAGTGTGTCTTTAGGATGCAGTGTTTCATCTTGAGATCAGTGGATTCAAAAGGGCCTTTTCATGGGTGAGTGCTGAGTTGCTCAAATGTGTCTGACTCTGCAACCCCATGGACGGTAGCCTACCAGGCTCTTCTGTCCATGGAATTCTCCAAGCAAGAACACTGGAGTGGATTGCTTTCCTTCTCCAGGGGATCTTCCCAACCGAGGGATCAAACCCAGGTCTTCCGCATTGCAGGCCGATTCTTTCTTGTCTGAGCCACCAGGGAAGTCTCCCTCTTTTCATGAGTACCTGGCTATTTTCTTCTTCCTTCCTAGTCCTACCAAACAGACAGTCAGAAATCTACACTTGATATCAAGAAAGAGATAGGGAGAGGTGCCTGTCATAAAACAGAGGTGGATCAGGCTCTGCCTCTGCTCCCCAATGTCTGGGCTGGACGCAGAGGCTTCTCTGTGGGTCCTGGCAGACAAGTGCTAGGTATTCCATAGGACAGCACCACTCCATGCCATACGCCCCAGGAAGAGAAAGATTTGCTGCAGAGTTCATCAGCAGTGCCTGCCTGGCATTCAAGGTCTTTGTGAGTCAGCCCCTGTCCACCTGTCCTTGCTTCTCTCCTACCACTGCCTATGATGGAGCTCAGGCTCCACACAGATTTATCCCCAATAATTCCTGTGCTCCGGGATCATAACATTGCTCCTGCTGTGTCCTCTTCTGGAACTGCCTCAACTCCATGATGAACAAAGGCTATTTATCTCTCAAGGCCTAATTCAAACATTTCCACCTAAGTCTGACCTGAGTGTTCAGTCAAAGCAATCTCTTCGTTCATGGCATGATTTCAACGTGTCCACCTGCTCCTGAACTCTTTGCTGAAGCAATCCGTCTCTGCCCTGAATCCACTCAGCATCTCTCTAGAATCCTCCTTCTTTGTAATATCACGGGCCTGTGCCTCTGTCAGTTGAAGCTCCATGTTACAAATGACTGACAGCTCCAACTCACACCAGTGTCAGCAATAAAGGGAGATATGTTGGGCTGAGGGCAGTTTCTTGGGTCTTCTTCCTCTGGGTTGGCTCCACCCTCACCTACCTCTCTCATAGTAGGTTGGTTACAGAAGCTCCAAGTCTCACATCCTTATTTCCAACAGTAGTGCAAGCCAGGGTCCCCTCCAACATTCTCCTCCTCACCAAGACGTAGGGCTCATATTTTCTCCCTGACAAGAACTCAGGTGCCCACCCCTGAGTAAATTTCCAGACTGAGCTCTTTGTCTCTGTAGCTAAGGTTGGAGCCCCATCCAAACAGCGTGGCCCATGAGTAGAGAAAGATGGAGTCCCCTTGCTCCACCGAGAGGACGGATGCTGGTCAACAACACCTACTCTGTCTCTCTTGCTGGAAGATAAGCTCTTCAGGATAGACAGAATAGCTCTCACTTCGTATTCATACATTTCATTCAACAGATATCTAAGGAGCCCCTACTATTTTCAGGGACGTTGGTAAGCACTTGGGAGTTTCAAAATGGTAGCCGTAGTCTCAGTGTTCATAGAGCTGAAAGGCCATCCATTCAATCAACTGCTACTTGTTGAACACTTATTGTGCAGCCAGGCAGAGTGTCAGGCTTTGGAAATACAGCAGTTGTTATAACACACACCACCCCTGTCTTTGTAGAACCTAGATGCCAAACCAAAAATCACAAATAAGCAAACAGACAATTATGCAATATTATGGTCAAGCAAGGTCCAGGACAGTTTGGGAGCTCAGAGTCTCTTGACCTGGCTTTTTACAGGGGTAGGGGTTGAGAAGGTAGAGCCAGAATGACTTCCTGGAAAAAAGTACCACCTGCACTGAATCATGAGGGATTGAAGGTAATCCCCAGAGTACCTTATTTAGTATCTGGCATGGGATAGCTTTTCAGTGAATGATGGATGAACAAATGCTTTAATATAAAAAATGTCCAAGCCTTTCCTTCAAGGAGGATGACTGAATTAATTAAGCCCTCATCCCAATCATCCATCCCAATGAAGGGAGTGTTGTTGCTTGAAAAATCTGCAAATCATTAATTTTTTGTTTGAAAACTGTGTCATGATCCCTGTACATGTTAATGTTTTGCCTAAGCTAATATTGAAAGGAGTTTGCACATGTGTCCTCATCAGAGTTGGTAAGAAGAAGCCAAAAAACAGCTTAAATGAAAGGGAAAGATCAAGCTTGAACTGAAAATGACATGAGTAATAGGTGAAGTGGATGGATTGGTTTGGATTTGCTGAAAGTTGACTATATTGGGGGAAAAAAAATGCCCACAGAGCATAATGAATTGCCTGTTATTGCCTTAAATGTAAAATCAGGATACTATCTACCTGTAGGATTGTAGGAATTGGAGGTTATTGAATGTAAAGTATTTAGCTCTGGCCTGACACAACTCTTGAGAGTCCCTTGGACTGCAAGGAGATCCAACCAGTCCATTCTAAAGAAGATCAGCCCTGGGTGTTCTTTGGAAGGAATGATGCTAAAGCTGAAACTCCAGTACTTTGGCCACCTCATGCGAAGAGTTGACTCATTGGAGAAGACTCTGATGCTGGGAGGGATTAGGAGCAGGAGGAGAAGGGGGCGACAGAGGATGAGATGGCTGGATGGCATCACTGACTCGATGGACGTGAGTCTGAGTGAACTCCGGGAGTTGGTGATGGACAGGGAGGCCTGGGGTGCTGTGATTCATGGGGTTGCAGAGTTGGACATGACCGAGCAAATGAACTGAACTGAACTGACACAATATTTGCTCAAAATATCACATCTGCTTTTGCTATTGTTGTTTTTGTGGCTGCTGTTGTTGTTTATGATGTTGCTGATGTTGTTCCCAAAATGTGTTGCCTTAGTTCTTCCCTCCATCCTTTTATCCACAGTATTCCTTCAATCAGAGCTCCATTTACCACCCGGTTAATTCCTATTTATCCTTCAAGTGATAAGGATAAGCCTTTTCTAAACTTCCCCTCCCTGGACTGATAAGATTCCATCTCTGAGCCAGGCTTGGACACAAGCTAATCACTCTGGACTTTGCCTGGGCCTATGTCTCTCTCTCCCACTGGCCTGGGACTTCCTCCAGAACAGGTGGTGGATGTATTTTTTGAACTTTGTTTCCAGTTGTGATCATGCATCTTGTTCTATACATGTTTGCTGAGTGAATGAAAGAATGAGTGAATAAACCACAAAAAACTACACATTCATAAGATACTAGAACTAGAAGAGGTCTCAGAGATCATTTCATCCCATTTATTTCAATTACAGTGAAGGAGAGGGAATAACTTGCCCAGGGTTTCACAATAGGAAGGACAGAACTAGACTTCAACGTGGGTGCCATTGGGGTCCAGACACCCAGTTCAGGGCCTTCTCCATTGCATCACTCTTGGTTCTGAGCCTCAAAAAGACTTACCAAGGGTTTGAATTCATTAGGTCAAGCCTGGTGTATTATTTCATCAAGTATGATCTGCGGTACACTCACTCTGGGAGAAAATGATTATGTGAACAAATAAGTTTTGGAAGGCTTTTAGTAAAGAGGCCTTTCCAATTTTGTTTGACCCAGTTTGACCACAGAACCCCTCCTCCTTAACATTTCCTTTGTCTGATTTTCTTTCTTTCTTTTTGACTTTTGCTTGATGCCTATTAGCATCTGTGGAACACACAGGTGGATTTTGACCACGCACAGTTGACCCTGGATGAATTGTCATTGTCCATTGTCACAAACAATAAGGCTATCTAAGGGTTATCTAAATTGTCACAAACAATAAGGCTATCTAAGGGTTATCTAAATTGTCACAAACAATAAGGCTATCTAAAGACAACCTTAGGGAATATGTCCTGCTCCCTCGTTTTATGAATGCGGAAACCGAGATCCAGTTTTCCCTGGTAGCTCCTGCCAATGGAGGAGACACGGGTTCGATCCCTGAGTCAGGACGATCCTCTGGAGGAGGGAAATGGTAACCTACTCCAATGTTCTCACCTGGGAAATCCCATGGACAGAGGAACCTGGTGGGCTACAATCCATTGGGTTGCAAAAGAATCAGACATGACTTAGCAACTAAACAACAACAACCTGAGATCCAGAGAGGCAAAACAACATTGCCTGCACCACAAAGCACAAGTAATGGCATATCCATATTTTAATCTGTTTGGTCTAAAAGTGATCCATTCATGTCAAATAGCCCAAGAGTCACCCTCCATTGCTAAAGGCTTACACAGTGTCATTTTCAGATGTGGCTAGCTGAGTTTCAAGGCTAGGTTAGGTATCTGCTGCCTGGTGTGGAAGTGTCTCTGAGAGGTATCTGAGAGTCAGGCTCATTCCCTGCTCCCTGCTTTGGTGACCTACTGCCGTGGGCCATGCTGCTAATATTCATTACAATATAACTACCCAGACTGACAGAGTGCCTTTCCATCAGTGACTGATTGCTTTTTCCATAGTGTCATGCTAAACCTCCTGACAGTTCTTAAGACCATTCTTGACAGTTGAGGGGGGAAAAAAGACTAAATAAAGAAGGTCAGAACTTTGCCTAACAAAGGTGTCCCATTTCATTAAAAAAGGAAGTGGCACAAAATTCCTGGTGTCCTGGAGCTCCATGTAAAAGGCCTTTCCATTCTCTTCTACTACGGTTCCCTGCTCGCACCATCTTCCTCTTGATTTCTTTCCTAACCAGAATCAGGTATGTGCTTCCCAGACTGTTGTTCCCCTTGACTGCTATGCCCTTTCCATTTCCAAGTGTGCTAAATCCCTAACCCTCTTTCAAGACCTAATTCCAAAAGCTTCTTCTCCTTTGGGCTTTACCCCAGCCATATAGTGGCAGCTTACTGGCCTCTAGGTTGAAACTGATCACATCTTGACTAAAATCTTAAAATTTTTGTTCACATCTAAGTCTTACTGTCACAGCTCATTTCTTGGGTTCAAGATCTTGTTTTATACTCTTCAGAGTCCTCTCTAAAGCAGTGTCTTGGAATTCAGTGGAGCTCAAACACAGCCTTTGAACCAGGAAGATGGAATGGAATTCCAAGTACACCACTGCCTAGTCATTACCTTTCTGAATTTGTTTGCTTTTGTTTTTTTCCCAAAGGCAAAATGAGGACAACCTTGCATAGCCTGCGGGGTTGTTATGATGCCCCAAAAACACCACATGAGTGAGTGCTTTGCAGCACCCTGGACAGCCAATGACTTGTGTTAATAGAAGACCAGTGTTAACGCTAATATCCAAGCAGCACCCCCACACAGATACACGCACACAGCACATCACGTCCTCTACCCTGACACAACCCTGCAGCTCTTAACCCTTCTCCAAAATCTTCAGAGAACCCTATGCGTTTCTTACTTCAAATGGTATACCAGAAATCCGAATGCACTTCCCAATCTTCTTTACTTTAAATACCGCTTCCTTCAAGGAGTCTCTCACCACAGGTGTCAGAATTGACCTGTCATTCCAAAAGCATCCTGTCCTCTATTCTAACATTTTCGATTACGTTTAACTAGTCAGCAGTTTAGGGTCTGCCATCCTCCTTGTATTAGCTTGTTTATGCCTGCAGTGTTTATAGTATGGTGACTAGTCCATTGTCAACACTCAGTGAAGAAAATGAATGACTGTACTTATTTTGAGAAAAAACATCCACAACTCCTCACAAAATAAATCCCATTTAAAATGGTTTCCCCCAAATAATGAACCTTTTAAATCTACTTCCTGGTTCAAAAAGAGGTTTATAATGCAAATGGGTCACTTCTTGGTAGAGTATTTGGCATACTTTCCATGCTTCTGTTTCCATATTTAGACGTAGTTGAGCATGCATGCTAAGTTGCTTCAGTCGTGTCTGACTCTTTGTGACCCTACGGACTGTTGCCTGCCAGGCTCCTCTGTCCATAACTCTCACTCTATTTAGAGATCAGAGATCCCTAAACCCCAGAACTCAGACATACTCTCAAACTCACAGATAAGAAGAAAAAAAAAAACCTGGATTTTTCAACCAGCTGCCTCACAGTTCAAACTTCAGGCATAAATGAAAGGGAATGAAGGTTTCTGGGGCCTCTGCAGATACCATCCACCAGGCTTCGGAAAGGAAAGAGTGTGCTGAACACCCTTCAAGTGTGTGGCCTTGACACCTTTGTACACATGATGATTTACTCCTCACCCTAATCCTGTGAGGTAGTCATCATCCTGTTTTCTAGGGGGGGAAATAGAAGACTGAACCAGTTCACAGGGCAATCATCTGGCTGACCTAGTACTCGAATCCAGGACCAGGTGCCTCTAAAGTCCTTGTCCGCTCCTTCTCACCGTTTTACTTCTGATGTCAAGAGATTCCATTTTTGTGCAGCACCACCTCCTCTGACAGCTCTAAACAGATGAGGCTGTGTCACACATATGCTCCCAACAGCTGCAACTGCCCTCACCTGTGATACATCAAAAGCAGAGTCCCATCCCTGGATCACAGGCATCCATTTCTCACTTCTAATTGAGAATTACCTTTCATGTTTTTCCCCACCAGGTAAAATTCCCCAATATTTCTTTCATTGTTATTATAATTTTCATCATCCTAACGGTTATTCTGTATATAGACCAAGTGTCTCTGACGAAACGTGCAGGAGATGAAAAATCCTTGGGTGGGTTGGCACACTTCAAATTGTTAGTATATTATTCATTAGTATATTAATATTGCATGGACTGTATTCTTATATGCAATTTAAAGAACAAGTAACTTAAAATGGGGTTGAGATGATATGATCAGATCAATCAGAAGCTTGAGCCTTCACTCAGAGCTTTTAAATGATCATTCCCATCTGTTGGGTGAGAGAATGCGTTGTCAGAGTGGTGATATATCTGCAAAGGCTCTTTTCAGGAAAATGCGTCTCAGCTTAGAGAGGGTAGGACTGTGAAAGTAAATGCTTTTTTGCACTATGCAAATTCAGAGAAACTGAGTCAAGCCCATGGTCCATCCTAGCAAGAGGATGTCTCAGCCATGGGTACCACAAGGAAGGAGGGTGGGTACTGAGGTTGCCTGAGGATTTGTGCCTTGGCATTCTAAATCTCCCTTGCTCAAAGAGTTCATGTGCATCTTCCTGTAAATCCCATACCTTCTCCACCTTTGCCAGGTCCTGAAACCAAGAATGCCTGTGATAATTACAATTTGGGAGGTTAGGAGAATAAGATCCAGTCAACCATTGGCCATATTTAGGCAGTTCCTGGAAAAATGTCCCTAAATCCTGAATACCCAGAGGTTCCTTTCTGGGCACTATTTCACATAAAGCTCTCTTACCTCTTTGAGTTAGCAGAATAGAAGCATTCCAGTTTTTATAGATAAGGAAGCTGAGGCCAGTGTCATCTGAGACATATCTCTTGTTCTAAGTCTCTGTTATTCCCATTAAAATCTACTTTAAGGAAAACTCTATCGATCAGACACTCTCCAGGATACCTTATGTCAAAGGCCTGCCCATCCTCATCAAACACACATTTGAGATCACTAAGGAGGAAAAAGCCTGGGGTTAAGAGTCTGAAGTCCTTGTTGAATTTCTTGTTGAAGGCCCTTGGGCGAGTTACCCTACCTCCTTCTGAGTCAGTAACGTGTATAAAATGAAAAGACTTTTAAGAGTCACAGATTCAAAGACCTTGAGGAGCAGATTGGCAGTAAGAATTGGTAAATCAGGATGTATGTTAAAATAATAAGGGATTTTAAAACATTTAAGAATGAGGACAGCCAAAGAAAACCCTCCCATGGCCAAATTTGGCCAGTAATGCATCAGAGTGTAAGCTCTAGGCCAGAAGACCACTGTGGTTCCTTTTAGAATTAGTTATGCTCTATGGAGTGAAAGTCGCTCAGTCATGTCTGACTTTTTGTGACCCCCATGGACTATACAGTCCGTGGAATTCTCCAGGCCAGAATCCTGGAGTGGGTAGCTGCTCCCCTCTCCAGCTGCTCTTCCCAACACAGGGATCAAACCCAGGTCTCCCGCATTGCAGGCGGATTGTTTATCTATTTCTTTGGATGCATCAAGTCTTAGCTGCCGTGCACAGGCTCTTTGTTGTGCCATGCAAGCTTTCGTCTAGTTGGGTCCCACAGGCTTAGGAGCACGCAAGCTCAGTAGTTGCAAGCCCAGGCTTAGTTGCTCTGCAGCATGGGGATCTTAATTCCCCGATCAGGGATGGAGCCCACCTCCCCTGCACTGGAAGGTAGATTCTCAACCACTGGACCACCAGGGAAGTCTCCTGCTCTGGGTAACCCTTAATCACCAGCTGAGCTAATTAAAATAAGTGCAGAATCCTGAAGCATCCAGGGGTTTCAGAAGGCACTTTCAGAAAACCTACACAGGCATGGTCCTTTATGACTATTGCTGACCCCAAATCAAGCTAAATACTTACTTCAAAAAGATCAGTGGGGACGTGTTTAACATAAACATCTGATTATCTTGAAGACAGAATCAGAAAGAGGATGGCTCTAGCACACAGCTAATTAATCCTACTCATTTGTCTGGGGCCCCAGGACCCTGCTCAAAGGCTCCAACGGGCCTGGGATCTGCTGAGGTGGGCAGTGACAGCCAGTCTCCCCCAGCACAGGGCCCATGAGGCCCACAGATACAGGCATCAGCACAGATGCAGGGGTGGCAGGAAATGGCTGCCCTCTGAGCCCCATAAATGTTCCCAGAGAGCTGAAAGAGAGACTCCAATGACCCTCTTGTCCAATTACCGCCAGCTGTAAAATAATCCATCATTCATCACAGCCTTTGATGGCAGGAAGCAAGGTCTCTCAGGTACCATAGTTCCCGAGGCCAGACCACATGGCTCTATTACACGCTGTGGACCAATACCTGCAGGGATGGATCATCTATTTTGACATTGTCTGCACCACTTCCAGCAGTTCATTTGCTCACTCATGGAGTCATCGACTTGTGAATTGTTGTGTAAGTGTGTACCTTCTTCAGGCCAGGACTCTTGGCAGGCTGTGAAGCATCAGAGATAAACGAGATGGTAGACTTCATCAGCAGCCAGGAGAAACAAAAGATACTGAACATCTACTCTATGTCCAGCTTGGTATCAGCTCATGCTTATGTAATCTCAACATGGGAATCATTAGGCATCTTCTACATAGGAATCTGAAGCCCCTAAAACCCTGTGCTCATTATCATCCTGCAAGCAAGCCATCAAACTGATCAAATTGCAGGTCCACCTGGACCCCTGTCTCCTGTTCGTCCCATATACTGTCCTACAGATGTGAAGAAATCTTTACAGGTCAGAAATGCTCACAAAGCAGGGTAGTTACAAGCAAGAGTAGGGCATGATCAAAAGGGAGCAGTGAGCCTCTCCCTCTCCTTTCCCGTCTCACTCCTCATCTTCTGTCTCCTTGCCCACACCCAAGTCCAGGAAGCTGAGTCCAGCTAATGCACATCATGTTCATTGAGCAGGGTCTTTCTGCCCATTGGAAACCTGTTGGTTAATTTCTCAAAGTGTTCCTAATGGGCTGCAAAGGCTGTCATCCCATGACCTCACCTCCCATGAGAAGAATGATGAGAAAAATAAGCAGTAACAGCTTCTAACTGTTAACCACCTTCTTTGTTCCAGGCGTGGTACTTGCCAAACACTCTCTCTGAACCTCACTACAGCGTTACATGCCGAGCCCCAGTCACAGTTGAGGAGACCAGCCTCCCTTAGCATCTGTGGGGCCATCGGATAGTGAGTGTCCAAGCCCGGATTCAGCACCAGCCTGTATGACTCCCAGTGGCACCTCTTCCCCTCCATGTTGTGATGCCTCTTATGCAGTGGGAGCAGTTGTCATACACTCAGCACCAACTATAGGCTGGACACTCTGTGCATTTTTATTTTTTCACATATCCACAACAAACTGGAGGCGTGAGCATTAAGTATCTCGATTCAGTGAGTGTTACTGAGGCTTAGGCAGGTAGAACCAAACAGCTGGTATCCTGTGTTGTGAATTAGGATCTGCCGGTCTCCAAAGATGATAACCATCTAACATAACGTCCTTCCTTTTGCCTCTTTCCTGCTTGTTTTAGAGATCAATGGCTCTGCCCTCAAGCCAGATCCAAACACTCTCTCACTGCGCACACTCAGCAGACCTCACTGAGCCGGTGACCTGCCCACATTGGTACAGATGTGTGCACCGATGTGTCCAAGCCTAAACCTTCCCTTCGCCTGACTACCTTCTCTCGCCTCCCTTTCAGCCCAGAGCTTGCTGGCTCAGTGAATTACACTCCTCCTTCCTCCACGCCTGCCAGCCAAGGGCTGTTACAGATGTTGAGAAGCTGCTCCCTTAGAGGTCACCAGCCACCACGTGCTCATCAAAGGTTATAGCCTGGAGTTTCAGCCTCGCTGCCCCCAACACTGGCATAGCCTCTGCCACCTCACAAGCCTCCCTTCCATCGCTTTGCTCTGCCCTGCACTGTCCTGGTTTGCCTCTAACCTGACCAAGGTTTCTTCGAGCTAGAGGGGCCTTCCAGTGTCTTCAGCTAAATCCCCAGAGTGGGATTCTCAACTTGCATTCCACCAGCCTCTTCCAACCATCTTCCTGAGTGGCTAGCCTATTCCCTGGATCTGTTTGCTAACTATTGTAATTTATTCATTCATCCTCTTATTGTATTCCCATTATTTCAGGGTTTTTTTTTTAATTATGTTTGCAATTTATGTGCATTTGGAGAAGGAAATGGCAATCCACTCCAGTACTATTGCCTGGAAAATCCCATGGACAGAGGAGCCTGGTAGGCTACAGTCCATGGGGTCGCAAAGAGTCGGACACAACTGAGCGACTTCACTCACTCAGCTAAAAATGAATAAGTGAAAATCTAGTATTCATCCCCTACTCCATTTCCTTTCCCACACCTCTCTTCATACCTGTAAAAATATACGTATGTTGACAGTGTTGTTGTTACTTGTTTTCACCCTCAGAATTATAATATATGCATTACTCTTGCCTTTCTCATTTAGCAGTATCTTGGGAGAGTGCCCCAGGTCAAAATGTACAAAAAGATACAAAAGGAACTCAGAGAGCGTAATAACTGCATAATATTCCATAGTATAAAGGTACTACCCTTTATTCACTACTTTCATATTAGCTGGCCTTCAAATTGTTTCCAGGTTTCGTTGGTCGATGTTGCATGTTATTTGCTGAACAAAAAAAATGTTGTTATAAACAATTCCTTATATACCAGTATTTTTAGATGTCAGATGAATTTCTAAATCTGGGATCAAATGGTTTGTGCAATATTAATTTTTAAAGATATTGCCAGGTAACTTTCCAAAACCATCAGTAAATCATACTCCTTCCAGCCATGCATGAGACCTCCTGCTGCCCTGATCCTCTGGGTAAACAGGTATTTCTGCCATCTGCTGTGTTTGCCAGTCTAGACAGCAAAAAGTGGCATGTCACTGTGGCTTTAATTTCCAGCTCTCTGGCTACTAGTCAATTTGGGCAACTTTCACATGCTTATTAACCCTTAGATATTCTCTTCCATTAATTGTCTGCATATAATTTTGTACCCATTTTTAAAAATCAGGTTCCCTGACTTTCTTCTGTCAATTTGTGAAGGCACTTTGTCTACAGATACATTAACCTAGAATCCTATAACCTTATTTCATATGTATTACAAATATTTTTCCAAACTCTCTTTTTTTTTTTTCATTTTAAAAATCATTTTACTATGAAGGATATGACATGTACAAAAAGAGTGTTTTACAGTGAACATCCAAACTCAAATTTCAGTGTTTTTCTTTGAGGGGTGTGGAGTTTATGGTATCTTGACATATACACATTTTCAATGCTTATGTATTTATCTTTTCCTTTTAGGCTTCTATATTTCCTTTCTTGTTGAGAAAGGTTTCTGTAACTCTTAAGTTTAGACAAATATTCTTCTAACTTCCATCCCTTTTTTCGTTTAAATATTTAATGCATCTGGATGTTATTGCTGTGTACCGTAGGAGGTAGGAGATTCATGATAATATGGATTATCTGGGTGGAACCTGAAGTTGCCCCTACTAACCTCAAACCTGGGTCTTGACCCGGTCCTTTCCCTAGGGTCCCTGTGGGACCGTAATGTGGGGCTCAGCTTTCTCCATATTCTCCATCATAAGCTGAACCCCCAGTCTTTGACAGGGTTCCAATGAATTCTGCTTGGGAAGACTTAGGACATTTGAATTGAGCTACAGTAGAGTTTGTTGCTGTTTTGTCTTGTTTTTTCCTATCTTCTCGTCTGCCTTGTGAGTTCCTGAATGGTGTGACTTTCCCCTGAAGCTTAGCAAATACTTGTTAGGTTGAGTTCTCACCACTACACCTCCGATGGCAGCACCCCTGATCTCCTGGGGTGAGACCACACCCTCCCCATGCTGTCTGAGGCCAGAGCACATCGACGGTGTCCGGTCCCATTTGTCTGGGCGTGGGCACGTGGGAAAATGTCACTTAATTAAGCCCTTTGGGGTTTCCTTGGAGCACTTGCCAAAATCATGATTGCATATTAATTTACAACTCGAGTGGGTTTCCATAATTGCTGTAGGGGAGAGGGTCGGAGTCCATGTGCCACCTGCATCTGAGGGAGGGGCGGATGCTACTGAGTCCCAAATTTCTCCAAGAAGGGAAATGGGAGCCTCACAGAAAATCCTCATTTCATTAGCTCCCAAAGGCTGGATGGGTATCACGGTGCCTTGCTTGGGCTTAGCTCCTTTTCAGGTACATGCCTGCCTGTAGGCTGTAGGAAATAGAATTCTCTTTTCTCGATGCTCCAGGAGAAAAAAAGAAAGAAAATACACACAGACAGAGAGAGCAGAGGAAGAGTTCAGTCTGCTTCATCCTTCTGCCTCCCCTCCAGTTTAGTCCACTTAATATTTAGTCGGGTGACTGTTATGACTTTTGAGTTCTGAGTCCTACTAACTAATTAACATTTTACCCTCTGTAAAATGGGAAAGGTTATTCACCAACTCAAGGCTGTAAATGAAATGAATCATGTAAAAGGCTTTCCACAGTATCTTGAGTGAGTGCTCAATAAATGATAGCTGCTATTATGCTATTATTATTATTATTATCATCATTGTTATTATCATTCTTTGCTTCCAAGTCATGTGTGAGCCATTGAGAATAAAGTGATGAATGACCAAAGTCCTGCCCTCAAAACATCAAATGCCAGAAAAAGAAAGAAAAAAAAATTTTAAGTAGGGTCAGAGGCTTTATGGAGGAAATGGGTATTAATTACAAATTATTAGCAGGACTAGAAGAAACGAAGAAAAGGGGAGGTTTAAGATGATTGTGTTATATAGTAAGAGGAGATGGTGGAGAAGGAGAATTAAAACAGAGGGTGAAAACTTGGAAGCCAGAAAAGGGGCACCAGAAATGAAGGGAAATTCTCAGCTCCATACATTCCTTCAGCACTGCCTGTCATTGAGGGTAGTTCCTTGCTGGTCGCTGGGCCCCAGAATATGAATCTTTCGTGGCCCTGACCATGGAGACTAAGTCTCTGATGCACCTGAACTTCAGCAAAGATAGGACCAAGCTGCACAATTTCTTCCAGCAACTCAATCTTCTTAATCCATAGCCGAGAATGTACCTGAGTTTGGGACTACAGTCGCAGCAGTCTGCTTCCAACTTCAGAAGGGCCCCCAAAGGCCAAGTCTGTGCTGTGCTAAGTTCTTCAGCCGTTTCTGGCTCTTTGTGACCCCATGGACTGTAGCCCACCAGGCTCCTCTGTCCCTGGGATTCTCCAGGCAAGAATACTGGAGTGGGTTGCCATTTCCTTCTCCTGGGGATCTTCCCCACCAAGGAATCAAACCTGCACTGGCAGGCAGGTTCTTTACCACTAGAGCCACCAGCTATTGGGGGTTCCCCTCTTCTCTAAGTCCCCCTTCTCCCTAGGACTCCTAGTTACTCTCCAACAAGTGATGTGCTGATCCTGAAGTGCCTTCAAGTCCTGCTGTTCAGGGAACTCTTTCTTTCTGAATGCACTTCACAAGAATGGGACAGTTGCCATCCATAAGATGAATCAGTGGTTCCTTTACCATATTCAACAGTATTTATTGAGTGCCACACACTTTCCTAGAAGTGAGGTTGCTGCTGTGAACAAATCAGACAAGTCTCTGCTCTTGTGAAGCTCATGCCTTAGTAGGAGAAGAGACAGCACACAGGTGGAGGCCCATGAGTACCAGGAAGAAAATTAAATGGGCTGCAGGGAGGACAGTGAGGAAGATACGGTAAATGGTGTGGCAGGAAGGCTGGACTGAAAGACAGTGTTTAAGCAGAGGCAGGAGGAAGGGAGGGAGAGAAGGAAGGAGCCAAGGTATCACTGCTCCTCTTGAGTTGGAGTAAGCCTGGCTGCCGTCTGTTCATCTATGGTGGGGAAAATCCATGTGACCCCGCCCCTGTTGTTGCCTGCCAGCTTCTTAGTAGCAGCCTTCAAAACTTCTGTGTCTGTCTCTGACACAGTCCAGAAGGAATTGTTTATTCCTATTAATGAGGCATCAATCGGAAGTTCTACAGCTCCTGAAGAGATCTCACCAGGGTGCTCCCTCTTCTCTGTATGATGCCTGCAATTTCTTAACTCTTGCACGTGTAACCTCATATTTGACACTCACAGGAACCCTGTAAGTTCAATAAGTCTCACTTCATAACTAAAATATGCCTCATCAGTTATCTGGTCCAGGCTATTGCTGTTATACAGATTATAAAGAAGAGCCCCATAGAGGGAAAGAGGCCCATCGAGGTCCAAGGACCCACAAATCAATAGTCAGCAGGAGGACTCAGACCCCAGGGCCACGAGTGCCATGCTGCTGTCTTCATCACCACTCAGCATCTTGGCCAGCATCCAAAGATGATGAGAAAGGTTTGACTTCTCTTTTCTAGACCAGCAACAGTTCAAGAAACCTGTCAAGAGTTACACAGCTGGGTGCATGCCTTCTACTTTGTTGCTGTTTCTTCATCTCACCACCTTCTCTGTCTTTCTCAGTCACGGTACGATAGAACGTACACGCTATAATGTCAGACCAACCTGGACTTGAATACTGGCTCTGCCCATCACTAGGTCTTCTGCTTCATTAGGACTTGATTTCATAATCTGTAAAACAGGATCACAACAGACACTATCAGCACGGGTCAGGATAGGTCAGACTTTGCTGCAGTAAAAAATATCCCCCAGATCTCAGTGGCTCGTTGTTGTTCAGTGGCTAAGTCATGTCCAACTCTTTCTGACCCCATGGACTGCAGCACACCAGGCTGCCCTGTCCTTCACTATCTCCCTCAGTTTGCTCAGATTCATGTCTATTGAGTCAGTGATGCTACTAACCATCTCACCCTCTGTTGCTCCCTTCTCCTTTTGCCTTCAATATTTCCCAGCATCAGGTTTTTCCGCTGAGCTGGCTCTTTGCATCAGGTGGCTAAAGTATTGGAGCTTCAGCTTCAGCATCAGTTATTCCAATGAATATTCCTGATTGATTTCCTTTGGAATTGACTGGTTTGATCTCCTTGCAGCCCAAGGGACTCTCAAGGGTCTTCTGTAGCACCACAATTCAAAAGTATTAATTCTTTAACACTCAGGCTTCTTTATGGTCCAGCTCTCACATCCATACTTGACTACTAGAAAAACTATAGCTTTGATTAGATGGACCTTTGTAGGCAAAGTGATGTATCTGCTTTTTAGTATGCTATCTAGGTTTGTCATAGTTTTCCTCTGTATTACTTGCATGTCTGATAATAAGTCTGATATGAATAGAGCAGCTCAGTTTAATTCAGTTCAGGCGCTCAGTTGTGTCCGACTCTTTGTGACCCCATGGACTGCAGAATGCCAGGCTTCCCTGTTCACCACTCACTCCCAGAGCTGCTGAAACTCATGTCCATCTGGTCCTCTGTTGTCCATCTCATCCTCTGCCATCCCCTTCTCCTCCTGCCTTCAATCTTTCCCAGCATCAGGGTCTTTTCAAATGAGTCGGTTCTTCGCATCAGTTGGCCAAAGTATTGGAGTTTCAGCTTCAGCATCAGTCCTTCCAATGAATATTCAGGACTGGTTTCCCTTAGAATTGACTGGTTTGATCTCCTTGCAGTCCAAGGGACTCTCAAGAGTCTTCTGCAACACCACAGTTTAAAAGCATCAATTCTTCAGTGCTCAGCTTTTTTTATAGTCCAACTCTCACATCCATATGTGACTACTGGAAAAGCCAAAGCTTTGACTAGATGGACCTTTGTTGGTAAAGTAATATCTCTGCTTTTTAATATGCTGTCTAGGTTGCCCATAGCTTTTCTTCCAAGGAGCAAGTGTCTTTTAATTTCATGGCTGCAGTCACCATCTGCAGTGATTTTGGAGCCCCCCAAAATAAAGTCTCTCACTGTTTCCATTGTTTCCCCATCTATTTGCCATGATGTGATGGGACTGGATGCCATAATCTTAGTTTTCTGAATGTTGAGCTTTAAGCCAACTTTTTCACTCTCCTCTTTCACTTTCTTCAAGAGGCTCTTTAGTTCTTTTTCGCTTTCTGCCATAAGGGTGGTATCATCTGTGTATCTGTGGTTATTGATATTTCTCCCAGCAATCTTGATTCCAGCTTCTGCTTCATCCAGCCCAGCATTTCATGTGATGATATGCAGATGACACCACCCTTATGGCAGAAAGTGAAGAGACTCCCTTGGACTGCAAGGAGATCTAACTAGTCCATCCTGAAGGCAATCGGTCCTGAGTATTCATTGGAAGGACTGATGTTGAAGTTGAAGCACCAATACTTTGGTCAACTAATGTGAAGAGCCAACACATGACAGAAAGGAACAAAATTCTGTAAAGCAATTATCCTTCAATTAAAAAAGAGACAAATTTTAAAAAAAATTTTTAAAGAGATAGCTTTAAAAAATCCTATACTTTAGGACATTTTAGAACACACTGTTAGATAAATTATGAGTCAGAGAAGGAAACATGATGGAAACTAGATAAAATTTAGAACTAGATGATGACAAAAATACTAAGATATCAGTATTTGGGTCATTCCACTAAAGAGATACCTAGAAATGAATTTATACCATAAGTTCTTAAATTAAGAAAGAAAAAGGTGCAAATGAGTTAATCATCCAATTTAAGAAGATAGGAACAGAAAGAAGTCATATAAATGGCCCATAGGTGGATCAAAAAATGCTTAACAGCAATAATTATCAGAGAAATGCAAATCAAATCTGCAATGCGATATCACTTCGTGGCTATTATCATAAAGGCAAGAAATGACAAATGTTGGTGTGGATGTGGAGAAAAGACAACCCCTTTCCACTGTTAGTGGAAATGTATTTGGTGAAGCCACTATGGAAAACAGTAAGAAGGTGCTTCAAAAAATTAAAAATAGAGCTACCATATGATCCAGCAATCCTTCTGGGTATTTATCCAAAGTAAAGAAAAACATAATTTGAAAAAATATTCACACCTCATGTTTGTCACAGCATTGTTTATAGCAGCCAAGATATGGAAACAAAGAAAAGCCCCTGATGCTGGGAAAGATTCAGGGCAGGAGGAGAAGGGGATGAGAGAGGATGAGATGGTTGGATGGCATCACCAACTTGATGGACATGAGTTTGAGCAAGCTCTGGGAGCTGGTATTTTGTGGATTAAAGAAAATCAGATATCCCAAGATAAGGAATTTAGCTCTTTTCTATATATGGGAAGATTTAAGTGTCTGGGCTCACTGAAATCATTCCCTTCATATGCAACTCAGCTCTCTGGGGGCAGTATCCTGTGTTTTTCACATTCTGAGTTCCTTTGTACTCACCGCAGGGAGTGGCTGCAGCCTAGTGGCTGCCAGGTTGCAGGTATTCTTCTCCTTCCTGAGTGAGGCTTCCACAGTAGCTCAGATAGTAAAGAATCTACCTGCAATGCAAGAGACCTGGGCTCAATTGCTGGGTCAGGAAGATCCCCTGGACAAGAGAATGGCTACACATTCCAGTATACGTGTCTGGGAAATCCCATGGACAGAGGAGTTTAGTGGGCTACAAAAGAGTCAAACATGATTGAATGACTAACACTGAGTACTCTTAGGGCTCAGGACTTCACATTTGTAGGGCAGGAACACTGATGACTGTGAAATCTTTGTTTACTGATATGACAGAAAACACTCCATGCCTCAGAGCCCAGCCCCAAAGGCTGGACATACAGGGTAAGAAAGGTCAGAGCCTACCCTAGAGCTATTTAACCATGAGTTTTTATTGCAGTTTATTTAGTGGTGCAGTTTTTGGGCAGCCTCACCAACCATGGTGGGAGCAGGAATCTTAGAATAATAACAGTAGTCGCTCACACTGTATATATTGAGTTCCTCCTTAATGCCAAGGATTGTTCTAAAGTTCTTTGCATGAACTCACTCATTTAGTCTTCGCAGCATCTCTAAGAGGTGGGCCTTTTTTTTTTTACTCCCATTTTAAGATAAGAAAACTAGCTCACAGAGAGGCTCCATAATCTACCCAAGGTCACTGAACTTGCAAACAACTAAGATGTGAACCCAGGAAGTCGACTTCCAGAGTCCCCCTTCCTAATTTCAGTGCTGTTCAGATACCATCCATGTCCCCTGTGGTTGCTCCTGGTGCTGTTTTTTTCACAGTTACTGATAGTTTTCATGATTGCAGAACAGTCAACCACAGGCACATGGAAGGAAAATTCAGATGGCTGTTTAATAGGCACACAGGGCAGCTGAGGCAGTGGCCGTGGGCTGTATAAGTGACCCCACTCCTCACCAGGACCAAGGCTTGCCCAGCCCCCAAATCATCCCTTCTCTTCATGCAGAAAGACTTGAAGCAAGTAGGTTCCCAGGAGCAATAGAGATTTGTCCTGCCTCCTCTCTGTCCCATGTGCTCTAATGGCCTGTGGGCAGCCAGCCGAGGGCTGGATCTCCTGTGGGCAAAGGCATCCAGAGAAATCACAGAATCTACAGACAAGCTTGCTAATGCCAGTGCTGCCCTGTGGGTACCCCCTGAGCAGAAGGAAAGGCCAACAGCTTTCAGGTCACCTGGCTCCCAGCTGCCCCTGAGCCATTCAGGAGGGACCATCCTGACACTCAAAAATAGCCAAGTTAATAAGGAGGGTGACTTCTGCTGACAGTGCCTAGTGAGGTACTAGTCACAAGACACTTTCAATTTCATTTCATTTAACCTCACGGTGCCCCTGGGAAGTTATATTCAGATTTATTTTGCAGATGAGAAAACTGAGGTTTAGAAAGAATTCACATTTATGCAGCTGAAAATTGTAGCTTCTCTAGGATCAGATCTTTGTGTTAGCAAATGACTAAACCCTAAATGTTTATGTATTCATGTAAACAATCTGTAAATATCAATTGTGTGGATATATTATTATGCCAAACGCTAGGGAGATAGAGTCAAATTGAGATCTAGACCATAGTTCAAGACACGGAGTCTGTATTCTATTTTACAGGGAACCTTCAGGAGAAGTGGCCTGAATCAGGGGTAGAAATTTTTGGAAGCAAATAGCAGGGCACATATCAATTTGGCCATAGGGAAGGCCCAAGTTCTGTTCTCACTGTTCACTAGGTGACCTGGGGCAAGTCACTTCCTGTCCTGGTTCTCATTTCCTTATCTGATTCTGGAGCCAAACTGCCTGTGTTCAAGTATGTGCAACCTGCCTCAATTTCCTCATCTATAAATGGAGAGACTACTAGTATTTACCTTATAGGATTCTAGTGAAGACAAAATGACTTTCTAACTCAATTACTATTATTGATTAAGGGAGTTATTATTTTTATTGAGTGATTGCCTAGAAAATGTTTAAAACAGCGCCTAGTACACAGTAATCATTCAATTAATTTTAGCCCTTATTGGTAAGGGCTTCCCGGGTGCTTCAGTGGTAAAGAATCCACCTGTCAGCGCAGAAGATGCAAGAGAGTCGGGTTTGATCCCTGAGCCAGGAAGATCCCCTGGAGGAGGAAATGGCAACCCACGCCAGTATTCTTGCCTGGGAAATCCCATGAACAGAGGACCCTGGTCCATGAGGTTGCAAAGAATTGGACAAAACTGAGTGACTGAGCATGCATGCTTATTGTTACTAATATTTTCATTATTACAAAGATGAATATTGGGCTGGATATTCTCAGAGCTACCTACACAAATGCATTTAGCCAGTTCCCATTGAATTGGAAGTAACTTTGAGAGGCGATGGCTGCTCCTAAGACAGGGCCTGGTTAAAGGGTTGTCTAAAGCTTACAGGACCCCAGACAGGCCCCTGACACTGGTTCCTGAGTCTCACCCCCCAACTTCCTTCCGGTCAGAGGCTGTGCCTTCTGTCTTTTACCCCTAACTCAAGTGTAGAGCCAGCCACATGGGACCCTTTCATGGACAATTCTTTATCCAATGAATTAATGAATGAGCAAACCAATGAATGGTCAAAGGCTCCATGCCCTGATGAGCTAAACATGTAAGGAGGGATTTCAGTGACATCTATTTTCTCTATCCTGGTAACATGCTAATGAGCTGGAGAGCTCTGGCTAAATTGCGATTTCCCAAAATGAGTTAATTAATAAACTGATTTGGGGATGATTAACAGGGGGGCACAGTTAACATGATTTTAATGAGAAAGCGTCAGTGAAGCACAAACTCATTAACGGAAAACTATTTCCTGCCCCAGCAGGCTTGTCACATACTACTTTTTATGGAGAAAATAGCAGAAACCGCACTGATAAGGACTGGGCTCCAGAGTAGTCAGGAGTCCCTACGGGCAGCATGCACTCTGGAAAGGGAATCCTCCTTGGTGGGTGCCTGCAGCATCCCTTAGAAGTGGATTCTCTGTTGATTTCTCATTGGTTTCCATGAACTGTCAATTGCCAATAAGCAGACTTCATACATTGAGTCCCATGCTACTGTTATTAAAGATGAGGAACAGAGTGTGTATAAACTAGCTCTGGTTGGCTCCCAAACATTAAAAAACAATCATTGTAGTGATAAGCACTATTATAATAACCTTTACACAGCACTTTTCCTTCCTTATGTGTAAATGGAATTATAATGTGATTTCAATCTTGAGAGGCTATCATGAGATTGCACACGGATAATTAAAAGCTGCTATTCTCTGAGTGCCTGTTCTGTGCCAGCTGGTACATTAACTGCCTTCCCTGCAGGTGACCTCATCAACCCCTTTTCCAGATGAGGAAACTGAGATTCAGAAGAGTAAAGAGAATTCACAATGTATAAAAATAGTTCATAAAGCCCCATATATGTATACCATGTTACTACAATCTACTGAGCGGCCTTAAGAGATAGGTCCGAAAGCTATTATCTTCCTATGTCCCTCTCTTCTTGGTGAGGACACAGAGGCTTCAGGAGGTGGTGACTTGCCCACTGTCCTAGGGATGGCAAATCACGCAAGTCAACACTTCAGATCAGCATCAGAAAACAAACCCTGGGTTCTTGGTAAAGCATTCTACATCTTGGTATCCACACTGTCCACATAGACTGTGCAAAGCAAGAGGACACTGCATAGCTCTGATTTGAGGGCATGAAATCATGGTTTGTTGTTATTGATCAATAGCTCAGTCGTGTCCGACTCTGTGACCCCACAGACTGCAACACACCAGGCCTCCCTGTCCATCACCAACTCTCAGAGCTTGCTCAAACTCATGTCCATTGAGTCAGTGATTCCATCCAACCATCTCATCCTCTGTCGTCCCCTTCTTCTCTTGCCTTCAGTCTTTCCCAGCATGAGGGTCTTTGCCAATGAGTCAGCTCTTCGCATCAGGTGGCCAAAAAGCATTGGAGCTTCAACTTTAGAGTCAGTCCTTCCAGTGAATATTCAGGATTGATTTGCTTTAGGATTGACTGATTTGATCTCCTGAGATCATGAAAGCTAGAGAGTAATAATAGAAGACTCTGTGCTAGAAACTGGGTAAAATCAAAATTCTGTTCTGCATAGGACCGAAGACCCAGGTTTATCATTTTATTTTTTTCTGTAATGATCTCCAGTTTTATTTTTGTCCATTGATCATGTAGAATTTACCTACTTTTTAAACAATTTTATTTTCTTTAATTTTATTTACTTATTTTTATTGGAATATAATTGCTTTACAATGTTATTTTTAAATATTCCTTTTCAACTGTGGAGATAACTAAGCAGCAGAGTTGATTTGGTTTTGTGAATGATACGCAGCGGAGGGAAACCCGACTTGGACATTTGCAATGTTGCTAGGGTAACAAAGGGGAAAGGAAGTGGTCATGTCCTTCAAGAAGGTCAATGTCAAATCAAGGATGCTAACAAATATCCTCAGATCTTTTTTAAAGATGAGAACACTGACATCCAGAAAAGTAAGTTATCACATTTCCAGGTGCATCCATTGTAGCTGAGCCCACACCAGAATTCCTTTACCCTGGCACATGGTCCAGTATTTTGTTTCCAAAAGAAAAAGAGAAACAAGAAAGACTCTTCTTATTTAGCACTCAGTGGGAGCCAAGCAAGCAGTGCTCGGTGATTTTAATATGTGATTTCATTAAATCCTCTCAATCCTAAAAGGTGGATGGTATCTTTTGCAAGTGAGGAAATGTTTACAGAAGTGACTTGCCTAATCTAGTCAGTGGCAGAGCAGACATCTGAATCTTGACCTGCCTAGTTCTAAAATTCATGCCCTTCCCACAATACCGGGTCATCAAAGGCATTTCTGAGTCCCATATGCCAACCTGCATGTGTCCCATCTGAGACGGACTTTCTAGTTTCAGAAAAGCGTCAAGATGCAGGCTTCTTTTCCTCTGAAAGAAAGGCTTTACACCAAGAACACAGGTTTAAAACCCCTCCTGTCTGCCCCGGGTTCCAAGAGGGGGAAACAAAAGGAGGTTCTCTGGCCAGAAAAGAGAGTCAAGGATCTCCCTTTTCACCTGTCAAGACAGGTGCTGCTCGCTCTTGCAATAGTAAAGGGGTTAGGAAGACGTTCTGGCAGTACACTGGTCCCCAAAACACTGTCAGCAGGAAGGAAACTTCTGAGAGATGACTGGTAATGACAGCCAGAGATCAGATCTAGACCATGTCATGCAGTTCAAACAGCCCCCCAGAGGTGAGCATAATACCCTCTCTGTTCATGAGAGGTTGAGGTGTGGTTTTCATCTTTGTAAAATGTCCAGACATTTAGATTAAATGTTCCAGATACAAGTAAATCCAATTCCATTAAAACTTTGCAACCCTATGGACTGTAGCCTGCCAGGTTCCTCTGTCCATGGGATTCTCCAGGCAAGATTACTGGAGTGGGTTGCCATTGTCTTCTCCAGGGAATTTTCCCAACCCATGTTTCCTTCATTGGTAGGCAGGTTCTTTACTACTAGCGGCATCTGGGAAGCCCCATTAAAGCATAGAGCTGAAGTCAATTTCACTCATATTTCAACATGTATTTTTCCAAAGTTCAAAAGACTGCAATATAATGTGTTACATCAGATGTTATGTCTATAGGCTCCAATTAAGAGAAGTAGTGACCAGAGAAAGAAAACCTCATGGCAAAGTGTTCTTTTGGGGGGGAGGGTGGGGGAGGTAGGTAGCAAAAGAGGTTTGTCTGAGGATCTGAACCAAGACATAACCCTGAGATGAAGGCTGAAAGGACACAACCATAAATTGTCTGAGGTCACTGTGCTCAAGGTAACTTAGCAGAGATATGACAGGGATAAAAATCCTGCTGATTCAAGGGAGAAAGCAGCACGAATCATGAAAGAAACATTGGCTGTGTGTTACAGATGTGGAAGGTCACACTCAGTCATGTATGTTTGTACAGCTTGGTTGCAGTAGCTGTAGTCATGGGATGTGTGAGTTATCTTTTGTTAAGAGCTTATCCTGGACCAAGCTCCATGCTAAGAGCTTTCTGCGCTTCTCTTGTTTCATCCTCACCACAGTCAGACAAGGTAGCTACTAATATGATGGCTACCTTGCAGAGGAGGTAGGTTGAGGTTCAGAACCTACCTTGAAGTTCAGAAGGATTGAGTGACTGGCCAAGGCTTCCGGCTCCAAAATATGAACTCAGACATAGATTCCTGAGTCTCCACATTTAGCCAGTCTATTAAACACTCTGTGACCAAGAGGTCCTCTGATGGCTTCCTACTCTCTAATATCTCAAAATCTCATTATAAATCCTATAGAAAATCCAACGTGTTCCTCAAGAATGTTGCAGATTCCAATGTCTATAGCCCTACGATTAGGCCCTAAAGAGAGTCTACCAGGAGCCACTTTGCACCTGACTACCACCACCTGTGGAAATGATGGCCTTTGGGTTTCCTGCCAAGCAGAAAACCTGTTTTCAGAACTATCCTGGACCCATTATGGCAAATGACTGGTAGAGTGAGGTGCCTGAGGCATAAAGAAGCTCTCTTTGAGCTCTCTGTAATTCTGTGGTTCAAGGAAGTGATTGTATAACTATTCACAGAGATAATTTTGACATTCTATCTAGGAAAAGAACACTTAAATATGTAAACAGCATCTGTGGCTGGTGATTAGACTCTTCAGTGGTTGGAAGACTGGACCTGATCTGTACTTGAATTTTTCCACCAAATCTCTACAATGGCTAAATAGTCTCCCTCTAGAGATCTGCAAGCTTAGCTCAAAGCAACTGCTAGAAGCTTAAAATTTCTTTGAGTTTCTTTTATAAATCTTAAAATGTCATGCAAATTTTGATGTCTACTACCTAAAATATGTCTTTGTTTTAGTATAAAATAACACTTTGATTACTTATCACTTAAGTTATTTAACTTCTTTCTCAATCAGGGACTATGGAGTAGGGGTGACATATGCCAGGAAGTATACTTAGAGCTTTACAATGCAATTTTACATAATGTTCACATCAACCCTAGGAGAAACCCTATTATTGTTGCCATATTCTAGTTGAGGACACTAAGGTGTACAACGGTTAATATACTCACCCTGTTGTCATATTATCAAGCCTAAGCTCATACCACTCACCTCATTGCTGCTGCTGCTGCTGCTGCTGCTAAGTCACTTCAGTCGTGTCCGACTCTGTGCCACCCCATAGATGGCAGCCCACCAGGCTCCCCTGTCCCTGGGATTCTCCAGGCAAGAACAGTGAGTGGGTTGCCATTTCCTTCTCCAATGCATGAAAGTGAAAACTGAAAGTGAAGTTACTCAGTTGTGTCCAACCCTCAGCGAATCTATGGACTGCAGCCTACCAGGCTGCTCCGGCCATGGGATTTTCCAGGCAAGAGTACTGGAGTGGGTTGCTATTGCCTTCTCCAGCTCACCACACTACAGGCCAATAAATCGAAAGGCAAGGAATAGTGACTTTATTTGCAAAGCCAGAAGACTAAGATGATAGTGAACTAGAGTCCCACAAGACCATCTTACCCAGTTACACTACATGGGGAGGGGCTGTGGTTGGTCGTCGCAAACTCTTGGTGTTGGAATCCTTTGTTCTTGCAGCTGTTCACATAAATCAGGTCACCATCTTCCTATAAACTTCCAACAGGACAAACATTATTCTCTGTTCTGCAACATTTTATCTCTATATGAAGTGAGAAGTATTATACCTTTAAAGGTCAGAGCTTTGAGAATGGGCTATTCTGTATATTTCAGTCGATAGGCAACATTCTTTTTTTTAATATTTATTTATTTTTACAAGTTGCACCTCATGGATCTTTTGCTGTATGGAGCCCATGGAGCGGCTCAGCAGCTGTGGTGTGCCTGCTCTGCAGTCATGATTTGCAGACTCTAGGGTGTGCAGGCTTAGTTGCTCTGTAGCATGTGGAACCTCAGTTCCCCTACCAAGGATCAAACCCACATTCCCTGCATTGCAAGGCAGACTCTTAACCACTGGCCACCGGGGAAGTCTCTAGGCATCATTCTTCAGTTCAGCTCATTTCAGTTGGTCAGTCATGTCCGACTCTTTGCGACCCCATGAATCACAGCACGCCAGGCCTCCCTGTCCATCACCAACTCCCGGAGTTCACTCAGACTCACGTCCATAGAGTCAGTGATGCCATCCGGCCATCTCATCCTCTGTCGTCCCCTTCTCCTCCTGCTCCTAATCCCTCCCAGCATCAGAGTCTTTTCCAATGAGTCAACTCTTCGCATGAGGTGGCCAAAGTACTGGAGTTTCAGCTTTAGCATCATTCCTTCCAATGAACACCCAGGGCTGATCTTTAGAATGGACTGGTTAGATCTCCTTGCAGTCCAAAGGACTCTCAAGAGTCTTCTCCAACACCACAGTTCAAAAGCACCAATTCTTCAGCACTCAGCTTTCTTCACAGTCCAACTCTCACATCCATACATGACCACTGGAAAAACCATACTTAATTTGTAGCAAAAGCAATCGAATACAAAGGTTAAGGTAAAAAAGAAACAAATCCAACATGGAATCAGTTATGAGCTTCCCTGTTATGGTCACACAACTAGTAAAGAAGAAGGATTCTAAGTCCAAATTTTGTGACCCTCAAAGTCTAAGCTCCTGCACACGCGACCCCTCTTTTATCCTTATATGGTGTGCTGAATAACCATCTATTTACACTCCCTTTTTGAAAGAAATGTCCACACCCAGTTAATAAAGTCAAACTGAGGATTGGCACTCAACTTAGGAAACAGATGACAGCTCAGCCTGCCAGCCCGTCGGAACCCAGAGGCCCCTGGAATCTAAAACACGATTACATCAGATAGAAGGAGGCCTCCCAGATTCATCCCCAGAGACACTCTATCTGGAGCCCCCATGCACCTGGACTAACACTGCCTGTGGAGGCGCTTGTCTCAAGCGCCTCCGCAAACTGCCAACCCAATTTCCCAAGGCATCGCTAGGACGATTAGCCTGGGCCGTGCTGGAGTGAAATGCACCTGATAAAATAGAAACGCTTTGCACAGAAAAACCCCAGATCAGATAATATGGATCTCAGCAAGTTGTCTGAAATCCAAGTGTGAGAAGAGCCCAAGTCATTTGGCTACAACTTGCAAAATGAAACAAACCCTGCATCTGAAGACAAATCTCTCTCTGCACATTCCCGGTCCACTTTTTTCTGGAGATTCGAAGATCACTTTTCAAACTCATTAGAATTTTTCAAAACTGAAAGAGAATACAGTTTCAAAGAGGCAGACTCTCTGTTCACTCTCGGAACGGAAGCTGAGGCAAGTGTATTACGGAGTTGCCAGCAAGTTTCAGTCCCTTAGCCCACTCCTCCCTGCCCCTCACCATACACCATGGTGTGAGAATGTTAGCATCACTCAGACTTGCCACTTTCTCCTGTGTAAGCCAAACAAGTTACTAAATGTGATCACTGTTTCTTCCCTCTTCCTTAAAATAGGAAGGACAACACTTTCCTAGCAAGACAAGTGAAAGGATGAAACGCGATAACAGATATAAAGCTCTTACACATAGTAGGTGCTCACAAAGTCCAGTTCTCTTCTTTTTCTAGCTACACCTCCTATATTTTTACACCTTCATAACTTTGCCCAGGTTGATGCTTTTGCCTAGAATGCCCTAGCTCATTTTCTGCCTAGAAAAATCTCTCCGTTCCTCCATGGTGCTTCACAGAAGTCAAATATTCAAGGAAGACCCCTAGTTTCTGCTTCACACCCTCAGTCATAGAAGTTATAGCTTTTCTTTCCATGCTGAGTGGTCACCGGTCTGTACTTGGAGCAGGTAATGATCTAGGAAAGCGTCAGTACCCCGGGACCAGCAGGTTCATCTTCTCTTCCTGAAGCATATGGAGCAGTGGCTGACAGGCAAGATGCTAACAGGACCAGCATCTGCGATTCCTGTGTCATTAATCCATCAAGCCACATACATGGATTGAAGACCTAACTATGGGCAAGCCCTGAGAAAGATATACAGGTGAATCAGTGGAAAACTCAGCTCCAAAAGAAGTCATCACTGAATAGAGGAAAATGCATGAACGAAGAGACTGTAAAATTCAGATAGAAAGCCAAGCAAGTCCCCAGAGTGACTCAGGTAAAATTCTGTTGAAACTGGGAAGACACGAAATAAATGTGGATACAGCATCCAGCTTGTGCCAGGCACTGTTGCAAAGTATGTTTATAAAATCATCATCTCCCAATTAATCTGAGAGTAGATTTATCACCCCTCTTTTAGCAATGATAAATCTGAGACTGGAAATGGGTTCAGCAACACACCCCAAGTTATAAGGCCAGTGAGGAGAGGAACAGAGATGTGAGCCCATGCTGACTTCTTGCTGTCCACCTCTGTTCCCCAATTTTCAACTTGTGTGTAGGCATGATAACTTACGTATCTAAAAGATACTGTTTCCTTTCTATTTGGAAGGACAGTAACCTTTCATCCACAGCATTTACAAAGAGCATGTAACAGCCTGTTATTAACAGGCTGATACCCTGCATTAGGGTCTCAAGGTCAATACTGGCTCATTTTGTCATAATAAATAAATGCTCATTTCAATGGCCAAAACTCCCATTGCTGACTCTCAGTGCCTCTATTAAAACAGAGCTGATCACTTTCTCTAAGGCTCAGCACTACCCCCAGCCCATGTATGTAACTTAGTTAATTGCCTTCCACTTCCAAAGAGCCAGGCATTCAGAGACCGCTTTTGCAATGGTTCTTCAGTATTTTATCTTTCTTGACAGCTAGCCAATCCAACCAGGGACCCCTCTCATAATTTATATTGATCCACATGGTCCATAGCAAAGCCCATTTGCAGACCATCACTGGAGTTCTTGGTCAGTTTTAGTGACAAGTAAAGCCATCATTTGGAGTTGACAAAACTTCAAAGCACCCGGGTGAATCAGGGATATCATCCCACTCACCTCAAAGGTCCCCAAATCAGCCCAGTATCAGTGGCTTTAAATAATTTGGCCACAAAGGCAGTTAGAACCTGTCTCTTGCTCTGCAAGTCTAAGCCACTTGATCCACAGGACCATCCCCAGGGTGGCCTCATGGAGATGAAAAGCATGGGTCACCAACTGGCAGACTGAGGGCTCATCTGACTCACAGAGGAGATATGTTTGAACTCACAAATCAGATTTAGACTTTCTGAGGAACCTGCATATCACAGACTGGACTTGCATGCCCACCTGACGATTTTCAGTTGAGCTGTTTGGTGCCTTACTCCTGGATACAAAGGTCCCCTCACTTCTGGTTGTATCTCACCCACATGCTTTACTGCTTATGTAGTTTGCCAGGTCCCTTTGTACTTTTGTGTGTGTGACCTGTGATTTAAATATAAGAGATCTGGTGTTCAAATCTTGATTCCCGTGACAACAGTGGCATGGATTTGGACGAGACTCTTAGGCTCTGAGCCTTTCCCCCCTCTTTCATAAAAATGAAGATGTGATTCTATTCCATTCTTTTGTCCTCTGGGTTAGACACTCTGCTAGGTGTACTAAGGATACAAAAATATAGAGGTAGTCCTTATCTTCAGATTTATTACTTAGGATAACAGGTAAAACTCTTACTATGTAGGCTTATTACTTGGGATAACATGTAAAACTGTATTGCAAAATCAGGCATTAGTGTGCAGCAATGCAGAAAAATGCAGAGTGTTAGGGGGTCCATAGGCACATCATTTATTCCAAAGATAAGGAAGACCAGGAAGATGGACCAAGGAGTGATATGGGCAAGGAGTAGAGGAGGAGAGAGTGTGCCCAAGGCATGCACAGGGAATAGACCAACATCCACTCTTGACTTCAATGAAGAGAACAGACAGAGAGCTGAAAGGCCTTGAATGCCTTAATCTGAATACTTCAGTCTATGGGCATTGAAGAGCTATGGGAGATTTTGGAGGGGAGGTGGGAGCGATATGGCCAAAGACATGTATTAACAAGGCCACTCTGGAAGAAGTTAGGCACCTGGGCTCTTCCAGCCAGCATGAGACTCTTGGGTTTGGTCCAAGAAGCTTGGGGGAGAGGGGCAGCAAGCAAAAAGCCTACAAATCACTCTCCAATGGGAAACTACCAGAAATCTGATTTCCCTAGCTTCTGACAGATCTGATGGAAACCCCAGGCTGGAGGCCAGCTGGAACGGCACCATGGGTGTGTACCGTGGGAAAAGATCGTCAAGAGTAGAGATGCACTTGGACTAGGAAAAAACCTCAGAGAGCCAGGCTACTTCAAGGGAGAATTGTCTCACCTGTACCAGGTGGTCCAAACCACCGGCAAACTCTGAAATGACATCCATCACTCAACCAGAGAGGACCACGCATGGAATTTCTAGCCTCGGTCTTGGATTTATTTTACTTTTCAGAGGTGTAGGTGATGCAGTTATGAGCAAGAAAAAAAAAAAACAATGGAGCTTACATGGCAAACATGAAGGGGCAGACGCTTAACAAGTAAACAAATCAATGAGAAAAGCAAGTCAAGCCAGTGAAGCAAGACGTGAAGAAAATAGAAGCGTACGACAGAGGATGGCTAAGGAAGACTTCTGACGGGGCAAGGAAGGAGAGCCTTTTTAATGTAGAGTCATCTGAGTTAAACACTGAAATGTGAGGCAAAATTAGCTCTGGAAAGACTTGGGAAAAACACTGTGGATCTCACAGTCTACCAGAACCTGTTCCAAAAGCAGCGAGGGAGGAAACTGAGCTCAGAACCCGGGAGCTGCAGTTTATATTGCCATGACTTTCAGCAAGGTAAGACATAGAACACTGCCTTTGGGAAAGATTTCAGAGCCCTGTGCTCAAGAACTGAACCAAAACAGATCTTCTCTTCTGATTCCCCAAGCTATGAATGAAGCTTCTGTACTCTATTTAAATTATGAAGGAATGCCAAGACAAAACATACTCAAGCAACACTTGCTGTAAGCCTCTCTCCCCATCTTCCACTCTCCATGTACTATTACATGTTCTATATTGAGGCCGTCCAAAGATGAAGTCGATGGAGATCCTGGCAAAGCACAGGTCACATCTTAGTGTGAGGATAGTTCTGCCCATTTCACTGATTGAGGTAAAACAGGTAATAGCCTGGTTAGGAAATCAGTCCCTGGATATCAGATAAATAACACCTATGCATCACTTTCACCTCCCTTGCCTTGCTCATGGCAGCCATTATTAATAGATCATGACTCTCTTTCCTACTGAGATCAAATGAGACTGCAGAATCCTTCCCAATTCACAGTTCCAAGCAGCCACAATAAATTGACCAAATTTGGAACAAGAGATAAAATCTGTTTGTCAGCCCAGAACTTCAACCATTCATTGAAGCAAAATGAGATATTCTGATGCAGCTGAGTGGAACTGGAAAAGGTGTCTTACCAAGAAATGTATGCAGAGATATCTTTGTTCCCCATGTCAGTGCGTGTGCGCACACACACACACACACCACTCTCGTTACTGATTTATTAGCTTGAATAAAAACCTGGTCTCATGACAAAATGCCATGCAGAAAAGTTATCCTTCTGACACCTCTAGGGAGGGGTAGTCACTAAGCTTCATTAAATCCTTATTCCATTTAGTCTAACCATCTCAGCTGCTGGTAAGGAGGACACATTTGGCCAGTCAAAACACTACATACAGGGTATATTTATTAGGAATTCAGGATCTGGAGCCAGATACCCAGGTTTGTATTGGCTTTACCATTTAATCGTTTTCTGACTGTTATTCAACCTTATTGGGCCTCTGTTTTCTCATCTGTAAAATGGATATAAGAAGTATGCCTACCTCATAATATATGTTGAAGGGATTAAATATGTTAATGCATATAAAGTGTTGAAATCCATGCTAAGTACATAGTGATGGCTTAATAAATCCGACAGTCTGTAAACAGATTAAAACAAAGCAGAATTCAGAGGCTTCCAAGACTCAGAAACCAGGTAGGAAATTTGTGTTCAAGCAGTGGGTGGTTCTGGCCCTTGCAAGGATAACCAGAAAGAGCAAGGCAGGACACAGACCCAGGAGGGCCAGGTTCTCCTGAGGTGTGGACTGGACGTGGGATCCAGGACCAGACAGACCAGGTGATGAGCTGAGCTCAGCTCAGCATCTTGTCAGCTGAGGGAACATGAGCAAGCGACTTGCTCTCTAGGGGGCTTAGTCTCCCCATTTGGAATGTGGGTACAGATGCTAAAGCCTGACTCACAGTTTTGAGGTGAGTGTCAAACACAGGCATTGCTGCTGGCTCAGAGGGTGTGCTCAGGAAATGTGAGTTACAGCCCCAAAATGGAGGTGCTCGGGGCCAAGAATGAAAGGGCAAATGGTGAGGGAGAAGGTGGGGAGGAGGGCAGAAGTCCCCCTTGACAGGGTTTCCAGGTGGAGACAAGGAGCCAGGATCGTGGAGACTAAAGTCATTTGCTGACTGAAGCTCTAACATAAGAGTGAAGTCAGAGCCAGGCCCAGAGTCAGGGCCATATGCTGCAAGTTGTGTGGCATCGAGTAGATGCCAAGGTCAGCGAGGGTCTTTGGGGAGGGAGAGGGCCCAGACGTGGAGGGTGCAGAGCCTAGAGGGAGGAAGCATGAGGCGCTGGACCAACAGGCCCTTACAGCTCAGCTCTGCCCAGCCAAGGACCCGAATTCTTTACAGCTGTGGCCTTCCACCTGTTCTCCTAGGATCTCGGGGAAGACTGGGGCGGTCGGGCCCTGCAGGGTCACTTCAGTTTTACTTGCTTGATAAGTTGGGATTCCATAGAGATTTTTTTAAAGGTAAACACATGCTGTTTGCTTCCAAAGAGTTTCAAGCTACTAGTCTGGAGTCTAGAAGTCTGGACTTTCAGAATCATAGTATCTTGGGAATTCAAAATCCATCTTAGGGACCATCTTCCCAGAGCGGGAGATCATTCCCCTGTGGCCTGCTAGGGCTCCTTCTTGGATCTGTTTGTTGACAGGATATCACTGCTTTATAATCAGTGTAGAGCTCCCCTAATTGTTGGAAAATTCACCCTGTCTTCTGGAGATGCAATCAAACTTCCTCTGGTTTTTATCCACTGCTTTTGTTTTGCCATCAGGAAATTGGCTCCCATTGGCCCCCACAGTAGACTGGCCCACATATTTCCTAAAGATCATGTCTGCTCCCATCTCTCTTTCTAAAAGTATTTCTGTTGCTCCAGTTTGAGCTTCCTGAGTGTAGAAATCATGCTGTACCCATCTCTGCGTCCCCATTGCCTGGAAGAGGGAGGAGGTCTATATGTGTTTCATGACTAAGTGAACGGATGGATGAATGGATAAATACATAGATAAGTACATGGATAAATGATGGAAGGATGCTCAAGTTCTTACAGGGCATCAATTTAGCAGCATCATTTCATTAACGAGTCATCATCTAAAACCCCCAAAAAACTATGTAAATTACCCCAAACTGCTTAGTGACAGCCAGAATTGACATCTAGGTTTCCTGATGCCCATATGATGTGATCCCAGAACCTGAGAAAGGATCCTGGGAAATGTGATTTGCAAAGGTACCTGGAAAGTATGGTTTGCAAGAATCAGGGCCCCATAATTCAGAGCAGAGTGGGATGGTGGGGAGCAATTCTGAAGTCACACAGGCAAACAACTGCACAGGCACTAAAACCAGCCGCATTCACATCACAGTTTCCTGGTCTATTTCACAATCGAAGGTTCTAGGGAGAAGAAGGCTCTAGGCTGGGGCCTGAGGAGGAGGCCAAGATGACCAAGTCTCCATAAGGAACGTGTGTTCACAGCTAGGCATCGTCCATGGCAGATTGTGCTTTGTGCTGTTTCAGGATCATGGGCAAAGCGCTAGGAGAAAGCAGAGGAGGGAGAAGAGTGACTCATTGCACCTGCAAATATATGAGATGTTCACATGGCAAAGGAGACTTTCGAGTTAAGCCATAAGTGGTTAAAAAAAAAAAAAAAAAAAAACTTGGTTGAGCAAAGGCAAAAAGTCCTGAATGGAAGAAGAAGGGTGTGGCATGGCTGGAGTTGTCGGGAGCCAGTGGTGAAGTGGTAAAGGATGGGAGAGCTGGGCTGGGGCCTCACAGAGGAGCCTCACAACCCAGCTCAGCACTTGGTCCCTTTTCCATGCCTGAGGACTTACTGCAGGGTTTGAAGCAGAGAAACGAAGTGGCGCGCTACATGCTTTAGGAAACCTGGGAGCTTCTACAATATACCAGCCATGCTGGGGCTGCACAGCGTCCTCCCTTTTTCTGCCAGCAGCTGTGGCAGCCTTCAAGGTGGTTCCAACCTCCTGAACACCATGATTTCCTTTGCAATTGAACTGAAGAGATGGACACAGAGGAACTGAGATAACACCACATGAGCAGAGACCTGATCCATCCTGCCCCCTCTAAGACTGGGAGTGGTGGATCTCGTGATACCTGCTAGGAACTCTTACTACAAGATTCTCGCATCCTGCAAGACCAAACTTCCACAACCTTATTATTCCATAGAAGTAATCATCTGGGTTTCTCTCCCCCATTGGACATGAGCTTCTCTCAGCAGAGCCATGATAAAATGGTGGCAGAACCACGGTCCTAATCTTACCAGTTCCCAGCTGTATGATCCCTGGATGAATCCCTTGAAGGATTTCAACCTCAATCGCCTTTTCTTCCAAATGGGAATTACGATGCCTATCTCAGGGGGATTATTGTAAGGATTAAGTGATGACTCCCAGATCAGTGCCCAAGAAAGGGATAGAAAATCCTTTCCCTTCTCCTCCAGGACTTGTGTGTGTGTGTGTGTGTGTGTGTGTGTGTGCATGCGCGCGCCTAGGACTGAAGGAGGTTTTCGTAAATGATCGGAGAGTGAAAGACTAAGTGGGTAATGGTTGGCATTGTGTGTGTTCCCTGTGCGCCAGTGACTCAAAGCCCTTTGACTCACCTTTCTCCTCCCTTGCTTCTCAAGGGGTATCTTTTCTTTTGGGAACATGAGATGCAGTCTTGATAACTGATGTGTGACTCACCGTGCAGAATGAATAGAACACTGTTCTACTGCAGGCTGTTTTTAAGTGGTGCAGCTGCAAGCTGAGGTGGAAGTACAGGGTTTAAAAGGAAACCACAGCGGTATGTTTTCATGGAACTCTCTGTTTTCTCACATTTAATTAACACAGAAGTCAAAGAGCTCTGGAACCATTTGTCATCACTGCATAAAGTGGCCTGGGAACTTTTGCTGGAGCTGAGACAGCCTGGGGAAGCTGAATCATAGAAGGTCTGACTCCAGACTTAGAAGGAATGTCGGAGATTGTCATCGTGACAGTGACTTGGAGGTCACTGCTACTTATTCATATTCATGCAATGTGTATGATTTACCCCGTCACAGTCCAAAAATAAGTAAGGTTATATATACATATGTGCTGATGTTTATTATAGGCTTATATTATATGAGATACTGTGATAAGTCTTTTGTAAGTAACATCTCATTTACTCCCGGTCAAAGCCTCATGAAGTAAGTATTGCTTAGTACTTATATAAACAATTCTACTTGTGGACTTGCAATGCCCAAGTGAAGCCTTGGAGTCATGATAGCCCAGTGGTAAAGAGCTGGACTTGCTTCCCTGTTCCACCAGGTCCTAGCCCTTGACATTGAGCAATTGCCTGAGCCTCTTAGAGCCTCCATTCTCTTGTGAACAAAATAGAGAAATAGTATCACCTCTGCCTTATCAGATTAGGGAGACTCACTGAGATAATCCATGTAAAAGTTTAAAGTAATACCTGGTACATGATACCAGTTAATACAAGCACAATGATTATTAACTATTATTAGTAAGTTACTTATCCAAGACCACACAGCTAGTATCTAGTGGGAGTCAAACCTCAGGCTTCCTGAGCTCAAAGCCACGCTCTCCCTGCCTAGTTATTGCCTCTTCTTTTTCTCCCCATAGCTTCATATGATCCTTACTCTGTCAAGTGAGAAAATTGATATGCAGTGAGTGGCAGGGAGTAGAGGGGGGTGAGTTAAGAACCTGCTTAGGACCACTGAGTTGGTATATGACAGGGCCCCCATAAGAGCCTAGAAATGCTAGCTTTTTGTCACACCACCCTGCCTCCTCTGGCCTGAGGCAACTTCTCATTCTATGTCCAAAAAAAAAAAAAAAACAAGGTTCAGGAAGGTTAAGCAACTTACTGGTGATGCACAGATCCCAACCTGTCTTGTTCTTTCCTGTGCAGTAGACTCTGTTGCCTCTCAGAGAGACTAAGTGGACAAGGGCAGCAGAAACAAGCAGACAGACAAAGGGGCAGGCACGGAAACAGACAGAATGCAAAAATAAAGGGAAAAAGAAAGTCAGAGTCTTAGGAGTTAAGAACATCTTTCCATCTTTCTTTTTCTTCCAGGAGGTCCTTACATGATTAAAAGTTGGAGATTTTTTAAAAGCAGTGTGTAAAAAAGAATACAGTTCTTTGGCAAGTCTGAATAAATCAGGAGCAGCTCTGAAATTATTGAACACTAAGAGGAAAATCATGGCTCTGACAAGCTTCAAATTGTTCAGTCAGATACTTACCCTCTCCACCCTGCCTCCAGCTCCTGATCTGAAAAAAAAAAAAATTAAAAAAGCTAATACTGTCATGAGGACTATCCAGGTCCCCTCACACAGTATAATATGTGAGAATCAACTAATTAAACACTCCGAAAGTGGAGACAAGCACTTTGCAAGTACAAATTCCCATCATTTCTTGCAGTTACTGCAATCTCACCTGTACCTGTTGAATATCAAATGTGTCCTAAACACGAACAGCTAGGGGATGTCTAAGCTTTTGTGTCACCGATGCAGAGCCCACCAGAGGGGAGAGGAGAAGCGATGATCCGGGTAATACAGGCCATTTAACTGCTGCATAGGAAAATGAAACCTGAGGGCTTGTATATATCTCATCTGAATTTGTCAGTGATCTTACACCCAGGAAAATGGTTTGGCTTTAGCTGGTGCTAATCAGATGCTAGGTGAAACTGCTCACTCTTTTTGTGCCTGCAGATGGAATTTTCCACCCCTTTATCTGTGTGTATGCTTGTTCCTCAAGCCGACTTGCCCTTCCTCCTCAGCCTCATCTCCAGTCCCATTGCCTACTATCAGGACTCAGTTAAGATACCCTTTCTCTACCAGGATTCTCTGTTCCACAAGCTGGAATCAGTCCTTTTCTTCTCTGAAGGTGCAGAACATTTTCAAGTTTTTTTATGGCTCTGTAATTTTATTTTTCATGGGACTTCATACAGACAAAAACACTGATTGACAGTCCATACTAACGAAGAAAAATATGAGGCTTGTGATACATGCAACTCAACACATATGAGCTTGGCATTGTAGAGGCCCCTTCTAGCTGACTCAGCCCTTCCACTGCCCCCAGTCAGGAAACAAAGGCAATGTTCTTTATAACATGTGGCTACTGGTCGGCCCAGGGCAAGTACCAAGCCCAAGAATGACTTCTTCACTGGCTGTCTAAAGAATCATTCATTAATTCAAAAACTATCACTTAACACATTACTGACCAGAGGAGTTTTGCAGGAACAAATACCTGTGGCCAGCAATTTGGTATGTAAGTGGATGTTGAAATGTCTCTGGCCAATAAGGTTTGGGTAACAAAGATGTATTAATGTGTCTCTTGCCAATAAGCTGTTAAGCAGTGATTAAATGCCAGGCATTGTTCTGGGCACTGGAAGGAAAACAAGGTACCTACCCTCATGGAGTTTACAATTTGGGTTAGAAAATAATACAATTTACAATTATAATTTTAAAAATACATAGGTTAGGTAATAAGTGCTTTGTACAAAGAGAAAACAGGGTAAGGGGATTTGAAGGACCATGAGAAAGGACAAGAGTATTATTGTATATAAATGGTTATAGAACGTTTTATAAAGCAATATTTGAACAGAAACCTAAAGAGGAAGGAAGGAGTAGATGGTTAATTTTATGTGTCAACTTGACTAGGGCATGGGGTGCCCAAATAGTTGGTCACATTTTATCCTGGTTGTTTTTCTGAGAGTGCTTTTGGATGAGCTTAACATTGAAATTAGTAGATTGAGTAAAGCAGATTTCTCCCCTCATATGGGTGGGCTGCATCCAATCAGTTGAAGGTCTAAATAGAACAAAAGGCTAATCCTTTCTCCAGTAAAGACAAAACCTCCTGCCTGGAAACCTTCAAGCTGGGACATCTTTTTCTTTTTCTTCTCCTGCCTTCAGACTTGAACTGAAACCTCAGCTCTTCCTGGGTCCTGAGCCTGTAGGCCCCCTACATCATCAGCTCTCTTGCTGACTGAGGTTCTTAGGGCTCATCAGCCTCCATAAACATGGGAGCCAATTCCTTATGATGCATCTCTTTCTCTACCTGTAAACATCCTACTGGTTTTGTTTTCAGAATCCTGACTGTCATAATGAGCCACGTGGATAATAGGCAAGGAAAAGGCGCAGGCAATGGGAACAGCAAGAGCTAAGATCTTGAGTGAGGAGTGTGAGTGGTGTGGCAGGCAGATAGTGAGAGCAGAGAAAGGGGAAGGGGAGACCAAGGCCTGAGGTCAGAGAGAGGCCAGTCCAGCCTGGAGAACCCTGAAGACTGTGGGTAGGCTTTGGGTTTCATGCTGCATAAGGCAGGGATTTGCTGGAGGATTTTGAGTAGAGAGGTGATATGACCTGATATATTTTTAAAGGATGACTTGGCTGAAATGAAAACAAGAGATCTGTTAAGAGGATATTACAGTGATCCAGGAGAGAAGAGATGGCAGTGAAACCAGAGAGATGGTTGTGGAGGTGGTGGGAGTTGTTCTTTTCTAGACATATTTGAGACTAAGAGTCTACAAGTGGCTTGAAAATGGAGTAGTGTCAGGGATGACTCTAAGTCCTTGAGCCTGTGTGTCTGTAGAATGGAGTGGCGATTTCATGAGACAGGATGGGCTACAAGAAGCCTGGGCCTGGGATGGGACCAGGAGTTTGGTGAGATGCCATTGAGCATCTCAGTGCAGATGTCAAGTAGGCCATTGACCTGTGTGAGGCTGAGGGAGCGGGAGGAGGTCCAGGCTTGTGTGAATTTGGGTATCAGCAGGATCGTGAAGCTGGATAAGTTCACCAAAGGCGAGTATGAGAAAGAGAACAGAAAAGGTGCCAGGACTGAGCCCCGAGGCCCTTCAGCTTCTGGAACTGTGCTTTTTAAAGCGAGGCTTTCTCTTCATTAGTGGATTATGAGACTGATTTTGGAGGATAATGAGTAGTACTTTTTCTAATAGGATTAAAAAAAGAGTGGAAAATGTCAGAGTACTTTGAATATATTGTTTGATGAAATATTCTTCAGGTATATATTTCTAAAACAAACATATATGTTTATATGTTTGTCTGTTTGTTTATAAGCTGAGTATTTTTGTATGTAGTGGCACCAGTGGTAAAGAACTTGTCTGCTAATGCAGAAGATGTAAGAGATGCGGGTTTGATCCCTGGGTCGGGAAGATCTCCTGGAGGAGGACCACCCACTCCAGTGTTCTTGCCTGGAGAATCCCACAGACAGAGGAACCTGGCGGGCTGCAGTCCATAGGGTCACAAAGAGTCGGAGATGACTGAAGTGACCTAGCACGCACGCACACATTCACCTCATAACATGCATACGTATACATACGCACACACACACTGACTTAAGACTGTATGTAAAATATACTTTTACAACAAGGAAATTTCAAATACGAAAATCACTGTTTTCAAAGCCAATGAGCTATCTGAGCAGCTGAGTTCTGCCCAGTTGGAGAAGTGAACAAGGGCTTAACCACTGCTCTGGCCCATCTGCTACAGACGAGGAGAGTGGAGAGGGCTGGCCAGTCGGCTCGAGGGGAGACAGGGGCAGGTGGGCAGAGAACATGGGCATCTCTAAGAAAAAAAATAGATGAAAAGCCAGAATGCCTTTCCCCTGAAGCCACCTTTCTTTCTACCAACTTGTGGATCCATTTCAGGTCCACACACGGGTCTATTCACAAAGATGTATTTTTGGTATCTTCCTTGCAGCAAACAAGCTGATCCCAGTAAAGAGGAAACCGCAGCAACTCTCTCTATTTCATGACCTTTCTACTTCCATGTCAGTAAGATGATGCTAATACTATCTTCCAGAGGATGCTATGAGGAGATAAAAGTAATGGGCAGTAAATGCTTCACGGAAGAGATGGCAGCTGATGCTCCTTTGTGCCCCACGCTGCTCCTTCCATGCCATCCTGTGCCCCAGCACCCAGCCCATTGAGGGCACAGTCCAGGCACTCGGGGAGGCTGGGGTCTCTTCCGCATACAGAGGAGGAGCCCAGAAGCACCCCATGCAAGCACACACAATGAGGCTTCCTGTAACAAGGTAGGACATTAAAGGAAAAGTGAAAAGGGATCGTAGAAATGGCTGGACTGAAGCTCAGTTGTCTTCCCTGTGTGGCTCAGCTCCCTGAACGTTGGAGCTCTCTGCTTGGCAGCTTGCAGGGAAGATGGGCACACGGTTGCCCTGCCAAGGGCCAGACCAGAGCAGAGGAAAAAGGAAACACAGACGGATGGATGAAGCGGCTCTGAATTAGGTCTTGGAGGAACAGGGCCAGGTCATCTTCCCCGCTCACTTTCTTCTGCATAATGGTGATGTGTTATCAAGGTCAGGAGGAATACAGATGACCCGGACTGGAGGAAAGGGGACCAGCAATGGGCTTCCATGCCTTCCTCTCGCCCAGACCTGCCGCGGAAGATGCCCCAGGACCATCTGAAACTCACACGTGGTCCTGCTGTGTTGGGTTGGCAGACTTTGGAGCCATGCCTTCTGATTTCCCACCTTGATTTTTATGTGACACTGCTCCAGGTGGTGGTAACCCCATCATTTTATGGAAGCACTTCTGTGAATGTGTATGTTTGCCAGGCATGGGATGGGGGGCATCCTGTGGGCTTTTGTCCTCTCTGAATGGTGGTCTGCACAGAGAGGGTACTCAGAACCTCCCAGAGCCCACCGGACTCCACATCCCAAGCTCACCAACCATCTCAGGGCCAGATTCCTACCAAGAGTCCTCGGCCTGGTCATGGACCGTGTACCAGCTGCCTCCGGCTGCCCAAAGCCAACAGAACCAGCTCCCCAGTGTGACGCCAGAGCTGGAACCGTTCCCTTTGTCGCTGTGACCCCGCAGCCACGCCCAAGGGCAGGGGGTCTTCACCTGGCCTGGTGCCCACTGGGCTATGTGACTTCCCACACTGTGGGAACTTGCCAAACTGGGCTCCAACTCAAAGCTCACATCTAGAATGAACTCTTTGACTTGTAATTATATATTTCTTAGTGTCCAAGCTCTAAAACTCAGCCAAACAGGCTTCAGAAGGCGAGCTCTGATAGGACCCTAGTCATAGATCAAGACCGGCTGGCCGTCAGCTGTCCCAGGCTTCACACGCTCCTAGGTCTGGGTCCATCCTCTTTATTGCGGATAAACGTATATCTTAACCTGATCATGAAAGAAACTGCTGCTTACATGAATCAAATCATACCCCAAATATCAAAGAATTAGGCCCAACCTTGCTTTGATCATCCCAGTCACACTAATTTTTCCCTCCTCTAAGTTCTTAGCGGCTCACTTCTAAGTGCTGACTAACTGCCTCATGGTTACGGTGTATCCATTATGCATGCGGTAGCCATACCCACCCCCCGGGACTCTCGTAGTATTTCACACCCACCTCTGTGATTCCATTGATGACACTATGTTTTATATATGTGCATGTCATTTTCCAAAATAACCCAAACACCTAGAGGGCAGGGTCTGGGAGCTATTCTTAGCACCCTGCACGTAGTAGGTGTGATAAATATTTGTTGGCTGAATGAATTTATCCGTTCAGTCCAGAAGCATTCAGGGAGCAGTTCCTAGAGATGAAGCACCCTGTTAGGTGCTGGGGACACAATTCTTTCCCTCCTTTTAAGTATCTCACACTTTAAAAAGGGAGAGAAACATTTAATAAAGAAACAGTGTTGAGTGTGAGAAGTGTGTTCAGGACAATGAGTTAGCCCAATTAAAGGACAGATTCATTTTTTATGAAAGCATGGAGAAGCTTCTGGGAGGAAGGGGATACGTGAGATGGGCTTTACAGGATAAACGGGATTTCAACAGGTACGCAATGGATAGGGCCGGGCGAAAGAGAGAAGCGTGACTGGATGAAACAGTCAGGGAATGAATTACCCCGACTGCAGCATGCAGGATCTTTGGGTCAGCAACGCCTCTGCAATGCTGTGAGCTTGGTGCCAAGCCATCACTACATTCTCAGGGAGTGCTGGCTGGTGATGCTGAAAATTACTTGAACCTCCTGCACGGTCACCAAGCAAACATGCCCCGGGAGCTGTCAGTGGTGAAATAAGGCAGTTCTGGAAGATTGTGGACATGAGGACAATTGATATTCATCTTTTTTTTTTTCTTTTTTAATTTTTCTTCCTAAGGACGGTTGAATCTAATTTAACATGTTAAGCAATTTGTTCAAATGAGCCAGGCTGCCTTCCGGAGCTGAGGGGAACTCCGGGGGCTACATTACAGGAATGTAAGTGTAGAGCAATCCAGTTGATCAAAAATGAATTAGCCAGAAACTGTCATGAGTTATGTGATCAGAAAAGATGTTTCAGGGGAAGATGAGGTAATTAAGGGTTTAGTCATGGAAATGCAGCCAGGGACCATGTAAGCTAATGTTTCGGTTCTATTGTTTAAACATATCCAAGCATTCAGAGGGGCCCACCTGCTGTGTGCAAGCCCCTCCCCTGGAGGGGACTATTGAGACAAATGATGTGAAGCCTGTACCTTTAAAGGGCTTGTGATTGAATGAAACAAGCATGATCATCAAGAAAACAAGTGTTTTTTGAGTACCCACACTGTGGTAGCTGTTGTGGTGTGTCTAGACCCATCATCGTAACTCACCTGCCTTTCAATCTGTGATGTATAATTAATCCCATTTTACAGATGGGGAACATGACAGATGGATACAAAAAAGTGCCAAGTGAGCAGAGAGGCAGGAGGGATGGTCTGGAAGGGTTCTTGTGCTGTGCTTACTCACTCAGTTGTGTCCAACTTTTTGTGACCACATGGACTGTAGCCCACCAGACTCCTCAGTCCGTGGGGATTCTCCAGGCAAGAATACTGGAGTAGGTTGCCATGCCCTCCTCCAGGAGATCTTCCTGACCCAGGATCGAGCCCAGGTCTCCTGCATTGCAGGCAGATTCTTTACCGTCTGAGCTGCCAGGGAAACCCAGTACTGGAGTGGGTAGCCCAACTGGAGGGGTTCATAGGGGAAGTCATACCTCATTCACTCAGCCATTCCTTGAAAGGGCATTTAATGAGCAGTGAGCAAGCACTGTAGTAGACGCTGGGGATACACTCATGAACAGTGAAAGATGTGGCAGCTGCTATCATGGTCCCCCTAGTTGAGACAAGGCCTGGATTTAATCAATGAATGTGCAACTGCAAATTAAGATCAGTGTTCTCAAGAAAAGATGCATGATTTTCTGAAAGTGTGTGACAAAGGACCTGGGCAGTGAAGGGGTAGGGGGAGAGAGTGGGGGCAGTAAAGACTTCCTGATGAAGGGTTGCTTGAGCTGGAGAAGAGGAGAGACGGGCTTTATCAGGTGTGGGAGTAACAGCATTAAGAGCTGCAGCATGGTCAAACATGCCCTGTAGAAGAGAACGCAGCACGGGCAAGGAACCGAAAGAGCGGCCAGAGCCCAGGAAGCCACGGTGAGCGTGGGATGGAGTTGGGGGCAGCTGCTCCCGGGCACTTTGCCATGGAGGGGGGTTGGGTCTTGTCCTAAGAGAAACAGGTAATAGTCAGAGTGACATGAACCTGAGGAGCTGTGAAAAGACAGCCCTGGCTAGTTTTCATGGGTAGAAGAGCCTGAAAGGGAGACAGAATGGATGCAGGATGACTGAGGATGCAGGTTACCGTGGTATCCAGGCAACTTGTGATGCAGCAGGGCTCAGGGCGAGGGACACAGATGCAGATAGAGTGACTCCAGAGCTGCCGAGCGTGAAGTGGTCTGTTTGATGATGGATTGGAGGATAATGCAGCTGAGCAGGAAGAAACATCAGGGCAAGTCCGGACAAGTGCACTACCAAGGATGAGGTTTCTAACTAGTGTCTGCTTCTCTGAGATGTGGGGTGCCATGTCCTAAGAAAATGGGTGGAAAAATTAAGCAGGGACACTGTATTTCAGAATTCTAAAGTGGAAAGACTTCATGGAGGGCCCACTTCATGATGCCGATATTGCCCCCAGGGAAAGACTGCTAAACCTCCACTTCGGATGTGCCCTAGGTAGGAATACTTACATATACATCCCTATGCCTACTTGTACCACTAACAAACTTCCTGAGAGTTGCTGCTTATTGGGATGAAGCTCTGGAATTCCAGGTTCTTAAAATGCCCGCAAGCACCTGCCAAGTTCCCTTCTCCGGGCATAGCTGACCACAGCCAAAAATGCTGCTTGCTGGAGAACAGAAAGATTTGCAGTCTACCCAGCACAGCCTTGGGCCTCCCTGCTGGCTCAGACAGTAGAGAATCTCCCTGCAGTGCAGGAGACCTGGGTTCAATCTCTGGGTTGGAAAGATCTCCTGGAGAAGGGAATGCCTACCCACTCCAGTATTCTTGCCTGGGAAATCCCATAGACAGAAGAGGCTGGTGGGGGTCACAAAGAGTCAGACACGACTGAATGACTAACACTTTCATTTTCACAGCACAGCCTCACTGCCCTGCAAGCAGAGGCAGAGTGCCCAGTAGCAGCAACGGATGTGCACTCGAGTCTAAACACAGAGCAAAGGGATATGAAGAGACTGCCTTCTCTGAGCAGTTCCTAACCTAGGAAGTTTTATGTTGATCACAGCCTTCAGCACTGCTTCGTTGAACACTGCCACTGTCTGAAGTCAGAAGACCTAGGTTCCCAGCCACTAGCTCATTGTGGGTCCTTAAATCAGTCTCTTGGCCTCACGCTCCCCATCTGACAATGAGGTGGGATGAGTCCCTCCTTCCAGAGTGAGGGTTTCCCATCCACTTCTTTGTGTGATGGGAGGTGCATTTTGTCCCCTGTGACAGAAACATCTGTATTTGCAGGTTACTTATGTGCGTGTTTTTCATCCCTCTGCCTGCTGTACCACCAAAGCACCTCCTTGGTGGAGGATGAAAAAGGAGACAGACAGAGGCGGAGGAGATTCGGAAGCAAAGAAAAGGCTTGGGAAAAATCAAGCAAGTCTTTAGGATTGACCCCTGCAAAGGCCCCAGTGTAGTACTGAAGTCAATGGAATGGCCAAAGGAGCCAAGCTCCATAATGAGGAAGGGCTGGGGGAGGAGGGAAGCAGGACAGGCACCAGTTGTTTGTTTCTGATTGTGATCGTCCTTTGGGCTCTGTATCAACATTCTGTGAAGCGCAGAGAAATAATAAGATGCAGGGCAGAAAGGATTCCTCGTAATACTGCTCCCAAAGGTAATTTCTCTTCTTCCAGCCTCTTTTTAAAATAGATTACTTATGTGGTTGAGATCATACTATATACACCCTTTGCATTCTATTTTTGTTGAGTAACATAATATCTGGAGCTGGCTCTCACTTGTTCACAAGAGCCAAAATACATCTCTTTCTGACTCTGAATTCAGTGACATCACGTTGGTAGCATGAAATCAGCCACGGTGGGAATATTTTCACCATGGAAGCTGGCAGACACTACAAAGCAGAGCTGTTTTGTGTTCATTTTTTCAGATGGCCTGTGGTTAAACCTTTACTAGCACATCACCAGTTATATCATAAGCATTTCTTGGGTCTTAAAATTGTCTTTGTAATTAAAATTTTGATGGCTACCTAGTAACCTACTAAAAGCCGTAATTTCCAGGCGTTAGATCCAATTTTTCACTATTATAAATAATGCTAATGCACTGACATGAACATCTTAATGCATAAACATTTTATATTTTTTACTATTTCCTTAGCGTAGGTCCCTAGGTAGGGAAATATTGGGTCAAAAAATAGGAACAGCTTTCAGGCTCTTGACATGTATTGGCAAATTGCCTTTCCTGAAAAGTTAGATCAATTGTACCACCCGCCCAAAAAAAAAATTGTGGAAATGACCACTTAACTCACTAGCAGTAAACATAGAAACACAGAAAAAGGCAATTCAATGGGACAAAACACCCGGCCAGAACAAATATTAACATAGAAGGACTACATAAAAATGAAAAGTTTCCATTAGTGCCACAAGTAAAATCAAGAGACCAATAAAGAACTCATCTAAATTGTGATAAATTTGACATATGGTATGTTATTATATTTAATACAGAAGGAGTTTATACAAACCAATTTTTTTTTTTAAGTAGAGGTCATAATAAATAAAAGAGCTAAGAACTGACACACGCTACTGGTCTAATTCATCCCCACATCCCAGTTTGAGGACTTTCCATTTTACGTCAGAGAGCAAGAGCAAAGTAAACTATGGGGTGCTGGGGCTCCCTGGTCAAGTCTCAAAAATGTCCAGGTAAGGTGGCTCAGTGGTAAAGAATCTGCCTACCAATGCAGGAGACTCAGGTTTGATCCCTGGGTCAGGAGATCCCCTGGAGGAGGAGACAGCATCCCACTCCAGTATTCTTGCCTGGAGAATCCCAGGGACAAAGGAGCCTGGTGGGAAACAGTCCACCGGGTTGCAGAGAATCAGACACAACTTAGCTTTCAGAGGAGATGTGAGTGGAGTCACATGAATGGGACTGGAGTTTACTAGCATTTGTTACAGTGAATAAAACCAAATTCCTCCTTCTACTGAAAAAAGCCATGCTGAAAACAACTCAAGGATCATGATATAAATAGACCATGTAGTTTACTCTTTTTCCTTGAAAAAGAGAGGAAAAAGAGAAATTGAGAGGATGCGGCAGCAATCTGAGAACAGTTCCACGGAACAGATGGCCCATCTTTGGTGAAACGGAAGCTCTATTGATGCTGCCCACCTCTGAGTTTCCTGGAGTGGAGTTCACGGTTCCTTGAAGATTTTGGCTGTTTCTACGAAAGCTCTGGCTCAGAAGTTTTGGGGAACTGAAGGAAAGCAGAGAGCGGCGGGAAGCACCCAAGACAATCGTTTTTTTCTGGATTCCAAACTGCTGCCAAGAGTCTGGTATGTATATAAGAAAGTTAGTCTTCCGGCAAGTGGAAATGAGAGCCGGAAAGAAACATACTCTGGTTTGCAGTACTTTTCATTATGTAAATTGTGTAATACCATGTATGGAAACTTGTACTTGTTTACCAAGCACATGTGGAGTACCCTTCAGTATCTATCTAGCTGAATGGGAAACAATGATGCTTGTCCTCAAGAACCCCTGAATCTTTCCATGACCACTGTCTGAAAATAGAACCAGAAGTAAAATAGAAGGCTAACTTCTACAGCAGCCATGAAATTAAGAGATGCTTGCTCCTTGGAAAGAAAGCTATGACAAACCTATACAGCATATTAAAAAGCAGAGATGTTACTTTGCTGACAAAGGTCCATATAGCCAAAGCTACAGTTTTTCCAGTAGTCATGTAAAGACATGAGAGTTGGACCATAAAGAAGGCTGAGCACCGAATTGATGCTTTTGAATTGTGGTGCTGGAAAAGACTCTTGAGAGTCCCTTGCACAGCAAGGAGATCAAGCCAGTCAATCCTAAAGGAAATCAACCCAGAATATTCATTGAAAGGACTCATGCTGAAGCTGAAGCTCCAATACTTTGGCTACCTGATGCGAAGAGCCAACCCATTGCAAAAGACCCTGATGCTGGAAAAGATAGAAGGCAGGAGGAAAAAGGAATGGCAGAGGATGAGATGGTTAGAAATGACCAACTAACCATCTCATGACCAACTCAATGGAAATTCATGACTTTAAGCATGACCAACTCAAAAGGAAATCAGTCCTGGGTGTTCATTGGAAGGACTGGTGTTGAAGCTGAAACTCCAATATTTTGGCCACCTGATCCAAAGAGCTGACTCATTTGAAAAGACCCTGATGTTGGGAAAGATTGAACGTAGGAGGAGAAGGGGATGACAGAGGATGAGATGGTTAGATGGCATCACCAACTCAATGGACATGAGTTTGGGTAAACTCTGGGAGTTGGTGATGGACAGGGAGGCCTGGTGTGCTGCGGTTCATGGGGTCGCAGAGTCAGACATGACTGAGCGACTGAACTGAACTGAACTCAATGGACATGAATTTGAGTAAACTCCGGGAGGTAGTGGAGGACAGAGGAGCCTGGCATGCTGCAGTCCATGGAGTTGCAAACAGTTGGACACAACTGAGCAACTAAACAACAACTTCTACAGAGCAGGCACAGTACTGTTGGAGTTCAGAGTCAGGGAAGAGAGCAATAGAGCATGTTGTGGCAATTTCAGGAAGTTCCATGATACAAGTGGAGATGAGCTGGGCTTTGTACTAAGACCAGAGGAGGCCATCTGTCACTATTAGGGACATCAAATAAAGAACCATCTTTATTTCCAGACCAAAATCAGCACATATCTATTTGCCCAAATAAATTAAACAGTATCCTAAGCTTCATACACTGTTTGGCAGGAATAAAAGATTCCCAGTCAATGCAAGGACTGACCCAGCATGATCTCTCTTCTAGAATATTGAAAACAGGGGGGAAAAAATGATATTTTTTTACTCTAGCAAAATTATTTCCCCTACTTATTTTTTACTGTGGCAATATATACTTAAGATGAAATTTGCCATTTTAGCTCTTTTTAATGTACAGTTAGTTCAGTGGCATTACGTGCCTCACATTGTTGTACAACCATCACCACTGTCTCCAGAACATTTCCATTTTTCCAAACTGAAACTTTGTAACCATTAAATAATAACTCCCATTCTCCTGGTAACTACCATCCTACTTCCTATCCCTATGAATCTGACTATTTATCTTATTTTTTTTCATGATGACTATTAGTTAAGGTCCCAACAAGAAACAGATGTCACAGTCATACTGGATAATTGATGAGCTTAAGAATGGGAGTGTTTGCAAAGATTTGGATGGGATTTAAGGAAACTACAAGGGAAGATATAAACCACGTGACTGGTAACATCAGGGAGTTGTCACCACCCCAGACCCAGAGGGACAGTTACCAGAACCAAAAATTGACTGCATAAAATGCTGTGGTCTTTCCTGGAGGGCGCCACATGATCTAACAATGTGGGAACCAAGGGACTAGATGCCCTGACCTCCGCTCTCCTCCCATCCTTGACCTCCTGTGCCTCCCATTGGCTAAACCCAATCAGACCCCAGAATCAGGAAGCCCACGGTTGAAGACTTGGGAGCGGGGGCAGCTCTAAGGGTCCAGGCAGGGTAGAAGGGAGTGGAAACTGGATCTGGGGGTCAAATGAAATCTATTAGCATAGTGACCTCTTTTGAAGTGCACTGGGCATGTGATTAATATGATGGAGCCAGAGGCTGAATATGCAGTAAATTAAGAGGAAGATGATGTGGGAAGAAGGAAGAAGCAAAAGCAATATTTTAGAATTGGTCAGAGAATAGGAATAAACATCTCATCTGTCACAACGAAGTAAACACCCAAGCACAGGCAAATAAATGGGTCTAGTATTTCAGCCATGAGTATGACGCCCACACAGCAAGTGTGACACTATCCCAGCAGTCAGAGGTGAGAGATTCCTCATCTTGTCCACTTGGATCTTTTCATGTATGAAAATTCTGAGATGCGGAAGAGGTTGGTCTCTACACCCTGTGCTTCTTCCAAAACTCCCACTTCCTTGAAGGTGTTTGTTAATAAATCACTGGTTCTCTTTAAGCTCCTATTAGCCCTTAGTCAGCCTAAGCGTGACTTTGAACTCATCTGTCACTTTGATCAGCATCACTCCCCAAATCTAAAGGGTGGCTTCACTTTCCTGACCTTCAGTCTTCACATGTGTGGCAGGGTATTTGTCAACTCTGAAGCTCTAGATGAATATAGATGATGTTAAATTTATCACTCAGTGCTAAGCAAACATGGGGAATCCCTGGCAGGCATGCTAACCAGGTAGTATGCTCAATGGCTTCAGTCTCATTCCTTGCAACCCCATGGACTGTAGCCCACAGGCTTCTCTGTCCATGGGATTTCCTGGCAAGAATACTAGAGTGGGTTGCCATTCCTTCTCCAGGGACTCTTCCTGACCCAGGGATTGAACTAGCATCTCCTGTGTCTCCTGCATTGCAGGCAGATTCTTTAGCCACTGAGCCATATGAGAAGCTGGAGGCAGTATAATAAGTTCGAGAGCTTTGGAAGGGCAAGGGAGAAGGCAGAAAAGATCATTCTGTCAAGTCTAAAAGAAGCCATCAGTTTCCTTGTTCTAGGCACTGAATTGTGTTATAGAATACAAAAAAGTATTAGGGTAGCCCCTCCACTGGGCAGGAGCTTCTAGTTGAAGAAATGACCACACAGATGGGCCAGAAACTCATGTAGCAACAAGTAGGGAAGCTGGGGTTCCGGTGAATGTCAGAGCCCGGGGAACCTTAGGAGAGAAGCCTCTGAACAGTCGGTGGTCACATCAAGGCGGTCAGTGGTTACGGAAGGTTCCTTGGAGGGAGCGAAGAGTTGAACCGGATCCTGAAGGGAGGACGGGATTTGGAGAAGACAAAAGAGGGCATTCCAGGTTGTCCGTGCGCGTTGGAACCAAACGTACATTTCTGCCTTAGTTTGCAGAGTCAAAGTGTGCTGTGTCCCTGTGGATGCACTGGGTTCTCCGTGCTCCTGTTCAGGAGCAGGTAGGTAGTGGATTTCCCTTCCCCGCAGAAAGCATCAGGCTGAAACGGAAAAGCCACTGAATCACTCCAGCTGCCTGGCTTTACGCAGAGGCTGGCGCCAGCGCTCAGGCAGCGCATCTTGTCCTAGCCCCCAAGCCACCCCCAACCTTCTTGGGCAATCCCAGAAAGTTCCACAGAGCATCCAGACATCTTCCCTTCTTGGGCCCTCAGTTTCATCACTGGTAAAACAACACAGTTCGGCTACATGATCTCCAGGTTTCCTTCCATCTCCGTAAGTTTGTGATTTTTGTTTCTGAAGATCAATTTGGGGGTATTTTTGTTATCTGTTTTATACATAATAGTGTGAATATGTTAATCCCAAACTCTGAATTTATCCCTCCCCCGTTTGCCTTTCGGTAACCATAAATTGGTTTTCTATGTCTGCGAGTCTGTTTCTGTTTTGTAACTTCATTTCTATTTTGTTTTATTTTTTTCTTTTTTCTACATAGACATGCTTTCATATGATCTTTTTCTCTGACTTACCTCACTTAGCATGAAAATCCCTAGGTCCACTCATGTTACGGCAAATGGCTTGATTTCATTCCTTTTATGGCTGAGTAAACATCCACTGTATATACGTACCACATCTTCATCCGTTCTTCTGTCGATGGACATTAAGCTGCTTCCGTGTCTTAGCTGTTGAAAATAAGGTCACTATGAAACATCAGGGTGCATATATCTTTTTGAATTAGAGTTCCCTCCAGATATACACCTAGGGGTGAGATTTCTGGAACACATGTTAGTCCTCTTTATAGCTTTTTAAGGAACCTCCACAGTGTTCTTCTGAAGACTAATTTGCTGACTCCTGTTGGTTACCTTCTCATCGTAACTACCTCCTCTTTTATTTTCTTCTTTGAATGACTATTCAAGCCATGTTTCAGCAGTTCCCTGCTTCTTATAGAGACACACTGTGCTCTCTCTTTGGCTTCTACACAATCCATTTCAAATGCCTAACATGTACCCACTCTTCCCTAACCTGGCCAGAACTGAGATACTCTTCCCTCTGTCTCCGTGTCACCTTCTATATTTTGCTACTCATTGTCCCTTTACACGTTTCTCTCCCTCACAGGACTGTGAGCACCTTAAGATCATGGGTCTTACCCCCATCATACCTGTACCCTGTGCAATTAGTCTAGGGCTTAGTTTAGGCTCTGTGTAATGCAAAAAATGCATAAATGGGGCTTCTGTGGTTCATGGAATAGGCATCCTGACAGGGTCTGTGGTCTGTCATCGGATGCTTCCCTTCTGCGCGTGACTGACCCATTCTTCCCTTTACACTCGCCCTGCCCACGTGTCTGCTGCCCACTCATCACTTTGCTCCCACCTGACTTCAGCTTGCATATTGCCCATCAATACCCCTCCAGTCTCTCTCTGCATCTGACCTTTCAGCTTCAGCTCTAGCACCAGTAGTCTCATTCCCTGGGGATTCCTTAGTTCTCATTCATAAGACAGTAGGTGGCATTGGCCCACCTGAACTTTTAGCACCAGATCACATCAAGGGTAGATTGACGACTGTTCATTATTTCAATCAGTGCTGTCCAGAGGGCAGTGTTGTGTGTTTAACTCAAGGATATAGAGAGCTATGACCTTCAGCTTGAGATCTAAGCAGAGTAAGCTTAAGTCTAGAAAAATCCATGTTGGCCCATCAGGGCTGACTTGATCTGAGTTCAAGACAACTTCCTACAGAGTAACAGATCACAATCCAGCCCGCAAGTCCCAACTGAGGATGAGAATATTGTAAGTGAGTGTGAAGAGGAGAAATCCCCAGATAGGGCTGCCAGACACATCATCGGGTACATGGAGGCACCAGGCATGAAAACTGATTTCCCTAAAAGACCTCACTGATCAGAAGCCATTGGCTAGCACCATGAATGTCACCCAGATGCCAGCCATGTGGGCTACAGCCCTGGGACAAGCCTGTGCCACTCTGTCTTAAAGGGAATCAGATGTTCTAATCTCTGCTTTCCTAAAATGGCTCCCAGAGATGGATAGTGACAGCTCCTTCAAGCCCTGGTGAGGCTGTAGCCAAATGTGGACAGGACGCAGAGGTATGGATAGCAGGAAAAGGACACGCCCAGTACGTCGCTTCTGCTCCCAGCCCAGGGAGCAGACTCAAAGACTGATTTAGAGAAGGCCCTTTGTAATAAATTGTTCCTTTCTTTACTCGCAGCAGGGGGGTCAGCTGCCGCCAGCTCTCTCAGCGTGGAGGGCACAACTGTGGATTTAGTTCACGAGGAGAGCAGCTGGGTGGCCTCTCAGCGTCTTGAGAAGGGCTGCCAATTTGGGTCTGGGCTGCCATTTGATCTATTCTTTTTTTTCTCCCCCAGTGCTCTCATTATGCAATGTGTGGAGTCTCGTGGTGTCTGGGAGAGAGAGAGCTGGACCAGAAGGACAGACTGGGTCTCCCAGTGTGTTCCTGGTTGTTCTAACCAAAGATTTGAGCTCCATTCTGCATCATGTCTTCTGTTAACCCCAGAGGACCCCGTGCCCTACCCCAGAGCTCACAGTCCAGACAGGGACAGACCAGAGAACAGTCGTCATCCAGTGTTGCAGGTATGATGATAAGTAGTTAGAGCAGGGGGAGCTACTTCAGAGCAGGGATGAGCTACACCTGGAAGGCTTCTTGGAGGAGGGGACGCCTCAAGAGAGGATTGAAAGGTAAATGAAAGGAGGACCTGCAAGATGGAGAGAGCAAAATGGACAAAGGGCCAGCCACACATAAAAAATCATTCCTCTGACATTTATTCAGTCAGTCAGTATATAGTAGTATACATATAATATATATAGAAGCAGTGTGCTCTTCTGCTTTACTAGAGGGAGAACAATAATATGAAGAACAGCAGGAGAAAATTCTGGAACGATATTCAGAGAGAGGTAGGTCATGCAAGTCTGTGAATGTCATCCTTCACTAAGAGTGTGCACAGATTGGGGATTGTCAGTTGGATCCTCAGGCGAGTAAGACGCGTGGACTATCCAAGGTTCGGCTTCCTCCACTGTGTGATGAGAGATGATTCAAGGTCCTACATTTGTTTTGCAGGGTGGCTGATGGTCTCGTTTACTCCTTATCAGTAAGTACTCATTGAGTGTCCCATGTGTGCCAGAAATTGCAGAGAGACTGCAGGTGCAAAGATGAGTAAGAAGGCATTATTACTGTATTTTAGTGCCCACTGTCTAGGATGGAGGTGCCCACAGGAAGAGCTAATTTGCCAGTCAGTGAAGTTAGGGCAGAGGAGGGGCAGATGAGAAAGAGTAAGGGCCTTAGCCTTGTGCTGGATCTTGGGGGATATTATGCTGCTGAGTCTTCCCAGAAGCCCTCTATGGTGAAATGGAAGGCACAGCTCTTGGGATATTTCATCTCAGTGAATTGCAAATTTCACAGGAGATGGAGGCATGGGTCCAGCACTCTGGGTCAGGCTTACCTGCTTAGCCAGTCAAGACTAGAAAAGCAAACCCTTAAAAATATCCTACCCAATTCTTTCTTTTTATTCCAACCATTTGCCTTTTCACTCTTTAAAAGAGAATATTCGTTTTCTCTCTTGGCTCTGATGAGATCTTGATTTACAGGACTCATGAAGAACTACTTGAATATGCTTTTGAGGGTGGGTATTTGGGGGTGAAGGTAGTCTCATGCTGAGATACCTGTTGGCAGAATAATTCATGCACAACACAGAAATGAATTTTTTTTTAAATTAGGAATTTGTTTCATGGAATATTCATCACATTCAAGGTTATGCTTGCATTATTTCCTTGTTTCATTGCAGACCAATTGTGAAACAGAATTGGGTTTTTGGACTCGAACATGAAACACCATTTTAAGCAAAATTCCTTAATTAGCACCATCATTAATGATAATGGCAAATGAAGTGGCCTTTTTCATTCATGAATTTGATCATTCATGCAATCACTTGACAAGTGTTTGCTGAGCACCTCGCATACATTAGGCAATACTCTCATTTGAGGCATATGGCAATGAGCAAGACAGACACGGTCCCTGCTTCAGAAGGATCTTAGCATTGACAGATAGAAGACAGTAAATGAATGAACAAACAATAAAACCATATAGGTATATGATTGTGATTGACACATTTATTGTATGCAAATAATATTATAGTTGATATGCTGTAGAAGTACAATATACTTTGAGAATATAATGTAGGGAGACATAACTGAATCAGAATGTTTAGGAGAATTCCCTTTCAGAAGGCTGCCTTTAAGCTGAGCTCTGAAAGATGAAGAGGTATGAGTGAGGTGAGGAAGGGGAAAATGCAGAGAACAGTGTATTAGAAAGTCCCATGGCAGAAAGAGACTTCCAAAGATTTGAGAAACAGCCAACACAGTTATTGAATAATCAAGAAACTGAAAAAAAAAGAGCACCGTGATTGGTGCCAAGGGAGCAAGGTGGCTGGGGCAATGAGACAAGGGAGAGCAGGATCAAGGAAAACAGGATATTATAGGCAGACCCACAGAGTCCCTTGTCCCTGTGGCCAACTAGCCAGCAACCAGATCTAATGTCTCATGCTTAATTTCTACCTAGCCTTCAAGGCACAGCTTCAATACCACATCCATCTATTTCGGGAAATGGTACATTACAGTTTCCTCCTCAGAGAGTCACAAGGGAGATGGATATTTAGCACTCTGAGGAATCCTATAACTGAGTCATACATTTGTCCCAGAATTTCCTAAACATATTAGACTACAGGAACACATGAGACACTAGTGTTCCCAGGAGCACAGTTGCGGAATTGCTCACTTAGTGAAGTGAGTTGTCCAAACCTGGATTGAATTCTGATTGTGATGTTTAACAGCTGGGTACCTGTTCATGAACTGGCCCACTGCTCTAAGTCACAGAGTCCTCACCTATAAGGTAGCAAGGCCAATAGCTGTTTTAAAGGTTTTCTATAAAGATATAACAAATAGCACACATAAAGTCTCTATTTCAATGATTGACACATAATAAGTGATCAAAAACATTAACTGACTTCCATTCTTCTATGTAGAGTAAAACAGATTAGGTCAAATTTTAGGGAATCTCTCCTCCATGCTGCTGCTGCTGCTGCTGCCAAGTCGCTTCCGTCGGATCCAACTGTGCGACCCTGTAGACGGCAGCCCGCCAGGCTCCCCCATCCCTAGGATTCTCCAGGCAAGAACACTGGAGTGAGTTGCCATTTCCTTCTCCAATGCATAAAAGTGAAAAGTGAAAGTGAAGTCAGTCAGTCATGTCCGACTTTTAGCAACCCCATGGACTGCAGCCCACCAGGCTCCTCTGTCCATGGGATTTTCCAGGCAAGAGTACTGGAGAGGGGTGCCATCGCCTTCTCTGTCTTTTCTCCATCAATCGACATAAAACAAGAAAATTTCTAAAAAGTAAAGAATGGGTATCTCTAGCTGAAAGGATCCATCAAATTCTAAGTGCAAGGCATGCAAAAAGACCTACATCAAATCACATTATCATGAAATTTCTGAACGCTAACAATAAAAAGAATACTCCAAAGCTTTCAGAGCAAATAAAAGGTCACATACAAAGAGCTTGAAATCAAATTGGTCTCAGACTTCTCAATGCTAAAACTAGAAGTTGGATGACAATGGAGAATTGCTTTCAAAATCCTGAAAGAAAATTATTAATTTATAATTAGAAATTTATACCCAGCTAAACAATAACATGTTTTTTGTTGCTTAATCACTCAGTTCAGTTCAGTTCAGTTCAGTTGCTCAGTCATGTCCAGCTCTTTGTGACCCCATGAATCACAGCACACCAGGCCTCCCTGTCCATCACCAACTCCTGGAGTTCACTCAGACTCACGTCCATCGAGTCCGTGATGCCATCCAACCATCTCATCCTCGGTTGTCCCCTTCTCCTCCTGCCCCCAATCCCTCCCAGCATCAGAGTCTTTTCCAATGAGTCAACTCTTCACATGAGGTGGCCAAAGTACTGGAGTTTCAGCTTTAGCATCATTCCTTCCAAAGAAATCCCAGGGTTGATCTCCTTCAGAATGGACTGGTTGGATCTCCTCGCAGTCCAAGGGACTCTCAAAAGTCTTCTCTAGCACCACAGTTCAAAAGCATCAATTCTTCGGTGCTCAGCTTTCTTCACAGTCCAACTCTCACATCCATACACGGCCACTGGAAAAACCATAGCCTTGACTAGACAGACCTTAGTCAGCAAAGTAATGTCTCTGCTTTTGAATATGCTATCTAGGTTGGTCATAACTTTTCTTCCAAGGAGTAAGTGTGTTTTAATTTCATGGCTGCAGTCACCATCTGCAGTGATCTTGGAGCCCAAAAAAATAAAGTCTGACACTGTTTCCACTGTTTCCCCATCTATTTCCCATGGAGTGATGGGACCGGATGCCATGATCTTTGTTTTCCAAATGTTGAGCTTTAAGCGAACTTTTTCAGTCTCCTCTTTCACTTTCATCAAGAGGCTTTTGAGTTCCTCTTCACTTTCTGCCATTGTATCCAATTCTTTGTGACCCCATGAAATGTAGCACATGAGGCTTCCCTGTCCTTCACCATCTCCCAGAGCTTGCTCAAATTCTTATCCATTGAGTTGATGATACCATCCAACCATCTCATCCTGTCACCCCCTTCTCCTCCTGCCCTCTGTCTTTCCAAGCATCAAGGTCTTTTCCAATGAGTCAGCTCTTTGCATCAGGTGGCCAAAGTATCACATAAGTTTAACTGAGTAATAAGACAATCAAAGACGCAAGAAGCTTTATAGCTCATATACTCTTTCTTAGGAGAGTAAATTGAAAGTGAATCACAACATAGGAAGTTGTGGGCTGCAGGAAATGAGGCATCAACACAAAAGAGACACAAAAGGACTTCCCAGGATGATAATCAGAAGACGACCCCAGGCATCAGCTGTGCATCCATCCTGGAAAGCAACCAGTTCACACGGGAACAGAAGGACAGATGGCTCCAGAGGGATAATCTCTAGGGGGAAGAAAAAACCAAAAGCTAGAATTGATAAGTTTGAGTTTATAGAAAAATTCCTGATAAATACCCAGATTCAGAAACATATAGGGAAAATTGGAGTAGAAGAAACTATGGAAATAAAAAAGAAAAGCAATTTATTATCTTTTAAAACCCAAAATATAATACATTTAAGTACTTAAGGATCAATGTACACACCACTGTGTTGGTGGTGTGGAAGGGAGGCAAACGGAAATAGCACGTCCTCATCTACCACTCAAGGCAGTCAACAACTCGAACTGATCAATCAAGAAATGCCAGCAAGAAGGATGAGGGGAAGGGATAGTTAGGGAGTTGGGGATGGGCATGTACACACTGCTGTATTTTAAATGAACAACCAACAAAGACCTACTGTATACAAACTGTATTTCTACAGTATAGCAGGGAACTCAGTGTCGTGTGGCACCCAAGGTGGGAGGGGAGTTTGGATGAGAATGGATACATGAATATGTATGGCTGAGTCCCTTTGCTGTCCACCTGAAACTATCACAACGTTTTTAATTGACTATACTTCAATAAAAAATGAAAAGTTTAGTTTAAAAGCATAGCCATATAAACATATGATTTAGTAACACGGAGAACAACGTTAGGAGCAACCAAGTATGACCGAGGGATTGGTGTTTTCTAAGGCATGTATTTTACACTGTGTGGCTTTTAAAAAGATGTACTTTTACTTTGATAAAAATGAAACTTAATCTTAAAAGAACACCAGACCATAGCTATACAATGATTAAACTTTCAATTACATAAAGATTATGTGTACCCATGGGCTTGGAAACCTGGACAAACACATAGCGAGTGAAAAGAATTTGATTTGTTAGGCTAATCATATCTAAAGATGCAGAGGTCCTATGGACAGAAGTCAAACTAACCTACTAGAAGCTATGGACTATGACACAGCGTCTCTTCGAAACTTGCTTCTTCCTTCTGTAAAACTAGAATAAAATAGACCCTGTTTCATAGAAATGTTATTGGGATTACATCAGAGAATACACGTTAAGTCCTCGGCACAGGATTTGGACCATATGATCACTCACTGGTGGTCACTTTTAAGACGGAAGAAAGGCAAGAAAGGAGAGAGGGAGATTTTGTTCAGTCTAAATCTACACAGCCCTGGAGCGTGTCTTCTGGGCAGGCTGTCCTCTTAGTGACCATCTACTTAAAGGGACTTTGTCAGGGTTGACGGTCTCAATTTAATATACACTAAAAAGAACTTAGCTGTTCCCTGTGTTCCGAAAAGGCTATCAGTGCCCGAGAGAGAGGGTCAGCTTCCCTGCAAGGTTAAAAGACTTGCTCAAGGAAAACACTCCCATGGTCTAGCACCTCCCTAATCATTCCCTTTTGTTTTTTAGAGCATCCAAGTTCTCACTTGGAAATGCTTTTTGCCACACAGACACATCCTTGAAGGCTCAGATCCCACCAGGTGAGTTATTCTCCAGAAATAATTAGGCCTTTCCCAGGCAGGGTTCAAACTTCCTCCTCTTGAGGTCCATGTTTCACACTGCCTTCTGCATACTCAGAGTGGCTAACGGGGAACAGGCATTTATACCCCAAGGAGCAGTTCCTCCTCTGTGAATTCTGTTGTATTTGCTTGTATAAAGCAGACTACAGCACAGACAGAGAGAGCCTGGTAGAGTAGAAAACCATGGAGAGTGGAAATCCACACCTGGCCAGAGATATTTTGAAGTCAAGAGTCAGGACTGGGTTTGGGGCATCGCTGCTGCTGCTGCTGCTAAGTCACTTCAGTCGCGTCCAACTCCCAGCAACCCCATGGACTGCAGCCCACCAGGCTCCTCCGTCCATAGGATTTTCCAGGCGAGAGTACTGGAGTGGGGTGCCATTGTCCTATAGAAATACCATTTCACCTGGCTTTCAAACAGGGCAGCCTGGGCAAGTGGGAGGAATTTATAGGTGTGACCCCAGTCTCTTCACTTCTTAATTCATCCTTTATACACTTCACTCTCATCTTTATCATCTGTACAAATAGGATAATTGTGTAATTGGTCCTTGTCCTGATGACCTCATTGGTCAGGCTCACCAACGTGGATCTGAAATGTAGAAAAGCTAAGAGCAAGGAACAATAGTAATAGCTGAAGAGCAGATAGCAGCAACCTTCTTCCCAGGCCTTGACGTGGCTCAGACTCCTGTATCTCATATCAAGGAGAGCCAGGCACAACAGGGCTAGTCACTGGTAGCAAACCCAGGCTCACCTAGAACCACCTTCCTGGTGATTAGCTTTGATGTGACCTTTCTGCTCACATCTCCCTGACTCTCATTCCCTGACTTTGTGCCCTGGTTCCCTGTAGCTGCTCTCTCCTTGTTTACCAAGCCAACTCAACGCCATCTCTCACTGTATGATGCTCAAGTCTGGACTGACAGCCTCTGCATTGGGGCAGCAGCTACCTCTGCAAGTTAAAGACATTTCTCCCATTTCTTTGATGAGTTACTGCCCAGGCCAGAGGATGGGAGCAATGGTCATAGGTACCAGGTGGAGACCTCTGGCTCCTTCTGTCCATTCATTGCTGCCCTTCAGAGTTTTATGGCTCACACTTGGTGGCTCCTGCCAACTTGCCAGCTCACAATGTCAAAGGAAAGTTTTCTTTCCCAGGGCTCCTTCTTTTGTTTTCAGAGTGGCCACCCTATGACCAGTTATTGATTAAAAGTGGATGAGAATGGGGAGGAAGGTAGGAAGGGAAATTGAGGGTGGTTTGGTGGAAGGATGGAGATGAAAGAGGAGGGAACATGAAGGATGAGGAGACTGGAAAGGGAAAACAGGAGCAGAAGGCAGGGAGGGGACGAGGAGGAAGGAGGAGCAGACAGATGAGTGTGTTTGTCTTGCCTGGCAGTCGCCGTGCCACAGAGTCTGCATTTGCGATGCGACACTGGGACAGAATGTGACAATCCTTGGCTTCAGCTCAGACCTGAGATCTAATCCTGTTCCAGCAAGTCTTGGTACAAAGGAGCAGGGTACACTGAACCTTGCAGTCCTCAGCTATAAAACCAGAATAACACCACCTGCTGTACAGGATGGAAGCTAATGTGTGGAAAGCAGGGGCACACAGGAAGCGCTCAGTAAGTGGTCATTATTATGAGGTGCTTTAACCCTGCAGGGTGAGGCTGCTATATTGAGTATAATGCTCTGTAGCTCTCTAGAACCCCAGGATGCTGCCGCTGACTGCTGCTCAGGAACAGTGTGGTTTAAACCTGTTCTACTCATTGTATCCTCTTTGGTCAACAGACTCTGCCCTCCAATCAATCTTCCTCCTTTGCTTCAGCTCTTTTCATTAGTTATCTTAGAGTTTCTCAGTGGAGGGAGGGGAACATTTTAAAAGTCCTGCAAGCTTCTGAATTAACACTTGAAAGCCTTCATAAATTCATAAGCCAAACCATCACAGGAAGTGCCACCATCTTGGAAGATGTGCTCTTGGAACATCTGCTTCTCATCCACATGAACACACAACCCTATGCTTGGACAAGGCCTGGGTGCCCTGGAGACCACGTGTACACCCACAAGTAGATATGACACCCATAACTCCAATCCCACTGTGCCCACCCCATCCTCCAAGGAGCCTTTCAAATTCCTAGCTCCTCTGTGCAGTTAAGTATATTAGATCAGCTGCTGTAACTGAGTTCAGTTCAATTTCTCACTTCAGACTTGGAAAATTGTGTGTAAGGAGAGATTCACATGCCTTTTTAATCAGCCAGAGTTGACAGAAGAAAGGGAAAAACAGAAAACTTCTGATCACTCAACCATTAAACAAATGCCCGTGACAGCACCACTCTAATTACTAGATTACTGCGTGCTTCCTGTATTTTTTAAAATGATACCCTAAGTCAGCAGGTGTCCACACCAGAAATCAATGGCTTCTCCCTTTCTCCCCCTTCACTTCTGCACAGGTTGCTTCAGTGCCAGCCTTAGAGGAGACTGGCTCTGGAGTGGGCAGTGTGCCCTGACACATAATACCAGTTGTTCTGAGCACATTTTGTGAGCTCCCACCACAAGGTTCCATGCATTTTATTACTATCAACTCCTTTACTCTTTCATTCTTCTTCTGATGCATTTTTGTGATTCCCTAGAGGGGAGGGATGGGAGTGAGAAGAGAGGCTCAAGAAGGAAGGAATATATGTATAATTATGCCTGATTTTCATTGTTGTACAGCAGAAACCAATATACATTATAAAGCAATTCTCCCATTAAAAATAAATATATAATACACAGGAAGAGTTACTTGCAGCATTATTCACAATATCCAAAAGGTGGAAACATTCCAAGAAGAATGAATAGACATATTGTGGTATATCCATACAATGGAATATTATTCAGTCATGAAAAAGGAATGGAGTTCTGACCCATCCTATAATACAGATGAACTGAAAACAGGATGCTAAGTGAAAGAAAACAGACACAAAAGGAAAGACATTATAAGATTTCATTTATATGAAAGAGCTAGAATAGGTAAATTCACAGAGACAGAGGTAGATTAGAGGTTACCAGTGACTAAGGAAAGGATAAATAGGGAGCCCTACTTCAATGTGTGCAGAGTTTTGTGTTTGGTTTTTTCTTGGAATTAGAAATTGGTTCGGCTGTACAATGTAAACGGAATTAAGGCCACTGAACCGTACACTTTAAAAATGGTTAAATTTTTAAATGATTAAAACAATTAACATTTTGTGTTGTATGTATTTTACCACAGTAAAAATATAAATAGTTAAATCAAAAAAGAAAAAGAAATAGAAAATGAAGCTCATTTAAGCCACAATGTCAATGAGGATTCTACCGGATGTACACCACAGAAAGCCCAGCATAGCTGGTTATATAAAGGGGGGGACTGATTGGCTCACTGAAGCTGAGCAGTCCAGGGGCAGGACTGGTCTGGGGCTGTGCAGGATTGTCTCCCTAAGCCCCTGCAGACCCACTTGCTACCCTTCCTCTCCCTGCCCTCTGTCCCTGGAGCCTGCGCCACCTGAGCCACATCCAAGAGCCACAATCTCTGGCTGCCAGGACAGGAAAGGGAAAAGCCAGCAGAAGTCTGAAGGCAGGGAACAAAGGGCGGCCAAGGTATTTATTCCTCTGGCTGTCCCCGCAGGGTCATCCCTGGTTGGGTGTGTCCCTCGGTTTGAGGCCATGTTTCTCTCTCGGTGACCCTCTCCTTGCGGGTTCTGGAAACTGCTCCCCCTTACATCCCTGTGGACCTAGAAGTGGTAACGGTTCACCACGACTGGCCCTGGGCCCCTGGGGGATGTTGGCCCTGGGTGGTTGGGCGCCCTGCCCCTCTGCCTACAGTGAATGATCCCTTTAGTGGACCTTGTGCATGTTACCACGTTTCAGGTGAACCATCTCTTCCCTGTTGACTCTGACTCTGCTGAGGTCTCTAATGTGGCTTTGCTGTTGGAACCTTAACTCTCTATCTCTTGATCCATTTCTTGCTAAATTGACTTTAGTCTTAAGTTTCAGGTGTGCAGTAACAGCCATGGCTCCAGGGTTCTCTTAGTTTCAAGACCTTGAGAAAAACAGATTCTCATTCCACAAAGGATTACCAAAATTCTCGTTTCCTCTCTGTGGCTCTGAATGTGCAACGTGCCCTTTCCTGAGCCCATGACAGTGGCTAGAGGAAGTCTCTTTTCCGACTAACTTGAGTCCCAAGCTCCATCCTCTGTGAAGAGTTCTGTAAGGGAATCAGGGGGCCTTTACTGTGATATGGTGATTTACAAGAAATGCGTACTTGGTCTTTGCCCTTGTTTTTGGCACAGAGCTCCTAAAACCCTTGGAATTCCTGAAGTTAAAGGAGTGATTAAGTTGTCTTTTGTTATGTTAATGAGGTGACTTTTGGACTGAACCTAGGGCTGGCTGCCAGAAGAATCAACCTTGTGATTAGAGAGTTGGAACATCCAGTCCTAACCCCCTGCGTGACCTCCTGGGGGCAGAGCAGAGAGGGATTCGAAGTTGAATTAATAGTCAGTGGTGTAGGACTTCCCTCGTGGCCCAGTGGTTAAGAGACTGCACTTTCAAAGCAGTAGACATAGGTTTGATCCCTGGTCAGGGAAGTTCCACATGCTGTGGGGTAAGGCAAAAAAAAGAAAGAAGTCAAAAGCTAATGATTTAATCTGTCATGCCTATGTAACTAAACCTCTGTAAAGACTCTAAAGGACTGGGTTCAGCAAGCTTCTAGGGTGGTGACAGCCCAGAGATTTGGGGAGAGAGCTGATCACAGAGAAAAGAAAAGCTCGGTGCCCTTTCACACACCTTGTCTTATGTGTGCTGTGCTTAGTCACTCGGTCATGTCCAACTCTTTGCGACCCCATGGACTGTAACCCACCATGGAGATTCTCTGTCCATGGAGATTGTCCAGTCAAGGACACTGGAGTGAGTTGCCATGCCATCCTCCAGGGGATCTTCCCAACCCAGGGATCAAACCCAGGTCTCCTGTATTGCAGGCAGATTCTTTTTTTTTTTTGCAGGCAGATTCTTTACCATCTGAGCCACCAGGGAAGCCCAAGAATTCTGGAGTGGGTAGCCTATCCCTTCTCCTGGGGATCTTCCCAACCCAGGAATTGAACCTACATCTGCTTTGCAGGCAGATTCTTTACCAGCTGAACTACCAGGGAAGCTCATCTTGTCTTATACCCCTCTTCCCACTGGTTGTTCTTAAGTTACATCCTTTAATTATAAACCAGTAGTCTAGTAAGTAAAGTGATTCTCTGAGTTACTATGAACAACTCTAGCAAATTAATCAAATCCAAAGAGGGGCTTATTGGAAATTCCAATCTAATCAGTCAGTCAGAAGCACAGGTGACAAACTGGACTTGTGATTGGCATTTGAAGCTGGGACAGGACTCCGCCCTCTACTGGTAAAAACTGATGCTATTTCTGGGTAGATATTGCCAGAATTGAGTCGAATTGAGTAGGACACCTAGCTGGTATTGGGAAACTGCTTGAAGAAAAAGGGGGAAAAAAACCTACATATTATAGTTTAGGTAAAGAACCTGCCTGCCAATGCAGGCAAAGCAGGGGGTGAAAGTTCTATGCCTGGGTTGGGAAGATGCCCTGCAGAAGGAAATGCAACCCACTCCAGCATTCTTGCCACGAAAATCCCATGGCCAGAGGAGCCTGCTAGACTACAGTCCATGGGGTCACAAAGAGTTGAACATGACTGAGCACACATATGCACACAGAGAATATTAGTTACCAAAAAGAGAGTAAATGAAAGCTGCTTGGAAAAAACATGGTTGCACAGCAGTCACTTTCCTAAGGTCTCACACCCCTAGGAACTCATCTTATTTGCCTGACTCCAAGCCCCAGCTCTCCTCAGTGCTATCCATTCTTACCTCCACCTCTTCTCCCAGACAAACCTCCTGCCAGGAAGCTGGGACTAGGCTCAGGACAGAGGTTTCTGCAAGCATTAGAGCAGAAGTGATCCTAAGAGCCACATCAGACAGGAGAAGGGGCAGCCCATGTTGGGTTAGAGAAGGAGGATGGCATGAAAGATGGCAAGTCCAAGCTTGATCGGCTCTGTCACTTTCTACCTCCCCAGACATGGTAAACCACGACCAGGCTTCTGCCACAGAAGATGGGCAGATTAGACAAGCTGGGTTTAAAGGCCAGCCCAGGAAGGAAACAATGTGGCAGGAACATGGGGGAGAAGTTGAGTCTAGCAGACTAAGTGTGCCCTCTGAAAGCCAGGACAACAGTTGGTTTTCAGAGCACAACATCAGAGTAAGCTGGGATGATCCTGCCTGGGGAGTCCAGGAAAGTCAGCAGGTCATGAATCAATTCCCCCAAAGGGAGCAATTTGCCTGGAAGACTAGGCTTGAAGACAGATTCCAGAATAGTTACAATATTGACTGTAATGGAACTAATCAGGCTCTATTAGAAGTCTTTCAGAAAATATTTATTGAGCTTTAGTCTTAGCACTAAGTATAGAATGAATGAGTGAATGAATGAATAGGGTAAACAATCTTTCAGACCTATCCCATCCCTAAAATGCCACAAAATCCTTTAGGTGCTAAAGCACAGTTAGGCCATTTGAGGAATCAGGGCACTGAAAGAAGTGCCTGACTTGACCAGGAAAGGCTTCTTAGAGAAGATGATGCCGTAACTTTTGGAACATCATTACTAGTACCGTCTTTATCTGGCCCTTAAATATAGGACTCTTCTGATTTGGTTGTTGTTAGCGGCAAGAGCCTGATACCTGAAGGCAAACTTACAGATCCTAGGGCTCAGCAGACATCGAGAGACATCTGATTTCAAGGAAGAAAGGAGCTCTTAGGTCTCTTTCATTGTACCCCTCTTTTTTTTTATTATTATAAGAGAATTATATAATCATTATGAACAATTAGAAAATTCAAGCAAATTTTATCCCATCCAAGAGTCAACCGCTGATAATATGTGGGCACAATCTTCCCAGAATGTTTCTTAGTATTTCATATTATTATTGAATTTTTTTTCCAAGATTTGTTCTGCTTGATTTCGCTTGACATTACATCATGAGCATTTACCCATGCCATGAAAATACCTTCATAAACATCCTCTTAAATTGCTACAGAATGTCCCATCCCATACAGATGGGTCATAATTTACATAACCAATCCCAGATCAGACATTTAGATTATTTATTATACTAATAAGCAGCCCTGTAACGCAGATGCATGTACATAAAATTCTATTTGCATTTGGTCCTTAGGCCACATGAGGAAGAGGGATTATTGGTCAAATGACCTGAGCAGTTTTCAAGCTCTGACTGTTCAAGGCCAGGTTACTTTCCAAGTGATGTTGCCCCAGTGTAAATTTCACCAACAGAGCAGATGAAATTGGTCTCTCTGCACTGGTCACTCTATCTTTATTTTCTCTTTCATTTACCCTGTTATCCCTCTGTCTTCATCTAAACCTATCTTCCGGGTCAGAGAGACCTGGGGAGGGGATGAAAAGAAGGCTAGACTCATTGCATTTAGCCCCTTCTCTTTCTACCCAGCAAGGAAAACAAAGCCACCTTAGGCCCTGGAATTTTAATTAGCCTCACAGCAGCAGGAATCTGATCCCTAAAGTTAGTCACTGCTCTGAGCTCAGTGTGAGAACCCCTAGGAAGAAAAGAAAGAGAATGTACAGGTTATTTACAGTAGTTCAGTTTGATCAAAAATGGTCTGAGGCAATAAGGTATGGTCTTAACCTTTTGGACAGCGAGGTCACATGACTTCCTTTAGCCCAGGATCTAGGAATGAAAGAGCCCATTAAACATACAGAAACATATTCAACTGGCCTTCCTAGAACTTGCTTCAGGAGAAAATATCCCAATGACATATGGTAGTTTAGGTCCTGGTACAAGCCTACATAGCCAAGGACCAGGATGTGAAAAAGTGAAAGTGGCTCAGTCGCGTCCAACTCTTTGTGACCCCATGGACTGTAGCCCATCAGGCTCCTCTGTCCACGGAATACTGGAGTGGGTAGCCATTCCCTTTTCCAGGGGAATCTTCCTGACCCAGAGATTGAACCTGGGTCTCCTGCATTGCAAGTGGATTTTTTACCCCCTGAGCCACCAGGGAAGCCCAGGAGAAGGAACTTATATCCAGCTCAGACAAACATCCTGATCAAATGGATTAGAGTCTGGGAATTATAATCAAGAGAACCAGAACTTAGAAGGGAGGCAGGAGGCTGGTGGAGTAGAGAAGTCTCAGAATGGTTTGGAATGGTTTACAAATGAAGGCCTGTGGGAAGGAATGTTACCACGTGTTCAGTGGTAGAGGCAACGTGAGAACCAGGCTCACTAAACTCCCATCCAGTGCTCTTTCTGCTAGACCATTCTGCCTATATTTTGTTCAGAGAGAGTTGGTTGATTCAGTTCTCATGGAAATGTAGCCATAACAAGGGCCAAGTTGTCCGGACAGAACAGTGCCCTAGAAAGATATGTTACCTAATGGCTTAGATCTCTCTTCCTCTCTAAAAGCTGCTTTATCTAGCAGAGATGCAAGGATTTTCACACTTATGGGTTATTTTTCTGCAGTGAAATTCCAACACACACACACACACACACACCCGCCCCACCGCATCCTGGAACCCCACCGATTGGTGACCCTCTTCTCCTGCAGAGCTCCCGTTCCCAATTCACACACACGCTTCTGAAAGAAAACCACATCCAGTCTAGACCAGGCAAGACGGCTGGCTTGTGTTTCATCTCAAGAACGTTATAACAAAGTGGAATCTGCTTCATGTAAAGTGATCAAAAAGACTGGCAGCCCCACAGAAGCGTGATACAACTCTCAGAGCCCAGGCGCTACAACTCTCAGAGCCCAGGCGCTACAGCTCTGCGGCTACTCACAGTTTCCTGTCTGAAATGTCTCATCTTTACATTGGAGAGAAGACCCCAGTTCTTTAGGAGTCATTGTTGGGATCAGTTGAGATCATGCAAGCGAAAGCTTTCTATAAACTCTGAAACACTCCCCCAATGTAAGCTGAATGTTTTTTCTTTTTACCAAGTAAGAAGGTACTGAGCTGGGGGAGAAATAGTCGTCTTCAAGGCAAACAACAACACTCAGCCGCCCCCTCCCAGCCCAGGTCTGAGGATCGTCCTGAGCCATCTTGTGGCAGCTGAGTCCTTAGAGCAGATTCTTTTTCTTTCTTTCTTTCTTTCTTTTTTTTTCCAACTATTTTTTGTTAAAGCATAGAATTCTTACTTATAAAGAAATATTTCATGGGGCCCCCTCTCCAAGTCTGAAATTGATAATGGTAGTATTGGTTTGGTTAGATTGAGGCTAGATGGTAGGGGAGATAGGACATAGTCTTGTCTTTATTTTTAACTCCTTAGCTGCCAACTCACAAAAACTGATATATTTATCCATTTACTCAGAAGACATTTATTAACACTGCTAAACATTTAGATCCTGGCAGGTCTCAATCCACTTCCCACCCTCAAGGGATTAGAAGGACGGCTGCTGACCTGGTACCTCCACTTAAGTTAAAGTAAAACACTCCACTAGCCTGTGAGGTCTTCTGTTACACTTTCAGCCAATTAGTGCTTTGTCATACATTCACTCTTTCATTTAGTCATCTAATCATGCAAAAGGAGAAAAAGAAAACTCTTTAAGAGAAGCCAAGGTTCCCAAGAATAGCACAAAGCAAGTAGGTATAAAAGACAGAGCTTAGTGTTTGAAGTCAGACAAATCTGCTTCCAGACTTGTATCCACTCCTTATTGTCTGAATGGTCCTGAGAGAATCTCTTAATGGTTCCAGGCCTTAGCTTCCTCAGTCGTAAGATGGGACTAGCAATACACACTACCCAGGATGACACAATATGTAAGATAGTGTAACCCGCCTACTACTTAACCACATTTCAGGGGACATCCTCAGAAAGCATCCCAAATAATTATGTTTGGTCTGTTAATGTCTGTCTCACCAATTAAACTGTAACCTGCAAGAGGGCAGGGACTAGACTTGGTTTGTTCATTGTAGATTCCCTAGAACTTAGTATACCTTGCTGCTGCTGCTGCTGCTGCTGCTAAGTCACTTCAGGTGTGTCCGACTCTGTGCGACCCCAGAGACAGCAGCCCACCAGGCTCCCTTGTCCCTGGGGTTCTCCAGGCAAGAACACTGGAGTGGGTTGCCATTTCCTTCTCCAATGGTGAAAGTGAAAGTGAAGTCGCTCAGTCGTGTCCGACCCTCAGCGACCCCATGGACTGCAGCCTTCCAGGCTCCTCTGTCCATGGGATTTTCCAGGCAAGAGGACTGGCATACAGTATGTTCCACAGATATTGAAGGAATGAATGAAGGGCTTAAAATGATCTGGAGACCATGCTAAGCATTTGCCTGCATCAGCTGAGTAAACCCTCATGTACCCTCTATCATCATCACCATTCTGTGCGGATGAGGACACTAACACTCATGGCTGCTGCTGTTCAGTGGCTAAGTTGTATCCAACTCTGTTACCTCGTGGACGGCAACACGCCAGGTTTCCCTGTCCTTCACTGTAATTGTCCTGGTATAATGAATACAGCTAGAAACAGGCTGAAGCTGACCTAAGAACCCAGATCCTTCTGCTCCTGAGGCTTCACCTTCACCAGCCCATATAAATGCCTATTGCTCGAGAACCAGAGAGGCCTGTGTGGGTCAGCTCAGAGAGTATTTCTCCAGTACTTGGAGAAGGACACAGATGATCCAGGAGAAGTACCAGAGGAAGGACACGTTGGGGGAAAGTAAACAGAGATATGCAGAAACCATCACATGGTCAAGGGCTCCATGGAGCCCTTGATACTGAAGGAGATAGGTGGCGGTTCCTAGACAGCCTTAACCACCTACCCGAGGATGTGGACTTTGTCTCTGGGAATTGAGGAGCCCTGGAAGGGCTTTCACCAGGACCGAGCCAGCACAGGACTGGGGAAGAGCACCATGGCAGCAGAGGGGAGGATGAATGGATATGGAGAAAGTGCAGAAACCCTGCAATAGGGTGAAGCTACTAAGTCAAGGTTGCCCACGGCCACCCACTAGCTGGGTGAGCTTGGATAAGTGACTGCCCCTCTCCGAGTTTCAACTTTCTCATTTGTTTAGAGGGGATAACGAGTATCTACTTCACAGGGCTGCTGCTGTGATGAGCAAGTGGGATGAGGAGGCACAAACAGCATCTGACACTCACTAAGCTGTTTTCATTATGGACTTAGAGGTGGTGAGTGGTCGTTTAGTCTCTCAGTTGGGTCTGACTCTTTTGTGACCGTGTGGACTGTAGCCTGTCAGGCTTCTCTGTCTATGGAATTTTCCAGGCAAGAAACCGGAGTGGGTTGCCCTTTCCTTCTCCCAAGGATCTTCCTGATCCAGGGATCAAACTTGAGTCTCCTGCCCTGCAGGGATTCTTTACCAATTGAACCACCAGGGAAGCACTACACGGAGGCAGAGAGAGACTTCATAGTGAGAGCATTTCAGAAGTACAACCTTGCCCAGAAGAGGAATAAGACCAAAAGATCGTCAAAGGGTCCTGGGTGTCTGCAGAATGGCAAGGTCATTAGGATGTCAAGTGTGATACCCGCTGCCCTCCCAGAACCCTGGGCCATGTCCAGAAAGCCCCTCCCTCACCCTGCTCCCCTGTGGCCAGGTGCTAGGTACTTTGAAACATTGCTGACTTTTCCAGACCCGCCAGAGCAGGGACAGTGCTTTTATGCTTTAGATTTCTGCAATAACATGGAGAGAATTCAAGAAAAGCCTCATGTTATTTTTCTACTCCTATTTGTAATGATTATTAATCATAACTAATATTTGTATAGTACATTACAGCTTACAGAACATTTTCATCTATATTGTTGTATCAGGGATAAAGGAAATTTCATCAAACACAACTGGCTTATTGAACAGTCTGAGCTCAGCAGGGCACAAACACAAACAGTTTTTGTTTTTCGCTCTCTCTCTCTAATCCTTTCCTTCAACCATCTTGTCACATGTCCATTTCCCAGCCCTTAATGACAACTTCAGCAGATTCCCAATTTTTCTGGTGGCTTTGGGGTCTAAAAATGTCCTCAGCTAATATGAAACTTCAATCTCATATCTTATTTAAATGTTCACCCCATCTTCTCTCTGCATGGGCCAGCTGGGCTCCTGCCTAAGTAACTTGGTAGGTGGCAGGTCCACACTCTTGTAGGTTAAGGCAGGGAATACAAGGTGGGATGAAGCAAGTTTCTCCTACATAGCTGGTTTCTGTGTTGTCATCTCCACCTTGAGCTTCTCAGGCCAAGCATGTCTGTTGAATGGTGGGGATCCCAGCCCTGGCTCTCTTGTGGGCAGACAGGAGGGTTTTTTAGGGAGCCTGGCGAGGGCAGCAGATCCTTCTAGCATTTGGTTCTGTGATGGAGGACGTTAACATCTTAGCCAACTTCTTCCAAACACCCCTGCCCCCAGCTCTTCTCCAGCATGGCCCATCCCACAGCCTCTCACAGCCAGGGTGCTCATGGAAGCTTCTTTCACCCCACTAATGACTCGCAGTGCAAGGATTTCCCCATCTCCTAGCCTTCTGCTTAAACAGCTCTCAAGAGGAGGGGAAGAGGGCAGGCTGATCTGCATGACCACTGATCAATCTTTCCTTAGAATATGGTTCCCTCACCGCATTATTCCCAGCTTTCCATTCTGGGAGCACAGCGTCCATTCTCCAGCCAGTTAGCTAGGCTGGAAGTGTTGTGGCCTTTCCCCCTCTCCCTTCCGCAGGATCAGCCCCAGGGCCTTCCTTTGCTGGGAAAAGCCAGGGAAAGCAGGAACGGAGGGAAATGGAGACCAGAAAGCTTTCACAGGTTGGTTTTTAAGAGACGTCCTGGGCATGATGGGTGTCCAGAACGAGAAAGTGGAAACTGCAGTGAGTGAAAGTCTGTGGAGTCGCTTTCTCCACAGACTGGTGGAGAAAGCAATGTTCAAATAAATGTTCGTGTGTCCTATGAACATACTCTATACTTAATGTATTTGAGACAGTCTGTAGTAAAAAGTTAAATTGTTTATCGATTTTTTTAATTAGAGTATAACTTATTTATAAAGTATTAGTTTCAGGTATACAGCAAAGTGATTCAGTTATATATATACGTGTGTGTGTGTTTGTATGTATATATATATATTCTTTTTCAGATTCTTTTCCCGTATAGGTTATTACAAAATATTGATATAGTCTCCTATGCTATACAGTAGGTTCTTGTTGTCTGTTATATATAGTAGTGTGTCTATGTTAATCTTAAGTTCCTAATTTATCCCTTCCCTCCCCGTTTCCCCTTTGGTAACCTTAAGTTTATTTTCTATGTCTGTGAGACTATTCTTGTTTTGTAAATAAGTTCATTTGTATATATTTTTTTAGATTCCACATATAAGTGATATCATATGATATTTGTCTTGTTCACTTATCAACTATTTGTAATGCCTTCTGGGAATATGTCACTAATATGGGGTTGGCTTTCAGGCAAACCATAACTCAGAAAAGTTTGTGTGATCATTTCCTAATTTTAAAATGTGAAAATTGAGACATGGAGAAGTTAAGAGAATTTGCTAGAATCATAAGTTAATAAGAGGTAGATTCCGGACTCAAATGCTGATCTAACTTTAATTACCAAAATCATTCTATATAATACTGTGACCATTATAACACTGTTATCAATATTGAAGCAAATACTGGACTCATAAATAAATTCTATCACAATCAGAACTGTTCAGGGGTAAAATACTTCTAAAAATGGTAAGAATGTTTACAGGCTAATGATATAGATGCCCTCAAATCCATTTATGAAGTTGGGGACGTCCTGAAAGTCACTGTGAGAAGCAAGCAGTCAGTACCCTTCCTAGCAGTGTCCTCTAGCCACACCCTACAGCCACTCACAATCCCAGCTCAAAGAGCCCATTCACAGGTACTAGGGCCAGGCCTTTGCCCCTGGCAGGATGACTCCCAGGAGATAAGGAGCCATGTCTATGGAAAAGTGAAATCTCAAAGTCCAGCTCCAACTACCAATACAGACACCTGGAAGAGGGGGGAGGGGAGACTCTGGTCTTGAAGTCCATGCCAGCCCACAGTGTGAACAAATGAAGATGATACAATAATAACATACTTGCAAGAAAATAAAGCAATCAAGAACTTAACAAAATAGCCCAACTATGAGGAAGCTTTAGAAGCCAACATCCTGACCTTGAGCCCAGGATATGGGGTTAGAAGCTGTGTTGACGTTGTTCACTCTTCCAGGCCAACATTTATGCCTTTGTAGAGGTTATGTACCCAAAATGCTGGTATAGTTTGGCCAAAACAAGACAACGGTCTGGACTGGAGAAAATCCTAATGCAACATGGAACCCTGTCTCAGTGTCGAGGAAACAGATCGCCTCACCAGGATGAAAGGAGGTTCACCCAGTGCTTCTTTATTTCCTGATTTCATTTCTTACTAAAACAACAGAAGTCCCTGGCTATATTATACATATTTGTTATTGCTGTTGTTTAGCCTCTCAGTCGTGTCTGACTCTTTGAGACTCTGTGGACTGTAGCCCACCAGGTTCCTTTCTCCATGGAATTTTCCAGGCAAGAATACTGGATGGGTAGCCGTTTCCCGACCTAGGGATCAAACATAGACACGTGACTAAAAAGTATACAAATATATTCATGTGCACGGCTCACTAAGTGACTACTTCTTTCTGTAGTTTGCTTTGTCTTTTACTGGCTATACTCTATGCCAGGCACTTTACATATCTCATTGGATCTGCCCAATAGTCTTGGATGTCAGAAATTTGCTTCTCAACTTGAAGATGCAAGAACTAGAACTTTAGCCTGTCTGTGATCTTTCTCAGGCTTCACTGTGGTACCACGAGATGAATGGTATAATGGAAACCAGCAGCCTCATGGGTGACAGCGCCTCACAACTTACCCAGCACCAACAGCCCATGCATCCCCAGATGCAGATCAAAGAAAGAGACAGGGAGACAGAGACCGTGGAGACCGTGGAAGAGAACATGGAAGGGGCCAGAACATTTGTGGTTGGCAGAATGAGATGGAGACACAGGGCATTGCTTTGGCTTATTGGAGCACAGTCAAGGCAAAAAAAAAAATGCAGAAAAGAAACCAAGATCTCCAAGGAACACGTGTTCTCAACCCATTATCACACTCTCTATCTTCATGAGGAATGGGGAACGATTGGAATAAAATACCTTTGTAACTGGGCAGCATACTTTGCATTTTTCTCATATGTTTCCACATCCATGATGTGCTCAGCCTTCAGGAACACCCAGAAGAGAGTAGTTCAGTTCAATTCAGTTCAGTCGCTTAGTCAGACTCTTTGTGACCCCATGGACTGCAGCACAACAGGCCTCTCTGTGCCTCACCAACTCTCTGAGCCTACTCAAACTCATGTCCATTGAGTGGGTGATGCCATCCAACCATCTCATCTTCTGTCATTCCCTTCTCCTCCTGCCTTCAATCTTCCCCAGCATCAGCAACTTTTCCAGTGAGTCAGTTCTTTGCATCAGCTGGCCAAAGTATTGGAGTTTCAGTGTCAGCAGTCCTTCCAATGAATTTTCAGGACTGATCTCCTTTAGGATGGACTGGTTGGATCTCCTTGCAGTCCAAGGGACTCTCAAGAGTTTTCTCAAACACCATAGTTCAAAAGCATCAATTCTTTGGCACTCAGCTTCCTTTATAGTCCAACTCTTACATCCACACATGACTACTAGAAAAACCATAGCTTTGACTAGATGAAACTTTGTTGGCAAAGTAATTCTCTGCTTTTTAATATGCTGTTTAGGTCGGTCATAACTTTTCTTCCAAGGAGCAAGAGTCTTTTAATTTCATGGCTGCAGTCACCGTCTGCAGTGATTTTGGAGTCCCTCGAAATAAAATCTGTCACTGTTTCCCCATCTATTTGCCATGAAGTCATGGGACCAGATGCCATGATCTTAGTTTTCTGAATGTTGAATTTTAAGTCAACTTTTTCACTCTCCTCTTTCACTTTCATCAAGAGGCTCCTTAGTTCTTCACTTTCTGCCATAAGGGTGGTGTCATCTGCATATCTGAGGTTATTGATATTTTTCCCAGAAATCTTGATTCTAGCTTGTGCTTCATCCAGCCCAGCATTTCTCATGATGTACTATGCATATAAGTTAAATAAGCAGGGTGATAATATACAGCCTTGATGTACTCCTTTTCCTATTTGGAACCAGTCTGTTGTTCCATGTCCAGTTTTAACTGTTGCCTCTTGACCTGCATACAAATATCTCAGGAGGCAGGTCAGGTGGTCTGGTATTCCCATCTCTTTAAGAACTATCCACAGTTTGTTGTGATCCACACAGTCAAAGGCTTTGGCATAGTCAATAAAGCAGAAATAGATGTTTCTCTGGGCCTCTCTTGCTTTTTCGATGATCCAATGAATATTGGTAATTTGATCTCTGGTTCCTCTGCCTTTTCTAAATCCAGCTTGAACATCTGGAAGTTCATGATTCACATACTGTTTGAAGCCTGGCTTGGAGAATGTTGAGCATTACTTTGCTAGCATGTGAGATAAGTGCAATTGTGCAGTAGTTTGAGCATTCTTTGGCATTGCCTTTCTTTGGGATTGGAATGAAAACTGACCTCTTCCAGTCCTGTGGCCACTGCTGAGTTTTCCAGATTTGCTGGCATATTGAGTGCAGCACTTTCACAGCATCATCTTTTAGGATTTGAAATAGCTCAACTGGAATTCCATCACCTCCACTAGCTTTGTTCATAGTGATGCTTCCTAATGCCCACTGGACTTTGCATTCCAGGATATCTGGCTCTAGGTGAGTGATCACACCATCATGATTATCTGAGTCATGAAGATTTTTTTTGCATAGTTCTTCTGTGTATTCTTGTCTCTTCTTAATATCTTCTGCTTCTGTTAGGTCCATACCATTTCTGTCCTTTGTCGAGCCCATCTTTGCATTGAAAGTTCCCTTCCTATCTCTAATTTTCTTGAAGAGATCTCTAATCTTTCTCATTCTATTGTTTTCCTCCATTTCTTTGCATTGATCACTGAGGAAGGCTTTTTTATCTCTCCTTGCTATTCTTTAGAACTCTGCATTCAAATGGGTATATCTTTCCTTTCTCTTTGCCTTTCACTTCTTTTCTCAGCTATTTGTAAGGCCTCCTCAACCATTTTGCCTTTTTACATTTCTTTGTCTTGGGGATGGTCTTGATCCCTGCCTCCTGTACAATGTCACAAACCTCCATCCATAGTTCTTCAGGCACTCTATCAGATCTAATCCCTTGAATCTGTTTGTCACTTCCACTGTATAATCATAACGGATTTGATTTAGGTCATACCTGAATGGTCTAGAGGTTTCCCCTACTTTCTTCAATTTCCCTACTTTCTTTCAGTTTACTTTCTGCCCTACTTTCTTCAAATGAACAAAGATCATTCTGTCATTTTTGAGATTGCATCCAAGTACTGCATTTCAGACTCTTTTGTTGACTATGATGGCTACTCCATTTCTTCTAAGGGATTCCTGCCCGCAGTCGTAGATATAATGGTCATCTTAGTTAAATTCACCCATTCCAGTCCATTTTAGTTCGCTGATTCCTAAAATGTCGATGTTCTCTCTTGTCATCTCCCTTTTGACCACTTCCAATTTGTCTTGATTCATGGACCTAACATTCCAGGTTCCTATGCAATATTGCTCTTTACAGCATCAGACTTTACTTCCATCACCAGTCCTATCCACAACTGGGTGTTGTTTTTGCTTTGGCTCTGTCTCTTCATTCTTTCTGGAGTTATTTCTCCACCAATCTCCAGTAGCATATTGGGCACCTACTGACCTGGGGAGTTCATCTTTCAGTGTCCTATCTTTTTGCCTTTTCCTACTGTTCATGGGGTTCTCAAGGCAAGAATACTGAAGTGGTTTGCCATTCCCTTCTCCAGTGGACCACGTTTTGTCAGAACTCTCCTCCCTGACCCATCCGTCTTGGGTAGCCCTACACGGCATGGCTTATAGTTTCTTTGAGTTAGACAAGGTTGTGTCCATGTGATCAGATTGGTTAGTTTTCTCTGATTGTGGCTTTCAGTCTGTATGCCCTCTGATGGAGAAAGATAAGAGGCTTATGGAAGCTTCCTGATGGGAGAGACTGACTGAGGGGGAAACTAGGTCTTGTTCTGATGGGTGGGGCCATGCTCTCAGTTCAGTTCAGTTCAGTAGCTCAGTTGTGTCCGACTCTTTATGACTCCATGGACTGCAGTATTCCAGGTTTCCCTGTCCATCTCATACTCCCAGAGCTTATTCAAACTCATGTCCATTGAGTCAGTGATGCCATCAAACCATCTCATTCTCTGTCTTCCTCTTCTTCTCCTGCCTTCAATCTTTCCCAGCCTCAGGGTCTTTTCAAATGAGTCAGTTCTTTGCATCAGGTGGCCAAAGTATTGGAGTTTCAGCTTCAGCATCAGTCCTTCCAATGAATATTCAGGACTGATCTCCTTTAAGATGGACTGGTTGGATCTCCTTGCAGTCCAAGGGACTCTCAAGAGTCTCCTCCAACACCACAGTTCAGAGGCATCAATTCTTTGGAGCTCAGCTTTCTTTATGGTCCAACTGTCACATCCATACATGACTACTGGGAAAACCAAAGGGGCCATGCTCAGTAAATGTTTAATCCAGTTTTCTGTTGATGGGCAAAGCTGTCCGTTATTCGACCTGAGGCCACCCTATGGTGGAGGTAATGAAGATAATGGCCACGTCCTTCAGAAGGTCCCATGCACACACTGCTACACTCAGTGCCCCCAGACCTGCTGCAGGCCAACCCACGCCTCCGCTGGAGACTCCTGGACACTCACAGGCAAGTCTGGGTCAAGTCTGTTTGTGCCATCCAAGAGTCTGTGCTCAGTCCTCTGTAAGTTCTGGAGGCTCTACGGTGGGGCTAATGGCGACCTCCTCCAAGAGGGCTTATGCTGTACCTAGGTCTGCTGCACCCAGAGCCCCTGCCCCTGCGGCAGGCCACTGCTGACCCGCACCTCCGCAGGAGGTGCTCACACACAGTTCTGGCTCAGTCTCTGTGGGGTCTCTGGGTCCTGGTGTGCACAAGGTTTGTTTGAGCCCTCTGAGCATCTCTGGCGGGTATGGGGTTTGATTCTAAATGCTATTTCACCATTTGTACTGTCTTGTTGGGGCTTCTCCTTTGCCCTTGGATGTGGGGTATCTCCCCAAAGTGGTTCCGGGGCCACAAGGCTCCCGCCCAGCGTCTACCATCTTGCTGGGGCTTCTCTGCCCTTGGACATGCGGTATCTCCTCATGGTGCTCCACGGTAGGGAAGAAAGAAGAGAGCAAGACAAGACTATTAGCTCCACTGTCCTAGTGTGTCTTGGAGACTTGAATAACTTGCCCAAGGTCACACACTCAGTGGTGGAGCTGGGGCATGGCTGCTGTCCTCTTTGTTAATGCTGTTTCTATTTAGATAAGCACATCTGATCACATTGTTCCCACTGAAAGCCTTCCATTATCTCAGGAAAACCTCTAAACCTTCCATAATCCCTGCCATTCACTACCTAATCCATGTTCCAGAACTGGCTAACAGTGCGTGGCTCCCCAGACATGCCATTGCACCCCAGCCTGGTGAGATCCCTCATCTGATGTGCCTCTGCCTGGGATGATCTTCAAATACCTTTGTATTTGAAGACCGCAATACTGTCTCCCCCAAGCTCTTCACATTAGACAGCTCATCTCCTTTCAGCTGGACACCGAACATGGATCCAAGTCCTTCATCATCCTGGTCACTCTTGGAAGCACGTGCTAAACTATTATGGCATTTGAACAGAAAGGAGCAGACAGTGGGTGCTCTTGACCAGCATATAGTATTTGAACCAACAGGGAACAAACATGTATTGAACTGGACCTAGCATTCGGCCAGCTGCTTTATCAACATCATTTCATTGTAATCTTTATTGAATAATGTAATAGTGTCACTAATACCATTTAGCAATAAGGAAGTTAAAGCTCAGAAACACCGAATGATTTGCCAAGCACACATGGCCAGTATTAATAGGCAGAAGAGCAGTAATCCAAACCTTGATCTGAACAACACTAAACCCATGCTCTTTCTGCTGTATTATCAGAATCATTTCTCTTCCTCTAGATATTTCACTTCCATTAATTAAGCTGCACAGGAGAGTCAAATATAAGAGTTACAGCTGATTTTTTTCCCACTCTGCCAAGTATCCCACCGTCATCTTGAAATACCTAGAATCTAGATAATTTTCTGATTTGTGAAGGTCAGAACTCTGATCTCAGTCCCCCTCTTCAAGAAAATGAAAATAATTGGCGTTCTTCATCTCATCTGCTCTTCTGCACCTCTCTCATTGTGCCGGTTGCTGAACAAACATTGCCAGCTAAAATAGGCACATCCTCACAATCTCCATCTGCTTTATAGGTTTCTTTAAATAAAATATTCCTGTGATGAATAATATCATCTAATTGTAAATGTACACCTTGAAGCTCAGATCCCACGGCTTTGAATGGTTTCAGCGCCCTGATGGGGACTATAGACCTCAATGGATCTCAGAATTACACATGAAAAGTCATTTGGACAGGGACCATGGTCCACTTGTCAGTCACACAAAGCAGCAATGTCAGTGCCCCCTACTCTCTGGTACAGCCAGGGCCATCCAGGGAGTCAACACATAGGTATGGATGTAACTACATCAAGGCACTTTCCACTACACCACAGCCACCCAATTCAAGATGAATGAATGGGTTAAATAAGTATGTAGTATAAGAACTGATGCTTTTGAGCTGAGGTGTTGGAGAAGACTCTTGAGACTCCCTTGGACTGCAAGGAGATCCAACCAGTCCTAAAACCATTCCTAAAGGAAATCAGTCCTGAATATTCATTGGAAGGACTGATGCTGAAGTTGAAACCCCAATACTTTGGCCACCTGATGCGAAGAGCTGACTCATTTGAAAAGACCCTGATGCTGGGAAAGATTGAAGGCAGGAGGAGAAGGGGACGACAGAGGATGAGATGGCTGGATGGCATCACTGACTTGATGGACATGAGTTTGAGCAAGCTCTGGCAGCTGGTGATGGACAGGGAAGCCTGGCGTACTGCAGTCCATGGGGTCACAAAGAGTCAGATATGACTGAGTGATTTAAATGAACTGAACTGAACTGATAGATAAGGAGGGCTTCTCTGATAGTTCAGTTGGTAAAGAATCTACCTGCAATACAGAACACCCAGGTTCAATTCCTGGGTCAGGATTTCGGCAAGAGAAGGGATCAGCTACCCACTTCAGTATTCCTGCGCTTCCCCTGTGGCTCAGCTGGTAAAGAAAGAATTTACCTGCAATGTGGGAGACCTGAGCTCAATCCCTGGGTTGGGAAGATCCCCTAGAGAAGGGAAAGGCTACCCACTCCAGTATTCTGGCCTGGAGAATGCCATGGACTGTATAGACCATGGGGTCACAAAGAGTCGGACCTGACTGAACAATCACACTACACCCACCCAATAATAGATGTGAATGGATAAGGAGTAGATAAGAGGATGAGTGAATGAACACCTGGTATGTGTTTGTATGGATAGGTGGATGTCAATGAAAAGATAAGATGAGTGATTTAAAGAGGAAAGGGAATGAGAAGAGATGGGAAAGAGGAAATTCAGACCAAAGCTATGGCATCCATGGAAACTTAGAATTTTAAAGGGCTACTTGATAATATTAATAGCAACAAAAGTTTTAGTACTTACTCTGCCCCAGGTCACATATGAATCATTTTATAAAATTAATTCATTTACTCTTCCACAAGTAGCATTATTACCCACATATTAAAATAAATGCAAAAACTGAAAAAATAGACCATAGTAAGTTTCCCTCTCCACAGCCACACTAATCCAATTCCATCATGTGGAGGCACACAAATTAGGCGTGCCCCCTTTTCCCAACAAAACAATGTTTAAAGTAAAAAAAAAAGTATTTATTGACATTCCATACTAGTCAAGGAATTGTAGTTAATCTAAGGGATTTAGGGACTAAGACTGAATCCCTCAAAATAACTCACAGTGAGACAGGAAAGACAGATAGGTAAGCAAATTTGTAGGTTACAGTCTTATTTGTTAAACAGCAACACACAAAGAGTGTTTAAAGTTTCAAGAGAAAATGTGAGGGTTGATGCTATGAAGGGACCATGGTCATGTACACCCACACCCTCCTTTCCAGGCCCCTCAACCACCTGGGCACCATCCTCTACCTGGTTCCTATTTCTCTGTGACTTTACAGAAGTTGATTCCTGAAAGAATTAGGGAGGAGAGAAGATAGTTTTCATTTTCTACCTCACTTACTATCTCTATCACTGGAATAAAACTGTCAACCAGAGAAGACCCTGAGGATTAGAGAAATCCTGACCCTCTTCCCAGATAGTATGCAGGTTTGGTCTACACATGCCCCGCCATTGGCTTCAACAGCCAGCTTTCTCCACTCTCTATCACTGCTGCTGCTGCTGCTGCTGCTGCTAAGTTGCTTCAGTCGTGTCTGACTCTGTGCGACCCCAGAGATGGCAGCCCACCAGGCTCCTCTGTCCCTGGGATTCTCCAGGCAAGAACACTGGAGTGGGTTGCCATTTCCTTCTCCAATGCATGAAAGTGAAAAGTGAAAGTAAAGTTGCTCAGTCATGTCTGACCCTCAGCGACCCCATGGACTGCAGCCTTCCACGCTCCTCCTTCCATGGGAGTTTCCAGGCAAGAGTACTGGAGTGGGGTGCTATTGCCTTCTCTGCCTGGCTCTGCATCACTAGGAGACAGTAAAAGGAAATAATATTGTACAGGTTGTTTTTGACTCATTCATTTTGTCTATTTCTATTTTAAATAAGATTTCCTTTTTGATTTCTAACCCAAATATGACTTAATAAAATGTGTTACATTCAAATCAGTAACCAAGTATAATATCACTCTACCCTGTAGTGATGAATTTCTAACAGTGATGCAGTGTTAGGAAGTGGAAAGACTGACCATGCATTCCCAATCAGCTGGTGATCACTGAAGCCCCTGTCTGCATTCCTCTACATTCATGAATATGATGAAATTAAAGGCAGGTTATCTCAAAGCATATGTTATCAGGTATTTTTCCCATACTTGATTTATAGAAACACATACTTATAAAAGGGTATGGTGAGTCCTCTCTTGAAATGTGAACTTTAACCAGTATAATGATAACCTTCCTCATTTATCTGTATTTCCTGAAATCGTTCAAAGCCCAGCTCAATCTTGCTTCCTTTCTAAAGGCTTTTTAGGCCATTAGTTCTCAAAGTATGGTCCCTGGACCAGCAGCATCAGCATCTCCTGGGAACTTGATGAAAATGCAAATTATTGAGCCTTACCAAATTAGAAAGTCTGGGAGTAGGACCCGGAAGTGGTGCTGGTGCTGTGCAATGTTTGTGAACCGATGCCCTGGAATAATAGCTCCCAGGAAATATTCGGCTCGATTTAAACCCCAAATGTTTATAGAGAAACTACAATGAGGCAAGCCCGGAACTAGGCACTGGGAAACGGGGTCATAGAGATGAGCAAGACACAGAAAAGTGAAAGTGTTAGTCGCTCGGTCATGTCTGACTCTGTGACCCTATTGACTGTAGCCTGACAGTCTCCTCCGTCCATGGAATTCTCCAGGCAAGAATACTGGAGTGGGTAGCCATCCCTTCTCCAGGGGATCGTCCTGACTCAGGGATTGAACGCATGTCTCAGACGGTATTCCTTACCATCTGAGACACCAGGGACAAAACTAACACCCAGTAGAGACTAAACATATGTCTAACTAAGCAGAGACAGAGTCTCTGCTGCTTGAGCAGAGCTGAACAATAGACTATCAATCAACTGACTAACTGATCAATTGCCGGAGGGATAGGTAAATGGATGGATGGATAGACATCACCAAAGAGTCAGAAAGTCTAGCATGAAAACCATCAGGTTGTCACCTGCTATGGAACACTGTGTGTGGTTAAGAGCATAGGTCTGGATGGAGACTCTGGTTTAGACCTTACCTCTGCCATTTGTTAGCTGTGATCTTGGGCTAGTTGACTTTTCTGCTCTGTAAAAGAGTACAGTGCAGTGATTATAAGCATGCAGTCAAAAACCTGATTGCCTGACCTCGAATCCCAGCTCTACTATGTACTAGTTTTGTGACCTTGGGCAAGTGGCTTAAAACTCGGGGTGCTTCAGTCTTCCTATCTGGAATGTGGAGCTACTTCAAAAAGTTATTGCAAGGATTAAGTCAGTTCTGCCTATAGAGGACCTAGAACAGTGATACAAGCTATGTAGAAGCAGTGGTGGTGGTAAAATGGAAAATAAAATAATAGCACCTACTTTATAGGGTTGTGGGTAATATTAAATAAGAAAATGCAAAATTAAATGATATTTTATGTGAAACATACTTACTCCAGTTCTACCTTCAAGTTTATTTTGCTTTGTTTTTTCTCCTTTGGGCATAGCTCTCACTGTAAATTTAGAAGAGAAGTGGCTGTTCAAGGAAGATTCAGGTATCCCTGGATCTCCTAGACAAATTGCATAACAAGAGCATTTTAGCATCCTGCTGTGTTGTTACTCAAATTTCCCATGACTTTTGCCTCTACTCTATCTACTGTATCTCTTAAACCTTGATGGTTTGATTGCAAGCATTAAACTTTTGAATGTGTCCCTTTCTACCATTATCTGGAAACTTTATTGTGCTTGTGAATCACCTAGAGATCTTGTTAAAAGGCAGGTTCTGATTCAGTACATCCAGGGCAGAGCCTGAGATTCTGCATTTATAACAAACTCCCAGATGTTGCTGGTTGGTGGCCCAGAGATTGAGTAGCAAAGCTGTAGATAGTTCTTACCAGGCCTTTCTGCACCAAGTCCCTTAACGCTCTCCAAACTTCCGCAAGTGGAATCCCAAATGTTGTTGGACTCTTCTTTGAAGGGTACTCCAGCATCAGTTCAGGGTTCCTGAGACTGTAATGGAGCCCTGGAAAGAGCACGGGACTGGAAGTCAGGAGGCCTCCCCTCCTTCCAGGCCATGTGACCTTGACAAAAGGACAACCTGAGAACTACTAAGGCTTCCCGGCTCTACCCACTTCACATCCTTTCTAGGGTGTGGGGAGTCCAGTGACATAGTGTATGTGAAAGCACTTTGCAAACTGAATAGCACAGCACAGGAAGAGCAGGCTATTGCAAGTCTCAGTAAGAAGGCACATATCATGCAAGGGTCAGATAACTATTGGGTTGGCCAAAAAGTTCATCTGGATTTTTCCCATAAGATGTTACAGGAAATCCTGAATGAACACTTTGACCAACCCCCTACAATCCCTGGGTCGAATCTGACCCACTGCCTGTTTTCATGAATAAAGTTTTGGTTTTGGTTTTTTGTTTTTTAAACATCCATACCCATGGATGTGTTACCTTCATCCTACAAGGCAGAGTTGAATAGTTACAGCAGAAACCATATGACTCACAGAGCCTAAAATATTCACCCCCTGGTCCCTTGCAGAATGCTTGTGGCCCCTGGCATATAGGACCACTGAGAGTGTGGAAGAAACTGACCCTAGGCTGCCCTTCCAGGAATAGCTCTCAAAGCCACACAGCACAACTGAGCTTCCAAGAGAGCTGCTGCCCCAGTGTCATCAGAAAGCACTAGAAACAGGAAGTTGCCTAACAGAGTGAGAAGCCGCCACTGCATGTGCTGGCTTCAGAGCAGTGCCTCTTTTGCTGATAGAAGTGCTGTCCCACTAGGGGCCTCCACTAAAGCCACACAGAAAACCAAAGCCTCCGTGACTGTCTTTGTCAGCAAAAACAGTAGAAACCTAGTTGCGCAACGTTCTGCATGCATGGGTATATCTTAGTGGGGAAAACTAAGTCACATGTAGGCCGCAGCCATATAGCACTCTGGGAAACACTGTTTCCAGGTTTCATGCTTCTTAGGTCATACATTGTAGGCACGCATGATAGAAGGAAATTGAAATGGGTGTGGAGCAACCCAGTATCCAGCACAGCCCTCAATCGAAAATACAATCTGGGCTTCATTCCATTTAATAAGATCCATTCTGTGGTGGCTAAGTGGTAAAGAATTTGCCTACCAGTGCAGGGGACGTAAGAGACATGGGTTCAGTCCCTGGGTTGGAAGATCCCTTGGAGGAGGAAATGGCAACCCACTCCAGTACTCTTGCTAGAGAATGCTATGGATAGAGGAGCCTGGCAGGCTACAGTCCTTGGGTTCACAAAGAGCTGGACACGACTGAAGCGATTTAGCATGCACACACTCATTCTCTAGGCTTTCCAAATGAGGTCCTGACATAATGATTCCCAAACTCTTTGAGTCTCTCTCCCTAACAGCACCCAAGAGGTGTCCTATAAAGTCAAGGCTTTATAAGCGCAAGGGATTATTTCTTAAGAACCAAACCCACACTCTAGGAGGAACCACCCAGAGCTCATTAGCGGATTACTTAAGCACAAATATGTCTGAACAATTGCAGATCACTCAAGGGCCAGCCCACCCAGTGGGGAACTGGGCTCGTGTCCTGCGATGCCATCTGGAACCTGTTGAGTTACTTGGAGAAGCATCTCCTCATCTTTGAGCTTTGTCTCTTTAAACTGGATTTTTCTGAAGTCCCTTGTACTCTGAAAATCTATGATTCTCAAAACACGTCGGCTCCCAAGAAATGTCGAGGGGGATGAGGGGGCATGTTGAAAGCAGGCAGGGGTGGCAGATATCCAGGGCTGCATTAGCCTGAGACAGAGGAAGAGGGGCCCTGGAGCTTCAGCATCACATGAGACTCCAGGGACCAGATCAGTCAGGACCTGTCTCTAGAGATTATCTGCTTAATTCCTATGTCCAGAACAGCCACTTCTGAGGACACGGCGGCCTGGCACCCTCACCTGGGGGCTTTGCACCCTTCCCAGTGACCCTCTCCTCCTCTGTCTCCCCTCAATTTCAATCTGACACCTGAAAAGATGAGAGTGATGAGATGAGTACAGCCCAGGAAGATAAAAACAATGTGAAATGCAGAGATTGGGAGCTTATCAGCCAAACAGGACATGGGGTATAAAAAGTAATCAACCTAAAGCTCTTATCAAAATCTCTCCCAGGGAAAGGTTTTAAAATTCTGTCACTGCTCAAGGAAAAATTATCGGATTATTACAGAGGAATTTCACTTGCTATTCATTCTGTATACAGAGAATGCATACATCCCTGCTAGAGGCTACAGGTAGTTTATGTCTTGATAATTATGTCTGGGAGGTTTAGGCATCACAAAACCTTAAAGTTAAGACAAATGATATATATCCACAGGCTTACCAAACCCACTCCCACTAGAAGACTCCCTATAAAGTTCTTAAACGTGGTACTAGATAGAGCATATGTGTTATTTCATGTATTCCACTTAACAGTTCTATCATGCTTGAAATTGCCATGTCCATTACACACATCAGGAAACTGAGACTCACAGCAATTGCCCAAGTCACACAAGTATAAGTGTCACACCCAAGATTCATACCCAGGTCAGGGCCCTTCCGAAGTCCAGGAGACACTTAGATAAATCAGAACCCTTCAGTGGCTCCCTTCTAGCTTTGTTGCTGGGCAGTGTAATATTAAAAATGTTTTACTGATTCTCAGCTGAACTGAAGGATGAGGTTGAGGCTGAGGGTGAACCCTGATGACCACGGAAGAGGAAAAGGGCCAGCCAGGGATTAGAAAGAGGATGTCCTCTGCAGACCCTCCAAACTGAGCCTTGGTTCTCACCATTCACCCAACCTTTCCCACCTTCAAAATATTTTTAGATAGTGGCATGACTTGAAATACAGTACCTAATTTATGCCTTCCGCTCTTTGCCCCTAAAGGGCTATCCGTCTTCTTTAATTGTGCAGAGCACAACTGATTCAGTCAGGGTGTTCAAAGTGATGTTGTGTTTGAGGAAAGCTGATTTGGAAATTTTCTTAACTACACTCTCAGCAAAACTATCCTGGCATTGTACTAGAAAGAGCAGGACATAGAGCAGCAATATGCAGCTAGAAAATACCTGCGTGGGGAGAAGCATTTGGAACAGCTCTCCCCATAAAAATGAAGAAAGTCAGGGCTCATGCGTGGGGACGACCAGGCCTGCTTCACCAACAGGTCATGGTCAGGGGCTTCTTGTTCCCATTCCAAGGGCTCCAACTGCCCAGCCAAGGTTCATGGCTTGCTCATGGCCCAGAGAAAGTTTCTTTCAGGCAATCTGAGACTCAGAGAAGGGAAAGGAAGGTGGTAGTTGGACACTTTTAATGATATGGGAAAATGCTTATAATATTAAAGGATTAAAAGTAAATTTCAAAGTTGTATTAAAAAACAGAACTCTATTAGGACTTTTTTTTTAATTAGCAAAACAAGTTACAGGAAATATGCCAATATGTTTCTAGTGATTATTTCAGAGAGATGAGATCATAGGTAAATGTTCCTATTTGCTAACAGTTTTTAATATCTTCCAGATATTCTGCAATTGTGTGTGTGTGTGTGTGTGTAGTATAAATTTAAACCAGAAAAAATAGAATGCCTCACCCCAAAGTAATATAGTGACAAGAGCAGTCAGGAAGGGTAATCTCTTATGAGAAGCTGACCCTTCCCTGGGCAATCCCTAGAATATTCCAGAGAGACAGAGCAGCACAGAACTGTGCCCCAGGGCTTACAGTGTGTCTGTGGCTGTGTTCTGCAACAGTAGGGTTGAGGATAAACAGCAGTGACCTTTTGCCTGCAAAACTTAAAATATTTACTCTCTAACCCTTGAAGAAAAAGTTTACCAAAAGTGTATTCCTTTGCTAGGGTTGCTGTAACAAAGCATCACAGCCCAGGTGACTTAACAGAATTGCATTTGCCCAATTTTGGAAGCTAGAGGTCCAAGATCAAGGTGTGGATTTCTCTTCAGGCCCCTCTCCTTGCTTGTAGATGGCTGTCTTCTCTCTGTGTCTTCCCATGGTCTTACCTCTGTCCATGACCATGACCCAACCTTTTATAAGAACACCAAACATATCAGATGAGGGCCCACCCTAACGACCTCAGTGTAACTTTACCTCTTTAAGAAGCCTAACTTCTGTCTTAGAAGAAGTCACATTCTGAGGTACTCAAGGTTAGAATTTCCAACATATGAATTTGGGAGAGACACTGTTCCACTCCTAACACTGTTGTATAGACCCTTAGTACATGTTACCTGATCTGAGGCTTCTTACCTACAGGACTGGGCATATAGTTTGTGCTCAATAAATGTGTTTCATCCTCCACGACTCTGCAGTAGGTCACACAGCTTCTTTAAAGGTACGAATGCTCATGAGGGCCATCCAAATACAGGCGTGGAAATTAAAGATCTGTGTATTTTAGCATCTTTGCAACATTCATTTACTGGCTTCTGGAAAGGTCTTTTGCCCCCGCAATTGTGATCTTTTACAGGATGGGAAGTTTCTGTGCTGTGCACTCCCCAATCAAAAAATCTCTTCTTGTATTTTGAGTACTGACAACAATAACAGGGAAGCTGGAAAAAAAAAAAAAAAAGGCAAGATGCCATAATGGAAATGCTCCCACGAGGAGCCGTGCCCAGACACCAGCATAAAGAGTATGATGTGATTTGTACATGTTTTAATTGTACAGTGCTGAACCCTCAAGGAAAGATGATTGCCATTTCCCTGCCTGATAAAGCAGCCACAGAACACACATTTCCAAAGCTTGGTTCAGAAATTAGGCACATAGGCAAGGACAGGATGCTGCAATAACACTCAGCAGGGGAATGCTCATGCAGACGTGGTGAGATCAACCATCAATGACATCTTGGCAGAGACTCTTACCCCATGATGTTTCTGCCTTGCCCTCAATGGTAGTAACCCTTCTTGACTCTGGGCGGCCATAGTCTGTATCTCTGCAAGGCACAGAGTGTTGTGGACCAAATGTTTCTGGAATGAATGACCCCACGGCATCATGGGAATATCTTTGCTACATTAAGCACTATTTTTCATACCCTAAATGTTGGTCCTCTCTGCTAGAATATGACTTCAACCAAGAAGGACACTGGGGTTTTCTGTCTCCAGGACCTAGCACTGGCTTTATAAATGGTGAATTTTCTTTCCATTTATAACCTCCTGTGATACAATAGTAGAATGAAAGAAAGGGTGTCAGAAAGAGACATGAGGGTACAAACAGGTATTTAGCATGCTTTCCTTGAAAGGTGTAGCTAAGTTTGAACAACAAATTGCATCTTATCTACCTATCACCAGACATAGTGTTTAGCAGCTCTAAACATGCTATTACTTAATCCTCCAACTAACCCCATAGGTTTGGTACCATGGTCCTCTTATAAGAGTCCACAGAGCTCAGTATTTAGGAGACTGGGTCTTGGAGTCAAACAATTTGGGTTCAGCTTCAATAGCAGTGTGCCTTTGGAAAACTCAGTTGGTCACCCTCTACTTTGATTTTCTCATCTGTAAAATGGTAAAAATAGAATGCAATTTACATGTTTATTGTAATGAATAAATGAAATAATGAGAAAATACAGTATCACTTCAGTTCAGTGGCTCAGTCGTGTCCAACTCTTTGTGACCCCATGCACTCCAGCATGCCAGGCTTCCCTGTCCATCACCAACTCCCAGAGCCTAGTGAAACTCATGTCCATCGCATTGGTGACACCATCCAACCATCTCATCCTCTGTCATCCCCTTCTCCTCCCACCTTCAATATTTCCCATCATCAGGGTCTTTCCAAATGAGTCAGTTCTTCGCATCAGGTAGCCAAAGTATTGGAGTTTCAGCATCAGTCCTTCCAATGAATATTTAGGACTGATTTCCTTTAGATTGACTGGCTGGATTCCTTGCAGTTCAAGGGGCTCTCAAGAGTTTTCTCCAACACCTCAGTTCAAAAGCATCAATTCTTTAGCATTGAACTTTCTTTACAGTCCAACTCTCACATCCATGTTTAACTACTGGGAAAACCATAGCCTTGACTAGACAGACCATTGTTGGTAAAGTAATGTCTCTGCTTTTTAATATACTGTCTAGGTTGGTCATAACTTTTCTTCCAGGGAGCAAGCGTCTTCTAATTTCATGGCTGCAGTCACCATCTGCAGTGATTGGAGCCCAGAAAAATAGTCTGTCACCATTTCCATTGTTTTCCCATCTATTTGCCATGAAGTGGTGGGCCTGGATGCCATGATTTTAGTTTCCTGAATGTTGAGTTTTAAGCCAACTTTCTCACTCTCCTCTTTCACTTTCATCAAGAGGCTCCTTAGTTCTTCTTCGCTTTCTGCCATAAGGGTGGAGTCATCTGCATATCTGAGGTTATTGATATTTCTCCCGGCAATCTTGATTCTAGCTTGTGCCTCATCTAGCCTGGCATTTCACATGATGTACTCTGCATGTAAGTTAAATAAGCAGGGTGACAATATACAGCCTTGACGTACTCCTTTTCCTATTTGGAACCAGTCTGTTGTTCCATGTCCAGTTCTAACTGTTGCTTCTTGATCTGCATACAAATTTCTCAGGAGGCAGGTCAGTTGGTCCGGTATTCCCATTTCTTGAAGAATTTTCCACAATTTATTGTGATCCACACAGTCAAAGGCTTTGATGTAGTCAATAAAGCAAAGGTAGATGTTTTTCTAGAACTCTTGCTTTTTCAATGATGCAGTGGATGTTGGCAATTTGATATCTCGTTCCTCTGCCTTTTCTAAATTCAGCTTGAACATCTGGAATTTCACAGTTCATGTACTGTTGAAGCCTGGCTTGGAGAATTTTGAGCATTTCTTTGCTAGCGTGTGAGATGAGTACAATTGTGCAGTAGTTTGAACATTCTTAGGCATTGCCTTTCTTTGGCATTGGAATGAAAACTGAGCTTTTCCAGTCCTGTGGCCACTGCTAAATTTTCCAGATTTGCTGGCATATTGAGTGCAGCATTTTCACAGCATCATCTTTTAGGATTTGAAATAGCTCAACTGGAATTCCATTACCTCCACTAGCTTTGTTCATAGTGATGTTTCCTAAGTAAGGCCTACTTGACTTTGCATTCCAGGATGTCTGGCTCTAGGTGAGTGATCACGCCATCATGGTTATCTGGGTCATGAAGATTTTTTTTTGTATAGTTCTTTTGTATATTCTTGCTACTTCTTAATATCTTCTGCTTCTGTTAGGTCCATACCATTTCTGTCCTTTATGTATAAAAGATAATGTTACCAAACCAAACTTGAGTCCACTCTCCCACATGCAGTAAAGCCAAGGTTGTGTTGAAGGAAAGTACAGCGTGGCACCAAGCAAAGAGTCTAGGGCAGCTGGTACTCTAAAAGCTCAAGCTTCTTGAGTTTCAGCAAAGCATTTTTAAAGGACTGATTAAAGCAGGGCATCCCATAGTATGTCATCAGCTCATACACAGGTCTGATTGGTTGATGGTGAAGTAACAAGATGATATCACATGAGTAATATTATCAATCGTTAGGCACCAGTAGGTCAAGGGGCTACTCATGATCATAAAGTAGTTAATTTCTTCTGTTTGGTAGTGGTTTTCACATCTATAAAACAACTCAGGAGATGTGTATCAGATACAGTTATCTAGGTACATCAGAGAGGAGCTAAAACAGAAAATACGGGGGTGGGGTCTGTCCCAGGAAGATACCATAAGCCCTGCTGGGTTACAATAATACATTTATAAAAGGCTTTTTTGTACATAGTAGAAGCTCAATAAAGTTAGCTGTTATTATTATCATCTATTTATAAGTGGGCAAGCCAGATTTAGGCCCAGTCAGCCTGATTCCTGTGAACTCATCCAACCCTGTCTCAGTGGATGTTTTGTTCAACTCCCAACTCTTTTAGAGAGGGCAGTAAAAAGGACAAGGAGTGTTCCCAACTCAGAAACAACAATGCAAAGATGTGATTCTTCATCTATTATTTTGAGTAATATGGGTTTCTTCCCAATTATCAGTAAGGGAAGCTTGCTCCCACACCAAATTATGTCTTCAAAATTTACCCTGTCTGAGAGAATTAAGATCTCAAGAAATTTAGTTTTGTTTTCTGCTTCAGACCAGATTTATATACTCAAGAGGCAGAGAGTCAATGGTGGTTTATAGTTGGGGAGACCATAGGAGTCAGTTTGCTTACAGCAGTCTCACTTACTCCAGTTACCTCAGAGTAACTGGTAACAGTAATCACTTTCACTTTCAAATGCATGCCAATTAGGATAATAAATTGCATGCCCCTGATTTATAATGGAATATGCAAAGGTTTTCAAGTCATGGAGATCTGTGTTTCAATCCTGGCTCCATCACTTACTAGCTGTATTCTGTGGTAATTCACTTAATCTCTCTGAGCTCACATCTCCTTTAAAATGAAGACAATATTATTGCATGTTGTCTAGGGTGTTCTGAAGACTCAGAAAATGAGCTTACCGTGGAAAGCACCATAGTAGATATGCCCTAAAGACAAGTTATCTTTTTTTCAATCTCTTCCTTCCTCTTTCCCCAACCCCATATAAGTCAGAAGAATGTGGATTCTTACTTTATAGTTCTGCAAGGACCTCTTTTGGGTATGTACCCATTTAATAATTCATCTCAACACATATGAATGGAGAAGACATTCCATACTCTTAAATGTAACAGAGGCATTTTCATAAATAGCACTGATACAGGCAGTGTATAGTAAGCACTAGAGAGGAAACACGAAATGCCACAGAGTTCTGAAAAGGGAGTGGTCACTCTGGTTGGGCATTCAGGCTTCCTCCAGAAAGTAGCATCTGGGGGAGAGATGATGGGTGTGGTTGCAACAGATGTCGTTAAGCCAGAACACTCCAGGCAAAGGAAATAGCCTGAGGACAGGAAAGTATGGAGGGCATTCAAGGCATGGTAGTAGTCCAATTTAACTGAAGTTTGGGGTAAGTTGGGAACATACTGTAGGGCTTGAGAGCTAAAGTAAGCAATGGGGAGCCACTGAGGGTCTGTGCCGGGGAGGGCTGGTATTACCACCGCTGAGCTTTAGGAGTGCTTCTCCAGCTGTTGTTGAGTAGGAATGGCTGTGGGCATCTCAGAGGAGCAGAGGAGAGGAGTTAGTAAAGACAATCATTTAGTCTACTCTGTAATCAAGAGTTCGGTTCAACTGGCCTTCATTGCCTCCTGACCCTCAGATCCAAAGAAATCAAGTCTCTGTAAACAGGATTATGTATAGCAATTTCTTCCTTTGCTACCCATCCATCTTAAGAAGAAATTAAATTGCTTTTGTTTGATTTCTCTTCATAAAGCTAAATTGATTGCTAGAAAACTGGTCACAGGAGAAACTTTAAGGCGCTCACTTATCTCTAAATTCCATAATCCAGTATTTCATATGATAGATGGTGTTTCCTTCTGCTTCTTCCTGGAATTTCCTCTCATTTCTCCACGTGTCTTTCTGTCTGTTTTTCTAGTCTCAGTGGTGATTCTTATCTAGGAGGCTAAGCTCCAAATGCTGGCTTTCACTGCTCTCAAAGTCACTCCCTATAAGTTGTTTCTCTTTGTAGGGAGGCTTAACCTAAGCTCCTCGGAAAGCAGAGTCTAAGACCATGTATGTGGGAATGTGATCCCAGGGAAAGGAGATAGAGAAGCAAAAATAGGGATGTGATATTGAGTTAGTCACCATAAAAGCAACCAGTTCTCAATCCTGCCAGACTCAGAGTTAACTGCTTGAGGGACAAATGGAGATGATTTATCCTTTGGCCATCCACATTAGTTAGGATGACCACATAGACCATATAGTAAAAACTAGTTTTTCTACTAGTCATGTACAGATGTGAGAGTTGGGCCACAAAGAAAGCTGAGCACCAAAGCACTAATGCTTTAGAACTGTTGTATTGGAGAAGAAAGACTCTTGAGAGTGCCTTGGACAGCAAGGAGATCAAACCAGTCAATCCTAAAGGAAATCAACCCTGAGTATTCATTGGAAGAAGTGATGCTGAAGCTGAAGCTCTGATACTTTGGCCACCTGATGCAAAGAGCCAGCTCACTGGAAAAGACCCTAGTGCTGGGGAAGATTAAGGAAAGTAGGAGCAGGGGAGTGACAGAGGATGAGATGATTGGATGGCATCACCAACACAATGGACATGAGTTTGAGCAAACTCTGGGAGGTAGTGAGGTATAGGGAAGACCAGCACACTGCAGTCCATGGAGCTTGAAAGAGTTGGATACTAGTTAGCAGCTGAACAACAAGTAAGTATTAACTTCCTTGAGCTTTTTAATTGCTATATGTGAGTAGAGCAGAGTGAACAGGTACCCATCCTGTGGTTTCTGAGGAGTCCCAAGGAAGAAGTGAAAGATACATGGCTTGAGGATCAAGGCGAAGTACTATCAATCATACGTATACAAAACTGCCAAAGGCTGCAAAAATAAGTCATCAGGGTGGTTACTAAAATAAGTCGAGTGTGTTGGGATGAGCCCAAGAGGTATCAAGTAAGCAAGGTTATCTAGGAAAATGTCATTCTACCCTGTGCTGACCATACTGGGCCCAAATTTACAGAAGAAGTCCACTTTGATGGCCAGAAATCCCAAAGAGTGAAACTCTGGTTATATATATCTGGAAATAAGTAAGAATTGTGAGTTTCTAATTGATGCTATCAGAAGTAATATGATGTAAGTATACATTGCCTTGAGTTCTGAACTTCTTTTTACAAAAATGCCAATTTTATCTTGCCTTAGAAAGCACAGTGACCATCCCTGAATCTTTCTGGTGCTTATTCAAAATACTATTTTTCTAAACAACAAGAATTACAGTTTGTTCCTCTTTCCATATTCAGTTCAGTTCAGTTTCTCAGTCATGTCCGACTCTTTGCCACCCCATGAATCGCAGCATGCCAGGCCTCCCTGTCCATCACCAACTCCCTGAGTTTACCCAAACTCATGTCCATCAAGTCCGTGATGCCATCTCCAGCCATCTCATCCTCTGTTGTCCCTTTCTCCTCCTGCCCCCAATCCCTCCCAGCATCAGGGTCTTTTCCAATGAGTCACTCTGCATGAGGTGGCCAAAGTGTCTGAGTTTCAGCTTCAGCATCAGTCCTTCCAATGAACACCCATGTCTGATCTCCTTTAGGATGGACTGGTTGGATCTCCTTTCAGTCCAAGGGACTCTCAAGAGTCTTTTCCAGCACCACAGTTCAAAAGCATCAATTCTTCAGTACTCAGCTTTCTTCACAGTCCAACTCTCACATCCATACATGACCATGGCAAAAACCATAGCCTTGACTAGACGGACCTTAGTCGGCAAAGTAATGTCTGCTTTTTAATATGCTATCTAGGTTGGTCATAACTTTTCTTCCAAGGAGTAAGCGTCTTTTAATTTCATGGCTGCAGTCACCATCTGTAGTGATTTTGGAGCCCCCCAAAATAAAGTCTGACGTTTCCACTGTTTCCCCATCTATTGCCATGAAGTGATGGGACCAGATGCCATGATCTTTGTTTTCTGAATGTTGAGCTTTAAGCCAACTTTTTCACTCTCCTCTTTCACTTTCATCAAGAGGCTCTTTAGTTCCTCTTCACTTTCTGCCATAAGGGTGGTGTCATCTGCATATCTGAGGTTATTGATATTTCTCCCGGCAATCTTGATTTCAGCTTCTGTTTCTTCCAGTCCAGCGTTTCTCATGATGTACTCTGCATATAAGTTAAATAATCAGGGTGACAATATACAGCCTTGATGTACTCCTTGTCCTATTTGGAACCAGTCTGTTGTTCCATGTCCAGTTCTAACTGTTGCTTCCTGACTTACATATAGGTTTCTCAAGAGGCAGGTCAAGTGGTCTGGTATTCCCATCTCTTTCAGAATTTTCCACAGTTATTGTGATCCACACAGTCAAAGGCTTTGGCATAGTCAAAAAAGCAGAAATCGATGTTTTTCTGGAACACTCTTGCTTTTTTGATGACCCAGTGGATGTTGGCAATTTGATCTCTGGTTCCTCTGCCTTTTCTAAAACCAGCTTGAACATCTAGAAGTTCACGGTTCAAATATTGCTGAAGCCTGGCTTGGAGAATTTTGAGCATTACTTTACTAGCATGTGAGATGAGTGCAATTGTGCGGTAGTTTGAGCATTCTTTGGCATTGCCTTTCTTTGGGATTAGAATGAAAACTGACCTTTTCCAGTCCTGTGGTCACTGCTGAGTTTTCCAAATTTGCTGTCATATTGAGTGGAACACTTTCACAGCATCATCTTTCAGGATTTGAAATAGCTCCACTGGAATTCCATCACCTCCACTAGCTTTGTTGGTAGTGATGCTTTCTAAGGTCCACTTGAGTTCACATTCCAGGATGTCTGGCTCTAGGTGAGTGATCACATCATTGTGATTATCTGAGTGTGAAGATCTTTTTTGTACAGTTATTCTGTATATTCTTGCCACCTCTTCTTAATATCTTCCGCTTCTGTTAGGTCCATACCATTTCTGTCCTTTATCGAGCCCATCTTTGCATGAAATATTCCCTTGGTATCTCTAATTTTCTTGAAGAGATCTCTAGTCTTTCCCATTCTGTTGTTTTCCTCTATTTCTTTGCATTGATCGCTGAGGAAGCCTTCCTTATCTCTCCTTGCTATTCTTTGGAACTCTGCATTCAGATGCTTTTATCTTTCCTTTTCTCCTTTGCTTTTCACTTCTCTTCTTTTCACAGCTTTCCATATTAATCACTCATTAATATCAACTAATTCTATCTTTCCAATATTTTTCAGGTGCCTTACTTTTCATTCTGTCTGTGATAACTCAAATATAGGCCCTTATTAACTGCTCAATTGAATTTTAAAGAACTCCTTAATTCTGTTTTCTCTTCCTTTCTAATTCAATTCTGTTCATCTGTAAGTGGGACTAGCAGTAACTAAGATTTTATGAGATTTTCATGGCGCTAAAGTGAGATCTATGAAGTAATGTGTATGAAACACTTAGCTTGGTGCTCGGCATATTGGAGTACTGAAGATTGGATTTGGCTGCAAGTAGCAGAAAAACTGAAAATTACAGTGGTTTCAACAAGATACAAGTAGACATTTTTGCTCTCTTTCTTTTATACATGAGTATAATCTCACTTCCAACTATGATATGATTACTAGTACTAGACTAGCCTTTTTACTACAAATAGCTAAAGAACTGAACAAGCTATATCAAACAACTATTTTTAAACATTGGACAAAAGGCAGTGCATGTCTGTGATTCCTCAAATAAGGGAAACCAAAAGGGTTGGAATAATGATTTCCCCAGATTTCTACCTGGAACAGGGAGGAAAACAAGCCAAGTACAGCAGTCTTGCAAAAATAGGTGTTTATGGAGGCTGAAGAAGCTAAAAAGCAGAGTGTTATACTAAACAAGAAGGGACTGTGCAGAAAAAACATCCCAAAAGCTCAGCATAGGGATCTCTTTGAGTTTTTAACTTAACACTAAGCTGCACATATGTAGGATGAGGCTTCATGATACAGGCAAAGAATGACTTGCAGAAGAGAATAACTGTGGGAAAGCTATAAGCTGAACAGCTCCCAGAATTTGAAACTCATTGAACTCACTTAATATTCAGTAGAGACACCATAAAGATCATATCTTAAGAAGAGAGCTAGACTATCCTTGAGTAAAACCTTTGACCTGCCCTAAGAAAACTTTTTTGAAAGTCTCAAAAATCCAGCAGATCTATAAGTAAATGAATTACTTGCCAAAATCCAGCTTAACACTCCAAGAGACAGTGAAATCTAGACATTCAAACTCAGGATGCATAATATTTAGCATTCAGTAAAGATTACTAGGCATGTGAATAAGCAGGAAATTATAAGCTATAACCAGGGGGAAATTTAGTCAATAAAAAGAGATACAGAATTCATCAATATTTTTAAATTAGCAGAAGAATGTTATATAAAGCTATAACAAATGTGTTTGTAGATTTCAGGTGAAATATGGACATAATGAAGCGAGAAATGGAAACTATTAAAAAGAAAGACAAAAGTTTCAGAGCTAAAAACTACAATATCTGAAATAACATTTTTTTGGATAGGCTTACCAGCAAATTAGATTCAGCAGAAAATAACAGTCAGTAACCTTGAAGACAAAACTGTAGAAACTATTCATCTGGGTCATAGAGAGAAGGAAAGCAATACAAATAATAATACAGAGACTTCATGACCTGTGGGACAATAAAAGTAGTGTAACATGTATGTAATTGAAGTCTCAGAAACCAGGAGTTGGGTGAAGGGACGAAAAAATGTTTGAGATCATAACAGCTTAAAAATTTACATATCCCAAAATTTTATACTCTTAACAACAGATAAATAAAAAGAAAATCACACCAATGTACATCATAATCCAATTGCTAAAATATGCAATAAAAAGGAAATCTTAAGAGCAGTGATAGAGATACATTACATAGAAATGAACAAGCGTAAGAATGACTGCAGACTTCTCATCAGATGCAATCCAAATCAGAAGGTAATGGAATAGCATCTTCACAGTGCTACAGTAAGTTTGGAGACAGTTCATTTCATACGTGGTGCTCCATAGCATCAAGCACCTCTTTATCTCTTATTGATTCACCAGGCTCAGTGCAATGCTTTCATCTTGGTGAAAGATGGCTGCTCAAGCTTCAGCCATCAAATCTACATTCCAGCCAGCAGAAAAGGAAAAAGAGGGAAAGAACGGCACATTCCCTTTCTTCAGGAACATTTGCTTAGTTCCAGGCCCTGAGTGGAACTTAGTTACAGGCCCACTCAAAGGCAAGGAAGGCTGAGAAATATAGTCAATTCCAGTGGCCATTACTTCAGCTAAAAATCTGGGTTCCAGCACTAAGGAAGATGGAGCAAGTAGATACTAGGTGACAACTAGCAATCTTTGTCATGTTAGATAGTCAATATATGTTTCTTTCTTTTTTTTAATATTGCCCTTAAGATGCTGTATAACCTTGAATAATCAACAAATTCTCATAGATAAAATCAAAGGCTTGAAATGGGATTATAAGAGTCCTTCCAGTTCTGATCATCTTTGCTTCGATCTTGTCACTGGCTTAAGATGATATGAGATAGCAGTTTATAGTTTACAGGCCAAATGTGGCTCACCACTTGCTTTTAGAAATAAAGTTTTACTGGAACACAGTAATACAAATCCACTTGTGTATTGCCTATGGCTGCTTCCATGTTACAACAGCAGCATGAAGTTGTTACGAGAGATTGTATGGCCACAAAGTCTAAAATATTTACTGTCTGGCCCTTTACAAATAAGCTCGCTAATTTCTGCTTTAAACAAATAAATGAATCCATGTGACCAAGCAATTTATGAAAACTCTGCTTTCAGCAAAATTTGTCTTTTTTTTCCCTTCTATTCACTCCTTCTTTAGCTTATTTTCTATAATTTGAAAATGAATACAGTATGGTCTTAATTTCTGAGGAAACAAATACAGATACTCTGCCAAAGAAATAAGTGATGGAGTGTTTTCTTAATTCTTGAGAAAACCTTCATCTGCCCTTAAAATATCAGGTTTTAAACACAGTAATCTCCTTCCCCAGAAATTATATTGCAAAAAAAAAATTGTTTTGGAACATATCCCAGGAAAAAGTGAGCACATAAGGGATAAAATCTTGTTAAAAATGCTCAAAATAGTTCTGCATTTGTAGAATATGCTCTCACATCAAAGAAAAGGCTCATAACCCAGGGGACCTGAGAAAGAAGAGTAAGCCAGGCAGGGTCTGTCTGGAACTCAGGCTAAAGAAAATCACTAACTAGAGGACTGGCCCATGAAACAAGTAACCTGAAGTTCAAATTTGTATGTCCTGCATGTGAGCTAAGTCACTTCAGTTGTGTCCAGCTCTTTATGACCCTCCAGACTACAGCCTGCCAGGCTTCTCTGTCCATGGGATTCTTTAGACGAGAATACTGGACTGGGTTGCCATGACCTCCTCCAGGGGATCTTCCCAGTCCAGGGATCAAACCCGCATCTCTTATGTCTCCTGCATTGGCAGGTGGGTTCTTTAACACTAGCACCACCAGGAAAGCCCTCAAATTATATGGACTTTAAAAAAATGTGGCAAAGCTGGGCCTGATTCATAGTGTTTGAAGAACAGCTGCCAAAATGCCTATCAGCAGTGATGTCCAAGGTTCATAAAATTACAGTTGACCATAACACTTAGGACTTATTTTGGGAGTTTCTTGGGTAATAATGGATAGAGCCCATCTCCCCAAGCAAGAATCTGGAAAATACCAAAGTATCCTTCTAACAGATGGTTCTAGAAGATTAATCAGAAACTGTGAAAGAGCCCTGAACTTGACCTGAGGCCAAAGAAGCATGCGTTTGGAATGGGCTGCTTCTCAATGATCACACAGAAACCCAGATTTCCCCCTCAGAAGTACCCGTTATGGAAACAACTCATTCTCTGCAGTAAGGTAGACCTGAATTCAAACACCTGCTTAACCACTCCCAAGGTGTGAGGTCTCAGGTGATGTATTTGTCTTCTTTTAGCCTCAGTTTTCTCATTTACAGAATGGGAATGTTGCCAGATTGTCAGAACTACTGCCGAGTAAGTCCTTGATAAATGATAGGTGCTGCTATCATCACTACCATCATCATCACCACCATCATTTTGGTAGTCAAGACGCCAGGTCTAAAGTGTCAAGGTTAGTTTTCACTTCTGGGAAGCCTTTGATTCAGGTTAGCCTGAGAGCTGAAAGGACTCAGCCAGAGGCTGAAGATATCATTGTCTATAGAGAAGTGGACAGATAAGAGCAGGACCCAACGGGTAAGAGTTTTGCAGCTTCTGAGCTCTTAAGAAGGACTCTGTCCCTGCCCTGGTTAAGAGTGTCCACAGAAGTGAATGGGCAGCCAAAGCAAATAAGTGAATAAGGGAATGCAATTGGCAGTCCACCGTCCCAAGTCAGTCCCACTGACATAGGGAGAAAACGCAGTCAGCCCATCATTCTCACTTTTAGATGTGTACACACCATGTCCGAGACTCCCTATCACCTCTCTACTCTCACTTCCTGTTGCTCTGCCTGTCACTCAGTCTGTGCCAGCCATCCCCATCTTCTGGCTCTTCCTTGAATTCACTTCCTTGATTTGCTCCTATCTCATGCCCTTTGCTGTTTTCTTAGAGTGAATGATTGTTTCTTCAGACATCACCAAACCTTGCTCTCTTACTGTTAATATCTCTTTTCCAGTCTCCTTTTCCCAAAGAAGCCATTTGTGACATGAAATGAAACCCTTCCTCTATAATCTTCACCCTCTGTCCCCTTACCTTGCTTCCTTTTTCTCCATGACTCTCATCACTTCCTGATATATTATACATTTATTTGCTTTTGATCTAGCTCAACCTATTGTTGAATTTAAGCTCCATGAAATCAGAGATTTTGCTTTGTTATCAATCTCTCTGCACCTAGAAATGTGCCTAAAACATAGTAGACATGCAATAAATATTTTTTAAATTAAATATCTATTGAATGAATATACCCTCTGCCTCCATTTGAAAAAAAAAAACAATCAATTTTGTTTAAAAAAGAAAGCAATAAATCTACAGATAGTAGAAAAACAAATATCATTAGCAGAAAGAATTTTAATAGTGATGGGAAGAGAAGGGAAATAATTATCCTAGAAAATGGGCACTAATGCGGTTGAAAACATTATAGTTCTGAACATCTTTGTGGCCAAGGCAAAAAAGGAAAAGGAAAGGCAATGGCAATCAAAGAAGACTGCTTTTTTAAGACAAGAATACCTTAAGTCACAGATTTTCAAACATGTTAAGAGTGAAAATCATTTTCCCCCAATGAAATCTTACCAAGAGCTCCAATAAGAAAATCAAAAGTTTGTTTAACTCCAATTTATTTTTATGTTCAAAATGTAACATTGACTTGCAGTCACTGAGAACAATGAGGTTGTGAAGTTACAGACTTACAATAACATCAAGCTTCTCTATGTTGTGTAGCTCTGCCGGCACACATGTGTGTCCGACTCTTTGCGAGCCCATGGGTTGTAATCTGCCAGGCTCCTTTGTTCATGGGATTCTCCAGGCGAGAATTCTGGAGTGGGTTGCCACTCCAGGATCTTCCTGACCCAAGGATCAAAGCTGGGTCTCATCCATGGCAGGCAGATTCTTTACCATCTGAGCCACTGGGGAAGCCCATTTGCACATATGGATAGCTACAAATGGCGCATTTTTAATGCCTTTACGTGCAGTCTCAGTGAAAGTGAAAGTGTTAGTCACAGTGGGCTGTAACCTGCCAGGTTCCTCTGTCCATGGGATTCCCCAGGCAAGAATACTGGAGTGGATTGCCATTCCCTTCTCCAACAATATTCCCAAATCATCTGATCCAAAAGCTCCAATTAGCAGCAGAAGGAACTTTGTTTTCAAACTTGAATCACTAATGACCTCCAACAACACCTTGTATATTTTACATAAATATAAAAGATAGGGACTCCTCCAAAGTTATAATAATTAACTGTTCCTAACTCACTCCGTTGGTTCAGTGGTAAAGAATCTGCCAGCAAGGCAAGAGACTGGAGTTTGACCCCTGGGTCAGGAAAATCTCCTGAAAAAGGAAATGGCAACCCACTCCAGTATTCTTGCCTGTAGAAACCCAGGGACAGAGGAGCTTGGCAGGCTATAGCCAACGGGGTGGCAAAAGAGTCAGACAGGACTTAGCGGCTAAACCACCACCACATTCCTAACTCATTATTACCCCCAAAATACAATATTTAATGGGATTGCTATTGTATTTCTATCCAACTGTGCATTTTGTTCTTATGGAGAGTTCCAAGAAGAGAGGCACAAAAGCCTTACTGGGAATAGATCACAGCCTTCTAGTCAGCAAACCTGAGCTAGAAGGGTAACCAGTTCCCGTGAACAACAAGCATAAGCCTGACTTTTAACATCCCAAAATGCAGAGCTGCAACTGGTCTGATCAATGACACATATGAGAGAACTTCCACGTATGCACTGAAAAGCTCCACATAGATGAAGAAAGTCAGCCCTCCATCTATAATGTGTGGTAAGCCTGTGTGCCTGCGTGTATGTGCCTGTATATTCACACATATCTTCTAATATTTATTGTTCAGATTTAATTTTTTATTAACCTGGAATATATTTTCATGTAAGGAATGAAAAAGAGATCTAGTTTTGCATTGTTTTGTCCTAATAGCTAGCCGCCAGTCCCCAAATAAATATCTTTCGAAGAATTTATCCTTTTCTTTTTTAAATGATGTCTTTAATTATTACTAGATTTCCGTCTGATTAGATTCTCTTTCAAGGTCTTTTTTTTTTTTTTTTTTTTCTGTTTCTTTGGGAGTAAAAAAAAACTTTTCAAATTCAAATCGAGGACCATAGGACTGTGAGGCATCTCTGCAGGATCCTAAAGTTTTTATGTTAGAGCACTTACTTGCGCTGATGTCACAGGAAGCTGTAACAGAGACCTGTGTACCCAGCAATCTAGTGTTCTGCAAATGCTGAGCCCCTTCTACTTCAGCTCCTCACCCAACACAGGAATCCCAACGACAGCATCCCAATCAGAGGGTCAGCCAGTGTCTGCTGGAACATTTTCAGAACAAGATGCTCAACACCTAACACAGTCACCTACTTTATTGTTGAATAGTGTTGACGGCTAGAGAATTCTTCCATTTACCCGCTGCCTTCAATCCATACCAGTTGTTCTAATCCTGTTATCTACAACCTCACAGGACAGAGCTAATTCCTTTTCCATCTGCCCTTTTACTTGATGATAGAGAGCAAAGCTTCCCTCAGTCTTCTCTGATTCATGCTCTTAATCTCCAGCTCCTTCAAAGGGTGCTGGGGAATCCCCACAGACAGGGACAGGACTTTTAAAATTAGGTGTTTATAGTGAAAGAGTCCTAAACATAGGGTCAGAATAGCCAAGTTTAAATTTCAGCTGTGTGACCTTGAACTAATCTTTCAGATTCCCTGAGCTTCAGTTTCCTGACCTATAAAACGGGCAAGATGGTCATCAGTGTGATTACTATCAACATGAAAGAGATTTGATACTGACAATTGCAGCATCAGCAATATGGGGGGATTTTGCACTGGAGGAATTGTAAAGGGTGAGAATAGAACCTTTTTCTCACCTGCCTCATCCCTACCACCTCCACATCCTTAGGCAGATTCTCACTGCTCTGATTTATGCTCAAGTAATATTTTGGGAGAACTTTTGTTGGTTGGTTTTTGTTTTTGCTGCACTGAGTTTTTGCTGCTGTGCCCCAGCTTTCTGTAGTCATGGCCAGTGGGGGCTGCTCTCTAGCTGTGGTGTGCGGGCTCTTCATTGTGGTGGCTTCTCTTGTTGCAGAGCATGGGCTCTAGGTGCAGTTTCAGTAGTTCTGGCACGTGGGCTTAGTTGCCATATAACATGTGGGGTCTTCTTGGACCAGGGATCAAACCCATGTCCGCTGCATTGGCAGGCAGATTCTTAACCACTGGACCACCAGGGAAATCCCCAAGTAATACTTTTAATTTGATATCCAAGAGGTGAAAACAAGTCACACAGCCCGTGTGTCACCAGTATTTCACTTTGTCTTCTCATCCACATAGGACAATGTCTTCAGTGTAATGCAAGTATATTTTCTTTCTCACTGCTGTCAGACTAAGTTGGCTTCCCATCTCACATTCTAGAACTGATTGCAAACATCAGTGACAATTATCAAGGCTGAAAAGGAGGCGGTCTTCAATCCCTCCAGAGTTTGGTGGTTTCACCATGGGAAAGGAAAAAGGCTGGGAGGACAGCCTGAGATAAAATGTTCACATCTTTCTGCTAACTCCTTCAAAGGAAGACAGAATTATACTCACATGGAAAATGAAATAGATACAGGTTGTTCTGTTAGGTTTCCAACCTTGCTTGCAAACCAGACAATTCATAAAATTAGTGAGCGCCATGAAAGTTTCAGAGAAGGCTGCACCGTGAAATTTCCCCGCGTTCCTGAAGGTAATTCACGTGCACATCATATTCTGAGAAACTCAGTCAGGCTTGAACGGTGCAGTAGGTGTTCCCCGGGACTTGGTGGCTTATGAATATTTAAAGGTAATAAATGTCAAATTAAGTGTTTAACGATCTTGTTTACATGTGAAAGTCCTTGAGAAGGCTCTGTTAAAGATGAAGCTGATACCAATTTCAGAATGTCTTTATTCTTTTTACCATGGGGACAAGAAGATGTCCTTTAATACAGTAGGGATTTGGTGGCTGCTGAGTCCTAAGTTTTAACAGTGGTAGCTGTAGGTGTTTGAGTTTGTTCTTTAGAGTTTTAGGGTTTGTCAAAAAGATGTTTCCACAAACAAAAAGATAAGATGCTTTAGATGGAAACTTCCCCATTCATTAACCCTTGCCAGCTTTCTGGAAATGTCATCAAGCTTTAGAAAGGATATGAGATTGTTGGATGGCATCACCGACTCAATGGACATGAGTTTGAGTAAACTCCAGGAGTTGTTGATGGACAGGGAGGCCTGGCGTGCTGCAGTCCACGGGATCAAAAACAGTCAGACATGACTGAGCGACTGAACTGAGAAAAGGATGGGGCTTCCCTCATAGCTCAGTTGGTAAAGAATATGCCTGCAATGCAGGAGACCCCAGTTCGATTCCTGGGTTGGAAAGAGCCACTGGAGAAGGGAAAAGCTAATCACTTTAGTAATCTGGCCTCAAGAACTAGTCCATGGGGTTGCCAAAAGTCAGACAGGACTGAGCAACTTTCACTTTGCCTGAATAGCTCAGTCAGTAAAGCATCAGACTTTTAATCTGGGGGGCCAGGGTTCATATACCTGTTTGGGCACGTGCTGACTTGGGCTTCCCTGGTGGCTCAACGGGTAAAGAGTCTGCCTGCAGTGCGGGAGAGCGGTGTTCGATCCCTGGCTTGGGGAGATCCCCTGGAGAAGGAAATGGCAACCCAGTCCAGTATTCTTGCCTGGAGAATTCCATGGACATGGGAGCCTGGTGGGCTGCAGTCCATGGGATCATAAGAGCTGGACATGACGGACTAACACTTTCACTTTCATAGAAAAGGAATTCAAGCACAATTGCTGATTCATGGCAACGAAACCTAGGGATTTAGCATTAGTCAGAGGTGGGTTCACTGCTTGTGTGGCTTCTTAGCTGAGTAACCTTGGGCAAGTCCTTCAACCTCTCTGAACCGTAGTAATCCCTACCTGTAATCTATCTCATGGGCTGTGGTGGGGCTCCAATGGCATAAATTCAATGAGATAGCAGGTGTAAAAGTAACTGACACACTGATACTCAATATATGTTTATTACAAAATTGTAATTACTAAAGCTGTTCACTGTCCAATCTACTTTGTTCATGAAGACTTAAACTTTAGCAAATGAAGAAATCTCCAGACATTCAATAAGACGTGCCCTTGTATCAACAGGACGAGAATACAGGTGGAAGTTATCAAGTTCCATCAATTCCACTTGTATTTCACTTAATTTGACTTAGCTTCCAGTCAGTTGCCAAACAGAGCTCATGTCTACCCTGAGTTAAGAACCCACAAGTAGGAGCCAAGAGCACTGGACTCAGAATCAGACAACATGATCTCAAGTTCTCTGCCATTATCTGTGTGAACTTAACCATGACCTTGCTCCTCTCTGGGTGAGGATAACACTTAGCAGTGAGTGTTGATATGTGACTCCAGTAAAAGTCCTGTGTAAGCCATGGAACATCACTGTTTTGGTTGTCTATTACAACTCCCAAAATATGAATCCAAAATTCACTGGTTTTAAGCGACACAGTTTATTATTTTACAGTCTTAGTGGCTTAGCTGGGTCACTCGGCCCAGAGTCTGTCACAAGCTGCAGAAAAGGGGAGGGGTCTCCACCGAGAGTTGAAGACCAGGAGGCTATGACCACTGAGAGCCACTTAAGGAGCTTACTACCCCAGTCACACAGATCTGAAAAAGGTCAGCATCCTGGGCATGTCACAAGCACACCTGCTCCCCACAAAAATATTGGCCATTTCTTTCTCATTCTTGCCTCAATTCCTGTTATCCTGATAGATGGAACCATCAACTGAGCCCTCTTTTTCAGTTCACCTTAGCTCACAAGAAGCCTTACAATAAAATACATGTTACACGATGAAAGCATAATGTGTGATGAAGTATAAAAGAGGAATTTATAAAATACATAAAGGCTAAAAAAAAATGGGGCTAGAGAAGGAACACAAATATAAATACTGAGCAAATCTAAAACTTCTCTCAGATCTGGCTTTGAGCCTCTTGGCAGCCAAAACCAAAAAGAAGACCCAGTTGGTTACATAGCATTAACCATCAGAAAAAGAAATAGAACTCTTTCTCCAGAGATAGAAAGAACTTGTATGCATGCATGCTAAGTCATGTGGAACCCTATGGACTCTTTGCAAACCTATGGATTGTAGCCTGCCAGGCTCCTGTCCATGGGATTCTCCAGGCAAGAATCCTGGAGTGGGTTGCCGTGCTCTCCTCCAGGGGATCTTCCCAACCCAGAGATCAAGCCTGAGTCTCCTGTGCCTCCTGCACTGACAGGCAGGTTCTTTACTACCAGCGCCCCCGGAGAAGCCCCTAAAAAGTAGCAGTTAATGGCTCAGATGGTAAAAAAAAATTCACCTGCAATGCAGGAGACCCAGGTTCTCTCCCTGAGTTGGGAAGATCCCCTGGAGAAAGGAATGGCAGCCCACTCCAGTATTCTTGCCTGGAGAATTCTGTGGACAGAGGAGCCTGGCAGGTTACAGTCCTTGGGGTCAGAAAGAGTCAGACACAACTGAATGCAAAGCCTTCTAATGGTTTACCTTCATTGGAGAATAGGATCTAGAGTGCTTATGATGTCAGTTAGGTTTTATCTTGATTGCCAAGGCCAGATGGTAGGTAGTGACTGCCACACACACTGGAGTGAGAAAGACTGCAACCCCTGTCTGTGCTCCAAAGGAAAGAGTGTGGTGATCCATTAGTGATGTCTGACACAGGCACAGGGATGAGGCGAGATGGCACAAACTCTGAATATGGACCCTGAACTGGGGCAGAAATCCTTCCTCCCGTTTTGTTTTGTTTTGTTTTATCAGAACCCAACTCTCACCATCCTAGGTATAAAAGGACTCAGAAACAGCAAAGAATTAAGAGAGCAGAAATAACAGTCAAAATAGGGCAAAGCATTACTTACATAATAACAAAATCATCGCTAAAAATCCACTTTAACAGTGATTCTGCATATTATATTTCATCAAATATAAAATGTCAGCAAGGACTCCCACTATCCTATGTATGTGAATAAAAGGAAAAATTCCACTAATTAAATGGCCATAATGCTTCTTTAACATCAAGAAATCCCATGGACAGAAGAGCCTGGTGGGCTAGAGTCCGTGGAGTCGCAAAGAGACACGATTTAGTGACTAAACAATACCACCACCAATCTTAGAAATAGGGTGTATTGTGATCCGTGAAAGAGTGTCAGCAACTGCAAATTCTATCCAATTCCAGACGACATGGATGTGCTCTGAGGCTGAAGAGCACTGTGTTTCTGAGACATCCCTGGACCACCTCTGTGTGTGTGTGTGTGTGTGTGGTATACGTACTCCCTATGTATCAGTGCTTCAGGGGGAGGAGAGAGCCCCCTCCCATAAATATCTCAAGATCTTGTCCCATTGATTCTTTCATTTAATCCTGTAGTTAATACCTACTTTGAGCACAGTTTGATTCTAGGTATAGTCTCAAGTGAAAGAAAGTGAAAGTGAAGTCATTCAGTCGTGTCTGACTCTTTGTGACCCCATGGACTGTAGCCTACCAGGCTCCCCATCCATGAGATTTTCCAGGCAAGAGTCCTGGAGTGGGTTGCCATTTCCTTCTTCAGGGGATCTTCCCCGACCCTGGGTCTCCCGCATGTAAGCAGATGCTTTTACCGTCTGAGCCACCAGGGAAGTTTCAAGAGGGAGGCACAAATATAGACAGCTAGAGATTGAACCCAGAAATTCTTATTCTTGAAGCTCTAGACTTCACACTTCTTCTAAGAAGAATTTCCTCTGACAAAGTCAGTTTGGTGAGTTTTGTTTCCTTGACCTTATTATGTAAATCTTCCTAAGTAGACTTTTCAAAACAGAGTTTATGTGTAACTGCCTAAAGAAACCACTTCTGATTTAGAGGTAAAGTTTCAATATAGAGGCCTAGTACATAGCAGGTATTACATCAGTGAAGGTGCTGCTTTTCCAGGCTCTGAATTCTCTGCAAGTTGTGATTAATCGAAGAAATGTCCCTCCACTGAGCAGTGTTAATTAGTTGGACACTTAACAAGGAGACCTCCCAGCAAGGGAACTGCCAGCCCTGTTCCCACTGTGCCTGACTCAGGCCCGCCTGGGATTGCAGGGAATGAGTTTTCTTAAAGGAGCAGGATTCCCACCGATCCAAATAAGGCACCCTGATCAAGTGGTGCTTTCAACAAAGGAGCCCGGATGCCAGGGCCTGTGAAGGCAGAGATAAGAGAAGCCAGCAGCAGTAATCCTGGGAGTGTTCCCTAAAATACTGCCCCATTTAACCCTCTCCCAGGTGTGTGCGTTCAGTTTCCTAGTCTTTAAAAGTCCTCGGCAAGAAATTGCATTCTCTGAAGGTGCCCTCCCTAGAAAATGACCACCTAGAGAAGCAGTCCACTTCCAACAGTTCACTCGGGTCCCCTCTGCTGTGATAGGCACTATGGTGGGTCCCCAGAGGGACTTAGGGGTAACGTCACCCAGTCCCTTCCCTGATGAAGCAACTAGTCTGGCAAAGGAGTCAGACAAGTGACCAAGAGGAGGGGGAAATTCCACTGCAATTTATAGCATAAATGAATAATAACCACTTTTGCTTTCTAATGGAGTGGGGTCTAATTTAATCTGTATTGAGATTATCTTATTCCTAAACTGCTCCCTTGTCCTCCCTGAGGTGGGCAGGGGAGACGTGAACCCAAATTCCAAAATCTCCACCAACTTTTAATTTGTGCTAAATGATAGGGCTCAAGTAAATGGCCCACTGTTCAGCAGAATGTATTACTAAGTCTTTGGACAGGGCAAGGTAGGCCTGTCAGAACCCAGGGGCAGGGTGAGGGAGAGGAGGGATAAGAAGAATGCTTCCAGAGGAGCCTGGAAAAGCAGAAAAGTCTGAGGGGAGTAGGGCAGAGCACCCTGGCCCAATAAACCCTTTTAAAGATTCTCTTAGATTCTCTTCCTTATCTGCAGTAATATAGAACAAAGACAGACCAAAGGAATGGTGAGATGCTCCAGTAACTAAATGTATTAAACAGAAACAGAGCCTTGGAAGCAGAAGAGACTAAGAAGATTACATGCCTTTCCTCCCCCCCACACACCCTCTCTCTCTTCTCTCTCTGAGACTCTGTCTCTCTATCACACATGCACACGTACACTCAAAGTCATCAGTTCCGTTCAGTTGCTCAGTCATGTCTGACTCTTTGCAACTCCATGGACTGCAGCACACCAGGCTTCCCTGTCCATCACCAACTTCTGAAGCTTGCTCAAACTCATGTCCATCGAGTTGGTGATGCTGTCCAACCATCTCATCCTCTGCCATCCCCTTCTCCTCCTGCCTTCAGTCTTTCCCAGCTTCAGGGTCTTTTCCACTGAGTCAGTTCTTTGCATCAGGTGGCCAATGTATTGGAGCTTCAGCTTCAGCATCAGTCATTCCAATGAATATTCAGGACTGATTTCCTTGGAAATCAGTCATCAAAGAGATAGAATTTGGGGCTCCCACTGCCCATGGCTGGGCAACTTAACTTAAATGTCCAGCCTCAACTGGCATCTTGGCTGTGCAAAAAATCAACTAAAATTCAGCCCAGGGTGAAAGGTTTGCCAAAAGCAGACAACATACTTTGAATTTATTGGAACAAAATGTTTTGAACTTGATAGAGGAACTGTTCATTCATCCTGGACAGTGGGATGTATGGGCGGGGTAGTTAATGAGACCTTTAACCAAGAACCCTATTGAGTAGCTTTTGGCAATTCTCTCCTTTCAGAAAAACAGAGAGGGTCTATCAATTGAAGTGTCGTGGTTAAGAACTCAGGCCCCAGAATCCAAGGCCCAGGTTCACTTTCTGTGCCCTGGGGAAAATTGCTGGGATTTACAAAATCTTGGTCTCCTCCTCAGTCAGATATGGATGACTATGGCTCTCAGCATTCAGAGATGTCACGTGTTTCACACAGTGTACCTCACAGAGTAAGGATTCCTAAGGGTTGGTCCTTCTACAGCACCAGCTGGCCTCCCTAGGATTAGGCTGAAGAATCATTAACCACACTAAAGTCAGTCTCTTCCTTCCACTGGCCACCTGGAGTACATAGAGTTGCCTTTGTGAGAAGTGGCTTCTTCACAAATCAGAGCCCGCAGATCCAGTGTCTGCCCTTGGGTCCTGATGTTATTTGGCCCTGAGGTTATAAGCCACTGTTTGCTTTCTCTGTCCAAGGCATCTCAAGATATATGACATACCTCTTCCAAGCAGTAGTTGCGTGGGATTTTCCCAAAGGGTGGCTATCTATCTATTTGACGAACCTTCAAAGACAGCCAAGTTAAGTGCCTTGCCAGATATGTTAAGCACATTGTCAGGTATATTAAGCCAGAATGCTCCAAACAGACTGGTCAAAATGTATGCAAGTATTTTAAGCCTATGCAGCAACATTTCCAAAGAAAAAAATCCATTTCTATTTTTATAGAGTATTGCTGATGTTATCATCATTACCACCACCAAAAGTGTCACCCAAAGTACATCAGTTTCATAGTGCTGCCAAACAAACGAGCTAAACTGAGGGGCTTAAAACAACAGAAATGTAATCTTGTACAATTTTGAAAGCTAGAAATCTAAAATCAGGGATTGTTTCTTTTTTGGAGGCTCTAGGAGGATAATCTGCCCCATGCCTCTTTCTTAGCCTCTAGTGTTTGCCAGCAATCTTTGGTGTTCTTTAGCCTCTGCGTATATCAGCCCAATCTCTGCCTCCATCTTCACATGGTACCCTTCTCTCTGTGTCTCTGTGTGTCTTAATTTCCCTCCTCTTATAATACACCAATCTTTGGAGTAGTGTTGAAAGTGTAAATTGCTATCTCATGTCCAACTCTTTGCAACTCCATGGACTGTAACCCACCAGGATCCTCTGTCCATGGAATTCTTCCAGGCAAGAATACTATAGTGGGTTACCATTTCCTTCTCCAGGGGATCTTCCTGAACCAGGGATGGAACCCAGGTCTCCTGCATTGCAGGCAGATTCTTTACCATTTGGGTCCATCCTACTTCAGCATGGCCTCATCTTAATGAGATTATACCTTCAAGGACTCTATTTCCAAAAAAGGTCAATTTACAAGCTCTGGGTAGACATGAACTCTGGCGGGGAGACAACATTCAACCAAAACACGAGGCAATGACTATTTTAGAAGTTCCAAATTTGCAGCAAATATTGCAGATGGCAGTAATAGGAAGTTATAAGACTTTTTGAGATTTTGTGACCCATTGTTAGTTTTTACAAATGAAGAAAACTGAGGTCTCAAAATCTTACTGTAAATCAATAGCATAACTGGGTCTAGGGCCCAAGTTCTCGATCCCCAGTCCAGTGCATTCTGCTATACCTCATAGTATTAGGATGCACGTTACCATTTATGTTTCAGTATGTGAATTCTGTCTTCTGAATCAAGCTAGACACTCTTACTTGTAGGCAGGAATGAAACTGTGTATGATTCATGGCCTTGGTCTGAAGATTAAATGAGAGAATACATGTAAAGCACAGCTGGAAACATAGTAAGTGTTGGATTAATGGTAGCCAATATGATAACTGTGCCTTTTCTATCTTTGGTTTCCTCAAACTGAAACACACAGCAGGATACACAGTCAATGATCAATAAAACTGTGGAGTAGGATAACTTGAATTACATTACTCTTCTCTTTAACGCTGCTGTTACCAGTGATGCCATCCACTGCTATCATGATATTTGAGGTTGGGTTCTATTCAATTCACTAGCTACTTATTGAGCTGTTCCTAAGCATCAGGCACTTGTGTAGGCATTGAGAAATGTTACAAAGCGCTACAAAGTAGAAAAAGATAGTGTATTAATAGTGAGCTGCCATTCACTCACAGCATGGTGAATGCTACGGATGAACACAAAGTATGGTGCCTTGACAGAATAGACAATATGATGGATTTTGCCTGAGGAACAGAGAAGGGCTTTTATAGCGATGCTCTTAGAATGAGACCCCCAAGAGAAGTAGGAATTTGCTGGTTGGAAATAACATCCCAAGGCAGAGAGAATAGCAAAAGCAAAGGCATTCTGAAATGAAAGTCCATGGTGGATTTCATTTGTTGTATGCACTCTAATAGAAATAGATAGGTATGTATTGGAAGGAGTTGAGGAGAGCAGTGGGAAATAGACTAAGCTGAGACATCTGTGAAGGCCTCAGCAGGAACAGGACGGATAGACAGACCTTCAATGTCTGACGCCACCTAGGCTTCATTGCCAGCCACAGCACTTGCCAGAAGGGTTCTTCAAGCAAGTGAGTTAACCTCTTTAAGTCTCAAATTCCCATCTATAAAGTGAGGATAATAATGTCTTCCACACAGGGTTGCTATGAAGATTAAATAAAATAATGAAAATAAAGCTTTAAGCCCAATACAATAAACAATGACTACTGCTATATTTTAAAATGAACCTTAATTTTTTTTAGCAAACATTGATTCTTTGAAGGAAGAAGTCATTGGAGGGTTCAAACAGGAATTAGCAAGGCAAGCCAGGAGATAGGAAAACAGCACTAAAAGCAGTCAGAGGCTGAGAGGAAAGGCAGATGGTGCCAGGCTTAACAAGGACACTGGCAAGGAAGGTTGGAAAGCTAGGATGGGTAGAATATGGAGAATAGAACTGAGAGGACTCAGTGACTGGTCAGGTAAGAGGTATCGACCTAGGATGGACTCAGATTTCTGAATTTGGAGACTAAGTGTCCTTAATGAGGGCACAAAGCTCAAGAGGAAGAGAAAGTTCTGGAAGGGAAGGTGATGAGTTCAGTTCTGAGCGTCTTGATATTAAAGTGTTTGTGGACAGCTGGATAAAGATGTTCAGTGTGATCTTGGCTCTAGAGCTGGAGGCACCAGCATCATTGTCACCTAAGCGGTAGCTTTTGCCTTGGCCCAGGGGTTGCTCAGATGGTAAAGAATCTGCCTGCAATGCAGGAGACATAGATTCAATCCCTGGGTCAGAAAGATTCCCCTGGAGAAGGAAATGGCAACCCACTCCAGTATTCTTACCTGGGAAATGCCATGGACAGAGGAGCTTGGCAGGCTGCAGTCCCCGGGGTAGCAAAGAACTGGACTTGACTGAGCGACTAACTCTTTCTAGGAGGTGCACACCCATAATGGGTGTGCAGAGAGAGAAGAGAAATAGGCAGAAGATTCAACCTGGGGATTCCAACGTGGAGGAGGTGAGACAGAGGACAGCCAGCAGAGGAAAGTACAGTAGCAAAGCCACCTCTGACTCTCTCTCTGGGATTCATTTGTATTTGGAACAGAAAGGACGCTTATGCTTCCTGTACATCAACCTCTACATGAACGCATAACAGATAGGGAAGTGACTCACCCAAGGACTTAGCACAACAGGACTGCTGGGAGGACTAGAATAGAGGTCACCTGACTTCAGCCCAGGGCTCCCTCCACCGCCCTGGCCGCCATCTGCGCCTAGACGCAGCCAGCAGGGAGTTCTCTCCCCTCTCGGTAGGTACTGAGGGTGCTCTTTCTCCCCTGCTCTGACGCAGCCTTATTTCTCAGTCTGAAAGAAGGACTGGGTAACATCTTCCAGTCGGCTAATGAGCCAGCCTCAGTTGTCTACCGCGATTTCTTAATTTTCTCCAAATGTGAGCTCTCGACATGTGGCCACGGCTTCAGGCAAAACACATTGCAGTCCCAGTGAGATGCCTGGAAACCAGGGGAAGACTGATGGGAGCTCTTGGGGGTGCAATCTGTGATCTGTCCTCGAGTGGAGTCTGGAGGTTATGGTTAGAAACCAGAATAAATGAGATAATCGGTATTTCCTTCTGATGCATATAGAGTCGAGACTATCAAAGAGCCCCAGCCCTCTCTAGACTCCTGACGGCTCTGAGCAGCAACGAGGGGCAGTGGACATCAAGGGAGGTTGATGGGGACCTCCCCACACTGCTCTGTGTATCCTCAACACCAAGATTGGCAGGGCAAGGGAAACACATATTGGGCACCTACCTGCCAGTGTGAAGCATTACTCTGTACTAAGCAAACATTATAAAAGATAAACCTCTGACTAGACTAAACCTCTACCCAAAGGGCATAGCGCATATGTGGATGAATCCAGTACCTCTAGCCCCAGTCTCTCCTGACTCACATGCCCAGTGGTGTATGTGACAATTCCATTCAAATATCCAAAAAGCATCTATCTCAAAAGTGTATTTGTAATTCCTGCTCCCTGACCACAAGCCTGCTGCTCCCATGCTCTTCCATATGTATGCAAATGTCCACTCTCATTCGCTCAGTCATATCTGACCCTGCAACCCTATGTGTAGCCTGCCAGGCTCCTCTATCCATGGGGATTCTCCAGGCAAGAATACTGGAGTGGGTTGCCATTTCCTCCTCCAGGGAGGAGGATCTTCCTGGCCCAGGGATCAAACCCTCAACTCCTGCATTGGCAGGTGGATTTTTTAACCACTGCTGCTGCTGCTAAGTCGCTTCAGTCGTGTCCGACTCTGTGCAACCCCATAGACGGCAGCCCACCAGGCTCCGCCGCCCCTGGGATTCTCCAGGCAAGAACACTGGAGTGGGTTGCCATTTCCTCCTCCAGGGGATCTTCCTGGCCCAGGGATCGAACCCTCAACTCTTGCATTGGCAAGTGGATTTTTTTAACCACTGAGCCACCCAGAAAGTCCAAGGGCTCAAGCCAAAAATCCTGGAGCTCTTCTGGGTGCCTCTGTCTCTCTCATGCCCCGCAGCATCCACTGGCAAGTCCTGGTGGGTCTCCCTTCAACCTGTACCCCGAATCTGACCCCCTGTCCCAGCTTCCATCACTGCTGACCCGCATGGCGCCACCATCAGCTCCTCCCGCCCCAGGTCAGGAGCCCTCTTGCTTGTCTGCCTGGTGTGGCTCTCCTATCATCCCATGATCTGCTCTTCATCTAGCAGCCAGAGTGGGCCTTCTGTAATCTGATCAGAGAGGACGCTCCTTGCTCTCTGTTCTCCAAAGACTCTGCTCTGCTCCTCCCTCTTCACAGTCTGCAAATATTCAGATGGCTCACTCCGTCCATTTGTCTGCGTGTCTGCTCTTGGCATCTCCTCAAAGAGGCCTTCCCTGACACCCAATCTAAAGTAGCCCCTCAGGCACTCTGCCTCCCTTCTCCCACAAGATATATATATATTTTGGCTGAGCATTTATCTCTACCAGATATTACATACTTATCTGTTCATCACCTCCACTGGAGTTTAAACTCACTGAGGGTAAGAACTTTTTCTATCTTGTGCCCAGTTATGTCTGCAGCACCTAAATAATACTTATCTCATAGTGCGTGTTCAGTAAACACCTGCTAGAGGGAGAGAAGAAGGGAGGTAAAATATGTTGTATGGGAGGTCATTTAACCCTCCAAAATGAAGAAGGCAGAGCAAGCTCTGTTCCTACTGTGACTCCCCTACAGAACTTAGAATTAGATGAGACACACACAGTAGATACTTCAGAACAAAAACCAATTTATCAACACATAATCTCTAGCCTTCACTCTGCTGATTACCCTTTACAAATGATCTTTAGAAAAATTTCACAGAGCCAGCTTAAATTTGTATTATTTAAGTAGAATGTTACAACTGGCCAGCCCTTTCTACTGTATAATCATAAGGGATTTGATTTAGGTCATACCTGAATGGTTTAGTGGTTTTCCCTACTTTCTTCTATTTAAGTCTGAATTTGGCAATAAGGAGCTCATGATCTGAGCCACAGTCAGCTCCCGGTCTTGTTTTTGCTGACTGTATAGAGCTTTTCCATCTTTGGCTGCAAAGAATATAATCAATCTGATTTTGGTGTTGACCATCTGGTGATATCCATGTGTAGAGTCTTCTCTTGTGTTGTTGGAAGAGGGTGTTTGCTATGACCAGTGAATTTTCTTGGCAAAACTCTATTAGCCTTTGCCCTGCTTCATTCTGTATTCCAAGGCCAAATTTGCCTGTTACTCCAGGTGTTTCTTGACTTCCTACTTTTGCATTCCAGTCCCCTATAATGAAAAGGACATCTTTTTTGGGTGTTAGTTCTAAAAGGTCTTGTAGGTCTTCATATAACCGTTCAACTTCAGCTTCTTCAGTGTTACTGGTCAGGGCATAGACTTGGATTACCATGATATTGAATGGTTTACCTTGGAAATGAACAGAGATCATTCTGTCGTTTTTGAGATTGCATCCAAGTACTGCATTTTGGACTCTTTTGTTGACCATGATGGCTACTCCATTTCTTCTAAGGGATTCCTGCCCACAGTAGTAGATATAATGGCCATCTGATTTAAATTCACCCATTCCAGTCCATTTTAGTTCGCTGATTCCTAGAATGTTGACGTTCACTCTTGCCATCTCCTGTTTGACCACTTCCAATTTGCCTTGATTCATGGACCTGACATTCCAGGTTCCTATGCAATATTGCTCTTTACAGCATCGGACCTTGCTTCTATCACCAGTCACATCCACAGCTGGGTATTGTTTTTGCTTTGGCCTCATCCCTTCATTCTTTCTGGAGTTATTTCTCCACTGATCTCCAGTAGCATATTGGGCACCTGCTGACCTGGGGAGTTCCTCTTTCAGTATCCTATCATTTTGCCTTTTCATACTGTTCATGGGGTTCTCAAGGCAAGAATAGTGAAGAGGTTTGTCGTTCACTTCTCCAGTGGACCACATTCTGTCAGACCTCTCCACCATGCCCGCCTGTCTTGAGTGGCCCCACAGTGAGAAATAGATTTAAGGGACTAGATCTGATAGAGTGCCTGATAAACTATGGACTGAGGTTCATGACATTGTACAGGGAACAGGGATCAATACCATCCCCATGGAAAATAAATGCAAAGAAGCAAAATGGCTGTCTGAGGAGGCCTTACAAGTAGCTGTGAAAAGAAGAGAAGCGAAAAGCAAAGGAGAAAAGGAAAGATATAAGCATCTGAATGCAGAGTTCCAAAGAATAGCAAGGAGAGATAAGGAAGCCTTCCTCAGCGATCAGTGCAAAGAAATAGAGGAAAACAACAGAATGGGAAAGACTAGAGATCTCTTCAAGAAAATTAGAGATACCAAGGGAACATTTCATGCAAAGGTGGGCTCGATAAAGGACAGAAATGGTATGGACCTAACAGAAGCAGAAGATATTAAGAAGAGGTGGCAAGAATATACAAAAGAACTGTACAAAAAAGGCTGTTCACAACCAAGATAATCATGTTGGTATGATCACTCACCTAGAGCCAGACATCCTGGAATGTGAAGTCAAGTGGGCCTTAGAAAGCATCACTACCAACAACGCTAGTGGAGATGATGGAATTCCAGTTGAGCTATTTCAAATCCTGAAAGATGATGTTGTGAAAGTGCTGCACTCAATATGACAGCAAATTTGGAAAACTCAGCAGTGACCACAGGACTGGAAAAGATCAGTTTTCATTCCAATCCCAAAGAAAGGCAATGCCAAAGAATGCACAAACTACCGCACAATTGCACTCATCTCACACACTAGTAAAGTAATGCTCAAAATTCTCCAAGCCAGGCTTCAGCAATATGTGAACCATGAACTTCCAGATGTTCAAGCTGGTTTTAGAAAAGGCAGAGGAACCAGAGATCAAATTGCCAACATCTGCTGGATCATGGGAAAAGCAAGAGAGTTCCAGAAAAACATCTATTTCTGCTTTATTGACTATGCCAAAGCCTTTGACTGTGTGGATCACAATAAACTGTGGAAAATTCTGAAAGAGATGGGAATACCAGACCACTTGACCTGCCTCTTGAGAAATTTGTATGCAGGTCAGGAAGCAACAATTAGAACTGGACATGGAACAACAGACTGGTTCCAAATAGGAAAAGGAGTACCTCAAGGCTGTATTTTGCCACCCTGCTTATTTAACTTCTATGCAGAGTACATCATGAGAAACACTGGGCTGGAAGAAGCACAAGCTGGAATCAAGATTGCCGGGAGAAATATCAATAACCTCAGATATGCAGATGACACCACCCTTATGGCAGAAAGTGAAGAGGAACTAAAGAGCCTCTTGATGAAAGTGAAAGAGGAGAGTGAAAAAGTTGGCTTAAAACTCAACATTCAGAAAACGAAGATCATGGCATCTGGTCCCATCACTTCATGGCAAATAGATGGGGAAACAGTGGAAACAGTGTCAGACTTAATTTTTTGGGCTCCAAAATCACTACAGATGGTGACTGCAGCCATGAAATTAAAAGACACTTACTCCTTGGAAGAAAAGTTATGACCAACCTAGACAACATATTAAAAAGCAGAGATATTACTTTGCCAACAAAGATCCATCTAGTCAAGGGTATGGTCTTTCCAGTGGTCATGTATGGATGTGAGAGTTGGACTGTAAAGAAAACTGAGTGCCAAAGAATTGATGCTTTTAAACTATGGTATTGGAAAAGACTCTTGAGAGTCCCTTGGACTGCAAGGAGATCCAACCAGTCCATTCTAAAGGAGATCAGCCCTGGGATTTCTTTGGAAGGAATGATGCTGAAGCTGAAGCTCCAGTACTTTGGTCACCTCATGCGAAGAGTTGACTCATTGGAAAAGACTCTGACGCTAGGAGGGATTGGGGGCAGGAGGAGAAGGGGACGACAGAGGATGAGATGGCTGGATGGCATCACCAACTCGATGGACGTGGGTTTGAGTAAACTCTGGGAGATGGTGATGGACAGGGAGGCCTGGCGTGCTGCGATTCATGGGGTGCCAAAGAGCCAGACAAGACTGAGTGACTGAACTGAACTGAACTGAACCCTTTCTAAGCAATATTATGTACACTGCTCATCACTATCCCTTTAATTATTTTTCTATAAAAGTTCAGAATTTTAAAAGTACTTCCAGACCATTGTTGTTTTATTCAAAACAGCCTTGGAAGGGAAAAAGCAAATCTTGTTCTTCTCATTTTCCAATTTGGGATCACTAAAGTTCAGAGAGGTTAAGTGCCTGGTGAAAAGTCTCACAGCAAGTCATTCATTAAACCTAAGCTGAAGTCCGAGCACCCTTCCCCCAGCTTCATGGTCCCATCATGCCAGAAATTAGGGGGTTGTCATATCAGAAAGCAACATGAGCTCCCTGACAATGTTTTATCTCCTGTTTCCAATGCTTTGCTGGAATGGTGTACTAAGGAAGGAGGTTCTGAGCTAACTTGACCTGAGATTGCTGGGTGTTAGGAAACAGCCATCTCTGACAGTAATATCACCAGAAGGTAGACTCCCATGTGTCACTTTACAAGGACTGATTTTTTTAAGCCAATACAGGAATCATTGCCAAGGACAATTTACCTTCTGTTAGCAAAAGGGAACCTAAAATTATTCAAAAGTGCTATTAATCACAGGATGGAGAGGTCCCCTCACTCCCTCTACCAGAAATGAGAGAAGAGTGAGACTCAGAATTAATGGTGTGCACTTCAAACAGCACCCTGGGTGAAAAGACTGTGAGAAGAAATTAATTAAAATAGTGAAATGCCCAATAATTAATGGGATTGTTGTTATTCTATTGGAGACATCACCCCTCTTCTGAATATCCAAAAATTATTTCCTAATAGCATTTGTGCTCAAATCTAGAACAATGCATTTTAGGACTTTGTCAGGAAGATGACCACTGATCATGTTCAGACTTAAGTTGCTTTTTTTTTTTTTGCTAAAACAGGCTAATACATATTTTAAAAACTATAACCACATGAATATTCTGGGCTTCCCAGATGGCACTAGAACCTGGGAACCTGCCTACCAATGCAGGAGACCTCAGAGATAAGGGTTCAATCCCTGGGTCGGGAAGATCCCCTGGAGGAGGGCACGGCAACCCACTCCAGTACTTTTGCCTGGAGATTCCCATGGACAGAGGAGCCTGGAGGGCTACAGTCCATGGGGTCGCACAGAGTTGGACACGACTGAAATGACTGAGCACACACACGTGAATATGCCATTACTTTTGGAGTTACATTCTTCTTACGGGGAATAAATCTTGCACGGTGCCCTTAATCTTGTTTTTGCTCTCAGATGAATTAAACTCCTACTGTCTTAGTGTCAGAAATTTTGTGCTGACAGAACCCTTGGAGACCATCTGGTTGAAACTGCTCAGTTTCCAGATGTGAAACAGAAGTTCCGAGGGGTTAAGGGTTGCCTTGGTTTCCTCTTTTGTCAAATGTAGACTCTCCTCTCTCTTTCCTTTTCCACTTCTCACTGTGATGAAGGACTCCTCCAGCATCAAAGGAGGGATGAAAGAAGGGCTCAGATCCCTAAAGCAACAATCTTTTTTCTTTTAATTGTGTTGAAATATAGTTGATTTAAAATGTTGTGTTAATTTCTGCTGTACAGCAAAGTGATTTAGTTGTCAGGAAGATCCCCTGGAGGAAGGCATGGCAACCCACTCCAGTATTCTTGCCTGGAGAATCCCATGGACAGAGGAGTCTGATAGGCAGTAGTCCATGGGTTTGTAAAGAGTCAGACATGACTGAAGTGACTTAGCAAGCACACACACATATATGTGTATGTATACATACAGTAGTACTTTGGTGTTTATCTGTATATAATAGTTTTCCTCTGCTAACCCCAACCTCCCATTTCATCCCCACCCCCTTGGAAACCTGATGTCTATGTCTATGAGTCTGTTTCTATCGATACATTCATTGTGACATATTTTAGACTCCACCTATAAATAATATCATATGGTATTTGTCTTTCTCTTTCCGACTTACTGTGCTTAGTACGTAATCTCTTGGTTCATTCATGTTGCTGCAAATGGCACTAGTTCATTCTTTTTCGTAGCTGAGTAATATTCCATTGTATGTATATGTGTGTGTGTGTGTACGGGCATGTATGTATACATGCCACACCTTTTTCTATTCCTCTGTTGATGGACACTTAGGATGTTTCCATGTCTTGGCTATTGTAAATAGTGCTGCTGTGAACATAGGGGTGAGTATATTTTTTTCAAATTAGAGTTTTCTCCAGATATATGCCTAGGAGTAGGATTCCTATATCATATGGCAACTGCTTTTATTTTTTTTTTTAAGGAACTTCCAGACTGTTCTCCATAGTGGCTGCACCAGTTCACATCCTCTCTGACCACATAGGAGGTTTTCCTTTTCCCCATACCCTCTCCAGCATTTGTTATTTGTAGACTTTTTAGTGATGGCCGTTTCAATCAGTGTAAGGCGATACCTTGTAGTTCTGATTTGCGTTTCTTCAATGGTGAGCGATGATGAGCCTCTTTATACGTGCCTATCTCCATGTCTTCTTCAGAAAAATGTCTATTGGGTCTTCTGCCCATTTTCCAATTGGGTTGTTTGGTTTTTTGTTGTTGTTGAGTTGATGAGCTGTTTGTATGTTTTAGGAATTAAGTCCTTTTTGGTTGCATCGTTTGCAAATATTTTCTCCCAGTCCATAGGTTGTATTTTTGTTTTGCTTATGGGTTCCTTTGTGGTACAAAAGCTAGTAGCTTGATTAGGGCCCATTTGTTTATTTTTGCTTTTATTTCTATTACCTTAGGAGACTGACATAAGAAAACACTGGTATGATTTATGTCAGAGAATGTTTTGCCTATGTTCTCTTCTAAGGAGTTTTATAGTATCATGTCGCCTAAAGCAATAGTGTTGAGTGTCAGTGATCAATATTCACACACACAAAAAGGACCTTATCTTCATTGTCCTAGCATTTCAAGGCACCCACACAAAGTTAAGAGCAGAAAGACAGAGACGGGTTTTTATCCTAAGACGGAGGAATGTTGAAGTATTTACAAAATCAAGATTTTTTTCATTTAAAAAAAGTCCTTGGGGCAAATATCAATAAAAGGAAAGACTGATAACGAACAATTGCATAGAATTTCCTTTGCACCAGGCAGTGTTCTAAGGACCCAAGAACTTTATATATAATATTGAGCTAACAGCCCCAAAGGCAAGTCTTATATTGTCTCTATCCTACAGGTGAGAAAACTGAGGGTCAGAGAGGTAAAATCCCTTGCCCAAGAACACCAAGCTACAGAGTCACAAGGTTGGGATTTCCACACACAGCTTTGCACCAGAGGTGATATTCTTTTTTTTTTTTTTTTTTTTAATTGGAGGCCACTTACTTTACAGTATTGTAGTGGATTTGCCATACATTGACATGAATCAGCCATGGGTGTACATGTGTCCCCATCCTGAACTCCCCTCCCACCTCCCTCCCCACCCCATCCCTCAGGTCATCCCAGTGCACCAGCCCTGAGTGCCCTGTCTCATGCATCGAACCTGGACTGGTGATCTGGTTCACATATGATAATATATATGTTTCAATGCTATTGTCTCAAATCATCTCACCCTTGCCTTCTCCCACAGAGAACAAAAGATGGTTCTTTACAGCTGTGCCTCTTTTGCTGTCTCGCATATAGGGTCATCGTTACCATCTTTCTAAATTCCATATATATGTGTTAGTATACTGTATTGGTGTGTTTTTTTTTTTCTGACTTACTTCACTCTGTACAATAGGCTCCAGTTTCATCCACCTCATTAGAACAGATTCAAATGCAGTCTTTTTAATGGCTGAGTATTATTCAGCCATTGTGTATATGTATTGTGTATATGTACCACAGCTTTCTTATCCATTCATCTGTTGATGGACATCTAGGTTGCTTCCATGTCCTGGCTATTATAAACAGTGCTGCGATGAACATTGGGGTACACGTGTCTCTTTCAATTCTGGTTTCCTCAGTGTGTATGCCCAGCAGTGGGATTGCTGGGTCATATGCCAGTTCTATTTCCAGTTTTTAAAGGAATCTCCACACTGTTCCCCATAGTGGCTGCACTAGTTTGCATTCCCACCAACAGCGTAAGAGGGTTCCCTTTTCTCCACACCCTCTCCAGCATTTATTGCTTGTAGACTTGGATCGCAGCCATTCTGACCAGTGTGAGATTGCGATTTTGATTTGCATTTCAGAGGTGATATTCTTAACTGTGACCCTACTGTCTTCTCTCATTGGCAGATCATTCTTCAGTCCATCCCATCCCTGAAAGTAGGCACTGTCTTTAGAGGACAGTGTGTACTCAGAGGTAGAGAAATATTACATGCCTCTGAATGCCTTGTCTTCAGATTTCCTAAGACTTGGCCCGCATAGGCCTAGTGCTTTTTCTGCACAGAATACTTGCAGTTGACATCCTCTCCAGTTGCCTTTGGGAGCCTTACAGGAGAACATGGGGTAAGGTAAAGATATCTGAGACTTCTCAGGTGATTCAGTGGTAAAGAATCTGCCTGCTAATGCAGGAGATGCTGGAGATGAAGGTTCAATCTCTGGGTCAGGAAGATCCCCTAGAGCAGCAAATGGCAACTACTCCAGTGTTGTTTTCTGGAAAATTCCATGGACAGAGGAGTCTGGTGGACTATATAGTCCATGGGATCACAAAGAGTTGGACACAACTGAGCACGCACAAAGATATCTAGGGAACAGAAGGCAATGATCCTACTAGATTTCTAGTGTGTCCTAGACTATCCTCATGACACTCTCAACCAACAGATGAGGACTATGAAGTTTCCTCAGAACAGTAACCTGCCTCACAAGTAGCTGACTGCCATTCGTTCCTGGGTCTTCCTGGTGCCACAGTCCTGGCTGTTAACGGCATGCGGTGTTATCTCTTACAACTTGCTTGATGCTCAGTTTGTCAATTGTGTGTTGTGTGCTTAGGGTACCATGCAGGGCATGGAAGCAGAGTCAAGCTTGGAGAAGCCATATTAGGTGGGCCAAATCCGCTGGCATCCTAGAAAGGATCCAGGCTGGCTTGGGCTGCCCATGCAGCCAGCCTTTTCCCAGGATAAGTCCTGCTGCCTCAAGATCCTCCGTGTAACTCTGTGCAAAGTTGTAATTGTCAGACTACACTTTGTATGAGGCCTACGCTCCTCAAGGAGTAAACCTTTCTTCTTACACAGCTCTCCCCACTGCCCCCGCCCCACACAGGGAAAATTACAATCATTAATCTCAATGAAGAGAAATATCAGACTCTGATTTCCTAACCATGGCTCCCCATTATTCATACTTTAAATATTTGGTAGCGCTAAGATGACAAGTGTAGAAATAAGTTCCCAGGAAAGGGAAGGGCTGGGACCGATGGGAACTGTTTTCTGACTAGGAGGCCCCACTTGAAATATCGATCTACCTGTTGCTTGGCAGATTCAAGATATAATGCAGACTTGACTCTGCCAATTCCACAGAAGAGAACTGATTTTGGGCCTTAGGCCTTTATGGCAGGTGCCTTTGTCCACACGTCTTTCTGCCAGAGCTACCTTTTCCCACTTTTTCCTCCTGGCAAACCACCGCATGTCCTTCAAGGGCCAGCAACAAATCCACTCAGTGGTACTTCTGGTCAGAACCACATACCAAATGTCCATCCTGGGGAATTCTGTGCAACTTTGCTGGAATCCTGGATTGTGTGTTTTCTCTCCCTGCTGTCCATGATCTCCTTGAAGGTAAGAACCAAATGACTCTTCCCCAGAGGGTGTAGAGGGTCTGTCACAGACACTCAGTCCTGGACGGCACAGTTGATACTCTCATGATCAAAGGCACTTAGGGTACAACTATCAGCATGAAGAAGATTTAAAGGACAACAGAATGAAGTCAGATGGATTCCTCTTAGGTTGATTTAAGCTTAAAGACCTAACTCTACCTGGTTAGTCACAACATCTTATGTTCTTAGTTGAAGGACTTCAGAGAAACACGATGCAAGAGTCATTTACAGTTATTTCACCAGACTTTGCAAAAGCAAAGAGGATAACAGTCATCTGAGTTGACCTGGAGCAGACCTGGAACAGACCTGGAAATGGCAGTAAGTTCCTAAATGACCCAAGGCATTTCAGGACAGCCAAAGTAACCTTGCTGCTCAAATCAGGGGCGCATGCTCAGGGAACATTCAATCAACCTTTCTCTGTGCTTCAGTTTCCTCCTTCATAACTTGGGCCACCTGATGCAAAGAACTGACTCACTGGAAAAGACCCTGACGTTGGGAAAGACTGAATGCAGGAGAACAAGGGCACGAAAGAGGATGAGACAGTTGGATGGCATCATCGACTCGCTGGACAGGAGTTTGAGCAAGCTCCAGGAGTTGGTGATGGACGGGGAAGCCTGGCGTGCCTCTGTCCGTGGGGTTGCAAAAAGCTGGACACGACTAAGTGACTGAACTGAACATAGGAAAGGCAGTCTCTCCCTCTCTCTCTTTCTGTGTGTGTGTGTTTGTGTGTGTGTGTTTGTGTGTGTATGTGTGTGTCTCTCTATTTGTCTCTCTCACATACACACACAGTCTAAAAGAGTTGATGTCAAGCTTTAACATGGTAATATATCGAAAAGCCACTTTCATGACTGGTAAAAATGGAGCTCCAAGAGAATCAAACCAGTATTTACCAAGCATCTGCTCTGACTCAAAGTGTTTCTACTTTCAACACCTCATTCAGTTCTTATGAGGTCAATTTACTTTTCTTCTCATCCTCCCGAAGTGATAACTGAAGCTCACTTTTAATGCTGTGAAATCAGGACTTGTAATCTGGATCTTGTGTCTCTATCCATCTTCTCTCCTGACACAGCAGTACTTACAATAGAAATATTTCCATGTTAGAGAAATGTTTCCTGGGAGTCTGGAGAGGCAAGTGTACGCCACACTAAGCCTCCGTCATCTAAGAAATCATAGTCCAGGGGGTGAACTTGGCATATAACCTTGAGAGGCAGAAGATGAAGGTCGGGTGTGCCACTCTGGTCTCCCATCCACCTCTTATAAACTGGGGAGCTAGTGAACAAGTGAGTTAGCCACTCCAGTTTCCTCATCTCATAAATGGTGATACAAGTGTCCACCTCCAGGGATTTGGGGGAGAATTAAATGAGTCAAACCATTCAGTATAGTTCTTGGCACACAGTGAATACTAATGCCAGCTATCATTAACAACATTAACTATCATTTGCTCAGAATAAAAGACAGTCCAAGAGGAAGGAATTGAGAGCCATAGGATGAAGTGGGGGGCAAAAGAAAGGGCAGCATCACAAGCCTGGACATCTATCTGGTTTGAAGGGGAAAGGGGCAACATTGAACAAGCCCCCAACACAAACCAATAGCCTGGATTAGTCAGGGTCCTCTTCAGTGGGTGTTGGCTTGATTCTGTTTTATTTATGGTTTGTCAGGGCGCATCTGAAATATTTACTCAATCAGAGTTGTTGATGGGGGCAAGAGCGTGATTGGAGAGTTAGGTGAAGGTGCCAGAGGGGAGCAGTAACAGAAAACATTAACACGAGGATATGCTTACAAATTCATTGTTGTTTGTTTTTTATATCTATTTATCTATTTGGTCGCGTTGGGTCTTACTCGCAGCACGCAGGATCTTCATTGCATCGTGCGGGGTTTTTGTGACCATGCACGGACTCTCTGGTTGTAGCACACAGACTTAGTTGCTTCATGGCATGTGGGATCTTAATTCCTTGACCAGGGATCAAACCCAAGTCCCCTGCATTGAAAGGCTAATTCTTAACCATTGGACCACCAGGGAAGTTCCAATACTAGGATATACTTACAAGTTTATATCATTCATTTATAGCCAATACTCCTTTGAACCTCAAAGCAGTGGGTGGAACTAAATGAGGGAAATCAGTGGATACACAGTTTAAAGGTGGGGGAATCAGTAACTCCAGGGAAAGAGGAAAGTAGGAGAGGAATTGGGCAATTATTGGGCAACGATTGGGTAGCATAATTTAACAGATGGTGTGTAAGTGGCTGCCTGAGCTAGGCCCCAGTGTTACAGAGCTAACTAAACTACTTTGCCTTCCCGCAGGGAACGCGTTCACTGTCTGACAGAGAAGCACTGGCTGAAGATCATCGCACACAGAGTAGTAGGTACTTTAATAAAGGGATACATAACACACGTTAAAGAATCAAGGCTTTGCAGAGATAAATTAGGATAAAGCCTGAGCAAGCATTGACAGGTGAATAAAAACAGGGAAAGAGGTTTTCCAGGCATAGGAGACAGCATAAAGTGGAGGAGGACAGGTCCACACAGAGATGATGAGAACCAGTCCCTGGAGTATAGGGTGGGGGACAGGCCAGGGAGAGGTGGGCCATGTCTAGGAAAGACGGGGGGATTCACATTCACCAGAGGCCCTGTGGGACATCCTCAATAGATGAGATGTTCTCCAGCAGGTGATGGGGCACCTCTGGGGAGATGGCACCTTTATCTGTGGTTTTGAAAGGTCATTTTGACAGCCGTGTGGCAGAGGAAAAAGGAGCAAAGCGAGGAATTTAAGGCTGGAGGCAGTGAAAGCATTATGGAGGCTATGAAGGGGTCCAGGAAAGAACAGATACAAGTCTGATCATGGCAATAGAGATGAAGAGAGAGAGATTCCAGGAGGTCACTCAGCCTTGAGGACTGCCTGGACCTGGGGAGGGGAGCAGGGCCCCTCATTCCTCTCAGACTTCCCACTCTGACTTCGTGACGGTATCACCTTGAAAAGGAGCAATTAGAAGGCTGATTGAAAAGATAATGGGTGCAGATTTCACACCAGATCTCTAAGGACTTAGGGGACAGAGGTGCAAGATGCTGAAGGCTGCGTATTTTTCAGCTTTCGACATTGAAAAGACTGTCGTTGGATGCTTTAGAGCTTCCTGTAAAAAATACACTCAGAAAAGGTCCGGGCTCCGTAAATTCTTAGTCCATTTCTTCAGACTTGAGACATATTTTTTAAAATATAGGGGGGAAAAACAGGTGAGGGGAGAACGACATTTTGTGCCAATCATTTTATAAACAACCTGACTTGGCTGATGGGAAAATAGACCTTGAAATAATGCAATTCATCAATACAGCAGAGGTCAGACTCCAGTAAATAAAAGAAAATTGCTGTAATTGCTGATAAAATGCAGCTTTTGTCATTTCATTCATGCATTTCAATTGCAATTAGATTAACAAGGATTTCAAGGGGGAGAAATTTCCATTGCAAACTACTTTGCAGATTGAACCAGCAAGGAGTTTCAGAAATAGCTCAGAATCTACGATCATGGGCCCAGAGGGATAGCCAGGGCCAGGTCTTCTGTCTCCATAATCCTGGAATTCTATATTGAGAGAAGCAGCCCTATTCGCAGCCCTGATTCCAATGGCACTGCGGAAGAAAATGGTAGGGAATAGTCCAAAGGGGTATAAACATAAGAGAGTGACCATTCTATAGAGAATTTTAAAACAGTGATGGAGCCAGAGGTCAGACTGCTTTTTATTAACTCCAAGTTCTGACAATCAATGTTTAGATGTTTAGATAAACTACCCCTCCCAAAGTCTCTCTGCTCCCATCACATTCTTTGCTAAGCCGCTGTGTAGGCCAACCACGGGGCTCCGGCATGTGATGACGGACACCATCGCTTGTTTATTCACTCGTGAATTCAGTTAGCACGTATACACCCCCGCTCCTCCAACCCTGATCATTATCCTATGAGGGAGATATTGCAGTTCCAAGTTTACAATGAAAATCCTGAGGCTCAGAGAAGTTAAGAAACTTGCCCAAAGAAATACAAATCATGAGTGAAAAATTGGAATTGGGATCTAACGCTATTCCAACTCCTAAGACTGCAGTTTTTCTGCCGTGGCAGTGCTGACAGTAGGTGATTCAAGGGACCATTGGTCTTTTCTTAGAGGCAGATTCCTGATGACCCTCCTCCGGCTTCCTTCAAGAGAAGTTAGCCTTGGCAGTGGGAGGAAGTAGGGAAGGTACTTAAGATCCCAGATATAAGTGATTGCTTTTTCAACCTAACAAGCAGTCCCCTCAAGTTTAAATTTGTGTCAACTTTTACAATACTATGGAACTGAGATCCTTCTACACCAATGGGAAGAAAGAAGGCAAAGGAAGAGAGGAAAAAATAGAAAAGTCATTTGCGAAACATATTGAGATGTACAGATCTGAATCTCATTTTTTTTTTTTTTAATGCTACAAGTCACCAGACAAAGATAAGGGTCAGCCAGAAAAGAGCTGCCCTTTGGAATATGATAAATTCAACTTTGCAGTGTTGCCTGAGCATCAACTTTGTGCCTAGGATGTATGTCAAAGGGCTAGAAACACAGTCCCGGTTAAGTCTGGATCCAGCCGGCAGAGCTCATGTTCCTAGAGAATTTCTCTGCCTCTTACACTGCAAGGGATGATATTCACATGGGTGAGCCCCTCGTCCTCCCCCAAATAAACAAAGTTTTAGATGCACACCAAAAAATAACAACAAAGAAAATTCTTTATACAAACTAATTACAGGGCTTCCCTGGTGGCTCAGTGGTACAGAATCCACCTGCGAACGCAGGAGACATGGGTTGGATCCCTAATTCGAAAAGATCCCACACGACACGGAGTAGCAAAGCCCGTGCTCCACACTATTGCTCATGTGCTTTAGAGCCTCAGAGCCACACCTAGAGAGAAGTCCCTGCTTGCCACAACTAGAGAAATGCCCATACAGCGGGCAAGACGAAGCAGAGCCAAAAGTAATAGATAAATAAAAGTATTTTTAAAATTAACTGCAAAAATCAAACTTCATAATCATACAATAATGTTTAATCGTTACCAGAGCATCCGTGAGCATCACTCTGTGGGTGAGGGCATTTGTAAGTGGGTTATGTTCAGTGGCTGGCTCGCCATCTCTTCACTGCCTATAACTCTCATACTCGAGGAAGGCTATGGATGCAGGGGAGGGAGAGAGAACGAGAGAGTGTGGACCAAGCACTGCAGGAGCCCACAGCCTGATGGCGTGGCTTCCAGTTGAAGAGCGAGGAGAGGCCTCCCAGGGATGGTAGCCCTGTGGATGAAACTTGATGTAACTTTTCCCACATGTAGTGGGAAAAGAACAGGCTTCAGGTGAAAGTATAGCTTGACTAGAGGTATTACCCGTTTAATTTGTATAAACCTCTGCCAATAAGTACATTTTCTTTTCCGGTTCATGTAGCCAAAAACAAAGCCAAAGCTGAGATCGATATAGTGCAAATTTTTAAAATTTATTATTATTATTATTATTACTAGGGGGCTGCGCTGGGTCTCCTTGCTGTGTGCAAACTTTCTCTAGTTGCCGCAAGTGGGAGCTAGTCTTCCTTGTAGTGCATGGCCTTCTCACTGCCGCAGCTTCTCCTGTTGCAGAGCACGGACAGGCTCTGCACACGTGAGTTTTGGTACTTGCGGCACATGGGCTCAGTAGTTGCGGCTCCTGGGCTCCAGAGCATAGGCTTGGTAGCTGTGACACAGGCGCTTAGTTACTCCCAGGCATGTGGGATTGTCTCAGACCAGGGATCAAACCCATGTCCCCTACATTGGCAGGTGGATTTGTAGTCACTGGACTACCAGGGAAGTCCACAGTGCAAGTTTTACTCAATGGCCAAAAAATGGAGAAGCAGGAACTTAGAACTTTGTTCACAGATCCACTTCTCATCTCATGGCAGGAGGGGTTTTATCATTTATTTAAAAAATTTTTTAGTTAAAGGAAAATTGCTCTACGATATTCTGTTGGTTTCTGCCGTACAACAGTGTGAATTAGTCATAATTATATATATGTATTTCCCCTCCCTCCCCTCCCCATGCCCCACCCCTCCGGGTTATCACAGAGCACCAGGCTGGGCTCCTGGGCTTTATTTTACACTTGATGGCGTATATATGTCAATGCGGCTTTCTCAGTTCATCCCACCCTCTCCTGTGGGACACAGCAGGGATTTGATTTCAAAGAGTCAGGACAATGGGAGGAGGAGTGGGGCTAATGATGGGGAGTCATAAGCATTAGTTACTGGGGAAGGGCCATGACTCTCTCAGGGAATGGAGTGCCACCCTCTTTTTACCCTTTTTTTTTGGTCCTGCTGTGGTCATTTACTACACCAACGTAAAATCTGCTTGAAAGTGAGACTCAGAGTCTGTTGGAGGTCAGATTCATTGTCATCTTGGTTGTGGTTGGTTTTGTCTAGTTTTTGTTTTTCCCTTTGTATAGCTTCCTTTCGTTGCCTCTGGACCCTGTGACTTAAAGATGTATGTTAATTTCTGTCCAAGGAGTATTGGTAGGCTTTGAGCAAGGGTCTGGTGTCATCTCTGGCAACAGAAGCACAATATGGAGGAAAACAGACAGCAGAAGGCCCAACAGTTAGACCTGTAAAAACAGATGAATTTAGAATAGAATTATAAGACAGGCTGGGACCCTGAGTGCCAGCAGAATGCCTAGACACTACAGTCTCCGTAGGACAAAAGCTTCATCCTCCTTAAGCCAGGGCTTGTGTGTGTGTGTGTGTGCACGCGTGCGCGTGTGTGTGCTCAATCTTGTCCAGCTCTCTGAGATCCCATGGACTATAGCCCACTAGCCTCCTCTGTCCATAGAATTTTCCAGGCAAGAATACTAGAGTAGGTTGCCATTTCCTCCTCCAGGGGATCTTCCTGACCCAGGGATTGAACCCATGTCTCCTGCATTTACAGGAAAATTTCTTACCACTGTGCCACCTGGGAGGCCCCACTTAAGCCAGAGCTAACTGAAACTCTGCATTGTTGAGCCATCCCACTGTGAGGAGCTGTCTCATTGAAAGGCCATACTGAAGGTGTGAAATGGGTACTCCAAACAGCCAAGATACAAGCACTAGGAAAGCAGTGAAGCTGTAATAAGCACTCAAGTTAACCAGGTTTACCATGCTCCTTCAATTGCACTAGATCACCTCAAAGTCTCCTTGCAAGTACAAACTTTTTTTTTGCACTTTGAAAATACTGCATTTTTTTAAAAAATGAAGGTTTGTGGCCACCTTGCATCAAGCAAGTCTACCACTGCCATTTTTTTCCAACCACATTTGCTCACTTTGTGTCTGTCCCATCCTGGTAATTTTATTTTTTGCAATATTTCAAGCTCTTCATGTTATTATATTTGTTATGTTACTACTATGACTTGCTGAAGACTCAGATGATGGCTAACATTTTTAGCAATGAAGTATTTTTAATTAAGATATGCACATTCTTTATTTAGACACAATGCTGTTGCACACTTAAAAGGCAATAGTTTATACCCAACTTTTATACACACTGAAAAACCAAAAAGAAAAAAATTGTATGACTCACTTTACTGTGATATTCATTTCATTCCAGTGGTCTGGAACAGAACTGGTGGTGTCTCTGAGGTTTGCCTGAAGTCAGCTCTCTGGGTCCTGACAGTCTCTTTCACTGGCAGTAGTGAGAATCTGGCATCTAAGGCTGAGTCTAACCCTCCTCGGCCAGAATCTGAAGCACTGATGCAACTGATATCAAGATATCCTATGGTGACATCCTTAAGTCCTCTCCTCCTTGCTATCAAGGACAGAGCCGTATCTTTTTGACTGAAGAAACCTAAATGATGAGAGTATTGTTTAGCTTAGAAGAGTAACCTTAGGTTTATATAACATACAAATACATTTACCACTGTTTCTTACATGTAAGTATTCAATAGAGTTGTAATTATTCATTCATTTAACAAATAAAATTATGAAAAAGATACTATCTGAGCAGTGGTGACAGTGAAAATGGTAGTAGAGGGAATTCCAAGAATCTATCCCTCTACAAAAACAGTGACTATCTTTCCAAAATCTATAAGAATCAACTTTATCAGAGCTCAGGAAAGTAAACAAAAGTTTACAGCAGCCATGCAAATACTGAATCAAGAAATAACAGCAAGCCCTCTCTCACTTTCTGAGAAAGCCTGAATAAATCTGCTTTCACTCTAAAAAAAGGAAGGGGGTTACGAAATAACATCTAAACCTTGACATTGAAGGCAGTTTCGTTTGAATCACTAGCTAACCGCTAAGTTATCTGAACAGAATTGAGTGGCCACACAAGACAGATTTTAGAAAATTGGCTCACAATCACTAAGCAAACAGCAACTGTGAAAAGATAAGATTTAATAAATGCTGACACAGATATAGAGAAAAGGGAGCCTTGGCTCCCTGTTGCTGGGAATGTAAATTGGTATAGCTACTAAGGAACGGTGTGGAGGCTGAATTTCAAATGAGGGGCTTCTCTGTAGGGGTTCATGGATGGTCAGTCCCTCTACTATTTCATTTTTGAATGTCTACTTTTGCCTTTATACTTCCACAGTGATTTGATCACATATAGTCATGTTAGGTCCCTTTGTCATTCATTCCCTCAGAACGCTTTGGGCTTCACTCTGTTGCTTCTGACATTGAACGTCTTTGTGGAGATGTCTGAGGTCAGCTTGATTTTCTTCTCCTTGAGGGGGACTGTTTTTTCTCTGTTTAGATGCCAGAGGAATTATTTCTTCATGAGTCAAGTCTGGTAGTAATAAGATATTCTCTGTTGTTTATCAGGAATAAAATGTATTTTCTATTCTACATGTGGGTTCTCCTCAGCAGATATTATGCCTATTTTTGAATAACTTTGTCCTTCTCTAACTGTCTTGTCCTTTTTTTGTCATCTGTCATCATTATTACAGCAAACCTTCTCTCTGTGTCAGAGATACAATTTTCAGCTGTATGTTTTTCTTTCATTTATAATTTATAATTTCTTTTTGTTTATAATTTATAATGTGTATAATAATATTATAATTATAATATTGCATGCATCCTTAATTTTCCCAGCATTGTGAACTTCTTTTAATCTTATTATATTGAGTTGCCATCTAGTTTCTCTGTTGAGTTTCTCTGTTGAGTCCTTGTTTTATTGGATTCAGATTCTTGGTAGACTGCTCTGTAGTGCAAAATATGCATTGGAAGTTTTCTTTGTTTCTGGGGATATGTTTTCTTTCAGGTTGGGTTTTTCAATGTTCTTTCTTTTATCTGTTTGTCTTCATTTATTTCTAGGTTTGGTGGGGACTATAATTGATTGCTTACTTGCTCCATGGTTACTTTTCATCCTTCTATGCCTAACTTGGGCTGTTCAGACTAGACTTTCTAAATCTTTCTGTTTCTATGTAGTACGGTCAAACTGTTCTCAAACCCCTTCCGATTACATCTGATATCTTTTCTTCCATCTTTACATTAACAGCCCTACCATAGCAATACAAGGCATTTTTTGGTGGTCTCAGGCAGTACTTCCTAACATGTTTCACAGCATGCACATAACATCCTAGAAAAATGATGAGCTGGGGCAGGCTGCCCACGCTGGCTTCAATGCTGAGATCGCAGCAACAGTGAGCAGGGGGTATGAGGCATGTCTCCAGACAACATGCCCACATGCTTCTCTGCTTCTCTCCAGATGGAGGGTGATTAGTGAGAAGCCTCAGGTCTTCGCTCAGCCACCTCACCTCCCCAGTCTGGCCTTTGACTGGAGAGGGTGAGGCTAGAAACTTATCAGCAGGGTAAGAAGCGTTCCCTGAAATTTATGGCATGAGGTGAGAACCATTTCTTTTAGTGCTACTTATGATCTAGTCAAGGCTATGGTTTTTCCAGTAGTCATGTTCGAATTTGAGAGTTGGACTGTGGAGAAAGCTGAGCACTGAAGAATTGATGCTTTTGAACTGTGGTGTTGGAGAAGACTCTTGAGAGCCCCTTGGACTGCAAGGAGATCCAACCAGTCCATTCTAAAGGAGATTGGTCCTGGGTGTTCTTTGGAAGGAATGATGCTAAAGCTGAAACTCCAGTACTTTGGCCACATCGTGCGAAGAGTTGACTCATTGGAAAAGACTCTGATGCTGGGAGGGATTGGGGGCAGGAGGAGAAGGGGACAACAGAGGATGAGATGGCTGGATGGCATCACCGACTCGATGGACGTGAGTCTGAGTGAACTCTGGGAGATGGTGATGGACAGGGAGGCCTGGTGGGTCACAAAGAGTCGGACAAGATTGAGTGACTGAACTGAACTGATGATTTGGCAGGGGAGGGGAAGTGAGCAGATTTTTATTTTCTATTGCTCATTTAGTCAAGAGCCAGAGAAAAGCAACTGCTTACCTGTTTTCATTTTGCCATCTCAGACAGAACTTCCTTATAATTAGTTATGTAAGTGAAACGACATGGAGAATCTAAATGCTTAGAAGATTATCTAAGTAAGTAATCCTTAAAATTACTGACTATTAAAGTCATTAAATGTATTTTTTGAAATTAGATGAGAAAATAAAATTCTCACAATGTAAAAAACAGCAGATTAAAACATACATAGAGTACAACCCATTTATGTTCTGGTTATTCTGGTAGATAGACAGACTCCAAAGAAAAGATTTAATCAGTATCAGTATACACATTTTTCAAACCTCGAAAGAAATATGCTGAAGTTTTGGAGGCTATTATTCTGGGGAGCTACTTAATCTCTTGGGGCCTCCCTGGTGGCTCAGAGGGTAAAGAATCTGCCTGCAATGCAGGAGACCCAGATTGGATCCCTACGTTGGGAAGATTCCCTGGAGAAGGACATGGCAACCCACTCCAGTAGTCTTGCCTGGAGAATTCCATAGACAGAGGAGCCTGGCGGGCTACAGTCCACGGGGTCGCAAAGAGTCAGACATGATGGAGCAATAACACTAACGTAACACTAACACTAACTAACTAACTTAACCTCTTGGGGCTTCTGTTTCATCCAGAGAAACAAAAACTTCTCTAAGTATTTTAAACAAAGGGCGTTTATTATAAAGAACTGGCTACACGGGAGATGGAGGGCTGAAAAACCTAATGGGGAAGAATGAGGCAACTCAACGATTAGCCAGAGCAAGAGACTAAAGAGCCCACCCCAAGGTCAAAGGGAGTCCCTAGCGTTTCAACAGCCCAGGGACTGGGGTTTCCCTGTGGAAGCTGGATCCAGGGCAGATGTGGCTGATGGAAACCAGTGCCAGGGAGTAAAACAGCCTCCACCCTCCACCCTCAGGCCAGTGTCTCCCACTGGCCAAACCCAGAGGAAGCCAGTCAGCTGGGGTCAGCACCCCCTGCTTTCTAAGAGAGAGGAGAGGAAGTTTCCAGAGGTGACTCTGAGGATGAACAGACTCAGATCCCAGCATAACTTCCTCTTCTGTAAAGTAGAGATAGAAACCTAGCTGAGCAGCTTGGAGAGCATAGTGGGTGTAAAGCTAGTGTCAGGACCCAGGCCGGCCCAGGTCAGGCCCTCTCTTCTGGGATGGAGGGATGCTCGGGTGCCATGGACCCCAGGAAGGTGTGGGTAACAGCACAGATGCGTCGGGGCAGGGGGAGGGCCATTACACACCCGAAGGGCACCGTCCTACTGGTCACCAGGTGAGTGGGGGCCAGGAGCTGAGGCGTGGGCTGCAGGCTACTCAGACTCTGAGAGATCCCTGGAGAGCGGCGGCGCGCCGTTATCACTGCACAGTGGGGATGGGCCTGCCGACGCCCGCGTGGTGTGTTTCCTCAACTCCATCTTCACACCACCCCCTACCCGACTCCTGCCCAGTCCACCCAGCAGGTGGAACAGCCCTTGGTACCTGCCCACATGCACACCCCGAAGCATCTCAAGCAGCAGCTAAGAGAACAAACCTGTTAATACCAAGCATATGCTGCCAGCCCCCGCCCCACCCCCAAACCACCACACTCCTCTGTGTGGGATTTCTCAGAGTTATTTGCCTCATCCTTTTTTTCCCTTTCTCTTGTTCTTTACAACTATGGAATGAAGTGTGGGATCATAGCTGCCAAACAGCCTCCTTATTAGCATCAGAACTATAGTCAAAACACATTATGCTTGGCTAATACATTTATTTTTTATGTAATGGAAATGCCATCAAAGCATAGTTAATCGGAATTGAGTTAAATCATAATTGGAGCTCTTGTGCACAAGAAAGAGAAATTATTCTTTATTGTTGCAGACTGAAGATGCTCCAATTGTAATTTACTTTTTTTAAGTAAATGACCATTGTTGGCCAGAGAGGGTGTGCCTAACCCTGGCTCTCAGAATAGTCAGTACCAGGCTACCTTATATCCACAAGTCCACGGGCACAATGGTGATGAGAAAACGCACTGACCCAGGGTAGGGTTTTTTCCTTCCCTATGAAAGGAGGATGCTTATACATGCCAGAGAGAGAAGCATTGGAAATTTTTGGATGGTGCAACCATCTGTATCAAGATTGTGGGGATAGCTATACAAAATTTTATGTGTGCTAAAATCTATAAAACTATACATACCAAAAACTCAATTTTACTGTCTATAAATTTATGAAAAAAATTTTGTAAGAACATTTTTAAAAAAGAGAGGCTTTGAGAAGCAAATAAGATGATACCATATGAGCTGCTAGTCTCTGGTTAGTCCTCAGTTAAAGGGAGCTCAGACTTGGGTCTGATTCCTACACCGTGGCCCACCCACTGCACCGACGACTCATAAGCTGTACCATGGCTCCTAGCCCAGCTACCCAGCAGGAGCACAGGGAAAGCCTTTTATTCTTTATTTATCTATTCATTGTTGGCTGTGCTGGGTCCTCACTGCTGTGTGGACTTTTATCTAGTCGCAGTGAGGAGGGGCTGCTCGAGTTGCAGCGTGTCGGCTCCTCATTGCGGTGACTTCCTGGGGAGCACAGGCTCGAGCACGCACGGACTTCGGTAGCTGCAGCTTTTGGGTTCAGTTGTTGCAGTTCCCAGGCTCTAGAGCACAGCCCCAGTAGTTGTGGCGCACAGGCTTAGTAGGGCCACAGCATGTGAGGTCATCTTGGATCAGGGATTGAACCAGTGTCCCCTGCATTGGCCGGCAGATTCTTTACCACTGAGCCACCAGGGAAAGCCTTTTAAAACACGAATAGATACCTGGTCCCCACCCAGGGCCCTCTTATCAAGCTCTCTAGAGGTGGGAGGCGGGGGGCCTGGGACATGCAGGGTCTTTTGTAAGCTCTTGGGTTCTGATAACAGCCAGGATTGAGAATCACCAGACTAGATCTCACTACTTGCCCTAGTAAGGAGATCAACCATACCTGTGTCTGTCTCCAACAGAGCAGGTTAAAACAGACCAAGCCTGTAGTTTCTGAGAGACCTAGAGAACTGTCTCAGAAATGGAAGAGCTCAAACCAAGAGCTCTTGCACTCATATGCACCACATATGCGCTCACACATATATGCACCCACATACATACATAAGCACACATGTATATACACACATGCACCCCACACATGCACACACATGCACGCACACACATGTGCACATACACGCACACACACACATGCACCCAGGAGAGTTTCCACTACTGAACTGCATGGCTCTTGATCACTGTAGGAAATAGTTGGCACCCACCTCCACCTCTTGGATGCCTCCCCTCCCAAGTCACGTTTTGTGGATATTTTCTTCCCCTCCTCCATGTCACATATAGAAGTGAGAATCTTTAACCTCACCCTGTAACGAGGGTGGAAATCATGTACTGGGAGATGAGTCTGATAAACCCAGTGGTTCCCACCCTCAGCAATGATCCCTGATCCAGAACGGCCCCACACAGATGCTTCCTCTGCCCTGCCCTCCCAGAACTTCCAGGCTCAAGGTCACACACAGAAGGGAAAGGGACAGAAGCTCAGGTTTCAGGAGACCTTGGAGGGACCTTGAGTTCTCTCAGCAGTCTCGCTAAGAGCAAGGCCATCTGGAAGTAGCAAGGGATGTTGTAGCAGAATTATCACCTCCTGAGCTCCTGTAAGTCAGACAAATTCATGGCCCATCAGCATAGACATCATCATTTCCACTTTAAAAGGTATCAGAAAGTGAGGTTCAGAGAAGCTAGAGAACTTGCCTGATATCATGGCAGGTCGAATTACAGCCGGGATTGAACCGAAACATTTATCTGCTCTTTCCATTCCGCCAAGTGTGTTACCCCCAAAGGGTGTGCATCTTGATCAGAGAGCAGGAAGCACATCAGAGAGGGGAGAAAGAAAAAACCTCTCAGAAAAGGACATCTTTTACCCACCCACTGGATTGCAAACACATACTGTGGAATATTGCTGAGGCTGGATTAGCGGAAAGAGAATTTTGACTGCGAGAAAAGCATAGAGATTCTGGAAAGAACATGGGCTTAGAGTCAGACAGCCCTGGGTTCATTCAGTTCCCACATTTCCTAGTTACTAGGGTAAGTTATTCTAGGCTGATTGCCCATCTGTAAAGATGGGAAGAATACTTGCCCTGTGGGTACCATAAGGGTTTGACCAAATGCATGTGGGTACTTTTAGCATAGAATCTAGCAACTAGCAGGTATTCAACAAGAAACGGCTGACATTGGCAGTGGGGATAATCGTAGTGGTAAAACACTCAACATGGCATCTTACACATAGTAAATTCTGCAGAAATATTGTTTCTCATGTCCCTCTGCCTAGGCTCAAATGCCCCGGCCTTCTGTAACCAAGGATCTGGTTTTGGTATCAGGTGTGCCTCTTACAGGCTCTGTGACCTTCGGGGTAGTCATACTACCTCTTTAGACTCCAGTTTTCCCCTCTCTAAATTCAAGAGGTTGAGCTAAAAGGATAACACTGGACTCACCCCAGCATATAATAAGAGCATCGGTCCCCACAAGCACTGAATGGAGGGGGATCTCTGTCCCTTTTCATTGTCTCTGGAGCCCAAACAGACAAGGATTACTTCTTACAAACTGATAGGGTCAACAGAAATTGCCCCTGAAGCAGTCGCCCCTGTAGCAATGATATCAGGCCCATAGTTTTTCACCCTTGATCTCTAACCACTGAGGGAAAAAATGACCTGATCATGAACTGGTTGGAATGAATTATGATCTGGTTATCAACAAAAAAAAGAGAAAGGAAAGTAAAAGCAAACTAACAACAATGAACACTTGAGATGTCCTTGATGGGAGGCAGGGAGAAGACATTACATTCAGAATATAAAAAGCAAAACAAGGCAAGAGCTCAAATATATATAAGCTCTTAAATATATATAAAGTGAAATAGCTCAGTCATGTCCAACTCTTTGTGACCCCATGAACTGTAGCCTACCAGGCTCCTCCGTCCATGGGATTTTCCAGGCAAGAATACTGGAGTGGGGTGCCATTTCCTTCTCCAGGAGATCTTCCCGACCCAGGGATCGAACCCGGATCTCCTGCATTGTAGGCAGACCGTCTGAGCCAACAGGGAAGATAAATATATATATAAACGAGTGTTTAAATCTCACAAGTGAATTCTTTTAAAGTCTAAAGTGATTTTTAATGTTTGATGGCGGAGGTTTAATTCCCTGGGCTCTGTTTCCAGTCCCCTTGTTTTAAGCAAAACTTTCCAGTATTACAATTAAAAAAAAAAAAAACCGAGACACAGGGGAAGAAAGCTTATTTTTCTCAACCCACTTAAAAATAGTAATACCAGCTCCTCAGCCAGCCTTAGCACCGCCAACACACCTGACTACCCTCTTCCTGGTATTAACTGTTTCCAGCATCAGCCCTCCTCTCCCCCGCCAGACACACCCTCCGCTGCAGGTACCGCCCCCCCCTCCCCGGAACTCCTCTTGGCAATTCCTCAGCCTAATTGCTCCGCACCATCTCTGGGGCACCCAACAGTTGAGGCTGACATTAAAGCAGAGCTTTGGGTGTCTTTTGACTTCATCAGAGCTCCTAGTTCCTTTCACTTGGTGACTTTGCCAGGATTATTAATATTTTTCTGGGTAATAAAGAATGAGGAGGCAAGGAAGAAGGCAGGGTGGGGGGCATAGCGGCGGGTGGCGGGTGGTAACTGAGGGCTGAGGCATGACGGCTGGGCTGTGACCAGCAATTACAGAGGGTGGAGGAAGAAAGGAGTAGCATAAAGTAAAGGGAAAAAAAAAATCTGGCCCTCTTAGAATTTTAACAAGGCTGGCCTCATGGGCGTTATGTAATTTCTTGAATTGATTTATATGCTGCCTTATCTAGAAAAGATTTGAGGAAAGTTGCCCCCCCCCCCCAAAAAAAAAGACATTCAAAATAAACTTCAGAAAAATAAGGAAAGGGACAGGGGGAGAGAGGAAAAAAGAGCAATTTGTTTAAATGAAACAGGAGAAAACAAACAGGCATCAGGGATTTCAGGCTGCAGAGACTACAGGGGGGACTTTGATAGCTTACGGCTTCCCTGGTGGCTCAGACAGTAAAGCATTTGTCTGCAGTGTCGATTCGATCCCTGGGTCGGGAAGATCCCCTGGAGAAGGAAATGGCAACCCTCTCCAGTGTTCTTGCCTGGAGAATCCCATGGACATAGGAGCCTGGTGGGCTACAGTCCATGGGGTCACAAAGAGTTGGACGTGACTGAGTGACTTCTCTTTCTTTGATAGTTTACCCAAGCTCCTTATCACAACGGGAGAGTGTAGGGCCCTGCCTTGGGACAGGACATGATTTTCCTATACCAAAGTCCGGGAGAAATTCCTGATGGAGGTCACTTCACGTAAGTTAGGGAGTGATGTTCCAGAGTAAAATGATGCAGCTGCTCTCAGGGAGTGTGGTCAAAGCCAAAGCCTGAATCCTGCAGAACCACAGAGCAACCTGATGGCAGATCGGGGTGCTACGGCTGCCAGGGGCCACCTGGCAGCAATTTAGTCATAGCCAAGCTGCAAGCCGTTCTTTCACTGGTACATATTAAAATGGTCCCCTTTCAGGTTTTGGTGGGGTGGGGAGACCCTTGAGATGGTAACATAGAAACCTTATAACATAGAGGGAAAGCATTTCCTGAGGCTGTGTATGCATACCCCCACATCAAAATTTGGAAGTTTTATTTTACCACATCAAGATTCCAAAGTTTTATTTCTGCACGTTTACAGCAAAATTGTGCCACATTTATCCTGTGGCTTTCTCACCTCCCAGTGCCCCAGTGACAATCCTGAGCAGCTTGAGAAGCACTGAACAGAAGGTCTGGGTGATCATCTCCAAGTCTCCTTCCACATCCTGCATTCTAGGACTCAGGCTTCGGAGAATGACTCTGCAGCAGAGTTGGGCAGAATTACACAGGCAGATGGAATCAACCCCACAACACGATCAAGTTGGCCCTCTATCAACCCCCATTTTATAGATGGGACCACCAGAGGTCTGGAGAAGGTGAATCACTTAGGAAGGGAAATGATGCCAGCAGTGAGCTTGGTATGCAAACCTCATGGAGTTCTGATCACAAAGGCACCATTTCTCTGGGCTTTTTAGCAGCCAGGGTATCAGAGGAAAAGATGCTCTACCCGCTAGCTCTCTCCGAGGTAGAAAACAGTTTTCTCCAGAAACATGCAACTATTTCTGATACTGAAACCACAAAGGTCTCCCAAGGATTCTCCAGTTATAATATACATGAAAGTCATTGGAAAACTATAAATACTATAAGTCACATAATTTTATTTTTTATTTGGCAATTAATGCTAGTGAATGGGATACATGCGTACATGCTGTCGCTGAGTTGTGTCCATTCTTTGAGACCCCATGGACTGTAGCCCACCAGCCTCCTCTGTCCATGGGATCATCCCAGCAAGAATTCTGGAGTGGGTTGCCATTTCCTTCTCCAGAGGATTTTCCCCACCCAGGGATCGAACCCACATCTCCTGAGGCTCCTGCATTGGCTGACGGATTCTTGATTATTGAGCCACCTGGGAAGCCCCCGTGATTTAATAGATAAAACCTCAAATCTCCGTGACTTGATGTGGTAAAAGTTGATTTTCCGCATCACAGATCATTTTCAGTCTGCAAGGACTCAGCAGTCATTCATGGACCCAGGCTCCTTCCTTCCTGTGGCTTCACCTCCTTTTTCTTCTAGTAGTAAGAGAGCAAGGTCACAAGTGAAAGGTGTGTAGAAGCCATGGCTGGGCACACACACCCATCCACCCACACTCCATTGATGGGAGTCACATGGTACACCTAGCTGCAAGGAAGGCTGGGAAATGTGTAGGGCTGACAGCTGTGAGTGCTAGCAGTTCTGTGTCACACATTTCTCATTGGTCCCAAACCTCTTTTCTGGTCTGTTCACAGTTCTATCAGTTCTGAGGCCCTGATATTCCGTCACCCATCTCCCGTGCAGCCTACCACACGGGGCTTTTGAGAAGACTGGATGTGACAGTGACATGAAAGCATAAAGCAGGGTCCCCGTGTCCTTCAGCTCCGTGTGGCCCTGTCAAGTGGTTTTACAAGATGAATTGCCCTTTGCATGTCTTGTGAGTCTCAGTATGGTGTGCTCAGCTAACTTTACCATCGTTAATAATACAGGCACACCCCCAGGAGGCAGGCACACATTAGAAATGAGAAAGTGGAGGTGCAGACAGAGGTTAAGTGTCCGCCCAAGGCAGCCTCGCCCTGCCAAAACGGGTAAACCAAGGAGTGACTTTTCCAACTTCAGAGCAATGAATTCTCATTCCTGCAGAAGGAGAAAGCTGCCTGGAGCACTGAGGGAGGAAGTCAGACAGGGGCTTGCTCATAGGACCCTGTCTGAAGGGGAAACAATTCCTCCTATGTATCCAGCCCTGCATGGGTTAAAACCCAGCTCTCAGATCTGCTTGCTTCTGTGACCTTAACCAAGTACCTTAACCTCTGTGAGCTTTCTGGCATGCCTCAGTTTTCTTATCTCTAAATGGGGGAAATAATAGCTTTCACAGAGACTTGGGAGGCTTAAATGGGATAGTCTGTGTGTATCAAATATCTTTGTATCTGGAATATATTGATAGCAAGTACCGTAAGATGCTGGAAGATATGATGATGGAGATGGTGTTGAGTAGCTCTGAGCACCATGTCCCATTCTAATGCGTCTGTTTCAATAGACCTTGAAGAAAACAGGTGTCTGCTGTCGCACTTGTAATGTACTCAGAGCCTAACACAGTCTGGGCCAATAACAGAGGTCCTGTGAACACGCAGAAGTCGAGTTAGGTTGCACAGAGAACTTGGTGACAGCCGGAAATCCACACAGCCAGTTAATATGAACTGGACTCTGAATCTGGCTTTAGGTTAGTTCTCTCTACACTCTCCTTGGACACAAGTCTTCTTTGAGGCATATCAGACTCAGAATTTATGGAGTTGGCTATGGAGCCTTGCAAAAACGACTTCCTTCTCTGCCCCTCTGTCTCCTCATCTACAGAGGCGGAGTGAGAATTGGTCAGGCCTCGTAGGATTGGGGTGAGGATTAAACAAATACATGTTATGTGCCTGGCCCTGTCCAGGTGCATCTGGAAGGTTAGCTGTTTATAGGAAGGTTAAGTACAATGTCCCTGCAAGTGATACTAAGGCTTCCGAACGACCTAGGTAAAACTAATGGCGTAAAACTCAGGCCATTCATGACTCTAGATGTTACATTTTTCTTTTACAAGTTCCAGGCTGATGTCGATGCTGCAGGTCCAAGGACCACAATTTGAGCAGCAAAAACATACTTGTTAACAGTATGGACATTGGGGTCAAACTGCCAAAGTTAGAATCTTGGCTCTTACTGTGTGACCTCAGACAAGTTAGTCAACCTCTCTGTGCCTCAGTTTTCTTGCGTATCAAATAATAATCATCATAATAAAACCTACCGCATAGAGTTTATGTGAGAATTAAATTATGTAAAGTGCTTAAAGTGATGATTATTATTTAATTTTTTAAAATGGAAGCTATCTGGACTGGAAAGGCCTAGATGGGACGGCAAGGAGCAGGGGTCTTATTTAAGGCAATTCTGTATCCCCCACCACATGCAGCCCGGGGGCTTGGCATTCATTCATGCAGAAAGAAATCAGATGGATGGCATGATGTTGGTGTGGCAATCAACTGGGGTTAATAAAAGACACCAAGAATTTAAGGAAATTATGCTCAGACGTTTTTACATCTGGAATAAACCAAGGGCCCAAATCATGTTGAATGATGATGACAATGAAGGTCATGGTGATGATTAGCTCTAAACCCCTTGCCCACTTCAAAAGCTTCCGTCTTGATACATCTTTAAGAAAAAGACAGCCTATACCACATTATGCACTCTACAAGCATAATCTCATTTATTTCCAGTCTCCTATTCCTGCAGCACAGGTGTTCTCTCCATGTTATAGGTGAGGAAGCTGGAGCACAGACAGCTTAAACCGTTTGCCAAAGGTCACCCAAACTGTAAGCAGGGGTTCAGGGCAGGAGCCAAACACAGGTCTGGGACCTGCAAAGCTCTGACATTTCACCACCACCAAGGGTCCTGCCCACCAAGGCAAACTGGCTTAACTCCCTAGAATCTGCCAGAGAGACATGGGCCTTTGGGTCTGCAGTTGTTCAAAATAACTAAGGACTGCTAAATCGAATCCCTGCTCGAAACCTTGCTTTCTCTGTAGCCTCAGGTCAACAGTTTAATCACCTTGCGTTTCACTTTCTTCATCTAGAAGCAAAAACTTAGCTACACACAGAGGGATTGGAAAGATTAATCGGATGTTCCAAAAGTGCTTTTAAGATGAAAAATATGGATTATTTGCATTATTATTATAATAGCCTTGGACTTTGGTGTCCCCAGTTTACACAGAGGCAGAGAGCTTAGATGAGGGAGATTGGTGAGATTCATTTTCTCCAGTCTTGTCTTCTGAGCCAGGCAGGAAGACACATACCTCCTGATCTGGGTTTTAGTGTAGATCATCCCACACCTAGCATGGGTGTGCCATGACGCTGAGGCCTGGTGGCCGCCTACAGCCCTCTGAGACACCAACAGTCAAAGAACCAAAGAGGACAGCAGTCTCCTATCTTGTCTCCATGACCACAGTGTGAATACACCTAGGACAAGGGCCTTTTTTGTCTTTATCAGCATATTCTCAGCACCTAAAATAGGCTCTCACACATAGCAGTAATTATATGCTCAATAATTATATGCTAAATGAATGAATGATTGGAGTGGGTGAATGAATGAGCAAACAACGAATGAGCCAGAAAATGTAAGAGTAGAGAAAACATGCAAGAGATTCTCTCGGCCAGAAAGAAACAGAGGAGTCTTCCAATGGCCACCCAGACACTGTGATGGGTGCTGGGGGAGGAAAGAAGTCTGAAGGTCCTTACCCTCAGGGAATTCAATCTAAGAGTACCAAGGTCACTGACAGTTACAGCACAGAGAATGTGGGCTCGGATAGCCAATTACACCGTGTCACGTGAGCCATCCATTTCTCCAGGAAGATCAGGGAGGAAGTAGCATTTTAGCAGGCTCTTCATGGGAGAATAGGGTCTCCAGTGGATGAAGTAAGGGAGCCTCCTGCCATAGAATGGATGCTGCAGGAGGGCAGGAATTTGTGTGTGTTTGTTTTATGAATGCAACCCTTACCATAGCACATGGACACAGCAGGATCCTATGAACGAGCGTAACAAGTACTTTCCTGCGTGGTCTGAGTGTGCACGGCACACGTGCACGCAGCTTTGGCCAGCAGATGCAAAACTGTGGACTTGCGAGGATGATGAAGAATGATAACTTTGTTCTGCAGTGAGGCAGAAACGCACATTTGTTGAGAAGAGGGCTGGTTAAAATGGGGAAAATTCAGAAGAGCCTTGAACACCACACTCGCACTCAGAAATGTGGAATGTTTCCCATCCTCTGGCCTTACATATTTCAGTGGAATCTTTCAAGCCAAAAAAAAAAAAAAAACTTCTTCTAAGATTTTCTTCTGCCAGGCCTGAGGGCATGCTCATAAAATGTAAAATCTGTTTAAATAATTAAACCTGTGGCCTAGAGCAGTGGTCAGGGTAGAGGCTGGCCTGTGATGTCGTAAATCACTGCCAGGCCCGGTCCTTGGCGCAGCACGGGCGAGGCTGGGAAAACATGTGGGCAGGTGGCCGGGACCTACGTGGAAATGCGGAGTCAGCACTGGGCGCTTGGTTTGGAATGAGTTATGGAGAGGAGGCAGGCGCTCCTGGCCCATCCTTCTGACAGCCAAGCCGCCTTGAGGAAAGACAGAGCATGTCTTTTATGTCTCCTCTGCCCCACTCCCTTCTTTAGCATCCAGGGGACTCACTCCACTCCCAGCAGAAGGATGGAAGGTGGGCTGGTGGGGCTGTCAGATCAACCCCAGACCTCCAGAGGAACTCAGGAGAGGAAGGACAATAGGGTCCCCTCTCAGCTCTCAGGCCACCAGGGGCTAGACCCTCTGCTCTCTGCCCACGTACCCTCACCTACTTACTTGTTTGGAATTGAGCACCTGTGTGTGCCAGGCTTTTCACATGCATTATTTCAAACAGCGGTTAAGACTAGAGACATTCATCTTAAACCAACCAGACCCACAAAGTAACTCTACCACTCCTCTGGGCAAATTCAGGAAAGTGATTGAATGTCTTTGTGCCTCACTTTCCTCTTCTTTTATATGAGATCAATGATAGCCTGGTGGTTGTGAGGCTCAAATGAGGGTAAGATAACTGTCAATCACTCTGAGCACTTCCTGGCTTATACTGTGTGTGTTTACATGTTAGTTGCTCAGTCGTATCCAACTCTTTGTGACCCCATGGACTGTAGCCCACCAGGCTCCTCTGTCCATGGGATTCTCCAGGCAAGAATACTGGAGTGGGTTGCCATTCCCTTCTCCAGAGGATCTTCCCAACTCAGGGCTCGAACCTTGGTCTCCTCATTGCAGGCAGATTCTTTACCATCTGAGCTGCCAGGGAATGATATATAACGTTAGCTCTGATGACCAACCAACTAGCAAATACTCTCTGAGCATTAGTTTATATCTTCAGCACTGTGAAAGTGAAAGTCACTCAGTCGTGTCCGACTCTTTGTAACCCCATGAACTATACAGTCCATGGAATTCTCCAGGCCAGAATACTGGAGTGGGTAGTCTTTCCTTTCTCCAGGGGATCTTCCCAACCCAGGAATCAAACCCAGGTCTCCCGCATTGCAGGTGGATCCTTTACCAGCTGAGCCACAAGGGAAGCCCAAGAATACTGGAGTGGGTAGCATATCCTGTCTCCAGCAGATCTTCCTGACCCAGGAATCGAACCAGGGTCTTTTGCATTGCAGGCGGATTCTTTTCCAACTGAGCTTTTTGAATAATTTCATTCATTCATTCAATTAACCAATATTAGAAGTATCTATTATATGCTAGATACCGTACAGGGTATTTCCTCTGCCTTATCTCATAGGTTCATTTTCAAAGCACTTATTAAGTTTGTGCTCTGTGCCAGGGGTTTACACAGCACAGCGCGTAATTTCACTGATGTCCCTGTATTTGCTCCCTAAGTCTGCCCCAGCATAGCACCATGGACTGGGCAGCTTAAACAACAGAAAACCATTGCTTCACAGAGTGTGATCAGGGTGTCCATGGTGTTGGTTCCTTCAGAGGGCTTCGAGGAAAAGTTGGCTCTAGGCCTCTCCCCCAGCATCTGGTGGTTCGCTGGCAATCCTGGCATCACTTGGGCTGGGGACATGTCACCCTGATCTCTGCCTTCATTCCCACATGCCTCCTCCCTGAGTGCATCTCTGTGTCCAAGTGTGTCTTTTTCTAAGAACACTGGTCTTTGGGGATTAGAGTCCATCCTAATGACATCCTAATGAATTGATACTTTTGAACTGTGGTATTGGAAAAGACTCTTGAGAGCCTCTTGGGCTGCAAGGAGATCAAACCTGTCAATCCTAAAGGAAATCAACACTGAGTATTCATTGGAAGGACTGATGCTGAAGCTGAAACTCCAATACTCTGGCCATCTGATGGGAAGAGCGAACTCATTGGAAAGGACCCTGATGCTGGGAAAGATCGAAGGCAGGAAGAGAAGAGGACTACAGAGGATGAGATAGTTGGATGGCATCGCCGACTCAATGGACATGAGTTTGAGCAAGCTTCAGGAGTTGGTGATGGACAGGGAAGCGTGGCATGCTGCAATCCATGGGGTTGAAGAGAGTTGGACACAACTGAGTGACTTAACTGAACTAATGACATCATCTTACCTTCATTACTTCTATAAAGACCCTATATCCAAAGAAGGTCACATGTTGAGGTGCTGGGGCTTAGGACTTCAGTGTTTCTTTCTGGGGGAGATACAATTCAACCCACAAAACTCCCTGACAATAATTTTCTTTGCTAAGACTTCACATATACTCACACATTCAACAGACATTTGCTCTGGCGGGAACCACACCAATATTATCTCATGCATCTTCTCTTTGAGCCAGTGTTTCTTTCTTCACTGTTCCAGACTCCATTCCAGGCACTTCACAGACAGCAACCCAACCTCCTTATTGTGATGCCATTAACAGTCAAGGTGTTTGTGCCTGAGGACAGGTCGACCTCAAAGCCCACAGTTCGCCCGTGGTGACTGCTACCTTCCAAGTTAAGGAAACTTTGCTTCTCCTGTGGCCCAAATCAAGGGAAACTCACCTTCCCTTGTCCTTGGTGTCCAAAAATGCAGTTAATATGCATCCAAAAGATGCTTCCTATACTCCAGAGCAGTTGAACAAATAAAAAAAAAAACCCTCCACTCTCCAAGAATGGACAACAATCCCATTCGTTGTTTGGCAGAGCTAAAAATACCCTCATGTAGCCAAGCTGATGGGGCCTTGGTGCTACGGCCCTGTTTCCAACACACAAAAGGACTGGGGAGCTGCTAGCGCTGGCGGGGGCTTCGTTAGGAGAAAGGCAGAGGAGAAAAGAATAGAAAAGTTCACCCTTAATGAGAAATGACCTCCATAACTCCCTGGGTCTCCCTGGAGTTTCCTTTGTAGAATATTACATCTCTCCATATCTAATTCCAACCCATCTGTCTTATCACACTGTGGAAATATTAATACAGATAGTTTTGTTTAGGCCTTTTATTTATTTTACTGTATATAGAATGATTTTTGGTTCATTTTCCCTCTGTATGGTCTCTCCTCTTGTTTTGTATGGTCTTTGGTATTTATTTTAAGGTATTTCATATTTCATCGCATAAGGCTGACACACCCTTGGCCCTTTGCAACCCACAGACGCGCCCACAGGGGCCTGGGCATGGCCTTCTCTGCCCACTAAGACTTGTGGCTGCAGCCAGGACTGGCCAGTAGCTTCCCATGTCACAATTCATCCTGACCTGACCCAGAGTCTCCATCCAAAGCTCTGGTTCCCCAGGAGTGGCCCACAGTTCATTTCACTCCCCATCTCTTTTCCACTTTGTGGGAACCCCTGTTTCTGGCCAGCAGCAACTTAAGGCTGGGAGTATTCATTTGGTTTCATGCAGCCTTTGGCTCTGTTGTGTTCTTCTCTCTAAGCTTGACTTTGATGTCAGTCTTCCTTTTGTGCCGCTAGGAAATCTGCATAGACCTTTACACATTCTGGGATTTGAATCCGGGTCCTCCTTTCACTAGCTCTGTACCTTGAGCAAGTGAATTAATTAGCTTTCCTGAGCACAGTTTCCTCAACCACAATATGAGGCTGGTGCATCACTTACTACAGTCAATGGGAAGATGTGATCTAAAGATCAGAAACGAGAGATTCAGTTACTACCACGTAATGAGAGTTTCTATTAAAACTACCCTTTATCTAGTCTGGACTCCAATTTTAATTTAAAGAAAAGTCACGGCCTTCCCTGATTTGGTGTAACAACTGCAAGAGGGGTGGATTTTAGTGTTATAGCTCCCACCCATTTCACAGAAAAGAGAACTAAGGCTCCTGAGATGGCTGGGAGCCAGGATCAGAAGGCACCCCGAGACATCCTCCGGCACCTTATACAGAGGGCAGAATGCAGAGGACAGTGGCCGGGATAGAACGGGGGTTGCCCAACGTCAAAGGCAGGGTAGGCACCTAACTCCCTAGGTCTTCATTGCCCCACAGACTGTGAGCTGCTGGTTAGACGCTTAGTGATGGCACGTGTCTCAGTTCCTAGTCAAGGATCTTCTTCTGAAAATGCTAATGACAAGTTTGGGGTGAACACTGCTGGGAAAGTCTTCCACTTTCCTGAAATAATCCAAATAAAGCTTTCTTGAGCACCTCTGCCCCTCTGCCCCCATCACCCCACAGCAGCCGTGGGGCCCTGGGGCCTGGTCTGGGGACGCGCCTCCTGCTCTGACCTCTGCGCTCCATCCCTCCATCTGCCTGTGGCCCTTCTCAGGGTATCTCCGCGGCAGGCTCCCGCACCTCCTCCAGGTCTTTGCTCAAAGGTTACAGCCTCAGGCTGATCTTCCCTAATGGCCTTAATAAAATAAAATGACTTCCAATTTTATAATAAATACATAAGTATTCATTATAAATAAGAAATTATTCATTATTTCTACTGAGAACCAAGTCTCTAGATATTCTGTATAATATTATGTTATAAAATTATGTGTTATAATGCTGTGTAATCACTTGCAAATAAGACATTTACGAAGTCCACTTTGGAAGCCACTTTTCATTTAACTCTCCCATTATATTTAAATCCCATGTAGAAAAGCACTGTTGCACTGTGATTTGAAAGTAAAAGAGGGTTGAATATATTTCTTTCATTGATATTTTGTCATGATCAAATGACTAATGAAAGGGTCCATCTATAGGAAATAAATCAGATACTGAATGTCAAAGAGCCTGCTGATGTTTTGCTTCCACTGTAGACCGAATGGACAAGTCATTCTGATATTAAGCATTTTTAGTCTATGTTTGGGCTTCCCTGGTGGCTCAGCTGCAAACAATGTGTCTGCAAAATGGGAGATGCGAGAAATGCAGGTTTGATCCCTGGGTCGGGAAGATCCCCTGGAGGAGGAAATGGCACCCCACTTCAGTACTCTTGCCTGGAAAATTCCATGGACAGAGGAGCCTGGCGGGCTACAGTCCACGGGGTCACAAAGGGTTGGACATGACTGAGCAACTAAGCACACACTTATACACACACACACAGTCTGACATTACTTTAAGTTGTACTTAAAAGATATTTAGAACGGTGAACTCTAATGGTGAAATATATTGTACGTGTATAATTTGCAAAACATATACTTTTTGTTCAAGAAAAGTTAGCAGAATATTATTATCCTCCATAGCAGAAAGAAAGACTTATTGTTCAACTTATATGAAAACAAGCAAAATGTTCCTTCTGGTCTGCTCTGTAACATGAACATTTAACTTGACCAATCAGGAATGATGTAACATAAAAGAGGAAAGTTTCTTGAGTTGTTTCTTTGTGTTTGTGTTAATACAATGATATAACATATTGATAATTTTAAAAAAAATTTTAATTGCAGTCCCTTCCCACTTCTAGCACCTTCTATGCTATTCCTTCAAAAATGGTAAATACAGTTTATTCATTGTGTCAGGTATCTCTTTTCTCCCACTACAGTATAATTTCCTGAGGGTCTACATGCATATATATTTTGTTCATTGTTGTAGCCCCAGGACCTTAAACAATGCCCTACAGTTCGTAGTTGCTCAATAAATATTTATGAGTGAAAGGATGAAAGAATGAATGAAGGAGGGAGGGAGTGAAAGAAGGAATCTATGTTAAAATAGACCATCATTGTGCAATTTTTTCATAGGAAGCACAAATTAGGGAACAGCTGCTTGGAAAAGAAAAATCTGGAAAAATCAGAGCTGTGACCTTATTTTAGCTTTTCTCTGGTGTTAGGAGGACTGAGTAGAGAGACGGCATACCAGGTAGAGTGAAGGGCAAAAAGTCTTGGTGTCACGAAATAAGATAACTTGCTGACAGTGGGAAGTTTCAAGTTGGTGCCAGAGAAGCATCTCCTAGTGTGTATTTATTATGGAGCATCAATCCTGTAAGATACCCCTTGGTGAAATGATATCTCGTTCTGTTCGGAGCAAGACGAGCTAGAGATTTGTAATTCACAGGAAGACCTGGGTTCAACTGTCACCTCAAGCCCCTCTTGGCTCGAGTGTGCTCTCTTTATTTCTGTTTCCTTGATAATAATCATGGGGTTGTTGTGAGAATTCAGTGGAAGAATGGATAGAAGGCACTCATCACAATGCCAAGTACTTAAGAAGTCTTGAAAGTTTGTGTCTAGCATGGTGGCCACAGCTGCCTATTTCAGAAGCTGTCTGGGCTGGAGTCCCCACTCCACTGCTGACTAGCCCAGTGAATATAGGCAGGTCCCCTAACTTCTATCCTCTGTTTTATCTGTAAGGTGGGGATAATGGAAGCATTGCCTCCCAGAGTTGTGAGGATTAAATAAGATCCTATAATAAAGCAGAGGGAACAGTGCCTGACATGCGGCAAGTGCTCTGTTAGTGTTCAGTCCAGTCCAGTCCAGTTGCTCAGTCATGTCCGAGGCCTTGTGACCCCATGCACTGCAGCACGCCAGGCCTCCCTGTCCATCACCAGCTCCCAGAGTCCACCCAGACTCATGTCCATCGAGTCGGTGATGCCATCCAACCATCTCATCCTCTGTCGTCCCCTTCTCCTCCCGCCTTCAATCTTTCTCAGCATCAGGGGCTTTCCCAATGAGTCAGTTCTTCGCATCAGGTGGCCAAAGTATTGGAGTTTCAGCTTCAGCAGCAGTCCTTCCAATGAATATTCAGGACTCATTTCCTTTAGGATGGACTGGTTGGATCTCCTTGCAGTCCAAGGGACTCTCAAGAGTCTTCTCCAACACCACAGTTCAAAAGAATCAGTTCTTTGGCACTCAACTTTTTATAGTCCAACTCTCACATCCATACAGCTACTGGAAAAACCATAGCTTTGACTAGATGGGCCTTTGTTGGCAAAGTAATGTCTCTGCTTTTTAATATGCTGCCTAGGTTGGTCATAGCTTTTCTTCCAAGGAGCAAGCATCTTTTAATTTCATGGCTTCAGTCACCAACTGCAGTGATTTTGGAGCCCAAAATCACTGTTAGTGTCAGCTATTTTTAAAACTAAGAGTCCTACTGTTTCCAGGGCAACCTTGCCAAGGATCCGCTGGAGCGCTTTTGTCTTATAAATTAGCATAACACAGGCTCTGAGAAGTTGCATAACAAATAAACCTGCTGAATCTCCTGTGATGTTAGAGAAGATTCTTGAGAGTCCCTTGGACTGCAAGGAGATCCAACCAATCAACCCTGAAGGAGATCAGTCCTGAATATTCATTGGAAGGACTGATGCTGAAGCTGAAACTCCAATACCTTGGCCACCTGATGCAAAGAACTGGCTCATTGGAAAAGCCCCGAATGCTGGGAAAGATTGAAGGCAGGAGGAGAAGGGGACAAGAGGATGAGATGGTTGGATGGCATCACTGACTCAATGGACATGAGTTTGAGTCAGCTGCAGGATTTGGTGATGGACAGGGAGGCCTGGCATGCTGCAGTCCATGGGGCTGCAAAGAGTCAGACACAACTGAGCAACTGAACTGAACTGAACTGAACTGAACCTCCTTCAGTAATTTTTCCAGATTAAATTCCCCATGGAATGCTCTGCCCTGCTTCTCACCCCTCACCATTAACCATCTAAAGGCCTGTTTTCTGGGGACACACTTTTGGGACTGTGGGTTGCACTCCTTGGGTATTTGGGACTTGGGTTGAGACTCAGATAGGACTGGCATCAGAGCTAGAAGATCAAGATACCGGCGTGGCCCTGGGGAGCTCAGGAAGGGAGGTAAAGAGGGAGGTGACTCTGTGAGATTCACATTTGAGGAGGCCCCCTCTGGGGTAGCCCTTGTGGATAGAGGGTAGGACCCAGACCTGTCTCAGAGAGACCAGTTACAAGCCTGTAGCAGTGGTGCAGCTGAAAGATGCAGCTTTAAACTGGGGGTGATAGCAGCAGGCTAAAGAGAAAAGGGAGCATATAAGAGATCCTTAGAGGCAGAATAGCCATGGGTACAGCCAAGGTTGTGGGAGGAATGGGGATGACGAAGACCATGTTCGGCATAATAACCAACCAATGGTTGTAGTTCTGCCTAACTGACAGTATGGTATAAATAACATAAGATTTCCACTTGGTGGGATCAGTGTTGAAGATCTACTTCCATTACTTCCTAGGCAGGTGACTGAACTTCTCTAGCTCTCAGAAAAATGGGGAAATAAGACCCCTCTGGCAGGGCTGTGAGGATTAAATGAAAGAACAGAATCTGCTAACCACTCTGGTAGGCATACAACAGGTACCCAGTGATCCGCAGCAAGGATAATTCATATTGTACCTAATTGTGAATTAGGCTTTAATGAAAGGTGCCCCCTTCCTTTGGGAGACCCAGACCATATGGTCTCGGCTCCAATTCACCACCCTGGCCTGGGGGCTTTTGTGCAGTGCACAATGAGCACACCTGTATAGTGCAGCCTGCCAATGATGGGCAGGTGTTATGACTGTGCTAACTATTATTCTTTTTACTCTGACTTGCCCGCTTTGTTTGGCTCAAGACTGTCCCAGGTTTGGAAGAAAGCATCTAGGTCCCTTCCTGATTTTCTCTCTGCTGGCTCTAGTTACCCTGCTTTTTGTGAGCTGCTTTCTCCACCTTCCTCTCCTACTTGCCATCCTCCTTTCCTAGTCCTCCTTTCTCACCATCCTAGAATCCTGGACACCCCTCCCTGTGCAGCTGGCTTGAAAACCACTGAGCGGAGTGACTGGATCAATGACCTCCCTCTGGCCTCAAGGGCTCAGCCCGGGTTCTGGAGCAGCCTCTGCTGAGATAACCTAGCGCTTTCATTGCCAACAGCAGTCAGAAGGAAGCAGATGATCATGGCCCATAAAGGGCAAGAATCCTCAGTAGAGAGCTGGGTTGGCTGCAGGGCCATCCAAGGCTATTTTTAGTGCCTGGCGAAAGAGGTGCCGGGAGAAATTGCCAAGTGGGAAGGCAGCCGGCCCAAGGGCAGGGCTCCGAGGGGCCTGCCTGCGATGTTCAACCCCAGCCTTTGTGGTCCCTCTTCCTCCATGGTGACGGCTCCAAGCGTAGCTAACGGTGGCCAGCCATCCCCCCACTGGAAACCAACGTGGGCCGGGAGGCACAACAGTTACCTGTTCACAGACGAAATGCTGGAGTTGGGTGTTAACTCACTGCCCACACTTAGTGGCAGGGGCTCAGCTCTCATATGGCTCTCACTTTTTTAAAAAATTGTATATATTCAATTATTTCTTTTTGGCTGTGCTGGGTCTTCACTGTTGCCTGGGTTTCTCTCTAGTTGTGGTGAGTGGGGGCATCTCTTCATTGCAGTGTGGATTCTCCTGTTGCAGAGCACGGACTCTAGGGCGCACAGGCTCAGTAGGCACAGCTCCCGGGCTCTAGAGCACCGGCAAACCATGGTGGTGTGCAGGCTTAGCTGCTCTGCGGCAGGTGGGATCTTCCCAGATCGGGGATGGAAACCATGTCTCCTGCATTGCAGTCCGGTTCCTTACCACCAAGCCCAGCAGGGAAGCCCCTGGCTCACTTGGTAAATGAGAAAACTGGGCCTCAGAGGTAAGAAATGACTTCCTTCAGGCCTTTCTGCCCTGAGAGCTCCCTGTGCTGTCTTTGTCAACTCTTGCTCAGAGCATTTTGTGGGCAGAGTGGTGGAGGGGTGCAGCCAGAGCCCCTGGATTTGCCTCCTAGTCTGACTGGTGTGTCACCTCGGACAGGGCCCCTACCCTCCCTGAGTCCCAGGCTGTCATCTGTGAAGTGTGGGGAGGAGCGTGCGCTGCAGGGTTGGTGGGGACTGAAGAAGGGACACAGGGAGGGTGCGGGCAGGTGTCCCTGGCCCGTCGGAAGTATCCACCACTGTGAGCTGTCAGTGTGAGACCTCTGTCGCCAGCCTGTCTGCCAGCACTGGACATGAATCCCAGCTAATTCCCGCACGGGCTCAGCAAGGCTTTTTAATGCCATTTTTCAGATGCAGAAACTGAGTCCCAGAGATGAACCGAATCCCTCAAGCTGGGAAGGGCAGGGGATTGGTCTAGAGCTCTGGGTTCTGCCTTCCTAGTTCCAAGATCCTTCTTCCATGTAGGCTGGAACTTCCTGCGTCCTGTGCCCCTTGGGAATTTGAGCAGAGTAGATGTCAAGAGCTCATGAAGTGTGTGTGTGTGTGTGTGTGTGTGTGTGTGTGTGATGTGTTCGAAAGGCTGGTGGGGAGGAAGAAGAAAAACACTATAACCTAGAGCTTTGGTTAGCAAAGATCAAACTTCCCTTCACTCCCTCCTGGCTTCCAGGGTGTCTCTGAGACAGATGTTGGGAGGGGGAGGCCCAGAGTCATTCTGAGTGATCCTCCCACCCCTTCCTTGCTCTGTGCACACCAAGGGCTGTGAACACCAGGGGCTCTCCCATCCTGACCAGGTTCTATCAGAACTGAGGTAGCATCCCCATGAGCTGGTACCACTTACTGCTACATCTCAGGAACCTCATCTGTAAAGTGGGGAGAGTAATAAAGCCCACCCTACTTAATGGTAACACCTGCCAAAGACTGTGAAGTGTTGAAAGGATGAGATAAAATCTATTTCAAGTGCTGACTATAGTGCCCAGAACATAGTAAGCCTACAGAAGAGAGTATTATTGAGAGATTGAGTCACCTTGGGTTGCCACAACAGAATACCATAGCCCAGGTGGCTCACAGCAACAGAAATTAATTCCTCATGTTTCTGGAGGCTGGGAAGTCCAAGATTAAGGTGCTGACAGGTTCAGTGTCTAGTAAGGTACTGTTTCTTGATTTGTAGATGGTCATCTTCTCACTGTGTCCTCAATGATGGGAGAAAGGGCTTCTTCAGGGTCTCCTTTATAAGGGCGCTAATCCCATTCATGAAGTCTCCACTCTCAAGACCTAATCACCTCCCCAAAGCCCTACTTCCACATCCCATCACACGGGGCTAGGATTTCAGTATATGAATCTGGAGGAGAGACATAAACATATGGTCCATTGCAGCTATCATATATATATTTTTAATTTATATATTATTATTTTCTACCAATGCTAAGACTCCTATGGGCTTTCCTTATGGCTTAGCTGGTAAAGAATCCACCTGCAATGCGGGAGACCCGGGTTCGATCACTGGGTTGGGAAGATCTCCTGGAGAAAGGAAAGGCTATCCATTCCAGTATTCTGGCCTAGAGAATTCCACGGACTGTATAGTCCATGGGGTCACAAAGAGTTGGACCCAACTGAGCAACTTTTACTTTCACTAAGACTCCTAAGACTCTAATTTTGTTCTCTGCTGTTTCACCAGGGTTTATTTCAGGACTTGATAAACATTTTTAAAATAAATAAATGGATAGAAGGATGGATGGATGAAAAATAAATAAATAATGAGGAGTGCCCTGCACACCAGAAGGACATTATGAATCATTCCTAGTGCTCAGTGGTTTGATTTGATCACTGTGTGTTTTCTTGTTTTCAGACAGAAGAAAGTACAGTCAGTTCCATTATAACACAACATATGTGTTCTGAAAATCACTGTGCTATCCAGAATCATGCATTTAAAAACCCCAGGCTTATGGTAGAAGTGGAGTTAAAGCCACAACATTCAAAATCACCAATGACACAGTTTAAAAAAAGAAAAAGATGGGAACTTAATTTTGGCAGAATAATTTTAAATGTATTAAATGGTTAAGTGCATAAATATCACAATAAACATTAGCTCTATACCTTGAAAAAGACCTGGAGTTTGCTTGTGGAAGCAAACACCAGAAGCTTGAGTTATTGTGAAGGAGAATTATCTGAAATTGGACAGAGATTTTGGAACCCAGATGTGCATGCCTGCGGCTCACACCCCAGGCAGGGAACTAAGCCAGCTGGCCGGTGTTTGATGAGTGTGTGTGCTTTGTGTCTTATGTGGCTCCGTTCAGCTGAGATTTGGGCATGTACTGTTTGGGCATTAGTGTTTTCCACTGGGGAAAGTAGGTACGCTTACATTGTTCCCTCCTGTAAATTGCATTAGAACCAATTCCTACTTTCAAAACAAGCATTTCAGCAGAACCAGCTGTAGGTTGTTTTGATGTTTGTATCTTGCTGCTTATTAGTCCTCTTCACGTTTCTGTTTCCTACAAAAGCTGAGCTAAATTATCGGCACCCTGTTCCTCCAATCATCCATGTGCTCACAAGTGCCTGTCAAGGACCTATTGTGTACAACCACTGGAAACACGGGAATATATGTCCAGATGGTCCCTAAGTTCACAGAGCATAGAGTCTAAGGACAGAAGCAAAAAATAAGCAAATAATTACACATACTTCAAATGACAAGGTCCACCCTTTGGCAGGGGCATTTCTAAGCTTAGTAATGTTGAGTTTTCCTCCATTTCACCCATCCTCACTGCAATAAATCACACTCAAGCTTACAGTGATGTCTGCTTTTCATGGTTCATATCAGGCTACCGGCCCCCAGCAGAACCAGAGTGGCAGGTTGGCACAAAAATCTCATGCTTCCTCACGAAGACTGGACCCATTCTCAGAACCGAGTAGAGCATGGGAGGACTAATGTGGAGGGTGGGTTGGTGTTGACTGAGTTTACGTTTTTCCTCCACTCCAAGGAAGGATGTTTATCCATCTGGGAACCATAGGCAATGCAATGACAGTTTACCTCTCTCCTTGTTTAAAATCCTTCAAGAGTTTTCCATTTTCTGTAGTCCACAATCCAAACCCAAACGGCCTGAGAGGCCTGGTAAGATCTGAATCCGCCTGGCTCTCCAACCTTCACTGATGCCCAGCCTCACTGGCCTTTCTTCTTCACCATATTGCCACTCTGGGCCTTTGCACCTCTTACTCCTTCTGCCTGGAATGCTCTTCCTTGGGGGAGCGGGGGGGGTCCATTCTCATTCTCTCCTCAGACACATTCCCCAGTTGTTATATAATCAAGATTTTTTTTTTCATAGCTTTAATCACAATCTGGATTTACGTTGAGTAGTAGTATCCTATTGCTGCTGTGACGTGAAGTCGCTCAGTCGTGTCTGACTCTTTGCGACCCCATGGACTGTAGCCTATCAGGCTCCTCCCTCCATGGGATTTTCCAGGGAAGAGTGCTGGAGTGGATTGCCATTTCCTTCTCCAGGGGATCTTCCGACCCAGGAATCAAACCCGGGTCTCCCGCACTGCAGGCAGACACTTTACTGTCTGAGCCACCAAAGCAACATAGATTTATTTTCTTAGAGCTCTGGAAGTCAGAAGTCTAAAAATGGGTCTGCAGGACTGCATTCCTTCTGGAGGTTCTGAGGGCAAATGTTTCCTTATATTTTCCAGCTTCTATAAGTTGCCTTATTTCTTGGCCTCCAGCTTCCATCTTTTAATCACATTAATCCAACCTCTGTTTTAGTCATCACATCTTCTCTGACTGTGGATCTACAACCTCCTTTTTCTAAGGACTCCTATTATTACATTGGATCTATCCACTTACCATCCACTTATTGGGTCCAGGTAAGCTGGCTTAAAGGATTCCCTGGTAGTCCAGATGGTAAAGAATCGCCTGCAGTGCAGGAGACCCAGGTTCAGTCCTTCGCTTGGGAAGATCCCCTGGAGATGGGAATGGCTACCCACTCTAGTACTTTTGCCTGGAGAATCCCATGGACAGAGGGGCCTGGTGGGCTACAGTCCATGGGATTGCAAAGAGTCAGACCTGACTGAGGAGCTTTCCCTTTCACTTTTTTCAAGCCAGCTTAATCCCTCAACTCAAAATCCTTAACTTAATCACATCTGTAAAGTCCTTTTTGTCACGTTAACATTCACAGGTTTGGGGGATTAGGATGTGGACATCTTTAAGAGGGGCATTATTCAGCCTACCACATTTTGTGTATTTATTTGATCACTTGTTTACTGTCTCTCTACTACATTGCTTGCCCCATGAGACAAAGACCTTCTTTGTCTTTTTGACTACTGATTCCCCAGAATCCAGCATAATTCCTGGTACATTGTTGTCATTCAGTCACTCACTCGTGTCCGACTCCTTGCAATACCATGATCTGCAGCATGCCAGGCTTCCCTGTCCTTCACCATCTGCCAGAGTTTGCTCAAACCCATGTCCACCGAGTCGGTGATGCCATCTAACCATCTCATCCTCTTGTCATCCCCTTCTCCTGATACATAAGTGCTCAGTAAAGATTTATAAAATAACAGGATTGCTGATAAAACTACAATCAATCTCAGTTTGTAAAATTACGGATAGAATACTCCATATTTTAGTTATAGGGTGCTAACTGCTGTTAAGTCACTTCAGTCGTGTCCGACTCTGTGTGACCCCATAGACGGCAGCCCACCAGGCTCCTCCGTCCCTGGGATTCTTCAGGAAAGAACACTGGGGTGGGTTGCCATTTCCTTCTCCAATGCAGGAAATCGAAAAGTGAAAGTGAAGTCGCTCAGTCGTGTCTGACCCTCAGCGACCCCATGGACTGCAGCCTTCCAGGCTACTCCGTCCATGGGATTTTCCAGGCAAGAGTACTGGAGTGGGTTGCCATTGCTAAACCTTACAACTAGCTAGCTGTGTGATTTTGGGCAAGTTGCCTCACCTCTCTGAGGCTCCATAGTCATATCTGTAAAATTGAATATATTTTTAAAAATACCTCAGAGATATTGTAGGCATTAAATAATATAATAACTAGGAAAAATACTTAGAAACTGTAAAGCATTAACAGTTATGATAATTACTGTTACACAGATTACAGATGAGCAAGGTAGGGTCTAATGGGGAAATCACAGACATAAATAAGTAACACAAGATATAGCTGTGCTTCAGTGGGGTTGTGTGCTGAGAGAGGTTGCATAGTATATCAGGGAAGGTTAATTCCAATTGGGAGGCTGGAGAAGATATAGTTATGGAGTGACCCATGGGGCAGCCAGGAATGGCAGAGAATAGGAAGGTATTAGATTGTTGCCAGGAACCAAATTTAAATAAACTCCCCAGAGCAGCAGAGTTAGAGAAGGGAGATGCTAGAGGACCCATTTGCAATGACCATCTGGCTTGTTAAAATTGATTAAAGGTAAAAAAGAGAAAGAGATCTGTGTCTGCAGCATTGAATTACTCCTCAGATGAGCAGGTCTGCGAATGGCCGGCTTCCCTGGCTACAGTCTCTAAACTATCCAAAGGCATGATTTCAATTTATACAGAGAATTCATTTTAAAACTCCACTAAAAGCAGGCTTCATTGAAAAATGTTCAACACTGCTCAATTACTTTATTAAATTCCCCTTTTTATGTGTTGTGAAGGGTCAAAAATCACTGCAGGCTACAAAAATAACACAGACTTTGTTTCATGTCCTAAGTGGGGAAGAGTGACAAGGGCGCGCGTTGTCACTATTGAAACCTTTTTAAAATTTCCAACGTTTTGTAATAAATTTAGAAGAAAACAATAAATAGGCTTTGGAGCGAGACAGCCCTGAACATGGGTGTCAGTTCCACGACCTCCTGGCTGTGTGACCTTGAGCAAGTCATTTACATTTCTCAGCTTCAGTTTTGTCTTCTGCAAAATAATGATAATCCTTACTATCTCACAGGTAGTTGTGAAAATGAGAAGTAGCACATTACCTGTTCGTGTCAAAGAAGATGCCATCTAGCAAGAAGTGGTTAAATGTTAGTTCCTTGATGTACACGAGATAAGAAAAATCACTCCTGAGAAGCAGATCCTGCTGGAATTTCAGGCATCCTTGCACCACAGTTAACTAGAGAAGCCACTTGCTTCTCTGAGCCTATTTCTTCTTCTAGAAAACACTCATTTTGTCCAATACTCCAGAATAGCCAAAAAATGTTCTCTTGAATTCCAGTCTCAACTAAAAGATGAATTGGGAGATTAGGATTGACATATCTCCAGTATTCTTGCCTGAAGAATCCCCTTGGACAGAGGAGCCTGGAGGGTTACAGTCCATGGGGTCACAAAGAGTCGGACACGACCAAGCAACTAAGCACACGCATATACACTACCATGTGTAAAGTAGATAGCTAGGAGGAACCAGCTATAAAGCACTGGAAGCTCAGCTCAGGGTTCTGTTGATGACCTAGAGGGGCGAGATGAAGGCGAGATCCAAGAGGGAGGGGATATATGTCCACATATAGCTGATTCACTTCATTGCACAGCAGAAATTAGCACAACATTGTTAAGTAATTATACTCCAATAAAAAAATAAAAGATATAACCACCCAGATACTTTGTTGCAGAGAATTCAGAAACCATGTCTGGGTTCATGGGGAAAGATTGATTAGTAATGTCTGCCCCAGGCAGGGCTCTGGGAGTGGCAGCACAGCTTTGCATTTGCTCTCTGGAGTTTCTGACCTTGGAAAACCGTGACACAGTTGCTTCACAACAGCCTCCCTCTCTAGCCTCCCTCTCTAAAAGCTACACTGCACACACACACATGCATACAGAGACACACACACTTACACACCACCACCCTCATCACCAACAGCTCTTCAAGCAAAATTAGTAAACGATACTTCTGTATTTTCAGGGATAGAGATCTCCTCTATCTCACCATTGTCCTGGTTTGTAGTACATGCTGGGTTGGTCAAAAATTTCATTTGGGTTTTTCATAAGATGCTATGGAAAAACCTGAGTAAACTTTCTTTTTTGGCCAAGCCAATATTGTTTTACATGCCTTGCTGTTCCATTAGGCCCTAAGCTCCTTGAGAGCAGAGGCCAAGTCTTTATCTTTTTAACCAAAGAGGAGGTAGCCAACTGTAATGGAAAGAGCATGACTTTGGGTCACTTCTGGCTCTATCGGACTTCCCTGGTGGCCCAGTGGTAAAGAATCCACCTTCTAGTGCAGGAGATGCAAGAGATGTGGGTTCAGTTCCTGTGTCAGGAAGATTCCCTGGAGGAGGAAATGGCAACCACTCCAGTATTCTTGCCTGAAAACTTCCATGGACAGAGGATCCTGGTGGGCTGCAGACCACGAGGTCACAAAGAATAGGATGTAACTGAGCAACTGAGCAGACACACTGACTCCACAACCCCAAGAGCCCTCAGGCCCCAGACAAGCCATTTGGTATTCTGGACCTTGGTTTCCTCATCTGTACAATGCAACGATAGCTCCCTGGAAAGTAGGTATGAGCCAAAGTGGGGTTGGGATTGAGAAACTAAGTGGAAGCTTATCCCCGGGTTCAGAGAGAGAACAGAGGCCTAGAGGGGAGCAAGCAGAGCTCCAGGGCAGATCCAGCCTAGGGCTGGGTGAGCTGTCCCCACCCCCGGCAAGAGGTGCAATGGTGAAGGGAGCCACACGCTGCTGAATGCACCCCTGCCTTTTTTCTGCACCCTCTTCTGAGCCCCTTTTCATCTTTCAAGAGTCACTATTCTGGTCCAGGTTCGAGGATGGAAGAGAGCACTCATTCAGGTTGGAACAAGGTTATGATGACACTTTAATAACAAAGCAGCTGCCAAGTCAAGCACAGGTGGGGAGACGGAGGATACCTCTGCCAAGATCTGCCCTTGCTCCTCCAAGAGGCACTTGGGGCCAGTGGTCTCAGCAGCCTGCACATATGGAGAAATCTGAGGGTCAGAGGGGCCACAGTTCCCCTAAAGGGGTGATTTATGGCCTCCCGGGGCTCTGGGACCTCCTAGAGGGTCAGTAAAGCAGGTCTCACCAAGACCTGCCACAAGGGGGAGCCCAAGAAACTGAGGCTGAGGATGGAGAGGAGAACTCAACAGAAGACTGGAGATGGAGGTGCACTGGGGTGCACCGGGTCACCCACAGAAACGCTGCTGTCTCAGGGACAGACAGGCGCCGGGCTTACAAGACACCGGGCAGCAGGAATGAAGCAGGCTATGGGGAGCAAGGGCAGGACTAATGGGGTGAGTCTCCTGCAGGCAGGACCTCATTTGTACAGGAAGGCCCGCCAGGCTTTAAGGATCAGGGTTGGACAGAAGCGGGAGGCTTGATAAAGGCCTCTTCAAACAGTGATACTGATTTCCCACAAGTACACCTTAAATCCATGCATGAGGGAGAGACAAGATTTCATTCCACTTAGAGCATATACTTTTTAATGCTGATGATTGTAAGATGAGCATTAGTGGGACATAAAAATTACGATCATGATAACAACAATAATAAAAAGCATTTAAATTTGTACAGCACTTTATACTTTATGAAATGTGTTCTCATTCATTAGCTCGTGGGAGCCCTCTAATAGCTCCCTGAGGAAGGCAGGATGACTGCCATTATCCCATTTTATGGGTGGGGAACGGGCTCAGAGAAGCACAGCGAATAGACAGAGACCACACAGCTGATGGGGGCCAGAGATCTTTTCCCCCAATCCACTGCTTTTCCCTCAGCCTTCAGAGAGAAGCATAAAAACATCCTCTGATTTCTATCTCACTCACTGTCTTGCAACGGTCCCCCAAGGACAATCTGGACAATCCGGGAGCCTCAGTGGACAGGCCACCAACCCCAGAACAGCTCATTCCTTCTGATGACTAAGGAATATTTGGCCCAGAAGACATGCAATACGTTGCAGGGCATGGTCTCCACTAGGATAGCTCAGAATCTAAGCAGAGCTAAATGCAGACGTTCCCAGAATTCTAGCTTCCCTCTGTAACCTTCTGGGAACCACAGTGGTGTCAGCTTCAAAGACAGCTGCACATTTTTGCCACTGGAGAACAAAGGTGCTAAAAGATGGCATCTCAAGTCTGGAAGGAGCCAGGCAGAGAGAGAAAAACACAGAGACATCCTGAGAGAGACAGACAGACAGGGAAGGGATGGGAGAAAACAGAGAGGGCAAAGGGGGAGGGAAAGGGAGCCAACAAAAGAGAGGAAGGAGAAAAGGCCAGTCTGAGAGCAAAGGGAGTAGAAGGGACTAGAGGAGGGACTTCCCTGGCAGTCCAGTGGTTAAGATTTCAGTCCGATGCAGGGGGTGCAGGTTCGATCCCTGGTCAGGGAGCCAATATCCCACATGCCTGGGGACCAAAAAAAAGAAAAAACCAAAACATAAAACAGAAGCAATATTGTAACAAATTCAATAAAATACTTTAAGAAATGGTCCTGGTCCAAAAGGAAAAAAAAAAAAAAAATGAGAAGGGAGTGGAGAAGGGCAGGGAAAGAAAGGCAGGAGCACCTGGCTTTGAAAGTAGCCAGAAGGAAAGCATTTAAGAGAACAGCTAAATACCTTATTCTCTGAGTCCCCCAATGTAAATTTTTCTTTTCCTCACAAGCTAATCAAGCTTAACCAACTCTAAGAGCTTGAAGGACTCGGCTTAACTGCAACAAAGAATGTGTCCACTAAAGCTGACCCCTTGTCCACTCGCCGTGTCAAAGCAGTGGAGGACAGGAGATTAACGAGGCTGTCCTCACCCAGGCAAGGCCGGCCAGCTCTGCACAAAAGCAGCCGAAGCACATGCTGGCGGTCAGCTGCGCCCGGCAGGGCAGGCAGCTGTGCCCCAACAAGGAAGAAGGAGTCCCAGTGCTCCCGCATTTCTGATTCTGCTGCTGCTGCTGCTGTTGCTGCTACTGCTGCTAAGTCGCTTCAGTGTCCGACTCTGTGCGACCCCATAGACGGCAGCCCACTAGGCTCCTCTGTCCCTCAGAGTCTCCAGGCAAGAACACTGGAGTGGGTTGCCATTTCCTTCTCCAACTTCTGACTCAGGACCCGGATAAAACCACTGCCAGCACCAACTCCATCTCTTCTGCCCTCTCAACAACCATGAGGAGCCGGCAGGGAGGGAGACGTTTACAGGCTGGACTCTCATTGGCTGAGAGGCTGGTGGGCGGGGCCGAAGCCTAAAGGGCAGCTCTCCTGGCGGCTGCGGAGCACAGTAGGGCTTCAGCCCTGCACAGCAGGGCTGCTCCTCCACCCACTGAGATAGTCTTAATTCTAAGACTTCTGAGTTTATACTCCACAAGGTCTGGGGCCTCAGCTGGGAAGGCTGAAAGGCTGGAAGCTTCTGGAAGCATCTTCAATCCCTGTCTGTGCGGTTAATGCTGGCCATCGACTGGGGCCTCATCTGGGGCCGCTGGCACCCTTAGAAGTGGCCTCTTCACGTCCCCAGACTTATTCATCCCATGGGGACTTCTTACGTGGTGACTCAGAGTCCCAAAGGCAAGTGGCAATGAGCAAGGTAGAAGACCTGGGGCAATTTATGGCCTCGCTTTGGCAGTCAGCCAGCATCCTAGCTACTGCATTCTGTTGACCCAAAACCCACCCACACTCAAGGAGAGGGAACCTAGACTCTGACTCTGGATGGAGTTGGGGTACTGGTGACCAGGTTCTAGAAGAGCATGTTGGATGAGAGATATTACTGTGGCCATCTTTGGTAAGTGCAGTCTGCCACGACTTTTGAAATACACGCCCCCCCAAATCATTGCAACAATTCTATCTGATAGCAGTATCCCCCATTTTAGGGATGAGGAACCTGATCTTGGAAATGTTATGTAATTTTTGCAGAATACCATAGCTAGCAATTAGTAAACAGGGATTTGACCCAAAAGGAATTCCAAAGCTCTTGCTCTTTATAACTACAGTTTACTGCTTTCCTAAGACAAAAATAAAAAGAACAGCTTACACACAGCCCTTACTATATGGCAGACACTTTCCTAAGCATTTTTTGTTCTTTACCTCATTGAAAAAATAATAATTGCTACTATTTGTTGAGATTACTATGTGCAAAGCATTTTGTATTAAGGACTGCGAATGTACTATCCCCAATTCTCAGAACAACGGCCTTCAGAGAAAAGTACTATGCCTATTTTATAAGAGGAAACGGAAGAGAGAGATGGTGAAGCTGGGGATCTACCCTGCATTATCTAAAACCAGAGCGATGTCTCTAACAAGAGAGATCAAGGAAAGTTATTTGGAAGAAATAAATCTGAATGGGACCTTGAATAGGATTTCACAGCATAAAGATGAGAGAGCTCTGCTTCACTTTCCCTCACCTTCCACCTTTACCCATTCAGAGCCTTAGCCTCAAAGATATATCACTTTAGAGAGGATTAAAACATACCAGAGTGTGCATGACTGCCTCATGCACATACCTTTATTAGTATCTGAAACTCAGAGGAAACAAAGAGTCTTATTTGCATAAAAGACATCCTCCCTCCTGGGAAAATGTTGAAGGACTTTGTGACCTCTAACAAGCTTCCAAAATTGCTGAGAGTTAAACCCCATCTCCCTTGCTCTTACCCAGAAAAGTAAGATTCCGTTACCTACGAGCCTTACTTTTCAAGAATAGAAATTACCAGACATATGTTAGGAGACAATCAGTAGTCCAAAAGGAAAGCCATTCACCTCCATACTGAGCCTTGGCCCTCAAATCTCATCTAGCCCAATTTCACATTTCAGCCAGCTTTTGTCAAGACAGCTTGCTATGTCACCTGGAACAAGTCATTTAATTTTTTTTAATTTATTTTTTTATTGAAGGATAATTGCTTTACAGAATTTTGTTGTTTTCTGTTAAACTTCAACATGAATCAGCCATAGGTATACATATATCCCCTCCCTTTTGAACCTCCCTCCCATCTCCCTCCCCACCCCACCCCTCTAGGTTGATACAGAGCCCCTGTTTGAGTTTCCTGAGACATACAGCAAATTCCCATTGGCTAAGTCATTTAATTTTGATGGACTTCAGTTTGTACAGTTGTAAAATAGGAACAGTTTAGAATTAAAGATAAAGGCTTGTGACATCTCTTGGATCCCAGGTTTTCTGCAGCCAGGTGTTACTGGAAAACTCCATCAAAGGCATCACGTATGATTTATGCATAATTTTTAAAAAGTTGTTAAAGACCAGTATACATTTGACCCTTAAAAAACATAGGGTTTAAAGGCACCGACCCTCCACACAGTTGAAAATCCACAGTTCTGCCCTAATCCGAGGTTCCTCCATAGATGCAATTCCTCTCTCCATATTCACAGTTCTGTGTTCATGGGTTCAGCCAACCACAGATCATGCAGTAATCTGGTCTTAACTACTAAACAAACAAGCAAACAAATTTGTGTATAAGTGGATACACCTACACCTTTTCTTAAGGTAGTTCTACTGTAACATGGGTTTGTAAGAACCTCTAGAAATTCTGAAAGTACAAAAATATAAATACCAGATATATATATATATATATTTTTTTTTTAACCTGAAAAGGAGAAACTTTTTTCTGTAGCTAACTCAAGAAAGTGGTAGTCAAAGAAAACCTAAACAGCCAAAAATAAAAATTCCTTTACACTGATATCTTAGACACATATCAAAAATCCATCTTATCTCCAAATTATTAAAGGAAAAATTATGTAAAATATAAATCTAGAAGCCATAAAATCAGAGAATGCAGCCATCAAACTTGGTAGTCCAGGGATGTCGTTGACCTAGTGTTATGAGACGTGGACAGAGGACTGACAGTTTGTGTAGGGTATGAACATAACCCCAGGGACATTGTGTTGCTAGTAATCCCTGCGTTCAGGGAGCTGTAGAAGAACAGGCAAAAGTGAGAATAGGAATGTTGGGGTTACAGTTGTTCTGTTCCTGATATGGGGCCAAGGCTATTGATTATGCTGGGGGGTGGGGTGGATAGTAGGGGATAACCATTGTATTACCCTCCTCAACGCTTGTTTCATCAGAGTGGAGTCTGGGAAACAGTGCATCCATATCAAAGTCCGGGGACCAGTTTAGAATTTTCAGCTCTGACATTTTACCCACTAAGTGACCTAGGCAAGTCTCATAACCTCTCTGACCCTCAGTCTCTGCCTGTGTAGAATGAGGATACTGTGAGGGTTAAATGATGAAATCTTGTGAAAGCCCTTCAGTCTGTGGTCCTTGCCGTGCAAATTAGAACCCTTCAGATTCTTTTTGGTAGAAAAAGGAATGGTTTCAGTCCATCTATAAATAACACATTTATAATTATTTTAATTAGTTCAGAAGTGGACATGAGGTTAAACTGCTCAGCAAGCAGGATTGGGAAAGCGCCTGAAAGCTGGGCATGGGCCAAGAGATGGCCCTCTTCCAGCGGGTTGTGAAATCTATTTTGCCTTGAGATTTTGGAGAAAGGGTTAGACAGCTCTGCATGGTTGGGGAGGGGCAGGTCCCTGGCAACTAATGGGACCTCATAAACCACCAGGCTTCCCTTCTTCCCCTCTTCTTTGTATGCAATTGAAGAGCTGCTCCCTTGTACTGGCCAGCACCTTCCACCCGCCCTCTCCCTTCCCATTCCATCCCCCACCCAGCCCTGACCCTACTCTCACCTCATTCTCCACCCCAGCACTTGGGCTCTCAACCAGCCACAAGCAGTAAAGTTCCAACATTCAGGACTAATGTCTGCATATCAGATAATCAGAGTAGAGGCAGGGCTTTCTGGGCAAGAAGGGCTCTCTCTCATTTCCATTACAATGTTAGAACTTGAGTGGGCGAGAAGAGGACAGAATAACAGTCCTCAGGAAACCAGCTTCAATATGCATTTAAAGGGCAGCCACAATACTTATAAGTTAGGAAGGTCATAAGCGATTTCAAAAATGTGAAGGGAACATCTTGAAATCATGATATATATCCCATTAAAATATCTAAGGTCTTGGGATTTAATGCAAAAATGAGAAGATTCAACAATTTATATGTTTTCTCCCCACCCACCACCCCATCATTGTGAGGTGAAGCTCACAAGCAATCACCCCACTTAAATGGGGCAAGAGGTTTGCAGTTCACCCCAGTCATACCTGCTGGTCTGGGACACCATCTAAATAACCTGCCAGGCGTCTATGTGAAGTCAGGTTTAACCGCAGGAACTGAGGTTGCAAGCTCTGAAATTTAGTAATCTGGGTTTTAATCCTGTCTCCACCATGTATTGACCTTTGGTCTTTAAGCAAATTTCTTAACCTCTCTGTCAATTTTCCTCATCTTAAAAATAAGCATGGCTCAGTTCATACCCTATGAATTGTCATGAGGATTAAGTGAGATGATACACTTGGCATGTGCAGAGCATAGCAGAGACTCAATAAAAGTTAACTTTTACCATCATTGTTAACAGTGGCCACCAGTGGCCCTCACTGGGGATTTTCCATGCGTGTCGTTGACAAGGATTGGACGTTGCTAGACCAGCGGTTGCTCACAATCAGCCTGTGCACCCGGGAGAGTGCACCATCACTCCAAGTGAAAAGGCACAGCCAAACCAGCACTTAGCAGAAAAATTAGAGCTTCTCCGTTGGATAGGGAGACTGATGGGTCCTTCATTCCCTTCCACCACGAAGACTAATCGGTGGCATAGCTGCCATTTTTACATCTCATTGTATCAAATTTAAATACCAGCCCTATGAAATAGATATTATTAATAGTCTCCATTGCACATTTAAGACTTGGAGGATACTTGGTCAGTAACTTGACCCAGGTCCCAGAGGAGTGTGGACTCAGAACTGGAAGCCAGGACTTCTCTCTGGCCCTTCTCAGGAGGGATGTTTCTTGTTGATTAAGGAAACTCCTTGAAGTCAAGTTTCCCAAGGTGGCGTTAAAGCATGATGATACACAATAAAGGCTGACTGTTAAGCAGAATGTATGCTTCCTGAATGGATAAATTCCTACTTCTAAGCACCAGAGCTTGGCCGAAGGGCCAGGTAGAATTGAACTGAGCTGGACTGGGTTATTTCCTGGAGCCCAAAGTACTCGTCTCTGTCTCCCTGATGGTTATCTCAGTCACCTAGCACAGCACTTCTAAAGAAAGAATGTGTATATAAAACATAATGTTAACAGTAGTTAATTTGGCTGGTTTGTCAGTGGCTGTTCTTCAAAAGAGGGGGAAAAACCAGCAAGGAAAAAAGGAGCATCAGGGAAACCATCACTAGATGTTCCCATCCTGTCAGGCCACTCCTATATTTATGCAACCAGCACTTATGGAGCTATAAACCCTGGGCTCCCCTGGGGGCTCAGTCAGAAAAGAATCCTCCTGCAGTGCAGGAGAACTGGGTTTGATCCCTGGGTCAGGAAGATCCCCTGGAGGAGGTACAGCAGCCCACTCCAGTATTCTTGCCTGGAGAATCCCATGGACAGAGGAGCCTGGTGGGCAACAGTCCATGGGGTTGCAAAGAATTCGACACTACTGAACGACTAAGCACAGCACACAGCACTATAAACACTATATTGGGCTCTGAGAATCCACTGATGAAATATCCTGGGACCTATCCTCTAGGAGCACGTGAGATCTTGGGAGCTTTACATGTCACGTGCTTCTAATACTCTGGCATCCCAGTGTGCAAGCATTTAACTTAAACAGTGTGATAGGTCAAAAAAAATCCTACCACCCTACATTGAATATTATTAACATTCTGTCTCCATAAAGAAAATGAGGACAGAAAAAAAGTGAAAAGAAAAAATTATATACAAAGTTTTTTACTGAAGTATCTGATTTACACTCTTGTATTAGTTTTATTTTACACTCTTGTATTAGTGTAGCAAAGTGATTTAGTTATTTGGATATAAATTAATATATATACATATTCTTTACCAGATTCTTTTCCACTGTGAGTTATAAGATATTGAATATATTTCCCTGTGCTATACAGGAGAACTTTGTTGTTTTATCTATTAATATTTTTTATATGGTGCGTGTATCTGCTAATCCCAAATCTTTAATTCCTCCCCCATTTTATTCTTTGGTACCCACAAGTCTTTTCTCTGTGTCTGTGAGTCTGTTTCTGTTTTGTAAATACGTTCATTTGTATCCTACTTTACTCTACTTTAACTCGCTAGTTATTTAGAACTAATTCCAGAAAGAATGAAGGGATGGAGCCAAAGCAAAAACAATACCCGGTTGTGGATGTGACTTGTGATAGAAGCAACGTCTGATGCTGTAAAGAGCAGTATTGCATAGAAACCTGGAATGTCAGGTCCATGAATCAAGGCGAATTCAGTTCAGTTCAGTTCAGTCACTCAGTCGTGTCCGACTCTTTGCGACCCCATGAATCGCAGCATGCCAGGCTTCCTTGTCCATCACCAGATCCCGGAGTTCACTCAGATTCATATCCATCGAGTCAGTGATGCCATCCAGCCATCTCATCCTCTGTCGTCCCCGTCTCCTCCTGCCCCCAATCCCTCCCAGCATCAGAGTCTTTTCCAATGAGTCAACTCTTCGCGTGAGGTGGCCAAAATACTGGAGTTTCAGCTTTAGCATCATTCCTTCCAAAGAAATCCCAGGGCTGATCTCCTTCAGAATGGACTGGTTGGATCTCCTAGCAGTCCAAGGGACTCTCAAGAGTCTTCTCCAACACCACAGTTCAAAAGCATCAGTTCTTCGGCAAATTGAAAGTGGTCAAACAAGAGATGGCAAGAGTGAACATCAACATTCTAGGAATCAGCAAACTAAAATGGACTGGAATGGGTGAATTTAACTCAGACGACCATTATATCTACTACTGCAAGCAGAAATCCCTCAGAAGAAATGGAGTAGCCATCATGGTCAACAAAATAGTCCGAAATGCAGCACTTGGATACAATCTCAAAAATGACAGAATGATCTCTGTTCGTGTCCAAGGCAAACCATTCACTTTCACAGTAATCCAAGTCTGTGCCCCAACCAGTAATGCTGAAGACCCTGAAGTTGAACTGTTCTATGAAGACCTACAAGACCTTTTAGAACTAACACCCAAAAAAGATGTCCTTTTCATTATAGGGGACTGGAATGCAAAAGTAGGAAGTCAAGAAACACCTGGAGTAACAGACAAATTTGGCCTTGGAATATGGAATGAAGCAGGGCAAAGACTAGTAGAGTTTTGCCAAGAAAATGCACTGGTCATAGCAAACACCCTCTTCCAACAACACAAGAGAAGACTCTACACATGGATATCACCAGATGGTCAACACAGGAATCAGATTGATTATATTCTTTGCAGCCAAAGATGGAAAAGCTCTATACAGTCAGCAAAAACAAGACCAGGAGCTGACTATGGCTCAGATCATGAACTCCTTATTGCCAAATTCAGACTTAAATTGAAGAAAGTAGGGAAAACCACTACACCATTCAGGTATGACCTAAATCAAATCCCTTATGATTATACAGTGGAAGTGAGAATAGACTTAAGGGCCTAGATCTGATAGATAGAGTGCCTGATGAACTATGGAATGAGGTTTGTGACATTGTACAGGAGACAGGGATCAAGACCATCCCCATGGAAAAGAAATGCAAAAAAGCAAAATGGCTGTCTGAGGAGACCTTACAAACAGGTGTGAAAAGAAGAGAAGCGAAAAGCAAATGAGAAAAGGAAAGATATAAGCATCTGAATGCAGAGTTCCAAAGAATAGCAAGAAGAGATAAGAAAGCCTTCCTCAGCGATCAGTGCAAAGAAATAGAGGAAAACAACAGAATGGGAAAGACTAGAGATCTCTTCAAGAAAATTAGAGATACCAAAGGAACATTTCATGCAAAGGTGGGCTCGATAAAGGACAGAAATGGTATGGACCTAACAGAAGCAGAAGATATTAAGAAGAGATGGCAAGAATACACAGAAGAACTGGACAAAAAAGGCTCTTCACAACCAAGATAATCACGATGGTGTGTTCACTCACCTAGAGCCAGACATCCTGGAATGTGAACTCAAGTGGGCCTTAGAAAGTATCACTACGAGCAAAGCTAGTGGAGATGATGGAATTCCAGTTGAGCTATTTCAAATCCTGAAAGATGATGCTGTGAAAGTGCTGTGCTCAATATGCCATCTAATTTGGAAAACTCAGCAGTGGCCACAGGACTGGAAAAGGTTAGTTTTCATTCCAATCCCAAAGAAAGGCAATGCCAAAGAATGCTCAAACTATTACACAATTGCACTCATCTCACACGCTAGTAAAGTAATGCTCAAAATTCTCCAAGCCAGGCTTAGGCAATACATGAACTGTGAACTTCCAGATGTTCAAGCTGGTTTTAAAAAAGGCAGTGGAACCAGAGATCAAATTGCCAACATCCACTGGATTATCAAAAAAGCAAGAGTTCCAGAAAAACATCTATTTCTGCTTTCTTGACTATGCCAAAGCCTTTGTGTGGATCACAATAAACTGTGGAAAATTCTGAAAGAGATGGGAATACCAGACCACCTGACCTTCTTGAGAAACCTATATGTAAGTCAGGAAGCAACAGTTAGAATTGGACATGGAACAACAGACTGGTTCCAAATAGGACAAGGAGTACATCAAGGCTGTATATTGTCACCCTGCTTATTTAACTTCTATGCAGAGTACATCATGATAAACGCTGGGTTGGAAGAAGCACAAGCTGGAATCAAGATTGCAGGGAGAAATATCAATGACCTCAGATACGCAGATGACACCACCCTTATGGCAGAAAGTGAAGAGGAACTAAAAAACCCCTTGATGAAAGTGAAAGAGGAGAGTGAAAAAGTTGGTTTAAAGCTCAACATTCAGAAAACTAAGATCATGGCCTCTGGTCCCATCACTTCATGGCAAACAGATGGGAAAACAGTGGAAACAGTGTCAGACTTTATTTTGGAGGGCTCCAAAATCACTGCAGATGGTGACTGCAGCCATGAAATTGTAAAGTAAAATAAAAAATAAATTAAAAAATAAAATAAAAGACACTCCTTGGAAGAAAAGTTATGACCAACCTAGATAGCATATTCAAAAGCAGAGACATTACTTTGCTAACAAAGGTCTGTCTAGTTAAGGCTATGGTTTTTCCAGTAGTCATATATGGATGTGAGAGTTGGACTGTGAAGAAAGCTAAGTGCCAAAGAATTGATGCTTTTGAACTGTGGTGTTGGAGAGGACTCTTGAGAGTCCCTTGGACTGCAAGGAGATTCAACCAGTCCATTCTGAAGGAGATCAGCCCTGGGATTTCTTTGGAAGGAATGATGCTAAAGCTGAAACTCCAGTACTTTGGCCACCTCATGCAAAGAGTTGACTCATTGGAAAAGACTCTGATGCTGGGAGGGATTGGGGGCAGGAGGAGAAGGGGACGACAGAGGATGAGATGGCTGGATGGCATCACTGACTCATTGGACGTGAGTCTGAGTGAACTCCAGGAATTGGTGATGGACAGGGAGGCCTGGCGTGCTGCGATTCATGGGGTCGCAAAGAGTCGGATACGACTGAGCGACTGAACAGAACTGAACTGAACTTAGACTCTACATGTAAGTGATATACATTTTTATGACTTACTTCACTTGGTATGATGATCTCTGGATCCATCCATGCTGCTGCAAATGGCATTTATTTCATTCATTTTTATGGCTAGGTAGATGTGATTTATATATATTGAGCTTCACAGGTGGCGCTACTGGTAAAGAACTCCCCTGCCAATGTAAGAGACATAAGAGATGCAAGTTTGACCCCTGTGTCAGGAAGATCCTCTGGAGGAGGGCATGGCAACTCACTCCAGTATTCTTGTCTGGAGAATCCCCATGGACTGAGGAGTCTGGCGGGCTACAGGCCATGGGGTCACAGATCGGACACGACTGAAGCTATTTAACATGCATGTACACACCTATATACAAATATTTATATCCTTATCCATGGACATTTTAGGTTGCTTCCATGCCTGCATGCTTAGTAGCTAAGTCATATCTGACTCTTTGCAACCCCATGGACTGTAGCCTGCCAAATTCCTCTGTCCAAGGGATTTTCCAGGCAAGAATACTGGAGTAGGAGGCCTTTCCCTCCTCCAGGGGACCTTCCCAAATCAGGGATCAAATCAATGTCTCCTGTGTCTCCTGCACTGCCAAATTCTTTACCACTGAGCCTCCTGGGAAGCCCCAGGTTGCTGCCATGTCTTGGCTGTTGTAAATAGTGCTGAAGTGAGCATTGGGGTGCTTATATTTTCGGTTGTTTTTTTTTTTAACAATTTGTTTAAAAAGGAAAGGTTTAGAAATTGAATATTTTAATACAGTTTAAAACACTGATCAGCTTAGTCCATGGGCTGTTACTCAAGTATTGAAAGTAAATCTTTCCAAATATCAGGATAAAATAAAATGTTGCATATTTGCATTAGGACTCCTTTTATTATAAAATGAATTTCTGTGCAACTTCTTTTTTCATAATTATTTCATTTAATTTTATTTATTTTTTTAACTGACAAAAAACTGCTTTACAATTTTGTTTTGGTTACTGCCGTACAACATGAATCATTCATAATTTTTATATATATCCCTTCCAGCCTGCACCTTCCTCCCCTTCCCCCATCTTACCCCTCTAGGTCATCACAGAGTGCAAGGCTGAGTTCCCTGTGTTATTTAGCAACTTCCCACCAGCTATCTATTTTACACATGGTAGTGTATATATGTCAATGCAACTTTCTCAATTTGTCTCACCTTCACCTTCCTGTTTTGTGTCCACAAGTCTCTTCTCTACTAGGTTCATCAGTCCCATTTCTCTAGATTCCATATATATATATATATATATACACACAATACTTGTTTTTCTCTTTCTGATTTGCTTTACTGTATAAGAGGCTATAGGTTCACCCACTGCACTACAGCTGACTCAAATACATCTCTTTTATGCCTGAGTAATATCCCCTTGCATATATGTACCACAGCTTCTTTATCCATTCATCCATCAACGGGTATCTAGGTTCCTTCTATGTCCTGGCTATTATAAATATTGCTGCAATGAACATGGGGATTCATGTATACTTTAAAACTGTGGTTTTCTTTTGGTTATATGCCCAGTAGTGGAATTGTTGGGTCTGATGGTAGATTTATTTATTTATTTACTTACTTACTTATTTATTTTTGATGGTAGATTTATTCCTAGGATTTTAAGGAATCTCCACACTGTTCTCCATAGTGGCTATATCAGTTTACATTTCCACCAACAGTGTAAGAGGGTTCCCTCTTCTCCACACCCTCTCCAGCACTTATTGTTTGTAGAGTTTTTGATGATGGCCATTCTGACTAGTGTGAGGTGAGGCCTCACTGTAGTTTTGATTTCAGTTTCTCTAAGAATGGCAAAGTTGAGCATCTTTTCATGTGGGTACTGGCCATCTGTATGTCTTCTTTGGAGAAATGTCTAAGTCTTCTGCCCATTTTTTAACTGAGTTGTTTGTTTTTCTGATGTTGAGCTATCTGAGCTGCTTATGTATTTTGGAGATTAACCTTTTTACCCTTTTGAATTAGAGTTTTCTCCAGACACATGCCCGAGGTTGAGATTGCTCGATCACATGGTAACTCTTCAGTGTTTTGCTGAGCCTCCGTGCTGTTCTCCGTAGTGGCTGTACCAACTTACATTCCCACCAACAGTGTAAGAAGTCTGTCTTTCTACACTTCCTCTGCAGCATTTATTGGTCGTGGATTTTTTGATCATGATCATTCTGACTGGTGTGAGATAATGTCTCATCGTTGTTTTGATTTGCATTTCTCTAATAATTAGTGGTGTTGAGCCTCTTTTCACATGCAGTTGACCCTCTCTGTATGTCTTCTCTGGAGAAATGTCTGTAAAGATTTTAAATAAGGGAGCAATACTGCCCACTCTTCCATCAACAAGATGCACCCAAAACAGACCTGAGTTACGTGGTGATGCTTCTCTTATGTTTAGTCTCAGTTGTAGTGTAAGCATCTTGTCAAACGTATGCCTTTAGGGAATTTTCAGGGACAATGAGAATTCTATGTGGCTCTCCACGTATTTTTTCATTTCAGATCCTAAGCCCTACACAAGCAGCATTACTCTGTTGGAAATGAGAGGCAGCTGAGTCCAGCGGTTAAGGGCTCAGTCTGTGGAGTCAGACAGACCTGAGCTGAGCCACTCCTCTGACCCTTACTAGCTGTGGACAAATACTGAACCCCCTAAGCCTCAGTTTCCTGACCTATAAAATGTAGAAACAATGGCACCTTTCTCCTACTTTGTGGTATGAGTTAAAGCAGATAATGTGTAGAGAATGTCTGGCCCATGGTAAGCTCCTAATAAATTATTGCACTTAGGACAGCTGGAATTATTATGATTATCTCTGCTGTTGGGACAGAATTACCCTCCAAAGCCTAGTTTGTCTCCTAGATCATTTGCCCATGATGATCATTTGACCATCGTCAGTGGTCCTTGCCCAAGCTCCATATTAGTAAACCTCCCAATCTTGTTGGGTTAGTAGGCAAAGTCTAGCAAAAACATAGAGTCTCATGGGGAAAAATAATGAAAAGAGGGTCCCTGGTGATGAAAAGAATGGGTATGAAGAACTTCACTATTTTACAAATGTAACTCAGCTGATGTCCAAAAAGGGGAACTCGTGAGCTCCAAGACTGCACTGCAGGAGGACAGAGGCAGGGCTAGAACTTTCTGGCTTCCAGTCCCCTTCCGGCTTCCTTCCCAGCTCCTATATACAGACCGTGTCTAATTAGAAGGCCACTGCAAAAGTATAGAATCAGACTATTAAGATCCCTGGTGACCTTGTTGCAAACATGAATATTCCTTGTTCTGTCCCTTAGAGATTTGTGTGTGTCCACTCTCCCCAATCTGTTTCCTGAAATGCTAATGATCAGATCTCAAATATCAAAAGTGTGCCTTTTCACCAGTCTTCCAACATTTTTCATGACCATTCTTTCCCCCCACTACAGAAATTTACTATATGACCAGACAGATGAAATAAACATGCACACACAAAAAATAGCTCTTCTAAAGTAGTCTAAAGTATGGGATTTCCCTGGTGGTCCGGTGGTTAAGACTTCACTTTACAGTGGAGGGGGTTCGGGGTGCTAAGATCCCACATGCCTTGGGGCCAAAAACACACAAAATATAAAGCAGAAGCAATAATGTAACAAATGCAATCAAGACTTTAAAGATGGCCCACATCAAAAAATCGTTTTTGAAAAATGTAGTCAAATTAAAGGGAAGCCTGTTTTAGCCAGTGATGAGGAAAGCTTCCTTCTAGAAAGACTTCCTCTGTCCCCAAGTACCACCAAGTTGTCAATAAAACATTGGTACTAGGCTTCTCAGTGTGGGCAAGTCTTTTGCCTTTACAGCTGAAATTTTAAAATAGTCCTGAGTCATCTGAGGCCAAATCTAGCGAATGTACTAAAAGGTTAGGTTGAAGCAGTGAATTCTCCTTCAGGTTTTGCTGGAAGCAGAGGAGCGGACCTGAAGTTCTCTGTGAGAGCCTTAGAAATGAGCCCCTTGCATGCTACTGCGAAAGAGGAAACGCCAAAGTTTTGAGCAATAGGAAAAGCTTTAAAATTTGTCTTTAACTTGGAGGGGAATAACAAAAACAATATCCATGTTTGCTCAACACTTCATTTTTAACACTTAAAAAAGTTTTACTGGAAACAATAAAATACAGAAACACCAAATTCTCATTTTAAGGTGAAACTGACAACATCTAGAACTTTTCTAGTATTCTACCATTCTTATCACTATTAAAAAACAAAACCAAGTTCTAGATCCAAAATAATTAATGAATCTGCTGGTAAACATTCTTCTCATGGTTCTAGCTATCACCCCACTTAATTTTTTTCATTTTGCATTTGTACCTTCTCAAGAATGAGTAGCAATTTTTATTTGAATAATATCCGTGAGAACTGGAATTACTTTCTTCATATTAATTTTTTTAAAAAAAGCACACACACCCTGATCAAACAATTAACATATGACAGAAATCTGCTGATCGCTTTCTATAAATTTATAACCCTCAGAGCTCCCCTGGTAAGTAGATATTATTATTATTTTATAGGTGTGTGCACGCATGTTAAGTCACTTCGGTCATTTCCAGCTCTATACGACTGTATGGACTGCTGCTGCTGAGTCGCTTCAGTCGTGTCCGGCTCTGTGCGACCCCACAGACGGCAGCCCACTAGGCTCCCCCATCCCTGGGATTCTCCAGGCAAGAACACTGGAGTGGGTTGCCATTTCCTTCTCCAAGCTCCTCTGTCCATGGGATTCTCCAGGCAAGAACACTGGAATGGGTTGCCATGCCTTCTTTCAGGGAATCTTCCCAACCCAGGGATCGAACCCGTATCACTTATGTCTCCTGCATTGGCAGGCAAATTATTTACCCCTAGAGCCACCTAGGAAGCTCATTTTATGGGTGAGGAAACTGAAATTGAGAGAGATTTAATAACTTGTTCAATGTCATCAAGCAGATTCCACAAAAAAATATTTTATTAAATGAGCAACTCCTCATTGCCAGTAGTAGTGAATTATATTCATTGCCATTTAATGAGTATATACGTATATGTATATAACTGATTCACTTTGCTGTATATCTCAAATTAACAAAACATTGTAAATCAACTATACTCCAATAAAAAAACTTTTTTTAAAAAATAGATGAAAAGAAATTTTTTGGTCCAGGAAAGAATTTGCTTTTGTGAAAAGAATATGATTTTGTAAATCCAGAGTATAATTTACTTTTGGCCTCCAGGCCTTAGTGAAATTTGCTGTTATTTACTATATGCTCACTAACGTCAATCAGATGAAAAGCCCATTATAGCCAACAATGTAGGGAAAGGGTCTGTGTTGATCCTGCTATTGGTCATTCCATGTTTGAGTGCTTAATTAAGGCAGCTGATTCCTCTTTAGTTGGCTAAGTAAAAATGACATTATTTAAATTCCGTTAAGTGGAAAATTGTGTTATGTTTATTGGTTTACTTGCAAAATTCTCAGGGTTTATTTCCTTTTCAGAAGCCCCTTTCATATCTCAAGCATCACAATGAGGAAATACAGATTCATCAAAAATTATGGTAGAAACTGAGATGTCAACATAGATACAACTTCTCATTTGCTTATTGTTGACCTTAATTAAATACAACATATGTTCATAGGTTTAAATTCCATATATATTTTAATCTATTCCATTCCCAGTTTTTATTCTGAGAACTTCTTAACTTGTATTCATTACATTGGGAGGCAGCCCATCTCACATGATTGCGATGACACTTTCCTGGCTACCAAGGAACTCTCCTGTAAGAGAATGAATGGGAACCCACTCATTCATTAACTCAGGAGCTCACCTGAGCCTTCTTTTTCCCCAGGTGTTACATTAGTCTCTGGGGACACTGAGTGAAGTGAGGCACAGTCCTCAGTACGGAACCCAAGGTCTTCCAAAGAAAACATGTCAATCTGTTAGTATCCTTATGTAGCCCACATTTTAAAGAATAACAGTTACACTGAGAAAACTCAAGTCATACCTGGTAGATTCCAAATGCTGATGACACTGAGTCAGCACCATACTTTCCCTCTCTGATGGCATTGCCCAAAATACCAGAAAAGTTCTAATCCCAAGCTGCCTCCCTGGAATACTGGGAGGAGAAAATACACAATGGATATGAAATTCTTTCAAATCTGTGAAGTGCTGTTTCATGAGGAAGAATCATTTTGGCAGCAATACTTGTGAGGCACTTTAGGGTTCATCCAGGGTGATAAGGTCCTTTTGTCTCGTAGAGTGGGCTGGGTTGGAAAATGTCATCCCCATTTCACAGGTGCAGTAAAGGAGGGGTGACCAAGGGACTTTCCCATGATGCCCAGCTTATAGACGGCTATAATTCATAATAAGAATTCTGGCTGCTACCATCTCCCTGATTGAATCAGATGGGGTTTTTTAAAAGCTTGCAGTTCAACGTCTGGTGCATGGCAGGTGTGCGATGAATGTTTCTTGAAACTGATTTCCACTTGCAATTTTGAATACCATTCTACAATCCCCAGCCCTTTCTTCAAGTGATGGGTGTCTTTCTGGGGAAACCACAGAATCGAGGGATAGAGGAGAAAGAGTATTGGGCCTTTTCCTGATAGACCAGTGGTTGACCACGGTTTGCGCTCGTATGTCATGATCTGCAGTGAAGTATGTGTAAGTGATTTTTACTAATGATAGCTCATAGCACCATCTGATTGATATTTGCCAAAGATTTGCTTTTTAAAGTAGATTAAAGTTTCCTCCTATAACAAATGTCACTTTCACTCTCTCCTGTTCAAATGTACTTTTTGGTAGGAGGCAAACGGTGAAGGCACAGCCAGGCAACAGTGGGCTGAGTCTCTTCATTTGCTCACTTAGCCTCATCTTTGGGTCCTGGATTTGGCTCAGACGGTAAAGAATCTGCTTGCAATGCCGGAGACCCAGGCTCCATCCCTGGGTTGGGAAGATCCCCTGGAGAAAGGAATGGCAACCCATGACAGCCTTCTTGCCTGGAGAATTCCATGGTCAGAGGAACCTGGTACGCTACAGTCCATGGGATTGCAGAGTCGAATATGACTGAGCAACTAATTCTCTACACTAGGCGGATACCAGTCCAAAAAGGCAGTGGTGTTCTACGCTGACAGGTTCTAGCACAACACAGCCTGGGCCAGGCTATTCCCTGCTCACTCACTTGTCAGCATCCTGAGTCAGGGGATGAAGGAAGAGACCTAGAAAGGGCAGGGTAGGGACTGGGAAGACTTGTCTATAGTGAGTAATCCTGAGGGAGGGTGAGTGGATGAGCCAAAGTCTGTCAGATAGATGAGCTGTTCCGGCAAATGGGTGGGTGAGCGCCAGCCCCCAGTAGCAACATCCCAGTTTCCAGTAGGCTGCCCAGGCCTGGCTGGGAGCCCGGGAAGCAGCCTCCAGCCCTTCCCTGGGAAAGAGATGGGTAACAACTGGGAAGGATGTCAGGGAGTCAGGGTCCCAATCAAATGCGTAGCATGTGGGGTCTCAGGGACCTAGGATGCGGGACGATAAACTGAAGCAGAGCAGTAAGAGGGGGCTGGACAGTGGAGAAAGGCTGAGAGAAGGAGGCCAAATAGGCATGGGTTTACCCTGGAAAACTGTTGCCAGAGCCTCTGGAAGCAAAACTTCACTCTAGACTCTTCGAACGGTGGGAAATGGCTCCTGGCACCCCACTGGCCGTGCGGAGCTGAGAGCAGGGTGCAGACCCGCTCTTGGATCTTTGAACCTTCCCTGCTCCGAACTGTCTTCGTCTGTGCCTGGCGCACTGCTGCCTTCCTGGCCTCAGCCCACTCCCCTCTCCTCTACTAGGTCCCCTATTTCTAGTTTCACATCTTTTCATTTTTTCCTGTTCCTTCCTTGTTTGGAGGAAAGACATCCTCCAGTAACTTTCTGAGACAAGGTACATGGCAGCGGAAAAAGCTCTGAAGCCTGGAGTATCTAACAGGGTCTCTATCCCACCCTCTCAGTAGAGTTCTGTGTTGGAAGCAACTCCTCCAGAACTTGGAAAGCGTTGCTCCTCTCTCTTCCAGTTTCCAGGGCTGCCATTGAGCAATGCAAAGACCTTCACGTCCCTCATCTCTTGCCTGGCTCTCACTCTCACTGCAAGCTGCAAGATGTCTTTGTCCCCAGAGTTGTGCAATTCCACAGTGATTTGCCTCAAGGAAATGTACTTTCACACACTGTTCTAGGCTCTCAGTGGGCCCTTAAATCTCGAAACTCATGTACTTCAATCTTGAGCAATATTCTTGAATTATTTTATTGATGATGTCCATAATCATTTTCTCTTTTCTCTTTCTGGAATTCCTATTATTTAGATATGGAACCTCCTAAGTCTGTCTTCTAATCTTCTTGTCTTTTCTACCATACTTTCCATTTCCTTGGGACTTTTTGTTTTTGCTGTACTTTACGGGAGAGCTCCTCAACTTTATCTTTGTCCTAATGAGTACAATTTCCTTAAAAAATTTTTTCCTCATGCTTTGTACTCACTCCATGGACTCCATCTCCTCCAAACCTTTTTTTCTCTGTTTGTTTTGATCTCCATCTTTTATGCTAGAGGCTGTTCTTAGCTGTCTAACAGTATTTAAGAACTGGAGATACAAGGCTGGCTGGACGTGCAGGTGGGATTTGCCATCTGCAAACCAGAGTGAAAGCCACTCTGGGAGAGCCAGCTGAGCCTGTGTTGGGAACCCCTGTTACCAACTCTTCTAGTTCTTTCTTCTGGGAACTAGTGAGACTCTCCAAAGAAGATCCTTCCAATGCCTTGAGTGGTTGGCACAGTTATAGGCCCCCAACGATGTCCAAATGCTAATCCTGCAATTATGTTACCTTCCATGTCAAAGGGGATTTTGCAGGTATCATTAAATTCAAAATCTTTACATGGAGAGATTAACCTGGATTATTCAGTGGACCCACTCTCATCTTAATGGTCCTTAGAAGATGGAAGCAAAAGGCTCAGAATCAAAAAAGGAGATATGACTGTGGAAGAAGGGACCAACTTACGGAGCTCTGAGCCGAGGAATGTGGGCAGCTTCTAGAAGCTGGAAAAAGCAAGGATATAGAATCTCCCATTGGGCATCCAGAAGGAACACAGGGCTATCTCCACCTTGATCATAGTTTAGTCTGAAAGCAATTGCACACTTCTGACCTCCAGAACTGTAAAATAATAAATCTGTGTTGCTTGGTAATTATTTATATGGCAGCTTGGCACTAGGAGCTGGCAGTGAGCATGATGTTGACTTTCGTTGTACAGATATGCCCTCCATGTCTTTCTGTTCAGTGTGGGGCTATGCCTCAACCTACCTGGTGTCCTTCATCAGAGCTCTGTTGAACGTGACTTCTCTCCAGATACCTGCATATGTGCCAGGTGAGGGAGGGGCAGTCTCCCAGAAAGGTGAAGCAAGGGATGGGGGAGGGGTTTAGGAGTCCACTGCTCCCCTCCTCTTGGGTCCAGAAGTCCCTGGGCTATTTGCAGGTTCTGCTGGGAGTCACGCGGACTGGCAAGTCTCCCTACCGCTGACTCGGAGTCAGGCTTCCTGCAGCCTCTTTTCCCCCTGCTTTCCAGTGGCTTGCATGCAGCTGTTACCTTCTCTTCCATTCTCTCTGTCTTCATCAGATTATGACTTTTACAAAAACTCCTATAGCAGGACTTCCCTGGTGGTTCAGTGGTTAAGAATCTGCCTTGCAGTGCAGGGGAGGCGGGTTCAATCCCTGGCAGGGAAACTAAGATGCCACAGTCTGCAGGGCAACTAATTCCACATGCTGCAACTACTTAGCCCATGCACCACCAAAAGATAAAATAAAAGCTTCTGTGCAGCTTTGTCCAAGGGAGTAAAACCAGATACATGGTTCTGTCCAATGGCTTTCTCAGGAAGTGGTGCCTTCATATTTCCTTCACTCATGAGAGCTCAGCCTTCCGAGAGCCCTTTGGGGGAGCCAGAGCTCACACCTCACACCCTCTCTCTCCCAGGGACACTGGGTCTCTAGCGACTTGGAATGTCTCTTTTGACCATTAATCAGGGTCTTCCCCTCTCCCTGATCTGTATCTCTCTGGCTCCCGCAGATCCCAGAAGTATGCCCCAGAATGTTGGAATAATCGTGAAAATACTGAAGTATTTCCCTACTCATTATGAATAGTAAACTTTTCCTAATCATCCCAAACACAGATGCTCCCTGGATACACTAGTTTGCAAGGGCTGCCATAACAAATGACAAATGTCACAGGCTGACACAGCAGAAGAGCATTTCCTCCCAGTTCCAGAGAAGCCCAAGATTAAGGTGTCAGCAGAGTTGGATTCCTCTGAGGTGGCCTCCTTGGCTGGCAGGTGGCCACCCTCCTGCTGCCTCTTCACAGGGTCATCCTTCTGGGTGCACCCTTGGTGTCTCCCTGCATGTCCTGGTCCCCTCTTCTTGTAAGGACACCGGTCAGGTTGGATCAGGACCCGTTTTCACTTAATTACCTCTACGAAGGCCTGTCTCCAAGGGTTGCAAGAAGGGGGACCCCTCCCAGGACCAGAGAATGGGCTCTTGTCTAACACTCTGAAATGAGCTGTCCAAGGAGATGCATGCTGACAAAAAGCAAGAAGACTTTATTGGGGAGGGGCGCCCAGGCAGAGAGCAGCAGAGTTAAAGGAAACCAGGAGAACTTCACCGCCATGTGGCTCACAGTCTCAGGGTTTGTGATGATGCGGTTAGTTTCCAGCTTGTCTCTGGCCGATCATCTTGCTTGGTCCATAGTCTAATTCAGCGTCCTTCCTGGTGGTGTACACATGTCTCAGCCAGGAAGGATTCCAGCAAGAAGGACTCTGGGAGGTTGGTCATCTCCTCCGTCTTTTGGTCCCCTCTGAATTCTCCTGGTTAGTTTTTAGTGGCAGCAGTTAGTTTGTGTCCCTTATTGGGATGTCCTGTTGTGAGACAGCTTGGGCAAGCAGGCCTGGCCAAGGAAGGCAGTTTGGGTCAGTAATTCCCTAACACAAATACAGGCCCATTCTGAAGTCCTGGAGGTGAGGGCTTTTGCATATGTATTGTCGGGGAACACAGCTGAGTCCAGGACACTGGCCCTCCTTGACTGTGCCCCAGGATTCTGACTGCTTGGTGTCCCTGCCATACCTGCACTCACATATCCACAAGAGCAGCTCTGAACCCACCACTTTCTTCTTTTCTCCCTGCAAGCCTGGGCTGTGTGACCAGTGCTGCCAAGACAGCCGCGGACCCAGACCCCCTCCCTTGGAGCATGATGGGAAATTAGGAAACCCTTTGTGTTCAGCGTCGTATTTTTATTTTCTCGCTGCTAAAAATATTTTTAAGATGAAAACAAGACACTGTGTACATATATCGTGTGTGGTTCTAAAATAAAGATTCTTGTTTGTTCCCTTGAAGGTGTGGCCTGCTTCTGGCCACATTTCAAGTGTCAGTTTACAAGAAAGTTGAAAAGTGTTAGTCACTTCAGTCGTGTCTCTTTGAGACCCCATGGACTGGAGTCTGCCAGGCTCCTCGGTCCATGGAGTTATCCAGTCAAGAATACTAGAGTAGGTTGCCATGCCCTCCTCCAGGGGATCTTCCCAATCCAGGGATTGAACCCAGGTCTCCTGCACTGCAGGCAGATTCTTTTCCATTTGAGCCACCAGGGAAGCCAGTTTACAAAGGTAGTAAGAAATCCTCGGTCAATAGCTATTCATACTGCAGTTATATGGATCTTTTAAAAATGTCCACAGACGGTAGAAATCTTCATGGAAAACCATGTTACTACAGATAAAAGTCGAGGTTTTGGACTCAGAAGTGCATTTGAATTCTGCTTCCATCACCGATTAATTGTGTGACTGCAAGCAAACGACTGAGCCTTTTCATTTCTTCATTTGTAATAACATGTAGCTTGAAGAGGAGAGTGAAAAAGTTGGCTTAAAGCTCAACATTCAGAAAACGAAGATCATGGCATCCAGTCCCATCACCTCATGGGAGACAGGTGGGGAAACAGTGGAAACAGTGTCAGATTTTATTTTGGGGGGCTCCAAAATCACTGCAGATGGTGACTGCAGCCATGAAATTAAAAGACACTTACTCCTTGGAAGGAAAGTTATGACCAACCTAGATAGCATATTCAAAAGCAGGGACATTACTTTGTTGACTAAGGTCCGTCTAATCAAGGCTATGGTTTTTCCAGTGGTCATGTATGGATGTGAGAGTTGGACTGTGAAGGAGGCTGAGCGCCGAAGAATTGAGGCTTTTGAACTGTGGTGTTGGAGAAGACTCTTGAGAGTCCCTTGGACTGCAAGGAGATCCAACCAGTCCATTCTGAAGGAGATCAGCCCTGGGATTTCTTTGGAAGGAATGATGCTAAAGCTGAAACTCCAGTATTTTGGCCACCTCATGCGAAGAGTTGACTCATTGGAAAAGACTCTGATGCTGGGAGGGATTAGGGGCAGGAGGAGAAGGGGATGACAGAGGATGAGATGGCTGGATGGCATCACTGACTTGATGGACATGAATCTGAGTGAACTCCGGGAGTTGGTGATGGACAGGGAGGCCTGGAGTGCTGCGATTCATGGGGTCGCAAACAGCTGGACAGGACTGAGCGACTGAATTGAACTGAACTGATGAGGCCACTTTCAGAACAAACCAGATGAGGTACAAACAGTACCTTACAGACAGTAAGGTCTACACAAGGTCTCAACTAGAGAGTGGGCTACTCCAGAAATGTAGCTCCCTCCCCCACTCCACACAACCCACACCCCCAACTCCACCCCCCACCACCCTTACCCCAGACCGGACCCACAGTCTTAACATTGGTATATCTGCATCCCTTCCATCAGATCCCTCCCTGGTTGGCTCCCAGCCCCAAATCTTACTGGTTCTTTGTAAAATCTTTTGTCCCCTTTCACCCAATGGAGAGGGTTGTGCAAATCCCATATTAATAGATTCCTTTGGCCATTTCACTGGACAGGTTTGGATTTGAAAGAGTATTTGTGAGTTGCATTTTGTCTTTCTCAGAGGCCCTAGGAAGGTCGAGGAACCTCTGAGGATTAACAACAGCTCCCAGCCCTCAGATCAGCTCCTGTGTGAGCTAAAGCGCCTCTTCCACCTCTCCCTGGCTCCCAGAGAAGGGAAATATCAACTTGCTGGCAAAAGTTTTAAAAAAATTTAGAAGAGGAAGAAAAGGAATATTTACTGACCATATTTTTTAAAAATCTGGAGGCCCCTGATATCAGACTTCCCCCAGGATGGGATGTCTACATTCTTAGTCACTCAGTCGTGTCCAAGTCTTTGTGGCCCCATGAACTGTAGCCCGCCAGGCGCCTCGGTCCATGGGATTCTCCAGGCAAGAATACTGGAGTGGGTTGCCATTTCCTCCTCCAGGGAATCTTCTCGACCCAGGGACTGAACCTGTATTTCCCGTGTTGTAGGCAGATTCTTTACCACTGAGCCATCAGGGAAGCCCTTCCCCAGGATATCTCTCCCAAACCTTCCTACTCTCCACTCTTAGCACCCATCGTATCTTCTTTGTGTTACAGTTCCTTGTAGCCTTATTGACTCTCATGGACTCTTGAGAGCCAAGGGCTTTGCCTGGTTCTCTTTCATCTCACATCCCCCACACTGCCAAACATCCAAGAAGCACTCAAGATGCATGCTCAATGAATGGGGAGTTAAATAGATGAATTCCTAAAAAATGAACACGTAAATTAATAGACAGCACAAAAGTAAAAGTGAAAGTTGCTCAGTTACGTCCGACTCTTTGTGACCCCATGGTCTATACAGTCCATGGAATTCTCTAGGCCAGAATACTGGAGTGGGTAGCCTTTCCTTTCTCCAGGGGAGCTTCCCAACCCAGGGATCGCCCACATTGCAGGCAGATTCTTTACCAGCTGAGCCACAAGGGAAGCCCAACAATACTGGAGTGGGTAGCCTATTCCTTCTCCAGTGGATCTTCCCGACCCAGGAATTGAACCAGGGTCTCCTGCATTGGAGATGGATTCTTTACCAGCTCAGCTAATAGACAGCATATCTCTGAATAAATGTTTGAAAGTGATTGAATGAATATATGTAGAAACAAACACATGTAAGAAAAACTAAATGTTGTACATGCACAAAAGTGTATGCATATCTCTTGATGGAGTGCATCAATTAACCCATGAATGAATGGATTAAGAGGTGAGGAAGTATATCAATGAATGTGAATTAATAATTCAATAACATACATGAATGAATACTAGACCAGTGAACATGTGAGTGAGTGAGTGCCTGCATACATAAATGAACTCATGCCTAGAGGGGTGAATGAATATATGGGTGCGCTGTTGAAAGCATGCGTGCAGGAATGAAGGAGAGAATGAGCTGACAAATGGGTGAATGAATGCCTTCCCTCTGTTCCTCAGGACTTCCCCACCCCCTTGAGTGCTGGTGATCAGAAAACCTAAGATTCAGAGGGTCAGCTGAGATTCCAGGAGGCAATGTTCAAGGCGAAAGGTCTGAGGGTGGACTGAGAGCTAGGGCCCAACTTGCATAGAATATCCCTTTGCCGGGAGTCCCTTGGAGCAGCTGCCACGTTGCCTCAGACCTGGACACAGAGGCGGCCACTGGCTCCAGCCAGTGGAACAGTAGGTGACTGCTCCAGGGGGCATCAAGGCACAGGCAGTCCCCCTCTGGCCAGAGTTCCCTTTGCCCTACTCCCCACACTGCCTCCCTCCCAGCACCCCACTCCACCTCCAGACAAGAGCACAAGCCGCAAGGCAACCATAGAGAAGGAAATTAGTTCTCCGCATCCAAGGACAGCCTCCTTTAATGAAGAGGCTGCTGCAATAGCTTTGTAACAAGCAGCAACTCCTGTGTTGCGTTACAACAGGTTGAGCCATTCCACGCTCCCCAGTGCCAGGGCTCAGGGAAAGAGGGAGGGAAAAACCACACCTGAACACCAAGCACTTCTCCACACAGGCAGCCCCGGGGTCCGGACTCCACCAGGATTTGAAAGAACTGCCGCATTTCTCATCAAAGAGCTCAGCGTCCTAACTCCCCTGCCTGCCCATCACTGAGCGATGCTTTTCTTTGGTTTTTTTTTTTCTACTTCAGAAACCGAGCTCCAGCCAGCTCTGAGTGACTGACACCTTCTCCTCTCTTGGGCCTGGGAGTGGATTCATTCAGGATCGTGGTAAACCGGTATTTCAGGTCCCCTTGGCAACCCCCGGCACTCTATCTCCTGAGGATTTCTAAAGGACCTCGTGGAGACAAGACTTCTGGGTGAGAATCAACACCTTCTTTGTTTCTTCGCTGCCACATTCAGGCTGGGTTGCTGTTTCGAAGAGAGGTGAGGTTGGTTGGGAGGAAAGGCTGTCCTGGAAGTTAGGAATGGTTAGGTAAAAGGTGAAAGGGGAAGGGGCCGTCTGAAAGATTCCCAGGAACACCACCTCCCACTTCAAGTCTCACTGGGTCCCTGCTTTTCTTATGACGCAACCTTAGAGTAACACCTCCCACTGGAGGTCAGGGTACCCATTCAGCCTCAGATGCTTCAGTGATTGAATTAGTCATCTCAGATGTGCACAGATACCTGGAAGAAATGTCCTGGATCACAGCCTCACCGGCCACACCTGGGAGGGTGGGCGGAGGAGCCTGGGCGGATGCATCTCTAGAGCTGAGGGGGCAAGGCTGTGGTGTTTTGCGTGACATCCTTCAGCTCCAACTCTGGTTGCTTTTATCTGTGAAGGACTGCTTGAAAATTATGTATTTTCCCACAGAGGGCTTTGAACAGAGTCGAAGAGGTCTGTAGAGCTTTACCCACCACTACCTCCCCACCCGCCCCTGCTACACACCCACACCCACACCCACACACATACACACACACTTTGGTTTGGGAGGAGGGGTGGCAGAAGGTGAAAGTGGCTACGGAAAGACTCTGGCCTTGTTGCCAAACTCCAAACAACAGTCACTGATGAAGACAGTAATGTGCAAATTACTGATTTTTATTGGACCCTTTGGGGAATATAGTTGTTTGTCAGGAAATGAAAGAGAATGTTTGTGCTTATAAAATTATATGGAAAATCAATGCAGTGTTAAGTATATTTTTTCAGTTACTGGAGTCAAGGAATGTTCTCCAGCCAATTCTAGCAAGCTCGGAGGGAGGCCGAGACGTCCATAAGTACAGGCAAGGGGGTTGGGCAGAAAGGTCAAGTTGCTGTTGACTGCTACTCTCCTTCACCGGGAGAAATGCCCAGGGGGCATGAGATGATGCAGGCCATGGGATGGTTGCACTTCAGGTATTCCCAGCGATGCTGAGATCCTCATGCCGCAGAATAGCCTTCAGTCTAGACCTGTCTCTGGTTGTCCTGTCTGTGGGCTCCAACCTAGCGGATCTGAGCCCTGAGTCCCTCTCACAGACGGGCTGGCCCCCCGGGGGAGCTGAGAGGCCATAGGGCGTGGTGCAGCGGGGCCGACAGAAACTCCACCTTGTCTGAGCGGCTCGAGAGTTTTCAGTCATAGTAGAAGCAGGGGCTTGGCGCTCTTAAGTGGGCTCTGTGGGCTGAAGGGGGGCATAGGAACAGCCAGGGCACCTGTCTGTTTGCCAAGCATTTGTCATCGCACTATTGCTGAAGGTCTTTAACATGAAGACGCGAATAAGAGTCACAAGTCAAGCAAATTAGTTAGAACTTTTAGAAGATCATAGATTGATAGCCAAGAAGCTACCGGCAAAACTCCTACTTGTGACTGTAAATTCTTTACCAGATGAGAATGAACTGATGTTTAAGAGGCTGAACTGGGGAGCCAGACAGCCTGCTCTGTGGCACAGTCCTCTGCTGCGGGACCCAGGGCAAATGACTGCTCTCTCTGGGTTCCCGCTCCTTTGTCTGAATTCTTTGTAATAAGGAGCCCCTGAAAATGTCTTCCTGCTCTAAATCCTGTGATGCTATGATGAGAGAGTCTTATTGATTAGTAGAAACAATGCTGTTGTGGTGAAGAGGGGGCCTGGACTGAGAGGAGCGCAAATTGTTGTTCCGTCACTTAATAGCCATGTGTCTTCGGCAGGTCAGTGAACTTTCCTATGCTTCCATTTCTTCAATTGGAAAATGATTATGCTAGTTAGCTCCACTTCCCTGCCATCCATAGCTGAGTTGCCTTGAGGATGAAACAAAATAATGCATGCCAGGGTGCTTGTCCCATCAGATACATGTAGGCTATAAAAATGGATAAAGGAAACTACACATTTTAGCAAAGTATCCTACTGCTGAAGCACTTACAGGGATGGTTGCAGAAAACAAGTAATAAATCTTACCTAATTATTATCAGAGACCAAAATGATCCCTTTGGAAGTTCATGATAAGTACAACTGAACAACTGCATTATGACATCGACTGCCAAAACTGATAAACCAAAATCATCGTATCCAAATTCTGTCTTTTCCACAATGCATTGATTTTATTTTACCATCTGTGAAATGGGAGTAACAAACCAAGAGCTCTTAGAGAATTAAAGGTTGTAATACCTTCACAGGAGCTTTCACACAGTGCTTGAGGCACTTGATAAATGGTACCAGTTATTATGTTATTATTTATTATTCAAAGTTGATAATTAAAAAAATAAAGACCAAAAAACAAAAATACCCTATATCTTTATTTATTTATTTTTAAACATAATGTTTCTGATCATTGGGCTCTGTTTTCTCTGCATGAAAGCTTTTCAGTGACTCTCTTCTTTCATTTACTTCTTCATTCATTGTTTTGTAAAGTGATGGGTGGAGATAACTGAAAATATCATCTGGATTTTATTCAATATTAGACATTTCTCAAGGCTTTAGCTGTGTTGCAAACATCAGGCCCTAGTGCTTATTTCAGGAACAGAATCCCCTTGCCAGAGAGCGGTGGAATTTAAGGGTGAACTTTCTTTCGCTGACATGACTTTGCAGGCTATGATTGTGTGTATGGCAATTACAAACCCAAGCACGTCTGACAAAGCATTTGATGATTCAAACAAGAACCGCAAATCCCTTGAAAATAGAGACCATGATTGGTCCATTCTTATTTTTATTGGCATAGAAATGGATATAATATAACACCTTCAGAGCCTCAAACTACTATTTAAACTCCAGGTCTCATTTCAGGCCTGAGGATATGAGTTCATGAATATTCTGAAACTGAAGCTCTCATTTTCAAAAGGAGACTAAAACAAGTTTCAGAGTCTTATAAAATATACGGATCAAAGTTGGAAAATAAAAATACCACTCTTAACGTGTTTTCAGATTTACCTGCAATAGTCTTTGCTTGTCCGTTTTGTCCCGTCAGCCTCTCATATGGCCTCTTCTTCCATCATGTGCAAGGCTACAGTATCTCGCTCTTTCTCTCATATACATGCTCAATGCATTACAATCTCCTTAAGTGCTGACGATCTTTCCTCCCACGCAAAAGAAAGGGGCAAATGGCTAGCTCGCAAGTTATTTCTCTAAAAATAGAATATAATGTGGTCTCAATTATGAGATAGGCAAAAAAGAGTAAAAAGAAATCAATAGAAAATTTAAAATACCATTCTTAAGGGCAGAAAGATAACAGAATTTGAACGGTAGGCATCTTTCATGGCAGAAGTATAATTTTCTTGCTTTGTCCCACTTTTCTGTATTTTCTAATTTTCCGTGATATGCGTGTATTACTTTTAAGTAAAAAATTTTAGTATTTTTAAAAGGAATTTTATATTAAATAATGGTGCTTTTTCAGTATAACACGTTTCAAGTTAAATAGTAACTAATAATATTTCACCTTTGTGCTAGCAAATGTCTCACTGGCATTTATACCAGACTTTTAAGCACATATCAGAATGTCTTCTGCATGTTACCACTTCCAGGGTGTGATGACAACACGCAGGCATGCTCTGACTGGCTCGTCGTGCCTTCAGCTCTGGGTTAAGGATTAATTGTAGGAGGTTCATCCCCTTGCCTACTGTCCCAGAGTCTGATTCAGAAGCTGCCCCGTGTAGGGCTCTGTGGGTAGAGCTCCTGGGGACTGGGGTCTGTGTTTAGACTTCCCTGGTGGGACTTCCAGCATAGGCTGCCTACAAGGTTTTTTTTTTTTTTTTTTTTCTGATTTTTAATAACACTTTTTTATTTTTTCTGATTATAAAAAGAATACATGGTCCTTACAGAAAATGTTAGTTAAACATAAGGAAGAAAATAAGATACCCACAATACTATATTTCCTCTCCCTAGAAATGATGTCTGTCGCACACTGAAGGATTCCCTTCCTCTCTGTGTGTGTATGTGTCTGGGGAACATTTTAAGCAGTGAGACTGCATTTTGTACTTGTGCGTGTATGTGGATATGTATGATATGTGCGTCGTAAGAGCTGTTTGTTTATAACAATGTTTGTGCCACGTTGTAACACAGGTATCATAATTTATTTAACCAGTCCTCTTTCCTGGACATTCAGATCTCCCGCTTCTTTAATTTTGGTTAGTGTAAGTTATGCTGTGCCAAACAGTCATAATTCCTATTTCCATCTTTGGCAGTATTTCCTTAATATAGATTGCTCAAATTGAAATTAATTTAAAAAATTGTTTATAGTCAAAGAAATGCGAAGTAAAACAGTAATGAGAGGCAAGTGTGCTTGGATCAAATTGGAAAAACTAAAACTCTTTCTCACAAGCTTACAAACATTGGGAATTATTTTTCTTCTTCACCTCTGACATATTGATACACAAAAACCAGTCCTTTAATATCATTTTAATTTGCATTTTTTTGATTATTAGTGAGACGTAACTCTTTTTCATGTTGATTAGACGTTTGTTTTTTACTCCTCTATGTATTATCCTTTTATGCCCCTTGTCCATTTTTCTACTGATTTTTTTTTCCTCATCAGTTCATAAAAGACCCATCTCTATTAAGGGTATTAAACCTTTGCCACTTCTATTAAAAATATCTCCTCAATGTTATTTGCCTTTTATTTTCTAATGAATTCTTCTGACGTGCAGCCATTTAAGTCTTATGTAGTCCATCTACTGTTGTCTTTCACTACAATTTCTTCCCTTTATTATCCTTAGAAGTGCCTTCTCTTTCAGAGATCAGATACTCACTTTCAGCTTTTTTGAATTGGTTTGTTTTTAATATAAAAATCAAGTGTGAGTTGCAGCAAAGGACGAGTTGAGTTCTGTGAATTTTATCAGGTAGCTAGGGCCTCAAGATGCTCTTTCTACCTTTTGCATCATAAAAAAAACTGAGCATTTGCTTTTGAAATGTGCAAACGGTTCTGGGGATGCAGACCAAGGATGGAACAGCGAGAAGGGATCTGCAGAAAAACCAGAAAATGAGAATTCTCAGTAAGTAGCTATGGGTGTTCCTCCTGTCGTGTACCAAATGTGGTTTTAAATGATAGTTGCTGGGAAGTTGTTTGACAGCAGGGCCTCTGTAAATGCTGGTCCTAAGAAGTGAGTCAGAGAGAATCTTGCTGTGCATCTAAAAAAGTATATGCTTGTTGGCCAAGGCCCTGCCACTGGAGGAATACAGCTGTGGTCTCGGGTGGCAGGTATAAAGCTAAATGATTCTGAATTAGATCTTTGCTCGGGGCCACATCGGACCAGCTCAACTGTCCCCTCTTGTTTCAAGGCTATGGTTGTTAGCTGGGAGCTCTAGAGCCAGGGTTTTCTGCATAGTGGAAGAAGTCCAGAGCCCCAGCAGGGATTGGGTGCTGGTGGTAGAAAGATGATGGGTTTCAGGTTCTGCAGACCATCAGACTCTGCTCCACCAGTTCCCAGCAGCGTGACTTAGAGCTTTACCTTCCTTGTCTATGAAATGGGGATAATAAGAGTTTACTAATGGTATTAATAATCCGTATAATCAGCTTGCAAGGTCATTGTGAATAGTACAGAACTTCATACATGCTAAACACTCATCCTTTGGAAGCTTTGAAAGTGAGTTGATTTGCAGTGTTTGTCTTTGGGGGCCCATGTTATAAAGCAGAGGGTCACCAACAGGCTACCCATCTACCCAACAGGCTTCTCAGGGGCCACCAAGCTACAGGGACTTAATCTCCGCCATCTAAAAATTAGGACACACAGCCGAGAAAGGATTTGTATGAACTTATATGCGTGAAAAACTTCACAATGTTATAAAAGTAGAGTCGCATCTCATTATACATTGACTAAATTGCCTTTAATTGAAAAAGCAAAATTGTACCAGGTGGAGGAGAGCCACAAATTTAGTTACTTTTAAGGGACTATGAAAATGACTAAGCAGGAGAAAAAGAGTCAAATCCTCTGGTTTAGAATATTCCACAATTCTTCCAAGTCATGCAGACGCCACCTCTGGTTTCTTTATACGTAGGTTTCTAAATAGCAAAATGGGTCAGGAAGGACCTGTGCAGTGGGGAGGTCTTTCTTCAGCTGATGCATTAGACCAGGGCCATAGAAATTTTCAACCCAAATAAATGGGGAAAAAAGCATTATTTGAAAGGGGAAAAAAATGGGTATTCCTTAGAATGTTGAATATACGTGTCATATTGTCATGTCATTTGCAGCTTTAGAAGCCTTTTGTTGGTTCGAGACTAGAATAATGTATTATGTAGAGATTTATTAATAAAATAATTATGTTGGGCATTCTGAGTTTAACGGGACCATCCATTCAGGTAGTACTTACACATTTAATAATTTAATTCAGAAAAAAATTACAGTGTGGTCACCCATGGAGCTGTTGAATTTGAAGGGAGTTCTGAGCTCCCTGTTTGTATCCTGTTTAGAAGCAGCCGGTAGAAACCTGAGCCCATCAGAAAACATCGGTATTAGCACAAGAACAAAACACCTGGATTTCCTGGATTTTGTGTCCTTACACATCTTAAGCAGATTCCGAAAGTATTTATTTTCACAAATGGTGAACTGTGGGTAAAGAACTCTTTTCTGGAGACAGCTTTTGCCACTTGGAACCTGGTCCAATCAGCCTCACTCCAAAAAAACGTCTTTCTTCTGACACATAGTTGCAAATCACACTTCTGCCAGCCCACCACACCCTTATCAGAAAATCTAGCCTAGAGAAATGCTTCTATGCTAGAAGCCGGTATCTCCATTTTTGCCAAGGGGGAATGAAGAATGAATGAAGAGAAATATAGTGGAGCAGCCAGCTTGCATACAGGAGGAAACAGTTTGCTGTAGCACACCCAGGTTGAGTAATAGCAGCCCTCAGAGTTAGCCATAAATAACTTTGCAAGCCTGCGGGGCCTTGGTTCCCTGATTATTGAGAATTTGCCACAAAATGGCCTGTTAGCAGGAATTTAATTTACATAGGTTATGGAAATAAGCTAAAATAGGGAAAACATGGCTTGAGAATTCTGAATTTAGAAATACTTAAACTGTGAGTCAACCAATGGCAGATACAGCTTGGCATCAGAAGTCTCGAAATCTAGTCTCAGCTCTGCTGCGAAAGAGATAGTTGGATGATCTTCCCCTACGGTTCCACTCTTAGTCAATTTCATAATGAAATATGAAAATAATAATCATAAAAATACTGACATTACAGCATTGTTGTATGACCACTGAAACTGAGTAGACAAAGGTGCCTTGTCCACTGCCCACATGAAACAGACTCTGGTGTTGGTGGTGTTGGTATAGAAATAGGGGGGCCACAGGTACAGTGCTGAGAGTCCTGGCTGTAGAAGCAGGCTATCTGACTGTTGCTCTCACCTCCACCCCCTGCTTTAGCTCCAGTTTCCTGGCTCTTGGCTTCAGTGTTTCCATCTGTACTATGGAGTCACCGACAATGCAAATTTCACCTCACTGAGACAATGTGTACAGAAAGTAACGTGTATATGCAAATGACTCCAAAGGGGCGGTGTCTGCATTTTCTCTTCATGGCATCCTCAGAGATTAGCACAGTGGCTGGAACAACATAAATGCAAACAATTATTTGTGGAATGAAAAGAAAATATGAGTCTCATGTTTCATGTTGTCTCAGAGCTCAGAGCAGGGTCAGGTAATACATATTTTTTTCCGACTATAAATGCCTTTCCAATTCCAGGGTTAGGCAAGTCACAGCTGGTTTTGTTTTATCTCTAAAGGGACGTGTAACTTTTGCTGCCATTTCTGTTCCACTCTGATTTGGAAATGTCATCAGAAAGGGGAGAAAGCACTGTTCCATGCCAGCCTCAGGATTTGCCCAGAGACATAGGGCTACTTGGTAGCAGAGATAGAATTGGAACTCAGGTCAGGCTAACCCAGAGCTCTCCACTTTTCTGTCTGTGTGGGTATACTTAACAACTTGAAGAGCAGCTGTTATCCAGAAGAAGCCCACTTGGAGGTAGGTGCTAGAAACTTCTGCCTTCATTTATGAGGGTTGTGCCCACTGGAGATGGGAAAGGACATGGCTTTAGGATTTCAATACTTCACAGCTTATACCAGATGCATAGGAATTATAACATGCCATTCTGCATGGTTGTAGGTAAAAAGCTCTCTGTGGCCCACCTTGGGAAATTACTTCAGGGGAAAGTCACATATTGTCTTAAGCATCTGAATCATTCTTCTACAATAATTTCCTCATCAAAAAATTTTACTGGGAGGAGAAAATTACCAGGAAAGAGTCACAGAGCTGTAGATGTTAGAAGAACAGATTACATTAAAAGATTTCCCCTTCAATTCACGCACCTGCATCCTCCTGTTTTTCTACGATCTGTAAGTGTTGGAATAACCTATCAGACCGAACTACACTCAGTGTGATACTTGTAAAGATGTCTGAAAAGGAAATCATGAAATCACCAGACCTTCTCGAGCAGGGGATCCTAATCCCCACACCGTGGACCGACCAGTTCGGAACCTGGTCTCACAGTAGGAGGTGGATAATGGGCAGCTGAGCCAAGCTTCGTGTGTATTTACAGCCACTCCCCATCACTCACGTTACTGCCTGAGCTCTGCATCCTGTCAGACCAGTGGCAGTATTAGACTTCCATAGGAGCGTGAACCCTACTGTGAACGGTGCATGCAAAGGATCTACGTTTTGAACTTTTTATGAGAATCTAATGCCTCATGATCTGAGGTGGAGCTGAAGCAACGATGCTAGCACTGAGGAGTGGATGAAAATGTGGATTATCATTAGCACGAGCAGAGAAAGCAATGGCACCCCACTCCAGTACTCTTGCCTGGAAAATCCCATGGACGGAGGAGCCTGGTAGGCTGCAGTCCATGGGGTCTCGAAGAGTCGGACGTGACTGAGCGACTTCACTTTCACTTTTCACTTTCATGCATTGGAGAAGGCAATGGCAACCCACTCCAGTGTTCTTGGCTGGAGAATCCCAGGGATGGGGGAGCCTGGTGGGCTGCCGTCTATGGGGTCGCACAGAGTCAGACACGACTGAAGCGACTTGTCAGCAGCAGTAGCAGCAGCAGCATTAACACAAGAGGTTTGACTGCACAGAGACCATGATAAGTCAATTGTTTGCAGATTCATGTCAGAACCCTATCAGTGAGTGGCAAGTAATGGTGAGCTGTATAATTATTTCTAGTATATATCACAATGTAATCATAACAGATATAAAGTACACAATAAATGTAATGTACCTGAATCATCCTGAAACCATCTACCCCCCAACCCCTGGTCCATGCAAAAATTGACTTCCATAGAACTGGTCCCTGGTGCCAAAAAGGTTGGCGACACTGTTCTAAAACCCTACTTCCAAGATCTTGGCAAATGGATCCCATCTTTTCCCTCTTACCCCCATCCTTAGACATCTTTGCTGATTTGACTAGCAAAGTCAAAACATTTCTTTTCTTTAAACAGTACTGCCAGCTTCCACAAGAAAGTCTGACTGCTTGGAAGGTTTCTACTTGGCCATTGGCATGGTTTTCATCTACAGGAGAAAGAAAATAAGGTTTGTTAACTGTCGTGGATGGGTTTTCATTTAAAAATGTGCTGTATGCAACTATAACCTCATTGCATTTCACCTAATTAATGGCTTGAGAGTCCCTTGGACAGCAGAGAGATCCAACCAGTCCTGAAGCAAATCAGCCCTAAATATTCATTGGAAGGACTGATGCTGAAGCTGAAATTCCAATACGTTGGCCACCTGATGTGAAGTACTGACTCACTAGAAAAGACCCTGATGCTGGGAAAGATTGAAGGCAAGAGGAGAAGGGGATGACAGAGGATGAGATGGTTGGATGGCATCACCAACTCAATGGACATGAGTTTGAGTACACTCCAGGAGTTGGTGATGGACAGGGAGGCCTGGTGTGCTGCAGTCCATGGTGTTGCAAAAAGTCGGTCACGACTGAGCAACTGAACTGAACTGATGAATTAATGGCTGAATAAACTAGTTGAATTAATGGCTATCATGGGTGAAGTACAGCACTGTGCTTAGAGTTCTGCACACAGAGTAATTGCTCCAGGTGTAGGTACAGGATGTTACTGATACAGATAGTAATGGGAGCTTTGATGATAAATTGTAAAGCCTTTTTAACAATATCATGGGCATGTCTTTAAAAAGGCAGTGTGAAATGAGAATTTTAAATTTCTACTTTATGAGTATAAAATAAACCTGAGCAGTAACCCTTGTCCATAGTAGATATGTTAGCTTACTCCTCATCCTACCGTCTGGCCTTCTCTAGATTTGTTCATTTGTCTCAAGATATATTTTTTAAGCCTGTACTGGGCAGTAGGCAGACAGGAGTCAACAGGACAGGCACCTGCCCTCTTGAAGGTTCTAGAATTGCAGGGAAGACTAATGTTGGCAAGCCACCACTGGTAATGGTGAGTGTTGCTTTTTTTTTTTTTTAAGAGTCAAGCGTAACAGTCAGGTTTGAATATTCTCTTTTGGAGCCTGTCACAGCTATCACTCTCTGAGCATGTGCTTCTTCTTTGCCTAGAATGTTCTGCCCACCTTCCCAGCAAAGGGAAGCTTCCAGGCAAGTGTCATGTTAGCTCATGTGTTCCCTGGGCTCTGAAGGCAGAATTAGGGCTTTTTTTGTACTGTGTTCCCAGAACATGGTCCAAGTGCTTCATCAAGTGGCTACTTGGTGCCTTTCAAGTGCTCTGGCCCTGAAGTCAGAGTCTTTGGGTTTCAATCAGAGCCCCACCACTTATTACATGGACTTAAATGATGAACAATTACGTAGCCGCTCGCCTCACTTTTACCATCTGTAAAATGAAAACTTAAAATGGCATATAACTATTGGGATTGTTGGGAGGATTAAATGAATTACTCATATAAAAAGCACATAAAAGAATGCCTGGCAGATAATAACTGCTTTTTCAGTGTTGGCTGATGCTGCCACGGCACTAATGAATACTTTATGTTGAGATTGTGGTTAATCTGTCTGCCTCCTTAGACCATACGTTCTTAGATATCAGTGTCCTTGATTTATTGGTCCGTCTGTTCTCGCTCTTAGCACAGGGTTTGGCACCCAGAAGGGCCACAGGCAGAGCCATCCATTTTAAATGAGTGGAAAAGTGATGAGTCCCCGCAAACAGGACGCTCAGGGCCCAGGTCAGAGGAATTTAGGTCAACGTCATTCAAGGAACTTGGCTTATGCTGCCTGCTATGCTTTTGTTCCATTTCTTGGTGAAGAACCAGTAAGGAAAGAAAAGGAACTAGATCTTTTGGACCAACCCTTGGTGTGCTCCTTGGCTCCTTTATTTCATTGCAGACTCCCCTCAGGTTCCTTGGACACCGTGGAAAATAACTAGCATTTTTTTAGATTCAGCCATCACGTTCTTTGAAAGATAAAACAACATCATGTCTTTTTTTTTTTTAATTATGCCAAGCCGCGTGTGTGAGAGTCCTGCAGCACCATGCAGTTTTTTTTTGTCAAGTGCCTTTCATCACAAGCCGCATCCCTGACATTCCAGTTAAACAAAGACTGATAGAGCATAAGGTGTTTGGGGCAGTAGGGAGGAGGGGAGTAAAGGGACCGAAACAAAGGAGAAAGTCTGTGAGCACAGGGACCTCTAGTCAGATTTTCAGGGGCCTCCAAGTCTTCCTCTGGCGGTGATTGTTCAGTAACGTTTCAGGCAGAATAACTGGAATGGGGACGTGGTTTAGCAAATGGCTTAAACAATGGCTTTGATTTCACGGTGATGCCACAGTTACACTGTACTTGTTGTGCTGCTCTGGAGCTCTTTATACGCCAGGCAGGGCTTCCTGTTTAGCAAGGCGTGTCTCTGCAGACAAAATGCTGTCCCCCTCGGTAGTGTCAGTGGAGAATCAGAGCGGCCACCGGCACTCCAGACGGGCCCTGCAGTGTCCACCCGTGTCCCAGAGTCAGGGAACACGAGGCCTGACGTTGCAGTGTGGAGAAGCGCATTTCCTCGTCCTCGGTTGGTCAGGCACACTGCTGTATGCACTTCATACACTTCATTTCAGGGAACAAGGCCCATAGGCCCAATACACCCAGGACCTATATTCTTCCAGCCTGAGAGCTAATAATGTTCACACTGTTAAAAGATTGTTTAAAAAAAGAACAACAACAATAAGTACAAGACAATATGCAGCAGATATCATATGTGGCCTACCAAGCTTAACATATTCACTTTCCGGTCCTTTATAGAAAAATATGCTGATTCCAGCTTCCTCTTATTAATTCAGTCAATAAAAATGATGTGAGCATTTATTGTCCCCATTCTGTAATTTGGATCCTGCATCTTAAAAAGGATAAGTACTCATCTGATATTACCCAGTTAGTCAGTATAACTACTACCCAGGGATCACAAACTCAGCTATCTCCAGGACTTGGGCAGATAATATGAATGAATACATGGGCCCAGGAGGAGCTGTGACAATACAGAGGTGACATGGCCTTTCCAAAGGACAGCTGCAGTGCAGTTCAAGCCAATGGTGACTCACCAAGAACAGTGACCCATGTCACTAATTTTCTGATCTTTCAAGGAAAGCCAGGAAGCCAGATTTTTATGTAAAATCTTCTAATTTCCAAAGGCTGGCCAACCAGACTCAAAGTTTATTTAATGTTACATGGTTCATACAAAACAGGTTTGTGGGCTGAATGTAGCCCAAAAGCCTACAGTTTGAAAGCAGTGCATATTATTATGAGTTCATTTGTTCCAACCCCTTCACTTAACAGTGAGAAAACTGAAAATTGGAAAGGAAGAGTGAAATGATTAAGATCACAGCGCTGTTAAGTGGCAAAACCCAAATCATTTGATTTTATTATATGAGCTTTCTCTCCTGAGCACTGCTCTGATTTCTAATTGGTACCACAGATAGTTCAGAAGTAGGAATGATTTCTTATAGATTTATCTAAACCACCAAGGACTGATGCTGAAGCTGAAGCTCTGATACATTGGCCACCTGATATGAAGAGTCAATTCATAGGAAAAGACCTTGATGCTGGGGAAGATTGAGGGCAGGAGGAGAAGGGGGTGACAGAGGATGATATACTTGGATGGCGTCACTAATTCAGTGGACATGAGTTTGAGCAAACTCCGGGAGATGGTGAAGAACAGGGAAGCCTGGCATGCTGCAGTTCACGGGCTCTCAGAGTCAGATACAACTTAGCAACTGAACAATGACAAAAAATCACCAAGTGCTACAAGGAGATAACAGAAGTTCAGACGGACCTGAAGGGTACAGCTTAAAGATCATCTGGAGCCTCTTCCTCATAATTATATAGTTTTGGAAAATAATCAGAAAGGGTTCCTGAAAAACCCAAAGTCACACAGCTAAGAATGGAGATGAGTCTCTGACCTCAGATCCTAGACTTACTCCAGTGCTTTTGCTTGACCCTCTGATGTACTTGAATTTTTCAGATGTCTCTCCAAAACCTCCTTTATTATGCCTGTGTGACACATGAGCATGGTTCTAGCTGAGCCTATGCTGAGATTCAAACACAGCTAGGATGTTGTTCAGTTGCTCAGTCGTGTCTGACTCTTTGTGACCCCATAGACTGCAGCCCACCAGGTTTCCCTGTCCTTCACCATACCCGGAGCTTGCTCAAACCCATGTCCATTGAGCTGGTGATGCCATCCAACCATCTCATCCTCCGTTGTCCCCTTGTCCTCCCGCCTTCAATCTTTTCTACCATCAGGGTCTTTCCTAATTGAGTTGGCTCTTCACATCAGGTGGCCAAAGTATTGAAGTTTCAGCTTCAGCTTCAGTTCAGTTTAGTTCAGTTCAGTTCAGTCGCTCAGTCACATCCGACTCTTTGCAACCCCATGAATCGCAGCACGCCAGGCCTCCCTGTCCATAACCAACTCCCGGAGTTTAACCAAATTCACGTCCATCGAGTCAGTGATGCCATCCAGCCATCTCATCCTCTGTCGTCCCCTTCTCCTCCTGCTCCTAATCCCTCCCAGCATCAGAGTCTTTTCCAATGAGTCAACTCTTCGCATGAGGTGGCCAAAGTATTGGAGTTTCAGCTTTAGCATCATTCCTTCCAAAGAAATCCCAGGGCTGATCTCCTTTAGAATGGACTGGTTGGATCTCCTTGCAGTCCAAGGGACTCTCAAGAGTCTTCTCCAATACCACAGTTCAAAAGCATCAATTCTTCGGCACCCAGCTTTCTTCACAGTCCAATTCTCACATCCATACATGACCACTGGAAAAACCATAGCCTTGACTAGATGGACCTTTGTTGGCGAAGTAATGTCTCTGCTTTTCAATATGGTATCTAGAGTGGTCATAACTTTCCTTCCATGGAGTAAGCGTCAGTCCTTCCAATAAATATTCACCATTGATTTCCTTGAGGATTGACTGGTTGGATCTTCTTGCAGTCCAAGGAACTGTCAAGAGTCTTTTCCAACACCACAGTTCAAAACCATCAATTCTTTGGTGCTCAGCTTTCTTTATAGTCCAACTCTCACATCCATACATGACTACTGGAAAAGCCATAGCTTTGACTAGACGGATCTTTGTTGGCAAAGTAATGTCTCTGCTTTTTAATATGCTGTCTTGGTTGGTCTAGCTTTTCTTCAAAGAAGCAAGCATCTTTTAATTTCATGGCTGCAGTCACCATCCACAGTTATTTTGGAGCCCAAGAAAATGAAGTCTGTCGCTGTTTCCACTGTTTCCCCATCTATTTGCCATGAAGTGATGGAACCAGATGCCATGATCTTCGCTTTCTGAATGTTGAGTTTTAAACCACCTTTTTCACTCTCCTCTCTCACCTTCATCAAGAGGCTCTTTAGTTCCTCTTCATATTCTGCCACTAGGGTGGCATCATCTGCATATCTCAGATTATTGATATTTCCCCCCACAATCTTGATTCCAGCTTGTGCTTCATCCAGCCTGATATTTCTTATCAGGTACTCTGCATACAACTGAAATAAGCAGGGTGACAATATACAACCTTGTGCATAACAGTCTAAAAAGGCACAGCTTAGTACATCTAGCAAATTAAATGGATCATCACTCCTTCCACCCATGTTGGAAGCTGGCCTGAGTTGACTTGCTTGCAGGGTGGTGAATTCTAGGTGAGCTAGGAGTAGAGACTAATGATGGGAAAAGGGATATAGGAGGACAGAAGTTTTATTTCCCCAGGCCAGTGAGCCTACCGGTGGCAGCTGACGGGGCTGTATTCATAAAGAACCTGTGAGATCCAGTTCTGTTACCTGGGGTCCATGTGACTTTGACTGGGAAATGGGCTTCTCTCTGTTTCTGCAAGAAACATGTCACCACTCTGCTGAGGGCTCCTAGGAAGGCATGAGGTCTTTCCATACCTTGAGGATCCTGAGTTTCAGAATGCCTGCAACTAGAACTGCAGGGGGAATGCTCAGAGAAGGCATGAAATGCTGTGGTAACAGTGAGGAGGTACCCTTGGGCTTCACAGGTGGTGGGAAGAAGAGAGTATCTTGCAACCACAGCTGTAGAGAGGGCTGTGAGTGCATGTGAGACACACCAGAACTCCTGGAAAATGTGTATGGTGGGAGATGTGAATGCCTGCCAGTCCTACTCGGGGAGGAAAATGGAAGGAGGATAATGAAAGTAGTACCATTACTGTTCATGAAAAGAAAATGCAAAAGTGAATGTGTTAGTTTCTCACTTGTGTCCAACTCTTTGTGACCCCATGGACCATAGCCCGCCAGGCTCCTCTGTCTGTGAAATTCTCCAGGCAGGAATACTGGAGTGGGTAGCCATTCCCTTCTCCAGGGGATCTCCCCAACCCAGGGATCGAGCCCAGGACTCCAGCATTGCAGGCAGATTCTTTACCATCTGAAACCACCAGGGATACGGTACCATTACTGTTCACATGGGCTCCTTTGTACCCTGAGAAGTTAGGTTCCATATGACACGGCTGCCGCAGAGAGACCTCAGTCTGGAGCCTAGTCAAAGTGCAGTCCCAGGACTAGCAGTTTCAGGGTCACCTGGGGCCTTTGTAGAAAAGCAGAATCTCAGCCCTGTGCCAAGCCGACTGAACTTGAATCTGCAGTGTAACCAGGGCCCTGGGTGATCTGTGAGTACATTAAAGCTTGAGAAGCTCTGGCTGTGGTATCAACAGCTCCAGACAAATTGCAGGTTCTAACCTGAGAACTGTCCATTTTTGTTTTGTGTTATTGACCAACTTCTCCACATCTCTCCTTGCTCATTGTTAAAATGAAGATAATAATGATATCAATTCATAGGGTTATTGTGTTGTTTAATTGAGATATTGTGTAAAGCATGTGATTGATGCCTATACATACTTAGTAAATAATGATTATCATCATGACTATGATTACTTTTGATGATCTAGAACTTGTCACCAAAGCATTTGTAGGAGAGGCTTCTCTGGTTCCCTGTGCATTATCTTCTCCCTAGTAACCCAATGAGCTTTCCTCCCACTTCAACACAGCCTACCAGTAATTTTAATATTAAAAATGTATCTGGTCTTTATTGATATTCTTCAGAGGACTAGGGACTAAAAATACAAGCCAGATAGCATCCAAGTTATCCTCACTACAACCAGTAAGGTTATTTGCTCTTGAAAGGTGAGGACATTCGGGGTCCCAGGTTCACTCAGGACCCTGGAAACAGTAAAGAGTAGAGACAGAGCTCCTCCCCAGGAAGGAGCTCAAGGCCAGGAAGTGGTTGCAAACCCCTTGAAGTGCTGGCCTTAAGGCTGTGGACTTCTGCTACACATGGAGGGCTTACCAAACATGTTCCTTTTTTAAAAAATTGGAGAATAATTACTTTACAATATTATGATATATTTTACCATACATTAACATGAATCGGCCACAGGTACACACATGTCTCCTAAGTCCTGAACCAACCCCCCCAACCTGCCTCCCCACCTTATCCCTCTGGGTTATCCCAGAGCACCAGCTTTGGGTGCCCTGCTTCATGCATCGAACTTCCCTTGGTCATCGATTTTACATAAGGTAATATACACATTTCAATGCTATTCTCTCAAATCATCCCAGCCTCACCTTTTCCTGCTGAGTCCAAAAGTCTGTTCTTTACATCAGCGTCTCCTTTGCTGCCTTGCATGTAGGACCATTGGTACCATCTTTCTAAATTCCATATATATGTGTTAATGTGCAGTATTTGTTTTTCTTTTTCTGACTTACTTCACTCTGGACAATAGGCTCTAGGTTCATCCTCATTAGGACTGACTCAAATGTGTTCCTTTTTATAACTAAGTAATATTCCATTGTGTATATGTACCACAACTTCCTTATCCACTCGTCTATGGATGGACATCTAGGTTGCTTCCATGTCCTAACTATTGTATATAACGCTGCAGTGAACACCAAGGTACATGTGTCTCTTTCAGTTCTGGTTTCCTCGGGTGTATGCACAGCAGTGGGATTGCTGGGTCATTGCCATATGCTTTCATCCCCACTCCCTTCTCAACATCTACTCAAGTGAGAGAGAAATGAATAAAAGGGAAAAAAAAATTGGAAAGGAGAGAATTGCATTTTGGATCAGTCAAGCAGATGGGGAAGAAATAATTAACTTAGGCAAACCTGTGAAAGTAAAACTTAAATGACCAGTGGCAAAAGCTCAGAATCTGTCTCATTGTCACTGTTGAGCCCCAGGAAGGCTCAGAAATTAGAAGCTCAGGCATTTCCAAAAGTGAGGGGTCTGGGAAGGGTTGAGAACAGGAAGATTGGTTGAATGTGTTAAGAGTCCCTCCCTCCCTGCCCTGCTCTCCTGGGTGACTGTCCCCCCCTCCAGCAAGTAGAGGAATGGAGATCTATTGTCTGGAATGAATGAGCCCAAGATACTCTGGATGTTTGGAAAGCAGCATCACGGAAGGTATATAGTCTGTGCCGGAAATAGGAACAAGAGGAGTAAATGAACTCTATATAGAAATGTTGAGACTGCCTTCCAGTCCTTTCCCCATTAAGCTTCTAGAAAATCTTAGCAGCCAGTCTGGTTGACCCTCTTGTTGACACTGGCCCCCAGGAAGAGACTGGAGAATTCCTTTCTTGTGCAACTGAGTAGCCCCTGAGAAAAGACTTACAGATACTGTTTGGGAATCACCAATAAAATAACCTAGCTAGATCATCCTATAGGGAAGTCCACCAGGCAACACATCTGGCTCTGAAATTTCCAGTTAGTTTTTCGTTGACTGGGTATGGCTAACCCGAGATCACCAGTATCTGATGAGCAAAGCCCTAAACACAGAAACAAAATAACAATTTTTTAAAACCCTAAAGAGCACAAAGACAACAGTAGAAAATTTCATAAAATGCATCATTAATATCCTTAGAGAAATAAAGATATTATGTAGATGAAACAAGAACTGGAGGCTTTTTAAAGAGAAACATTCAAATGGCTTAAACAGGCTCCTGAAAATTAAAAAATATGACCGCAGAAATAAAAATATCAACAGATGGGTTGGTAGACGAAGCTGAGAAAATCTCCCAGAAAGTAGAACACAAAAGATGCAAATATTAAAAGAGAGAGAGAAGATTAAAAAATTAGAAACAGTCTCAGTCAGTTCAGTCACTCGGTCATGTTTGACTCTTTGTGACCCCATGGACTGCAGCACGCCAGGCTTCCCTGTCCATCACCAACTCCCAGAGCCTACTCAAACTCATGTCCGTTGAGTCAGTGATGCCATCCAACCATCTCATCCTCTGTCATCCACTTCTCCTCCTGCCTTCAATCTTTCCCAGTGTCAGGGTCTTTTCTAGTGAGTCAGTTCTTTGCATCAAGCGGCCAAAATATTGGAGCTTCAGCTTCAGCATCAGTGCTTCCAAAGAATATTCAGGATTGATTTCCTTTAGGATTGACTGGTTTGATCTCCTTGCAGTCCAAGGGACTCTCAAGAGTCTTCTCCAACACCACAGTTCAAAAGCATCAATTCTTCAGTGTTCAGCTTTCTTTACGGTCCAACTCTCACATCCACACATGACTAATGGAAAAACCATAGCTTTGAACAGTATGAAAAGGCAAAATGATAGGACAATGAAAGATGAACTCCCCAGGTTGGTAGGTGCCCAATATGCTACTAGAGAAGAGTGGAGAAATAACTCCAGAAAGAATGAAGAGACAGAGGCAAAGCAAAAACAACACCCAGTTGCAGATATGACTAGTGATGGAAATAAAGTCCGATGCTGTAAAGAGCAATATTGTATAGGAACCTGGAATGTTAGGTCCATGAATCAAGGTAAATTGGAAGTGGTCAAACAAGAGATGGCAAGAGTGAACATCAACATTTTAGGAAACAGTGAACTAAAATGGACTGGAATGGGTGAATTTACATCAGATGACCATTATATCTACAACTGTGGGCAGGAATCCCTTAGAAGAAATGGAGTAGCCCTCATAGTCAACAAAAGAAACACTATAGGAGGTCCCATATCTGAATAAAAAGAGATTTGGAAATAAAGAACAAGAAAATCAGCAATAAAACATTTCAAACAAATCTTTCAGTTTCCAAAGTAAAAGAATTCAGAAACAGCCCAGCACATTGAAAGAAACAAGACCCACACCACCTCACACAATTTCTGAACACTGGGGGAAAAGAGAAGATCCTAAGTTTTCAGAGGTGGTGGTGGTGGTTGGTGGTTTCGTTGCTAAGTCGTGTCTGATTCTTGCGACCCCATGAACTGTAGCCTGCTAGGCTACTCTGTCCATGGGATTCTCTAGGCAAAAATACTGGAGTGGGTTGCCATTAACAGGCAAAATGGTATCAGACTTCTTAGGAGCAACACCAGAAGCAAGAGGACAATGGAACCATCAATGTTCTTAAAATTATAGAGAATTTATTTCTAATCTAGAATTCTACATCCAGCCAAATCAGTTCTCAAAAGCTTTACCTCTGATACATTCTCAGTATGAAGAGGAAACGAAGAAGGAGGAAGACATAGGGTCCCGTAAACAAAAGATACAATGACAAGAATGAGAGCCAATGATATTTCCAGGAATATGGTGGTGGGAGGTCCTAGAACACGAGCTATTCAACAAGCTAGAAAGCAACTAGTACCTACTGGAATCATTCAGACAAAGGGGAATTACACTGCTAAGTAAAGGAAAGGAGAAAGCAAAGAAAAGAAAATGTAAAAAAAGAAATTGACAGGTGATTGGATGAATTGGAAGGTACTAAGAGAAGATTTATAATTTGGCAGAGAGTTACCTAGATATCTAAAATGCTAATAAGCATATATGAAAGAAAAGCCAATGATTAACTCAAGAGGAAACAAAAACTAAAACAAAAAAGCACATCTTAGTACACTACATGGTTCAGCTGAGAATAATATTTACACAGCAGTTATAATGAAAATACCAACCTCTAACCAAAAATTAGGGTTACCCTGCTTATTAAACTTATATGCAGAGTACATCATGAGAAATGCTGGGCTGGAAGAAGCACAAGCTGGAATCAAGATTGTCAGGGGAAATATCAATAACCTCAGATATGCAGATGACACCACCCTTATGGCAGAGGAACTAAAAAGCCTCTTGACGAAAGTGAAAGAGGAGAGTGAAAAAGTTGGCTTAAAGTTCAACATTCAGAAAACGAAGATCATGGCATCTGGTCCCATCACTTCATGGCAAATAGATGAGGAAAAAGTGGAAACAGTGTCAGACTTTATTTTGGGGGGCTCCAAAATCACTGCAGATGGTGACTGAAGCCATGAAATTAAAAGACACTTACTCCTTGGAAAGAAAGTTATGACCACCCTAGATAGCATATTAAAAAGCAGAGACATTACTTTGTCAACAAAGGCCCGTCTAGTCAAGGCTTTGGTTTTCCAGTGGTCATGTATGGATGTGAGAGTTGGACTGTGAAGAAAGCTAAGCACAGAGGAATTGATGCTTTTGAATTGTGGTGTTAGAGAAGACTCTTGAGAGTCCCTTGGATTGCAAGGAGATCCAACCAGTCCATCCTAAAGGAGGTCAGTCCTGGGTGTTCATTGGAAGGACTGATGCTAAAGCTGAAACTTCAATACTTTGGCTACCTCATGCGAAGAGTTGACTCATTGGAAAAGACCTTGATGGTGGGAGGGAGTGGGGGCAGGAAGAGAAGGGAAAGACAGAGGATGAGATGGCTGGATGGCATCACTGACTTGATGGACATGAGTTTGGGTAAACTCCAGGAGATGGTGATGGACAGGGAGGCCTGGCATGCTGAGATTCATGGGGTTGCAAAGAGTCAGACACGACTGAGTGACTGAACTGAACCAAAAATTATGATGTAAGTACATTGAGAGGATGGGGAAAAGAGAATTTCTGTGTAAAGGGAAAAAAACACAGCCATTAAATTATCATCTTGAATAACAGAAAGTATATTGATAATATCTAATAATTAAAAATCCACACTAGTTATAGGATAAATAAGTATTAGTACAACGTGATAAAAATAGTTAATACTGCTGTATGTTAATATGAAAGTTGTTAAGAGGGTAAATCCTAAGAGTTCTGGTCACAAAAAAATATTTTTTTTTCTATTTCTTTAATTTTGTATCTGTGCGAGATGATAGATGTTCACTAAACTTGTGATAATCACCTCACGGTATACATAAATCGTTATGTTGTACACCTTAAATTTATACAGTGCTGTATGTCAATATCTTAACAAAACTGGAAGAAAAAATAGTTTTTTTTTAATTCACACAATTTTTAGAAAAGCTAAGATTTGCAGTAGAATAGATTACCAGATTTTACAGAAATAAAAATAAGAGGGGACTTCCCTGGTAGCTCAGACGGTAAAGGGTCTGCCTGAAGCTGCTCAAAAAAGCTAGCTGAAAGTGCTTGCCTCTGGGGAGAAGGAATATTATAGCTGGAGTAGGGTGGTGAACAGTAGGGCAGGAACTTCTCTTTTGCATTAAGATCCTTGTAGAATATTTGACTTCTAAAATTAGGCTAATGAATCACTTTATATAGAAATAAAAATTAAATTGAAAAATAAGTATTGGAATTTTTATGGACCTTCAAGTCTCACTCTGCAGAAAGCAAGTTCTAAGGATGACATGCTAAGCAACAGGCAAGGACCTGCATGGTCTTCCTGCTTTACTATAAAATGACAGCATAGTAACAGTCATCTGGAGACAGATATTATACAGGAGATAAACAGTGACCAAGAAGTCAGGAGCCCTGAGTTCCAGCCTTGATTCCATCATATGTGATCCTTTCAAACCCCAATTTTTTTATACTATAAGAGAATATGCTTATTCTGTCTACTTCACAGTGCTGCTATGATGATCATGAAAGATGATAGATGCAAATGCTTTGTAAATTGTAAAGCACTCCACAGATCTAATAGAATATCATTATTCTACCCACGTATAAGATTGGCAGACAGTTTACTATATTATAATTTATACCATCTGGTTAATTTTTGTTTTTTAGCAAATTTTTTCTTATGGCAAAAATAAAATGGGTTTATTATGGAAATTTTGTAAATACTAAAAAGCAGAAAAAAGGAAACTCAAATTACCTTTAATTTTATCATCAAGAAATAATCACTACTAACTTGCATATGTTTGAGATATGCATGTGATTTATACCTTATATGTTTATACATAGATGATTATCTAAAATAGACATGGCTATTTTCCAAATCATTAAATATTTTTCTATCCTATCATTTATTATTTGTAATGGGCGAGAGATACAGATAGAAGACTGAATAAGTTAAGGAAAAACTCGATTAGAAGTATTGTATAAACTCACGGTGAATTTTCCTTTAAAAAATACATATTTCCTAAACTTGCCAATTAAAAATAAAGCTAGAAACAATATTAACCCAGTAGCAATGAACATCTCCTAATAGCAATAGTATGGCTTCTCAATACCACTTCCCACTAAAAAGAGCCAGGGGTCCTCAAAAAAAAGGGAAAACAATGAATGATTTTCGGTCTGGCTTAGAATAGATACAAAATGGGCCTTGAACACCTTATTTCTCCAGGAAAAAAGGAGGCTTTCAAAGACTTGGGAATGAATAAGATATTCCTAGTGACCAGAGATGGGGAGTAATTGAACACCGATATGAATAATAATTGAAGTGAATAAAAATACTTCAAATGGATTTAAATACATGACCTCATAATGACTCTTGGGGGGAGGAGGGGAATGCCTCCTTGCTTATCTCTGTAGGGTGCTCAAAACCTGGTAAATCAAAGGCAAGAAACATTTATCCCACACTTTCGGGTAAGAAAATAATTCATGAGAGGAAGTGTCTATTATCAAAGTATTCCAGTTAAAAGTGAAGAAGGAATGCTCAAATTAGAATGTGGCCAGTTTACAACCCCTCAGGAAATGATGAATCCAGCCAACGAATATCAAAGACAGCTAACTTCACAAAGACAAGTGGAAATACACAGCACCATTTAGGAAGCGTTCTTCCCCAGAAGAATGAACTCTGAGCTGGGCCATTCTTCTAGAATTTACTACCAGTTTGTAGGAAATACAAAATGTGGAAAACCATGTTAAACTAGAAGGGTGCCATCAGTAAACTCAGATTACAAGAAATACATGATAAATAACTTGTTTCCTGTTACCAGTAGTATAAAAGTGGGAGGGAAATAGATGCAGGGTTAAACCTTTTAACCTATAGGTTAAAAGAGACAAGAGATAGCTCAACCAATTGCAGTGCATGGAATTTATTTGGATCCTAATGCAAAAAAAAAACCCTAGAAAAAATATGTATGAAATAATCATCACAATTTGAACAGTGACTAGACAGTTGATGACATTAAGAAATTATTATTTTAAAATATGATATATTGTGGGTTTTTTAAAAAATAGTTTATGTATTTTAGAGCTATCTACTGAAATAGTTACAGACAAAACAAAATGGTGCCTGGGGTTTCTTCCAAAATAATGGGGGTGGGCAGTAAGTGGGGATGGGTATAGGTAAAACAAGATTGGCTGCTTATTAATAATCATTGAAACTATTAAGAGGTAATGGGTACCGTCTGTTCACCAAACTTTGTTTGTTTGGAATTTTCCCTAGTAAGTTGAAGAAAGGTCACCAAAATAAACTGTAAATCCTTTCCAAGTCATTACATGTTCTCTTACACCATAATCTATGATAGCTGTATAACAGCTCATCGTACTGTGATATATAGCGTGATACATTTGATCATTTACTAACTGTTTGACAGTTAAGATTGTTTCCAATGACACTATTAATACTAACACTGACAGAATTCTTTTACATAAGTCTTTGGGTCCATCCATAATTATTTTCTTTTAGTTACCTCTACTGAATGTAGACATAGATTCTTGGGTTGAAAACTCACACAATGGAAGGCTTTTGTTAAATACCACTAAATTATCTTTCAGAAAGTGTATGTGTCAACATATAACCATTGGCAATATAAGGAGAGTAACTATTATCTGAGTATGTAATTTTTCTTTTATACTTTTCTGATTTGATAAGTGAAAAGAAAAACTCTCAATATTCTCATATTTTGCATTTCTTGGAGTTACAAGTGACTTAAGTATACATCATTTGTTTAGTTTTTTTTTTACTTTTTTTTTTATAGTAAATTAGTTTTTTATGTCCTTTGCCTACTTTTCTGTTGAGATGTCTTTTTCATATATACTTGTAAAACTTCATTATATATTAAGGAAAATAACACTTTTTCATGTATATTTCAAATATTCCCCCAACACATTATTGTTCTTTTGATTTTTGTCTTGGTTTTATAAACATATAAACATTTCAAAATTATTATATAGTCAAATTTTTAACATTTTGCTTTCTGACTTTTTCATGACACACTTAAAAAGATCTCTATCCATCTCCAAAATCATGTAAATTGTCATCTATACTTTCTTCTAGAACTTTCATATTTTCTTTTTTCAATATTCAGGGTGAGAATTTTTAAGAGGGACAGAGATTTAACTCCCCTCACCCCTCAAATGGTTTGTCCGTTCCCACAGTACTGTTATTTGAAATGTTCATCCTTTTCCAACTGATATGAAATTTTTTGGATTGCTTCTTTTTAATAATGAACAGACTTGATAGTGAGAATATAATTTTATTCACTCATTTAAAGTTAATGGGAAAGTACCCGATCTTATGTTACTTTTTAAGATTTATTTAGATGAATATAGCATAATCACTGGAGAAGGAAATGGCAACCCACTCCAGTGTTCTTGCCTGGAGAATCCCAGGGACTGGGGAGCCCGGTGGGCTGCCGTCTCTGGGGTCGCACAGAGTCGGACACGACTGAAGCAACTTAGCAGCAGCAGCAGCAGCATAACCACTGTGGTCCCTGTGGTTAAATTCAAAGGGACCATCCCTAAAATGAAACAGTATATGACCATAAAAATGGAGGCAGCTATTTCAAGACATATTGTTAAATGGAAAAAGCAGTATGTAGAACAGAACAGTGTGTGCTTATTTGTGAATTAACATTAATGCGACTCTTTTTACTCCACAGGCTAATAATCTCTAGAAATATCAGATTATAATCTCATTTGGGAGTGGTCATAGAATTTATTTTATAGGACTGTCATAAGGCATAAGTATATGGATTTGCATAAAAAATGGGTCACTGTCTGACATCACAGTGATTAGAATCACCCTACAGAGGCTTTGGTTATTTAGTGGAAGCCTTTGTGATCGCTTTTTTTGTTTGTTTGCTTGCTTTGTTTGTTACATTCCTGATTATCCCTGGACCAATGGCCACTACCCTCCAGACCAATATGCAGTTCTAGTAAAGGCTGCAGACATCCAAGACTAAGAAATGGATCAGATTTAGCTTTGCAGAACACCAGCAGCTACCACCTGATCTACCTGCTGTAACAAAAAGGCAAACCCACAGGAGTGGCAATGAAGTATATTAGACAAATGATGAGGAAACAGACAAAATTTGTCAAGAAGGGAGAATGCATCCTCTTTGGAAAGTATCACACGGCATTCAGCAGGGAGGAGGAAAGCTTTCAGATAGCTCCTTTTGAGAAAACCATCGCCACCAGCTCTCAGAAAGGAAACGTTATGCAAGAGGCATCCGCTGACACAGTGTCTCTGCTGTGAAAGTAGAGGCTGGCCTAATCGGAGAGGATGCTTCCACTGCGGAATGTTGCCAGCTAGTCACCTTTGACCAGAACAGATGCTTCTTTTTTCCTGATCAGTGCTTTCCCTGCTATCTGGGAGCAAGTGTCAGTGAAGGAACACAATCTGAACCATTACATGCTCATCCGCATCTCAGCCCCACTTCCAGAACCACATGACTTCAAGGCAGAAAGTATAGTTGGTATGGGATGGAGTAAAGTCATACAAAATAGATGGAAACAGCGTCAGACTTTGTTTTTTGGGGCTCCAAAAGCACTGCAGATGGTGACTGAAGCCATGAAATTAAAAGACGCTTTCTCCTTGGAAGAGAAGTTGTGACCAACCTAGACAGCACATTAAAAAGCAGAGACATTACTTTGCCAACAAAGGTCCGTCTAGTCAAAGCTATGGTTTTTCCAGTAGTCATGTATGGATGTGAGAGTTGGACTATAAGGAAAGCTGAGCACCGAAGAATTGATGCTTTTGTGGTGTTGGAGAAGACTCTTGAGCGTCCCCTGGACTGCAAGGAGATCCAACCAGTCCATTCTAAAGGAAATCAGTCCTGAATATTCATTGGAAGGACTGATACTGAAGCTGAAACTCCAATACTTTGGCCACCTGATGCGAAGAACTGACTCATTGGAAAAGACCCTGATGCTGAGAAAGATTAAAGGCAGGAGGAGAAGGGGATGACAGAAGATGAGATGGTTGGATGGCATCACTGACTCAATGGACATGAGTTTGACTGAACTCCAGGAGTTGGTGCTGATGGACAGGGAAGCCTGGCATGCTGCAATCCATGGGGCTGCGAAGAATCGGACACGACTGAGCGACTGAATTGAACTGAAATTCATATAAAATACCCATCTTTCACAAGGGTGTGTGTATACATACTCATAAGCTCTCCACCACTTTAATGGGCTGGGAGCCCACATTCATTCATTCATTTCTTCATTCACTTCACAAGAACTTACTGAACACCCATTTTTGTGCCAAGCATTAAGTGACCAAGACACTCATGGAATTTTTACATTGCAAGTGGGACAGATGTTCAAAAGCCTAAGTAAAACAAATGCACACACAGATAACTGCAGCTTGGGAAACATGCTGTAGGAAATAAATGGGGTGCAATCATGGAGAACAATGGGATGACCTGTTCTAGACAAGATTAACGATACTGTAAAATGTATGGCAGTTCATGGAGATTCAATTCTCTGCTGGTATCAATAATTCCATCCATCCATCCAATACTGTATGGTGGCTAAGAACCTGGATTCAGAAGAATCCAAGATGGAATCTGGCTTTGCCATGTATTAGCCAAGTCTGTCACCTCAGTTGCTCAGTCGTGTCCGACTCTTTGTGACCCCATGGACTGCGGGACACCAGGCTTCCCTGTCCATCAATTCTTGGAGCTTGCTCAAATTCATGTCCACTGAGTTGATGATACCATCCAACCATCTCATCCTCTGTCATCCCCTTCTCCTCCTGTCTTCAATCTTTCTCAGCAACAGGGTCTTTTCCAATGAGCCAGTTCCTCACATCAGGTGGCCAAAGTATTGGAGTTTCAGTTTCAGCATCAGTGCTTCCAATGAATATTCAGGACTGACTTCCTTTAGGATGGACTGGTTGGATCTCCTTGCAGTCCAAGGGACTCTCAAGAGTCTTCTCCAATATCACAGTTCAAAAGCATCAATTCTTTGATGTTCAACTTTCTTTATGGTCCAACTCTCACATCCATACATGACCACTGGAAAAACTATTGCTTTGACTAGACAGACCTTTGTTGGCAAAATGATGTCTCTGCTTTTAAATATGCTGTCTAGGTTGGTCACAACTTCTCTTCCAAGGAGAAAGCATCTTTTAATTTCATGGCTGTAGTCACCATCTGCAGTGATTTTGGAGCCCAAGAACGTAAAGTCTCTCACTGTTTCCACTGTTTCCCCATCTATTTGCCATGGAGTGATAGGACTGGATGGCATGATCTTAGATTTTTAATGTTGAGTTTTAAGCCAACTTTTTAACTCTCCTCTCTCACTTTCATCAAGAGGCTCTTTAGTTCTTCTTCACTTTCTGCCATAAGGGTGGTGTCATTTGCATATCTGAAATCATTGATATTTCTCCCAGAAATCTTGATTCCAGCTTGTGCTTCATCCAGCTGGCATATGACATGATGTACTCTGTGTATAAGTTAAATAAGCAGGGTGACAATATACAGCCTTGACGTACTCCTTTTCCAATTTTGAACCAATCCATTGTTTCATGTCTGGTTCTAACTATTGCTTCTTGACCTGCATACAGATTTCTCAGGAGGCAGGTTAAGGTGGTGTGGTATTCCCATTTCCTTAAGAATTTTCCACAGTTTGTTGTGATTCACACAGTCAAAGGCTTTGGCATAGTCAGTAAAGCAGAAGTAGATGTTTAGCCAGGTGACCTTGGACAAATTGCTTTCTCCCTGTCTTCGTTTTCACATCTATGGAATAGAGGTAATAATTATATCTACCACATGGTGTTGCTCTAAAATTTAAATGAGATAATACCCTTTGCTCCACCCTGGGCACAGTACTTAATACATGCTAGCTATTTTGTGACTAGAATTGATTTCTTCACTCATATTTACTAAGGAACTTTAAGTGCCAAATACTCTGCTGAATGTGGCAGTGGGGGTGGGGAGAGAGAGTCAAGGGTCAACCATTTCTCTAGAAGAGAAAATTTCTATGAATTCAAGCAGAGGCTTTCCCCTTATTTTCTAGCAGACACATTCAAAAGTTATCATTTACCCCCACATATCAGCTTTTAATTTTCAGACCAGACAGGAAAACAGCTCACAAATGAAACTGAGCAAACTGAGAATACCACCCAGCCTCAACAATTGACTTTTTTTTTTTAAATTTATTTATTTATTTATTTTTAATTTTTACTTTACAATTCTGTATTGGTTTTGGCATAGAACAATTGACTTTTTAAACACGGAGTCCTTTGGGGAAAGGCACTGGCCTGCAATTCTGAGCACTGGGTTCCCATTTGCATTCTGTTCAACCAGAACCACATTTATGCCCCCTCCCTCCCAAGTTATCTTGAGGATGTGAAAAGATAACAAATCTCTGAAGCCTCAGAGCCACAAAGAGGGCTTTCCAAGAATGCCCCTGTCCTTTTCTTAGTTTTCCATGCTGCTCTGCCTCTCTGAGTCTCTTTCCTTCCCTTATAAACTTCAAATAATGGGATCCCAGCCAGGGTGCGTGCAAGGCTTAAGTGAATCAACAGCCATGGAGGGCCTTTCCAAAGGTGAAAGGGCTATGCTGGGGAAGGTGTTATTAGCATCGAGTTGGGAAACCTAGCCACATAGTAAATATTTCCATAGACGAAAAATCAACAGATGCCAAGGGAACCTAATTGAGGTGCTGTTTACAGCAAGCTTTCCAAAGAATAAGAGCCTCCTCTGGCCTGCATTTTCTTCTCTCTCTCTAATCATGAACATTTGATGGTGCTTATCAGTGGGCATCCAAATCCTCCGCTGATGTAATACCAGGCACCAAGCACAAAGCATTGCCCCTTGCCCCTACCTGCCTCCTTACCTGAAATATTAGCTTTCTAAAACAATTTTACAGTAACTGCTGGACTATGACAAGAAGTGTTTCTGCAAATAAATACATTTCCTAATTAAAACTTGCCCTTTAAAGACGCACATTTTCTTGGCCCCATTATAGGTTTTCTTTTCCTTGTAACATATCATAGAATCAATAAGGGCAATGCAAACATCTTTAATATATACAGTTTCAACAGCTCTAATAACATATCTGGCTGCCTAAGACACCTTCTCCCCCTCTCCAGCCCAGCTAATAATTTCCCCTGATTTGTTAAATGCTCTCTTATTTCATTCTCAAAGATAAAGCTTAAAAGGCAGTTAGTCTGCCAGGCGAGTGGGAAGGGTGGATTGCAAAGGAATAAAGTGGAAGGGTGTGGGGGGGTCGCAGCCATTTTCTGTTTTGTTAATGACAGCTTATTTTTTGTTATGACAGTAATGAATGTTCACTGTGGAAAAGCTAGAAAGTTTCAAAAAAGCATGAAGAAGAAAATGTATTACTCATAATCCTATCACCCAGAGGCAACCATTGTTAATATTTGGCATGATTTCGTTTCAGGTTTTTTTCCCCAGTGATTTTTATGTAGTTAACAGTTTTGAAGTCTGCTTCTTTAAAACTTTACATGTTAACACTGGCATGTTTCCATGGCATAAAGAACTCTGCAAAAAAGAAAAACTTTAGTGTGGCTTCATAATATTCCAACTAGGCTGTCCTCCAATTTACTTATCCTGTTGACCTTTTAGGCTATTTAATTTTTTCCCTTTATTACAAATAATGTGCGGCTACCACTGGTTTTTTTCTTTTTCTGAGTACTAGATGGGGTTGGCCATTCAGAGAGTGTTAGGTTGAATTCTACAGCAGTGCTTCCTACGGCACAGGGCAGCCATATAGGAAAATCTCAAGCTAGCTGTAGAGTTAGGTTACAACATGGTAAAAACTGACGTTACTTTCTCCTCTAAAACCTCCACTTCCTCCTGAATGCTCTGGACATCAAAGTGACTCAAGTCACCTTCTACCCGGGTTCCCAAGCTTGAGAATTAGGAGTCACTTTGGATTTCACCTTGCCAACCCGTCCACCAAAATCTGTTCATTTTATATCCTTCCTCTCTCTCCAGTATCTCCTCCCCTCTCCAGCCTCACTGCAATTGCCTTAAATGACCTAAAGGAGACTCTGGTCTTCTCAGGTCACTCCCTTTAACCGATTTCTCCACAGTGCTGTTAATATCATCCTTTTCAAGTACACTTAAGATCACCTACCTCCTTTAACTAAAAGCCTCTAATAACTCCTTGCTACCCATCCACCCAGCTCCTGAGCTTTCAGGATGTTTGAGATTCTCATCTTCCTTGAGGCCTCTTCAAAAACCAATCCTAGCTACTGTGCTAGATTCTACCCCAGGCACTCCCTTCATATGCCAGTTCCATAGCCTGAATGAGTGCCTCTTGTTTTTGTTCATTTCCTTTTACTGTTCAGTTCATTCGCTCAGTCGTGTCAGACTCTTTGCGACCCCATGAATTGCAGCACGCCAGGTCTCCCTGTCCATCACCAACTCCCGGAGTTCACTCAGGCTCACGTCCATTGAGTCAGTGATACCATCCAGCCATCTCATCCTCTGTTGTCCCCTTCTCCTCCTGTCCCCAATCCCTCCCAGCATCAGAGTCTTTTCCAATGAGTCAACTCTTCGCATGAGGTGGTCAAAGTACTGGAGTTTCAGCTTTAGCATCATTCCTTCCAAAGAAATCCCACTTTTACTGTTATCTTTACCTAAAAAACAACACCCTCAAATGTGTTCCTTTCTATGGCTGAGTAATATTCCATTGTGTATATGTATACAGAATCTAGAGAAATGGTACTGAAGAATTTACTTACAGGACAGCAATGGAGAAGCAGACATATGGAATAGACCTAAGGACATGGGGAGAGGGGACGAGAGGGTGAGACGTATGGAAAGAGTAACATGGAAATTCATATTACCATATGTAAAATAGACAACAGGAATTTGTTGTATGGCGCAGGAAACTCAAACAGGGGCTCTATATCAATCTAGATGGGTGGGAGATGGGAGGGAGGTTTAAAGGGAGGGGATATATGGATACCTATGGCAGATTCATGTTGAGGTTTGACAGAAAACAACAAAATTTTGTAAAGCAATTATCCTTCAAAAAAAAAAAAAAAACCAACTCTATGTGATCTAGCAAACTGCTTGCCTTCAAAACTCAGCTTGAATGCCACCTCCTACAGGAAGCCTTCCTTTTCCATGCAAAGATTCAGTCAGCCAGAGGTTCTGTGCTCACACTCTGCCCATTTCTTAGGCAGAGAAAAACCACACTGTGCTTCTCCTTAAAGGTGGGGATTGGGCTTTGTTCATCTTCTTTAACCACTAAATATTTCAGTTATGTGTTTCCTTAAAACAAGGATAGTCTCCTACATAACCATAGTAATTATCAAAATTGGGAAATTAACATTGATACAAACTATTATCTAATCTACTGACCTTATTTTAATTTTACCAGCTGTCCCAATCTAGGACCACATGTTTCATTTATTGTCACAAGTAAACTGGTCCTTGAATCTGGAACTGTTCCGGAGACTTTGTCTTTTAAGACTTTGGTATTTTTGAAGAGTACGTGATAGTTATTTCACTGAACAGTCCTCGGTTTACATCTGTCTGATGTATCTTCATGATTCGACTCCGATTACTCATTTTTGGCAGAAACTCCACAAAAATGATGTGTTGTCCCTTTCAGTGCATCACATCTTGGGGCATATGATGCCTATTTACCATATTCCTGATGATGATGATGTAGAAATTGCTTGCTTAAGGGGGAGTTGGCCAGGTTTCTAAATTGTAATGTTTTCCCCTTGGAAATGAATTAAAGATACTTTGAGACTATGCAAAATATCTTGTGTCTCATCTACTGCCCTGCACACCCACAAAAGCAAGGCCTGCTTGTCTCATCGCTGGGTGCACAGAGCCAGAGAGCCAACCACAGAGTAGGTGGTCAACATATATTTGTCAAAGGACTGAATCTGACTGCCAATCACAGCTTATCCTCGGCATTTGATATCTGAGGTGAGGACACAAAGTTGATAAATGTAATTCAAAGGCAGAGACTCGACATTTCAGTTAGACTCACAGGCTTTGTCACTGGTCAGTGTTCAGTGATCATGAACGTTTAAAAAATAGATTGGACACAGTGTATGGAAATCTCTCACCTACTCCTGCCTTCGCCCCTCCTGTCAGGAGATGTTCAAGGGCTTGCCAGCTCCCCAAGTTTATACTGTAATCTCTGTGATGCCTTTGTAATCAATGGATGGCAACTGGCTAGTTCGTCTCCTGATCACACAATTGAGATTTTAAAATACACTCGACCTTCTTTCACATTTATATGACTTTAGTATTGTCACACTTCCTCCTTCATTATGCACTGGCAACCATGGCAATATAAGGTACCAGGAGATCATGAAGGGAATTTTAAAAAGGGGTGAGAGGGAAGGAAAACTAACATTAGTTGAGCAGCTCCTGTATGTCCAGAGCTCCACCGCCCCCCCTCCTCCTTGTTCTCGCTTTTATTCTTCACCATATCTGGTGAGGTAGGGGGTAATTATCCTTTTTACAGGTGAGAAAACTGAGGCTAGATAAAGAGTAATGGCCTGCTCTAGTCATACAGCTAGCATGCAGCGGGGCCGAGGTGAGAATCTTTCTGGTTTCTTCCCTAAGCACCAGGAAGTTGCCACTGCACCAAGCTGCCTCTCCCATCATAGAAAAATGTCCTTCTCTGGGAAACATGCTGGCGATCACGATCCGGACACGCGAAGGACAGGAATCTCTTGGACCACAGTCATTGCAGTTATTTTTTAAATGATTGTTATCACGACTCAGTGGCTGTTACCATGGTTTTGGGGAAGTTGTCCGAGGAAGGAGGGCCTTTCCCTGGGCATCTTGCATGCCTGAGGAAGGAACTCAAGTTCTCAGCTCTTAATTACCTCTGGCTGCGCTGCAGCAGCAAGGGCGAGAGAGATTGTCCCTGGAAAAGTGTTGGGGGCGCTGAAATAACAAACGAGGAGTCGGCTGGGGGCGGAGGGGGGCTCACGCGCCCCCAGAGAGACCCCGAGACAGGCGATGGGGGGAGGGAGAGGAGGCCAGACAACACTGCAGAGAGACGCGGCCGAAAGCCAAAGCGGGAGGAAAGAGAACAAAAGACGCAAACAGAGGAAGTCAAGAAAAGTCGGGGATAAGGGCGGAGAAAGTTTGAGAAAGGGGGCGAGAAAGCAAGCAAGAACGGTTTAAGACTAGAGGAGACCGAGAAAGATAGGGAACTGAGAACTCGGAGAATTCGAGAACGAGGAGGAAATAGGGAAAAGACGGAGATAGAAGCGGAGGGAAAGGAGGGAAGGGGAGAGGGGAGGACGTCGGAGAGAACAGAGGGACCGGGCTGACGCGGAGGCGGGCGAGGGGTCCCGGGAGGACGCGCGCGCATCACCTGCGTGGCGCCCCCCGCGCGCCGCGGTGCGGCCCGGCTCCCAGCGCCCGAGCGCCGCGGCTCGCCCAGCCTCGGGGAGGATTGGCTCCCGCCTCCCATTCATGTAGCCTGCGTGTGTGCGTGTGTGTGTGTGTCTCGCTCGCCCTCTCTGTGTGTAAGAGAGCGAGGGTGGGGGACGGAGGCAGGCAGGCGAGCAGGCGGGGAGGGGAAGACGAGGAGCGAAGCTATTAAACACACACACACACTCACACACACACGCGCGCGCGCGCACACCCCCGCCCCAACACCCCCCTCCGCCACCCGCCCCCCCGCCCCAAAGCCTCGGGATTGCAGCTGTTTCATGTGGGCCAGCAGTGCTGGCAGGGACACCGGCCGGGAGCGGCCGGGAACGGCGGCCGGGCGTGCGCGCGCGGCTGGAGACTCGCTGGGGCTCCGCTCCCTGCGGGAGCTATTGTTGGTCTCGCCGGAGCTGAGCGCGGAGCTGGGACCTGCTCCTTCCTGGGCGCCCGCCTGCTCGGGCACGCGGAGCCCCGCCGCCTAGAGTGAGAAGAGCCACCGGTGCGGCGCCTCGCCTCTCTGCCGCCCTCCTCCTCGCTTCCCCGGCGGCAGCAGCCTGCAGCCACGGTAAGGCGGCGCGATCCGCTCTACGGAAAAGCGCCTTTGGGAACACCGCGGCGGAGCCTCTCCTTGCTCTCTTTCCTCTCGGCGCTCGTTAGCCGGGGAAGGGTCGGGGCAGCTCGCGCGGATGCACAGGGCTCCCGGAGACGCTCGCTCGCTTCCCCGGCCCGCACTGGGTGAGGCAGCGAGGACGGCTGCGGTTTCCGGGGAGGCGAGTGGGTCTGGAGCACCGAGCCTCCAACCGCGCAGCCCCCCGGAACCCCACTGCAGACTGGAGCCTGGGAGCCAAGGCTAGGGGAGAGCCGCGAGATTGGGCGCATGCTGCGGTTCGTTGGCCTTGCCCGGGTCCCCTTTCCCCGCCCTGACCCCAGCGTCCGCAGCCCCTTTGCGGACCCGACCGCCACAGGGCCCGGCGGGCGCTGGAGGAGCCCGCGAGGCGGCGCCGGGCTCCCGGGCTGCAGCCTGCCCTGTCGGGCTAGCGCCGGCTGCGGCGACCCCGCGCGCCCTGTGGTGGGAACCGAGAACCAGGAGACGCGACTCCAGCCCCGTGCCCTCTGCAGCCGACACGGCGCCCCTCTCTAGCCCGCCGCCCTGCCGCGGTGTCCATGATCCCCTCGGAGCGAGTTGAGGCTGCAGCCCCTGGGTGGACACTCGGAGCGCTCCTGTGTGTGTGTGTGTGTGTGTGTGTGTGTGTGTGTGGAGAGAGAGAGAGAGAGAGAGAGATGGCACCCCAGCTTCGGGGAAATGTGCTCTGGGATGAAATGTGATCAGTGAGCTCCTTAGTCATTTTCCTCGCGGTTTAAAAATGCAGTCTATATTAGGAGCACTCGGGAAGGGGAAGGTGGTCTCGAGGAGTGTGTGTGTGTGTGTGTGTGTGTGTGTGTGTGTGTGTATAGGCAACCAGGGAATACAGTCAACTCCTGCGGTGAGGGTAGGTTCAACTGGTGAGTCCTCCTTGGCGGGGCAGTAGGGTGGGCTTTGCTGGCCGCTGCCCGCCCTTCTCTGCCCTGCCTCCGCCTAGGCGAGGTTGGAAAGTACTGGAAATTCAACTGCGTGGTCTGTAACTTTGGAAACTGGCTCCCCTTTCAGGGCGAGACGTTAAGGCGATTTGTATACATTCTGGTCCATGTGGACGAGGGTATTATCACTCGTTTGGGCTACGGAGTCTTCTTTAGAACCGCAGCAGTCCCCTGCTCGCTCCCTTACCCGCTGCAACCACCAGCCGCGGCGAGGTTTGTAGAGACGCAGCTCTCTGTAAGCCACCCATGCGGCGAAAGTGGCGCCGGGGGCAGCCGGGGTTTTGCCGAGTCCTGCTCGCACTCTTGGTATTTGACTAGCCCAGGAGAGCGCCCTACCGCTTGCGGAAGGCGGTGGCGAGGGACGCTCGGTGTTTGAGCGCGGGGCTGAGACGGCGTTCATGTGCTGAGCCGTGCGGCCGCGCTCGCCGGGAGATCAGCCGAACGGCATCGCGGGCAATTACATAAACTGCCTCAGTGATTACCCGGAACCTTGATAGGAGCCCCAGGTTGGCGAAGGACAAGCCTGAAAGTTTGCTAGCTTGAGGAATGTAAGTACCGGGCGCCCCTACTCCGGAACCAGAGAGCAGAGCGACGCCCCGCATCACGGCGCCCACCCTCGCGATGGGCGTTGGGTGCCAATGCCACTGTCCCCCCACCCACCCCCCGCCCCCAAAGAACCGCAGATCGAGGCAGGGGCCGGGAAAGGATCTGGGATTGATGAGAGAAAAAGCCGGTCGGAACTCAAGGTCTTTTGAGTTCGCAGGGGACCAAGGCTCCACCTTGGGGGGTGAGGGAGGCCTTCCAGGGAATGCTGTATTAGGAAACCGGCGTTGTGTCTTAGGGAACCCCAAAGGCCCTCTTCTTTGCTTCTCCGAGCGCCTTCTCCCCATCTTCCACATGCAGTGCCCTTCATGTGTTTAGAATCCTGCGCGCGATGCCTGGTGCCCCCTCGGAGAGGCCAAGCATCCCGGCAATGCAGGCCCACTCCGGCGCGGGCTTGGAGAGAGAGAGAGTCCGCCAGCACCAGTACCTATTCCTGGCTTCTCGGGCCAGGCCGGCGCGGATCCCGTGGGTGCCGAGCGCGGCTTCCCCTCGCCTGGCTTCTCTGCCTCGCGGACGGCAGTTTGCTTCTGTTGTGTTTCTTCTCCGCAGCTCGCTGCTTCCCTTTGCCGCTTGCAGCACGTTGATGGGCTTTGATAGAGAAACCACAGTAGTAGAGTGGTGTGTGTGTGTGTGTGTGTTTTTAATCTTGTTTTTCGTCTGTAGAGGGATTAGGCAGCCGGACCTGGCAGTGCCTTGCAGACCGCTGACGTCTGGGGCACAGCAGCTCTGAGCTACCTCCTCGCTCAGCCGTGGGGGTGGCGGCGTGCACGGATGGGGAATGTTTTGTTTTCCCCACATTCCAGCGTCCAGAAACCCCGCATTCCCTCCCCCGCGGCCCCCACGCCGCCGAAATCCCGGGTCTTGTCTGAGTGTGTTCCGCGCTGTAAAATAAATCCTCCCTCTCGTAGACCTGTGGGGCTGTTCGGATTTCCTGCCGCTGCCATGATCCTTAACAATGCGATTGCAAAGCTCGTGCTCGGCTGGGAAAAATCCCCAGGTGCCGGCCGGCCTCGCCTTGACCTTGCTGAAGGCGCCTTTAACCCGGCTGCGGGCGGGAATCGGGCCGGGCCCGCGGGGGTCTGGGGAGGGGCGGGGTGTGCCCCGGAGGTGCTAGCTTCACCCCCGGGGCAGGGTCGCCGCTGGGCCGCCGCGGGGAGGGGACGGGGCTCCGCAGCAACCTGTTTCCCTGCGCTCAGGGGCCACGCATTCCTGCCCCTCGCCTCGGCGCTGGCCCCGCGTTACCCTCCTCCCCGCCCACCTCTGGCCACCTCCAGGGGTCCACAGTGGGAGACACGGATCGAGGCCTGATCGCGCTCCACACCCCCCACCCCCACCCCCGACGTCTGCCCGTGGTCCCCGGCGTGGGGCTCCTGGGCCGACGGAGCCGCAGTCCGCCGGAGCTGGGCCGCTGGGTGGGCGGGGCCGGGCTGGGAAACCCGATCCGAGATCTCAGCGTTCCCGGCCAAGTTGCCGCCCCCGGCGCGGCGAGGAGTCCGCGTCGCGCGTCTCTCCCCTCTCCCCTCCCTGCCCTCCATCTTCACCACCCCCGGCGCGCTCCAGGCGCCCTGCCGCTCAGCTTCGCCGGGAGCTCTCTTCGCCAAAGTTACAGGAGATGTTTTCACAGGTGGTGGCGGTGGAAGCAAGTTTTATGCGTGTGTGTGTGTGTGTGTGTGTGTATTCGCGCGCACGCGCTTGGGAGGGGAAGTGCGCTTGGAGGGGAGGTACGGGGGAGGCCAGTCATCTCGCAAAAACCAGATTGCTCTCTTTGTGAGCGTTATAAGGGGACGTTGCGGCAGAATCCGTTTTCCCTGGTGACGGAGAGGATGGGAAGTCCTTGCACCTGGTGGACCTGAACCCGTTGGAGCAGATTTCCCGAGGTGATCGTGTGTCTCCCCTCCACCGCGGTGCTTTGAGAATGTTTGAAGGTTTAGCCGTCCCCACGTCCCTCAGGACTTAGGACATAGACGTTCACATAGTTTTAGGGGACTAATTCAGGGAAGGTTTGATTCCTACCACCTGTCTTTCAGTGCGTGGGGACAGGGTTGGTGTGCGAACTCGCCAAGTCTGTGGGGAAGTTGTCAGGGATGGAAAGGTTTTCCAGAGAGATCTCTTGGATTCTTCAGCCTCCTAGTATCAAGCCCTCTCTTGAGGAGGGTGGTGGGCGGAATGTGGGCAGTAGGCCAGTGAAGCATCCTGCTGAACCGTGGGGAGAAAAGGGTCGGCCTTGTTCAGTGAGGGGCGCCAGAGGGCAGAACCAGGGCTCGACCCTAAAAAGAACCACCAGAAGACAGTTCTGCAAGCGAATCGAATGACCTGGAATATAAGGTAGTGAGCTCTGTAGGAACACGTGTTGCCTTTGAAGGCTGGATCTCCAAAGGCTATCCTCCCATAGATCTGGCTAGGTGGTAGGATCTCCTCCGTGGTTTTGTGGGGTTAAATCCAGAGGATGTGACTTTAACCCCTTAATTTCCTGGACGGGAGTCACGACGCTATGGCCTTAGGCAAGTATCCTTTGAAGCTTCAACCCTCTTGCCTGTAAAATGGGAAGATACTATCCAGTTTCCAGCGTTGTAGGGATTAAGGTCCATAGAGCCGCTGACATACTGCAAGCCATTCACAGATGGTCATTCCCCGCCGCCTCCTTCATCCCTTGACAACATGTTGCTTTGAGGGTGGGGGATGGGCAGGGAAATCAACAACCCCAGAAAAACCAGCAATATTGCAGTCTATTTAAAACCAGCTCAAATGCTTGAAACAAAAATATCTTCTCTTTTCTTAGAAAAGTCATTTCCAGTTTTGTTAGAATTTCTCCCTCATTGAGTCCCTTTTTTTCTCACAGAATTACATCCTCATGCAGATTGGCTTGTTACATAACCTGATATTTCCAGATCAAAAGTTACGAATAATGGGGAAAAAAGGTGATTAAGAATTTAAGGTACTGTTGGATGAGACAAGCAAGGGACTCAGTTTGAGACCCTTGCTCACACTCTTTAAGTGTATTAGATGTTGAAGGAAAATGAGGCCTACTAAGCGCATAGTACAGAGCCTCACTGGGTACTTAGCTGCCTGTCTGGTTCCAACAGGTGGCTATTCTGCCTGGGTCCCAGCCTCTCCTGATGTTCCTGTCCCAGTACACTCTCCCACATCCACAAATGCAGGTTTGATTCCGAGAGCCTAGCAGGGTAAATCCACGTCAATTTCAGATCTAAACAGCTGAATTTTACCTGCCTTCTAACATGGTCTATGAGCCTGGCTTATTGTAACTGAAAGCTAAATCACTCCATCTTGGCTTTGCGCTGAAAGACTGCTATGGGGGCCACTTAGAAAGTCACACATGCCCTAGTTCCCAGGGAACCAAGCATGCATGGATCCCTGAATTTATAGTTTTCCATAAGGAAGGCTGCTAATGAAACTGTAAATGTAAAGGCTTGGTCCTCTGTGGGTTATATATTTATTACTTTGTCACAATTTTTTTCTAACTTTTATTGTCTTTATTCTAATTACCAAAGTAATATATGTTCACTGTAGCAAAGTAAGACAGTGCAGAGAAAAGCAAAAAGAAAATGTTTCACCACGTTCGGGGTTGTACCTTGTGACTTCTCTTTATGACTAGAAAAAATGAGATCATAGTTACAATATTTTCAGTGCTTATTTTCCTTTCTTGATAAATCTTTCCATGTTATGACTTTTTCCCCATGGCAACATTTTTAATGGGTACAGAGAACCCCAACATTTTAATATGGCATAATTTAGTAGAACAGTACACAAATTTTGACTTTTGGTTTATTTTTAGTTTTTTCGGAGAAGGAAATGGCACCCCACTCCAGTGTTCTTGCCTGGAGAATCCCAGGGACGGGGGAGTCTGGTAGGCTGCCATCTATGGGGTCGCACAGAGTCGGACACGACTGAAGTGACTTAGCTTAGCTAGTTTATTTTTATTTTAGTTTATTATTATCACAAAGCTGCAGTGATTATTCTTGTACACACTGGGCAATTTTAGCGTTTCATTGAGATAAATCCCCAAAAAGCAGGATTGCAGGATCAGAGGCATATGCCATGGTGAGACTTCTGTCACACCTGAAAAGGAGTGGGGTCCCTTGTGATTTCTACTTCATCTCTTTTAAACCAGAATATGGCTGCTTACTTTGCAATCCTTTGCAGGCATGAGGGACTAGGTTAGGAGAGAGAGGTAGGGGTGATAATCAAACCTCAAGCAGAGGATTTGCATAACTTTGAGCCGTTCTGCTAAACTGATAGGCAAATCGTTTTTTCCAAGAACATTTTCCTTCTCTGGCTGTCTTGGAATCATCACTCTCTGTAGCCCTTCAGCCATCAATGGAGACAAAATATGTAGATATGTGTCTGTATTGTGGGTGAGGCTGGCTCCCTGGTGAATGACAGACATTCCTCAGAGAACTGAGTGTGTCTTTGCATTTGGAGTCCCCTCTCCCTGCACCCCATTTTTGCTTCAGAGGCCTTAGAAAAGTTTGCAAAGGAAACCACCCCAAGGTAAGCTTATCCTCCCTTTCCCAACCCCACTGTCCGCTGCATGGCATTTACTGGGACCAGCAGCCTAAAAGTCTCACTTTGTGATCCCTGGGGACAATTAAAAAACAAACAACAACCAAAAACCACCTACTTGCTGTTCCTAAAGTGGTAGTTGGTCTCTCCTCTTGTCCCACCCTTGCCTGGGCCAGTTCAGTCCCCAGATGTGTTTGTCAGCCTTCCTTTCACGCATCAGATTTCTGTGACCCAGAAAAGATTTGTTGCCTGTGGTTAGATGACTTGTCCTCTGACAAAGTATCTTGTGGAGCCAGTGGGGGAAGTCCAGTCCTCCCGTTTCCAAGGTGTCCCCAGGCTCGGCAGGAGACATCAGGAGTTCCTTTAGATCGAATGGAGAGGTCTGATGCTGTAGTCACCATAAAGGAAACCTGCTTTGCTGGTCGCAGACTCTGACTTCTGACAAGTGTTTAGATGCTTCCTTGATACTGACACACTCCACTTTCACTTGGGGGAGGTGAGGGAGTATTTTTGTCCTTTGCCACATCCCGAACATCAAATCGGGGCTTTTCTTTCATTTGTGAAACAAAAAGGAAACAGGACATCGATGTAGCAGGATCTCAAGAGCAAGTACGCCCTGCCCCCTCCTCCCTGTCCCCTGAGCCCTGCATTTGCTTTGCCAGTGGATGGGAAATGTGGCCTGGACCTACAGTGAGGAAAGGATGTAAGAGGCAACTGATTAATCACTAGGATCATCAAGAACCTTAGGTTTTAAGAATGTTTGTCTCACAAAAGACCCCATTTTCTCGCTGTGGAATGATTGTTGATTTCTAAAAGTCTGATCTTTGAACTCTTTTGAAAGTCAAACCAGAGAGAGCTGGAGTTTGGTGAAACACTTGCCAATTCCTGAAATTAATTTCCCTCTCTAGAAAACTAGGTTGGGAGATGAGAGTAGATTTGATGTTTTATAAATTCGTGCTTCTCAAACTTTAACCCACGTTACTGGAGAATCTTGTTAAAACTCAGGTTCTAATTCAGTAGGTCTAGAGTAGGTCTAAAGATCCTTAGGACCGAAGAATCTGTATTTCTGACCAACTCCCAGCGGGTATTTTGCTGCTGGTCCATGGCCCAACTTGGAGAAGCAAGATCTCAAGCTACTTCCTACTCTGACCTTATTACAGAAAGTAATAATAGTGACTGCTAGACGTCAGGAGGAGTTGTCTTGTACTTTGGTGTTGTAAAGGACGTGTCTGTTCTTGCCTTTTGAGTTTTGAGAATTGGCATCTTCATTTCCTCAGACAGGCTGAGGAGGAACTTTGTCAACCCTCTCATCCTGTGGTTGTTCAGGAAGTGGAAGAATGGGGCAGGAACAAAACCAACTGAGTGCCTCTGAATGTCAGGTAGCTGCTGTTATCACCATGTTCTGTATGGGGAGACAAGCTCAATAAGGCAAGCCATCTGTCCAGGACAGACACCAAGGCCCAGCATTTGATTGCACACCTCTCTGACCCCCAGACCTTATTTTTCTTAGAATGGCAACTTTGTAGCTTTCTAGAATGCCAGGTAATTAAAACTGAGTGCTTATTAGCAAAGTGTTTCCCTTTAAAGGTGCTTTTACTGGGCCTACTTTAAGAGTGGATCCAGACATTTCAAAATTTGCATCATTGTCAGGCAAGCAATTAAAGTGCTTAAGGGCTTAAAAGCAATTTGTTCAAGTTGGTTAAATATCCGCCCTCCCCAATCTTGTTTGTTTTATTAATTTACTCATCAAACTGTGACATCAAAACCATTGCAAACGTAAGTTTCAGTATCTTCCGATTGGTGGAACCTTTCAAACAAAAGAACCTGGCAGTGATGAGATCCACAGTGGAAGGATCTGGTGCAGGGTGAGTCAGAGAAATCAGCCTTTTACTAAATAAACCCAGCCTTGCTTTGGCCTTTGGATGAGTATTGGTCATTGAAACGTTTTATTAACGTGCAATTATTCTGAGAACCAGTCAGCAACGCAGCTCTTTGCAAAAACATTCATTAGCTGATCTTTACATCACCCCCAGATGGCAGATAAATAGCATTAACCCTGCATCTGAGAGAACAAATGGACACCCAGCGATGCGGGTAGAAGAGGCAGAGTCATGCCTTGCAGGAAGGATGGCAGAGGTAGGTGGCACTGGGGACTCTATGAGTGTGTCACTCAGAAAATACTGGATGGTGCACTAGGTACTCCAGAGCTGCGCTGTGCAATGTGGCCACTAGTCACAATTTGAGTTCAATTTAATTAAAGTTAAATCAAACTAATAATTCATCTCCTCCATTGCTCTAGCCACATTTCAGGTGCTTAGGAGAGGAGAGTGGCTACCTTATCAGACTGTGCAGATACAGATCATTTCTATCATCACACAAAGTTCTCTTGGACAGTGTTGGTCTGGAAGCTTGGGATCGTCTGACAAATGCAAATGTCCTTACCCCCTGAAGCTCTCATGTAAAATTTCCTAAAAGGATACCTGATGTTTGGTATTTTTATCATTTTATAACCCAAGCTGTGGCTGAGTACTTCCGGGTGGTGGGTAGGGACCTAGTTCAAGTCCCTGTTCATCCACATACTTGTTCAATGACTAGAGGTAGGTTATTGAACGAGTATTTACACACTCTGTGCCTCTTTGCAGATCCATGCTACTATTTTTCACTTGCTAGCCAAGATTATTTGTCAGACAACATTGGATTCTGGAGGGGATGCTGGGAGAAAGGTACTCTCCTTTGCTGCTGGTGGAAATGCAAATTAACCTACCCTTTTAGGAAAGCAATTTGGCAATAACTGTCAGTAGTCCTAGAAACACTTATTCCCTTTATTCCGGTATTCCGATTCTAGGAATCTAGCCAAAGGAAATAATCAGAGATGGGCAGAAAAGATGTAAGAATAAAAATGTTCATTGCAGTGTTATTTATAATGGTGAAAAAAGAATAGGAATTGGATGGGACAAGTTAAATATGGCAGAGCCAAGCAGTGGGATATTATGCGGAGATTAAGTGTTGTTTCTGATATGTTTTTTGTGACATGGGAGAATGCCACAAAGAAATTTATGTTTAGAAAAATACCACGTGCTCTAGTATTAAAACCCAAATATATTTGTCAAAGCAGGCATTTCTTGAAACAGAATTGAGAAGAAATAGACAAGCTAGTAAAGGTTGTAACCTGTGAATTAATAGAATTTTTTGATCATTTTGAGAGAATCATTTTAGCTTTTTCCTCTAAACTTGGTACTTTATTTTTCTTTTGTTCACTGCGTCACGGTGCCTGGGCTTCTCACTCAGAGCACAGGCTCCAGGCATATGGGCTCAGTAGTTGCGCCGCAAGGGTTTAGCTGCTCCTCAGCATGTGGGATCTTCCTGAACCAAAGGTCGAAGTCCTGTCCCCTACATTGGCAGCTGGACTCTTAACTACTGGAAAGTGAAAGTGAAATCGCTCAGTGGTGTCTGACTCTTTGCGACCCCATGGACTGCGGCCCACCAGGCTCTTCCATCCATGGGATTTTCCGGGCAAGAATACTGGAGTGGGGTGCCATTGCCTTCTCCAGGGCATCTTCCTGACCCAGGGATTGAACCCAGGTCTCCTACCTTGTAGGCAGATGCTTTACCGTCTGAGCCACCAGGGAACTACTGGAGCACCGGTGAAGTTTGGATTTCTTTTAAATTTTTTTTAACTAAACCAACCTGCAGTGTGTGTTTGGCCACCGCGTGTCCCGCGGTGCTCTCCCCAGTGATGTGCAGTCAGGGACTCTCAGCTCTCCCTATCTGCCCTTTCTAGCAGTTTGGCATTTCTGGCTTATCCTATTTAGTGTTTGTCTATCGTCAAGGCCAGGAAGTGCTTCCTAGCATCCAACCTGAACTGCTTCTTATGGCCCCTGAAGTCACTTTCTCTGTGTATGCGCTCTGAGGTGGTTCCGACTAACCAGCGTGGAGTATTGGGAAGAGCATCAGCTTTGGAGCCGGAAAGAACTGGGTCAGACCCTGACACCCACTACCTCGCCGTGTGACCTTGGGCAACCTTCTGAGCCTCAAAGCTCTCATCTGTAAAACTGGGAACACAGGTGAGCTCATCTCATATTGAGTGGCTGTGAGGATTAAGTGTTCATTCAGGAGAACGCCTGGCACAGGTGAGTAAGGAGGCAGATGACCTCAGGGCCAGGCGCGCAGTGCCGCGGAGGAGGTCGGCTCCTTTGTCTGCCAGGATCCTCCCTGGAGGTTGGCAGGGTCCCCACTTTCCTGATGGAAGTGGGCATCTGGTGGTGGCAGGACTCGTCCCCAACACACGGCTTTGGGTTTGCAGAGCTGGGACTTGATGGATTGTGGCCAGTGCTGAGTTGTGGGCCATCTCAGGTACAGGCTGGTGAGCTCTGTTGTTGCCTGGCCTGTTTTCTTTTGTTTTATCAGTTTTCCTGGGATGCACTTCATCCTAATCCTGTGTAAACCCCTCAATATTTCCCAGCCACGTGCTCCATCCCTCTCAAGGAATAAATAAAGCAGACTGTTCCATTATTGCAGGATGAATGATTATAACAACAAAAAAAGATGCTTAATTCAAAAGTAGCCCTGATAGAGTAACAGAGGTGGGGGTGCTCAGCCTGGAACCCCTTCCCAGGAGGTCTCCAGAACCCTGTGGCTCAGCTCACTTTTTTTGCCATCTTGTGAAACCGCCGCCCACACTTCCTGTCTTGGTAGCTTGTAAGAGACCCTGAATTTGTGGACGGCCCAACTGCCAGTTGTGACACTTCATTTCTGTGGGACTCTGACAAGTTATTTAATGTCTACACGCCTTAGTTTCCTTATCCACAAGTTGGGGATAATGATGATTATTTGGTAGCATTGTTGAGAGGATTATCAGGAAAGAATGTCGCACTTTTGTGAGTCCTTATCATTGTTGAGTGAGCATCTTTTTTTTTGAGGGCCACCTGAATCATGAGTTTTTTTCCTCCACTATGGATAGGTCTCCCATGTACTTCAATTAAGTGTTTTTCAAAGCCATGTAGGACAGTAGTCAGTTCTAGTGGATTTGGGGTTGAATTCTCTGTTTGTCACCTAGTAGCTGTCGGACACGACTGAAGTGACTTAGCAGCAGCAGCAGCAGCAGCTGTATGAAGTCAAGTAACTTCTCTGAGCTTTCAACATCTTTTCATTTCTAAAATGGGAAATAGAAGTCTCTACCCCAAACAGTTGGTGTGGGGTTGGTAAAGCTGGTCAAGTGCCTGACGGGCTGCATCTTCTGTGTGAACAGTGGCTCTTGCCGTTGCTGTTTTTCCTTCCTGTTATCCCCTTACCCACTTGGCTCTTGACCCTCTGATTCTTGCTTGCAGAGTCTTGACTGAACTGTAATCACAGTTCAGCAGTGGACCTACCTGTGTGTTGGTGGGGGGTTGAGCAGGGTGCTGGGAGGGTTCAAGGCAGCTTGTTTCTGGTGTTTGCAGGTCAAACTCTAAGAGGAACCCTGGCACCCCTGCCTTGTGAAAATGGAGGTGTCTGTAGAAATAGAAAAGCCAGGGGGCTCAAGATGTAGACCATGGCCCTTTTTTTCTGACTCCAGCTCTGGCCCTTTGCCAGTCCACCCAGCCAGGTCAGAGTCATGTTCCACCTGCTTCTCCTAGCTGCTGTCAGATTTTGAGCTGGATTTTGAGTTCCAGCTCAGCACCCTGCACAGTGGGTGCCAGGCTTGACTGTATCTCAGAATCAGCTGGGAGCTGTTGTCAACGTCCAGCTCCGCCCTAGAGCGCTCTGAATGGCTCTAGCTGGGACCCAGGCCACAGAGCTCTGCAGAGCTCCCAAGCTGATGCACAAGTGTAACCCAGACGGAGAAATGGTGCAGAGTTATAGAGCCTCATAACATATTTGTTCTCTCTCTTCTTCAAAGAAATGTGGAGGAATTTATGTATGAGGTGGGTGACCTAATTTATTTGAGCTATGGGACTACAGATATAGCAATCAAGGCTTCTTTCCCACCCCTTCTCTGGGCCTTCTGGGTGAACTGGGGCATCTGGGTCAGAAAAGTAGCCCTCCTCTCAGCCTGCCTTCTCGTTCCAACACAGTTGTGTTCTGAGTGCTGGGAAGGGCCTAACCCTCGCCGGGGGATGTGGTGATATTGCTTTGACCTGGTTTTGCTGCTTTTATAGTTCATTTCTGGGCAGAGCCGTATTAACTATTCATGCAATGCCCTCCACCCGGCCAGCAGGGCCTTGGGACTCCCTGAGTAGAGGAGGGAATGTCTGAGCCATTTCTGCTTCCTCGAGAAGGCTGAGATGGGAGTAGCTCGCCAGGACTGGTGCCGGAGAATTGACACGACCTAAGGGGCTGGAGACCTTGCACATCTGGAAGGTTTGGGTGATTTTTATCTTTCAAATAATGACTGTTTTCTTGAGAAGCCCTCTTAATTGAAACCCACCCCAAGCTGGGAGAACATGTTGTGTTCTGGAGAGGGCCTGTGAAACTTAACATGCCCAGGCACCGCCTGGGGGCTTGTCCAAGCATGGGCTCTGACTGAGTTGGCGGGAGCGTGGGCCTGAGACTCTGCATTTCTAATAAGCTCCCAGGAGCTGCAGATGCTGTTGGTTCAAGGTCCACAGGCTCTAAAACCTTGGTCTTCCTGCTCCTGCTCGCCCTCCGCCCCACCTCCCCAGGCTCAGGACTACCACACGTAGAGTGCCAGGGCCTGTGGAGTCTTGTCAGATTCACACATGTCTTGTTGGCATTGCGGTGGCCTCGGCGGTGGCAGCCACAGTGGCACAGTAGGGACAGTGGAGAGTGGTCATTTTCATGTCATAGAAAGATTGCAGTTTGAAGTCTTCCCGTGTCCTCTTCAGGCTTTTATTTTCAGGTCCTCAAACTAATTAAACTTCACGGCACGTTGTGGAACAGGTAGGGACTTTTATTGCTTTTAAAATATCACTTTGAAAATTTTGTAACATTTATCATGTTTTTATTTAATGTGATTTCTTTCTGATGATACCAGTAGTACACGTAAGCAATAGAAAAACATAAAAACTTAACCCAGAGAACAAATGAAAATGACCTGTAATCCTGCCATATAGCGGTGGTTCCTCCCAGCATTTTGGTTTTCTGTCCAGTATTGAGTCTACATATAATACTACGCACCCCCCCCCCAGCATTTGTAGCAGAGTGTTCTCATAATTTTGAAACCTTAATACATCACGTTTCCCCATGCCATTAAATTTTCTCTCCAAAATGACTTTAAAATAGCCACATAGTAGTCCATCATAAGAATATGTCATTATTTGTTTAATCAGTTTCCTTTTGTTGTTTTCAGTTTTTTTTTTTTAACCACTGTCAATAATGCTGAGATCAACATTTTAATGTGCTTGTCTCTTTATTTCCTTTAGCCTAATTTCTTTACTTCAAATTGCTGGGTCAGAGGTTATGCAACTTTATTTTTTTTAAAGGCTTTTAATATGTGATGCTCAGTAGTCCTCAGGAAGGACTGAGCCCAGTTTAAGTTCCCTCTGGTTTTGCTAGGAGTTAGGTCAGGAAGTTGTCATCGTCCACATTTTATCTGGGGAGCTGTCCCTCAGCAGCAGTGGCAGGGTATCACCCAGAACAGACGTGCACTGCAGGCACCCCAGCTCCTGGCGAGTGTGCGTGGAGTGGTATCCATGCTGGATGAGATGGTCATTGGACTGCTAGGGTGACCAGGACACACTTTGCTTCCTGGATCTGTGAAGGTATTTGCATTTTTGAACGAAGAGGGGAAGGGAGAAGAAAGTACTAACACAGTGTCTCCCAAACTTTAGACTCATAATCAAAATATATCCAGAGCCTGACCATCCCCACCACCATCTTCTGGTACCGTTAGCTTGCCTCCCTTGTTTCCTGCTTTGATCCTTGCCCCCCAGCATTTCAACACAGCAGCCAGAGTGATCCTGTTTAAGACGTGATCATATTAAAATGTGAATCCGGACACACCACCCTTCTGTTCAGAACTCTGCAGCAGCTTCTCATTTGCCTTGGAGTAAGTCACAGTCCTTACAGGGCATGCAAAAACTCCTCCATGGTCAAGCCTCCCCTTGTCTCTGAGCCCACCTCTTGCTTTGTTGGAACATGTCAGGCCCACTCCTGCCCCAGGGCTATGGCTTCTGCCTTGAGTCTTCTTCTTCTGGACATCTGCGTGGCTGGGTGCTCACCTCCAGGTCTTTTTCTCCTCCATCACCTTCGCCTTCTCATCAGGATCCCCCCTAACAGTCCTCTTGTGTTGGTGACCAGCCCCCTTCCCTGCCCCTAGTTTTTCAGACCTCCTACCCTGCCATGTATTTTCTTTCCATGGTGTTGAATACTATGTATTATGATTTTAACAAGATCACTCTGGTTGCTGTGTTACGAATAACCTGAGGGGCTGGGGGGCAGTTCAAGGGCAGAGCATACTCTTATAGTTTGCTGCTGCTGCTGCTGCTAAGTCACTTCAGTCGTGTCTGACTCTGTGCGACCCCAGAGACGGCAGCCCACCAGGCTCCCCCATCCCTGGGATTCTCCAGGCAAGAATACTGGAGTGGGTTGCCATTTCCTTCTCCAGTGCATGAAAGTGAAAAGTGAACGTGAATTCGCTCAGTCGTGTCCAACTCTTAGCGACCCCATGGACTGCAGCCTACCAGGTTGCTCCATCCATGGGATTTTCCAGGCAAGAGTACTGGAGTGAGATGCCATTGCCTTCTCCGACTATATAGATATAGTTTACTCCTTCCTTAAGCATGTGGGCTACGGACATAAATAAAGACTGCCCAACTGCGAGGAAGCCGAGGCTAATTATTCAGAGCCTGTAACAAGGGAGTAGCCACCATCACTCGCCTTGGGTTTGACTCAAAGGCAGGTAGAGCAGTGGGAAAGGTCAACAGTGGAAAAAAGGGGACGCCCTGGAGTGCTGCTTTGGTTGAAGGCTGTTGGCTTGAGGAAGCTGGGGGTGGGCCATCCTTTGTGATTGGTTTAGGAAACCTATTTGCCTCTCTCTCATTGGTCCTTTCCTAGGGAGCCCTGGTGGCTCATTCAGTAAAGAATCTGCCTGCAATGCAGGAGACCTGGGTTCGATTCCTGAGGTCGGGAAGATCCCCTGGAGAAGGAAACAGCAATCCACTCCAGTATTCTTGCCTGGAAAATCCCGTGGACGGAGGAGCCTGGAGGGCTACAGTCCATGGGGTCGCAGAGAGTTGGACATGACTGAGCGACCAGCACTCTCACTCTCATTGGTCCTCAGGTGGCAGCAGGGAGCAAAAATTAGGAAAGCTGGCAGGTGACTGCCCAAGTCCTGACTGCGGGGCTGGCTGTTGCAGAGCTGGGGGATGAGAGTTCTGTTTTCATCTATTCCAGCTGTTTTGCATCTGTTTGGCCTCTCATGACTATGGTGAGTCTCCACGAGGCAGCCATCTTCGTCTTTTGTCCTCTGAGGTACCTCCTGTGCCTAGAGAGTGTCTGCCAATGAGAGCCGCTCAATCCTTGCTGAATGGTGTGTTGCATTTGGCCCGCATAACCTCATTGAGTCCTTGCAACAAACTGAGGTCTTACTTTTCCTATTTTCCAGAGGAGGAAAGAGGACGCAGAGAGGTTAGACTTCTTAGCCAAGGTCACCCCCCATCGGTGAGTCAGGGAGCCAGGATTCCTACCCAGATCTACCTGACCGTAAAGCAGATGTCGCTTCCAGGAGCTGTTCATGGTTCATCTGCAGGAAACGGAGTGCTGTGGAGCTCGTCCACTCTGCCTTGCGGCAGGAGCAAGTTACACACAGCTTCACAGGTCTCTGAATTTTCAGCTAAAGCTTTTCATAGAAGATGTGCAGCCTCTCCTGACAACTTCCTGCACTGATGACCCGTGCCTGGTAGCAAGAATTAATTAAGGTTCCTAGAAGGAAAATTTCCCTTTATTACCTAACCCTGAAGGTGGAAATAGGCTGGCAATTCATTCTACACCAGAGTTTGGGTGGTTGTCTCAGGCACCAAACAGATTTCTGAGGCCCCCACATTTAAGCCAGGGAGTGTGTGTGTGTGAGTGTGAGTGTGAGGGCAGGGAGTGGGGAGTGTCTGTCATTTACAGCACATGCTTGGAAGTTTTCAGGTTGAAGAGTTGCCTTGTTAATTCTGATGGTTGTCATCTCTTGACCTGATGTTGCCACTCATCTCTGTTTCCCATCCCCTCCATAGTCATGGAATCCAGGGCACTTGTTCAGAAGTGGACCCCAGAGGCAGAGGCCAGAGAGAGGTTGCAGTGTGGGGAAGGTCAGCAGGTGTCACAGCTCCCGGCAGAGGGGGAGCCAGGTCCAGCTAAGGGAGTTAGGCCATTTGATCCCTACTGTGTGCTGAGCCCCCTACTATGAGCTGAACATCACAACCCTGCCAGGCTGACTTAGGGTGCTCGGTCACCAACTCTGTGAGCAGTGGAGCCAGGATTTGAATCTGGATCTTTCTGGTTCTACTCCTGTCTTCAGAAGAAGACATCGTTTGATCAGTCAGGAAAAGCTGACCAAGTCTCTGGGGCTGGTCTCATAGAAGCTAACCAGCAGTCTTTCCCCAGGGGCTCCAAAGCCAAGGCTGGGTGGGGAGCTGCTTCAGCTCAGCATGAGGGAGAGCATCCTACCAAGTACTGCACGGCCCTGGGAGGGAGTGAGCTCCCCGCAAGTGGGAAGACTGCAAGCAGGGGCTGTCTGGGTTTGCAGGGCGTGGGAAGGCGGACTCACTGTCCTCTTTAAAGATTCAGTTACAGAATGTCTGGCTCCCTTTGGTGAGGCTGCTCATCTGGATCTTCAGCACGATTATGGAGTATCCTGATTAATCAGTCCATTAAAGCTTGCTGAGTGAGTCGTGACCTGCAGTAGGTGTCATTCAGGACAGAAGGGCAAGGGAATCCATTCAGACCTCAGAGTTCTTAGGATATAGGAAAGGTATTATCAGACATCTCGAGTTGGAGAGTCAGGCCAACCTTGTTTAAATCCTAGCTAAGCCATCACTAGTCCGTATGGTCTCCACATTGGCACCAGTGACTAGATGACTCTGATAGAGAGGGCTGTTCCTCATTGAGGCCCACTGAGCTAGTTTGTATGACCTTTGGCAGATTCAATAACCTCTTAGTCTTAATTCCTTCCTCTTTAATATGGAGTAACAAGTCCTACTTTGGGGAAGAAATGGAATAACAGCAATCAGGCATCCAGCACAGCCTGGCACCAAGGAGACACATCTGAGAAAGAACCCTCATACCCCGGTTGGCTGGACGAGGCAAACAGGATTCCAACAGAGACAAGTGTTCGGGATCAGGTATGAAGGGTGAGGGGCTTCCCAGGGGGCGTTAGTGCGGGAGATGCAGGTGCAGGAGACTTAAGAGATGTGGGTTTGATCCCTGGGTGGGGAAGAGCCCTGGAGGAGGGCATGGCAACCCACTCCAGTATTCTTGCCTGGAGGATCCCATGGACAGAAGAGCCTGGCGGGCTACAGTCCATGGGGTCACAAAGAGTAGAACATGACTGTGCGACTGTGCATGTGAAGAATGAGAACATGTTTTTTAAGAGGACAAGAAATACTGCGATCAGATTCCTCTTCCTTCCTCTGTTGCTGATCACTCCCCTCTTTCCTCCTGCAAAATCAGCCAAAGAGACTTTCTGAAATCCTCCGCTCCTGGAAGCAGTGGCTTTGATTCTGGCCTCCCATTTAACCCTCCCTCCACCCCCGCTCCATGCCTGACTGCCCCTGGGGCAGGCTTAGATTCCCCCCCCCATACCTGAAGCAGGCCAAGAACAGGCCCTTTTCCCTGACTTGTTAAGTATGAATTGGAAATTTGTTTCCATGTAGCTCCCTTGCCAAAAAAACAAATGCCCTGAGTAAGCATTCAGATCTGGCTTAGAGGCAACAGAAGCTGCAAATGCAGCTGAATATTTCATGAAGACCTTCTCATACCACATGCTCTGTTCTTTTGGAGGGGGTAGGGTGGGGGCAAGAGCCTGGAGTTTTGGGGGGAAGTCCCCTAACTTCCTGCATCTCAGTCTCCTCACCTGTGAAATGTAGTCTTTCAACTAACTGGGGACTTGTGAGGGCGATCGGAGGTAATAGAGATGAAGTGTCTGGCAGGGTGCCTAGCCCATTGTAGGTGTTTAGTAAACATTCATTCTCCTGTCGGATTCTTCCTGTTCTTTTCCCCGAATATGTGCTTTTGGGAATAGCATCGTCCTGAATGACTCAGGCCCGCATTACGAGATCCCTAGAGGGCTTAGGCTCAGGGCAGCCTACCAGCCAGCTAGCTCCTTTGAATCCGAGCTTTGAGATCAGGCCCGGCATCCTTGGAGAGCTCTCAGAAGGCAGGATGTCAAGAATTCTCGCTGCTCCAATAACTGTGCTTACTGTCAGTTCCAAACTAAGCCACCCTGTTGGAAGGCTGGTTTAAAATAAAGGTGACAAGCAAATGCCTTCCTGGTCTTTATTCAAAGATGAGTAATTAGAAGAGCAAAATAGAAGCCTGATAAGGTTTTCCGCCCCAGGCCCAGGCCCCAGCCTCAGGCCAGACCCCAGCCCCTCCTATTCCACTCAGGGAGTCAAGCTTGCTGTAATGAAAACAAGAGGAGTGTGGTGTTTTGTAACTATTTTTATACCTACATCAGACTTGATGTTAGTGCCTCTGAATTATTTAACATTTTTCTTTCTCAGCTGGCCTCTCCAGCAAGTTTCTCTCTCAGGGCGGAGGGAGTTGTTATTCAGGAAACAGTGGAGGCGGACAAACACCAACTCTTAAGGCCTCTGCTTTCCTAGGATGCCATGACATTATTAGGTATCCTATTCTGAAGCAGGGGGGCTCATAAAATGTAGGTGACAGGTATTCCTGTCTGCATTTTATAGATAGGCATTGGAGGCTCAGGAGGGTTAAGCAACTGACCTGAGAGCACACAGCAGGGAGTGAGGGAGTCAGATTTCAAATCCAGGTCTTTCTGACCTCTAGAGTTGGCTGCTTCTATTGAGATGGGCTCTTTTCTCAGCTGTCCTTTACCCTATGTGTGTTTGTGTGTGTGTGTGTGTTTAGACTGTTAGCTTCCAGGGCATCTCATCAAGTCACCCCGAAACAGTGTGCAGGTGACTGGAGGTGGGAAGAAGGACCTCAAAGGCTCAAAAATGAGAAGCCAGGGGTGAGGGAACCCCTTGGTACAACTGTATATTAACGGGGAAACTCGCTGCTTTTAATAGGAGGTCCCTTCGGTACACTTTGCAGGCCCCCGCGGTGTGTTAACTTGCTTCTGGCAGCATCACCTGTGGGGTAGGAACCCCTCCCTCCCTTTCAGCATCCTCTTTAAAGTGGTGTCTGTACCTTGGGCCTCTTAGAAGGGGTGATGACTGGCAGCTCTAAACCACCCCGACAACAGGAGGGAGTGAACTAGACTCTTATTACCTGCCTCTCATAATTAAAGTCCATCAGAGACTTTTTAAATGGGTATTTTGGAATAGACATCCAGGCTTGAAAGGAATGCTTCTGTGAGGGGAGATCAGGTCTCCCTGCAAACTGCTGTCCCCCTGATACCTGTTTTATTTCAGAGCCCGGGAGGATTATGCTCTTTCCGTATTCTGTTCCTTAAGTGCGTATTTAATTATTGGTGACCCGGAGATGACTCTCTTTTTTAAAACTCTTCACTCTACCTTGGTGAAAACCCCGGTGGAGTTACCATATGAACTCTGCGGGGGACAGGCCTCTGAAAATCAGCCAGGGACACTTATTCCAAAAGTGCCCATCATTAGGATTTCAATAAAATGTGCCAGTTGTTAGTAATGTTAATAACAGTTGTATTTTGATAGGAAGGCACTTTATGAGGATATCAGTGATATCACAGTCCGTTAAATAAAGTACTATTTGACACAGGCAAATTCTTTGATATTAAATTCCAGAGAGCTGTATGAAGTTCTTGGTCTCCGTATATATATATATGCATGAAAGCGGCTGTACCATTTTTTTTTCCCCTGGATGACTCTATTTATGAAAACTTGCAGACTTGGAATGACATTCTAAGAAGGCTTCTTATGTGAAATACTTTGATTTAAAGTTTTAGGAGCATTTTAAAAATGACTAGTGTGTTTTCAGATGTTTCTGCATGTGATTTTGCAAAGCGGAGAGGAGGGAGAAAGAGTCCCACTTTAAAAATTGCTTGCGTGTACCAGAAGCTTCTGTGCAGGGATTATCTCATCTGACACGCACACAGGTACCCTGAAAGTAGATATTATCAGCCTGTCGCTGATGGCAAACTGATAATCTGGAAGGTTAAGTAACATCCCTAAGGCTGCCCTGCTGGTGGACTTAGGGTTGAACATGACTTCATCTGTCTCCCAAGTGGGCGCTATTACCTCTACCCCGTACTGGCTCCTGGAACTGGATTTCAAGCATTTTTTTTTTCCCATGAAGGAGAAGAACCCCACAGAAACACTAGTGTCCAGATACATCTGGGAAATGGCAAATGAGACAGGTTAAACATGTCCATGCACTGCAGGAATTCTCAGAGCCTTGACGAGACTCATGTGAATCTCCGTGAGAGGGAAAGAGCCCGTAAATGTTCTTGCACTCCCAACAGAAGAGTTTTCAAAAATGTTTGCAGAACCTCTCCTGAGAGCCAAATTCTTTCAGAAACTCCTTGGAGAGTGCTGCCCCCATGGATTCCAGAAGAGACAAGGTTCAGAGAAGTGATCAAGGCAGATTGCTCAGCAAGCTCTCTGGCCTCCCTTCTTCTCCGGGAGGCTGCAAGCCTGCCTCCTCTTTCCATCAGTCCCTCAGATAAACGGAGTGGGTTTTCTGTTCCAACCCCTTCCAACCTGTTTTATCAGAAACATCGAAGATTTGAATGTGGAGAGTGAGGATTTAGCATTTTTTTTTAATATGTTAAACCTTTTGTCAGAAAGATTTGCATTGCTGAAAGAGCTTAAAGACAAAGATAAGCTTTAAAAATATATGCAGAACAAAGAGAACAGAGTGGGCTAGAAGCAAAATATTTAAATCTGCCTTTTTCCATTAAGGAGCTTAAAAAAATGTGGCTCCCCTCTCTCTCGTTTTTTCTCATTCACACACACACACACACACACACACACACACACACACACACACACAGTCACACAGGAATTCTCACACCCAAACCCCCCACACCTTGGATCTGAAAGGGAACTGAGGGATAGTCTGGCTCACCCGTGTAGATGGAGAAACCAAAGACCCAGAAGGATGGCTCTGACCTCCAGTCACAAAGCCAATCAGTGGCTGGGACTTCCCACCAAGGGAAGGACACAGGGATGGTGTCTAACCTCTTCTGAACCCCTGCTATGATGCAGACACTAATCTCTACCTCCTTACAACTCACCGAGGAGGAGGGCATTAGCTTCACTTCTAGGGGAGGAAATAAGGCTGGGACAGGATCCACAACACACCAATTCTATGGACTATACAGTCCATGGAATTCTCTAGGCCAGAATAGATCCCCAGGGGATCTTCCCAACCCAGAGGTCGAACCCAGGTCTCCCGCATTGCAGATGGATTCTTTACCAGCTGAGCCACAAGGGAAGCCCAACTGGTCCTGCAGAGGGATATAAGTCCATACTGCAGCATCAAGTCCAAATGTCAAGTTTCTTGACTGCCAAACTAATTTCACAATCTTACTATCCACATGCCCCTGACTCGCAGGAAAGAACTGGGGGTTGGTTGCCCCCGTTGCCTTCTAGGGAGACAGGAGGGATCATGTCCATCCCCGGGCTGTGGTTGTCACTGTGGATGCGGGACACAGAGGGAGGGAGCCGGACAGGGCCCCGTGGGCGTGGGCTGCACAGCAGCCGTGTTCCCAACTGCTCAGGTGGTTTATAAGCAGCGGGGTGAGTCACGGAGCAGACAAAAGCCACTGACTCAGCCCAGGAAGGGAGGTGCCCTTGGGTCCTTGATTCAGCCTTGCCATGGCTTGCCATGGCTCGCCAGGGCTGGTTTTGAATTCTGTAAAAAGCCAGGTAGGTTTTGACTGCTTTGGATGTGAGTTTGTTGCTAAGACAGGGAGATGGCTCAGCTGCCTTCCCTCCATCCTATGCTTCAACATTTATAAGCCAAGCCTGTTATAGATATGGCCTGGAATATGCACAGTCCCAACAAGGAGGGCTGCCTGCAGAGGTGGTACCTGGTTTGGGGGACCCACATTCAAGTGATGCCACCACTGCTGGACACTGGGTTGCACTCCTCTTTGGGACTTTTGGAGTTTAGGGGCTCATTCACAAAGTTTGTCAAGTAGTGTTTGTCAAGCATGTCTGATTGGCCAAGCACTGTGGTTGGCCAAATCAGGGAAAAACTGCTAACCTTCAAGACACATACATGAGAAGGAGTGATTGAAGAAGGATGTAAATGTTCAGTGGGCATCCAAGAGGGTCACCCACTTCTGCATAGAGGCCTTCAGGGACGGTGTCACAGAGGAGGTAGAGCTTGAACTGTGTTGAAGCGCATCAAGAGTCAGCCAGGGTAAGTGGAGAGGATGTTTTGTGTGCAAGAACAACATACCAAATACAAACAGGATAATGGGAGATCAAGGTATTTCAAATAGACTCAAGCAAAAGACATCATACTGGGTGATGCGGTAAGAGGGAGAATAGATTGGAAGGGTTCCTAAAAGCCAGCAGGGACCTTCAAAGTCAACCTTCAGAGCCAGCTTATAAACAATACAGTTGGCTATGACTCATCAGCCAGGAGTGGCATCTTGCAACCAGTAGTAGCAGTATTCCTGTTGCTGTTCATGTCTGCCATACTATGCAGTCCCAGTAAGGAATCAGTTGCACTTTACCACCATTGAGAAGACTTCCCCAAAAGAGAAATTCCAAACTGGTGCTTTTCAGTAGAAGTTCCCCAGGGATGGAACTATTCTGTATTTGTGTTCCCCAGTATAGTAGCTGTTTGTCACGTGTTGCTACTGGGGCCTTGAAATGTGGCTAGAAATTTGTAAAAAAAATTTTGTACTTGATTGCATTTATAGTATTTATAATGCAGAATTATTTGTTGAATATATTGTTGTTGTTGTTTAGTTGCTAAGTCGTGTCTGACTCTGTGACCCCATGGACTGTCCTCTGCCAGGCTCATCTGTCTTTGGGGTTTCCCAGGCAAGAGTACTGGAGTGGGTTGCCGTTTCCTTCTCCAGGGGGTGTTCCCCACCAAGGGATGGAACCTCCACCTCCTGCATTGGCAGGTGGATCCTTTACCACTGAGCCACCTGGAAAGCCCCACGTCACATGTATATTCTCTTTCTATTGGTCTGGGCTGGTCAAGTGGGAGGAAGCCCACTTGTAATGCAATGCTATATATCATATATGTCAGACACACACACACACACTGCTGTGTATTAGTGCTGATGCTGTACATCTCACTAGGTGTGATAGACAGTGAGAAAAGGGCCTCCTTGGAGGTGAGCACTCCATCCAGGGAGAATGCAGGTAAGGGATGACTTAATCTGCCTGAAAGCCACCAGGGTAAGCCTTTAGAGAGGAGTGGCCTTCTTCTTAAAGGGCCCTGAGAGGTTAGGAGCTCTCCCAGTGGGGAAATGTGGAAGGACTCCCCAGGCAGAGAGAGGAGAGAACCTGGGGAAAAGGCTGTAAACTCTGCAAAAGTGCATCTCTGAGGGAAGCTGGGTGGGATGGGGTGACCTCAGGAGGAAGAAAGGCCCCTAGAGAGCTTGGACTTTATTCTGATGGGGCAGGGGAGCCAAACATATTGTGTGCTATCACATTGAGTATCAGCAGCAGAGTCACGGGCATCATGCAAGAAGGCAGGAGATGTGAATACTGGGCCATGTAATTCTGTAGACAAGGAACATGAGCACCACAATTCAAAGCCAACGATTTGAGGTCAAAATGCAAAAGCAGACTGTCTTCTACTAGGTTGTGGTTGTTCAGTTGTTAAGTTGTGTCTGACTCTTTGTGACCCCATGGACTGCAGCACACCAGACTTCCCTGTCCTTCACTATCTCCCAGAGTTTGCTCAAATTCATGTCCATTGAGTCAATGATACCATCCAGCCATCTCACCCTCTGTCACCCCCTTCTTCTTAAACCCTCAGTCTTTCCTAGCATCAGAGTCTTTTCCAACGAGTCGGCTTTTTGCATCAGGTGGCAACAGTATTGGAACTTCAGCTTTAGTCCTTCCAATGAGTATCCAAGGTTGATTTCTTTTAGGATGGACTGGTTTGATCTCCTTGGAGTCCAAGGGACTCTCAAGAGTCTTCTCCAGCACCACAGTTTGAGAGCATCAATTCTTGGGTGCTCAGCCTTTTTTATAGTCTCATATCCATACATGCAGTGAAGGCAATGGCAACCCACTCCAGTACTCTCGCACAGAGTCAGACATGACTGAAGCGACTTAGCAGCAGCATCCATAGATGACTACTGGAGAAACCATGCCTTTGACTATACAGACCTTTGTCAGCAAAGTGATATATTAGCTTTTTAATATGCAGTGGAAACAGTGTCAGACTTTATTTTTGGGGGCTCCAAAATCACTGCAGATGGTGACTGCAGCCATGAAATTAAAAGACACTTACTCCTTGGAAGAAAAGTTATGACCAACCTAGATAGCGTATTCAAAAGCAGAGACATTACTTTGCCGACTAAGGCCCGTCTAGTCAAGGCTATGGTTTTGCCTGTGGTCATGTATGGATGTGAGAGTTGGACTGTGAAGAAGGCTGAGCGTCGAAGAATTGATGCTTTTGAACTGTGATGTTGGAGAAGACTCTTGAGAGTCCCTTGGACTGCAAGGAGATCCAACCAGTCCATCCTAAAGGACATCAGCCCTGGGATTTCTTTGGAAGGAATGATGCTAAAGCTGAAACTCCAGTACTTTGGCCACCTCATGCGAAGAGTTGATTCATTGGAAAAGACTCCGATGCTGGGACGGATTGGGGGCAGGAGGAGAAGGGGACAACTGAGGATGAGATGGCTGGATGGCATCACTGACTCAATGGACGTGAGTCTGAGTGAACTCCGGGAGTTGGTGATGGACAGGGAGGCCTGGCGTGCTGCAATTCATGGCGTCGCAAAGAGTCGGACACGACTGAGCGACTGAACTGAACTGGTGCTGTCTAGGTTTGTCGTGGCTCTCCTTAGCATATTGTCTCATTTAGTACCACTCTGATGTTTAGAGTTTCCTTCAAGTCGTTAAGTTTGAGCCACAGCATGTGGCACGGCTGCTGCTGCTGCTAAGTCGCTTCAGTCGTGTCCGACTCTGTGTGACCCCATAGACGGCAGCCCACCAGGCTCCCCCGTCCCTGGGATTCTCCAGGCAAGAACACTGGAGTGGGTTGCCATTGCCTTCTCCAATGCATGAAAGTGAAAACTGAAAGTGAAGTCGCTCAGTTGTGTCTGAGGGTCTGACCCTCAGCGACCCCACGGACTGCAGCCCACCAGGCTCCTCCGTCCATGGGATTTTCCAGGCAAGAGGACTGGAGTGGGGTGCCATCGCCTTCTCTGGCATGTGGCACTAGCGCACTATTAAGGAGGAGTCCCGCGTGAGCCACTGGCAGCCCAGAGAAGAGAAACTGGTGGCCAAAGAGGCTGGTTGGCCTGCTCATGGGTGCTCATCTTTCCCTAGCAGCACAGAGCCTTGGATTCTAGAGCTTGGTCTCTGGGCTAAGGAGAACTCCAGACGCATTTCCAGTGCCTACATAATGAGTGTCAACGTCTTAAGGTACACCTGCCTTTGTAGAGCAAAAATGAAGTTCTTTGCAGTGATCCCATCAGTGCACTCGAAATGTGCTCAGTATTGGTGTTCTGATGCCAGTCTCAGGTTTGAGGCTTTCAGTTAACTCCTTTCCACGTATCGGTTTTGCCTTTAATGTTATACAATATCAATATATTGATCAGGATCTCCTCTACAGTATACCTTAGCTAAACTGTCCTGTGTTTCTAGCAAACAGAGAATGACTGCATGAGGGGTAACAATGTCAGTATTACATTTGTCTGCAGTCTGTTTTTTTTTTTTTTTTGCCACTCTTGGGTCATGCTCCCAAGTCCTGACTTTGCCTGAGAGACGGATGCCAGGCTTGCACAAGAGCAGTTTGAGTGGTGCACTGCCCTTCAGGGTGTACGGCAAAGGCCTGGAAGGGAACCTGGGCCCGCCCCCAGCTTACTGTGGAAAGTAGGCCAAACTAGCTGACCTTGTTGATTCTGCTTCCCCATCTATAAAACTGGACATGAATACTGTCTTCATTATGTAGTTATGAGGGTGAGATGCTGTAATGTATTTAAAACTCTTAGCATCATACCTGTCACATACAGGCATACCTCACTTTATTGTGCTTCCCAGATATTGCATTTTTTACAAACTGGAAGTTTGTGGCAACCCTGCATTGAGCAAGTCTGTGGGCACCATAATTCCAACAGCGTTTGTTCACTGTGTGCCTTGGAGTTTGCTTGTTAAAGGGCCCTGAGCGTTTAGAAGCTCTCCAAGTGGGGAAATATGGAAGGACTCCCAGGCAGAGAAGAGAGCCTGGGAAAAAGGCTGTAAGCTCTGGAAAAGCACATCTGTGTTATTAGTTGTAATTAATATATACATACTAATTGCAATTAGTATTGTAATTCTTCCAGTATTTCAAACCCTCCACCAGCAAAAAGATTATGATTCACTGAAAGCTCAGATGACAGCATTTTGTAGCAATAAACTATTTTTAATATTTTAATTAAAACTATTTAAATATTTTTTAAAATTTTGTTTATTTATTTATGGCTCTGCTGGGTCTTCACTGCTGCGTGAGCGTTTCTCCAGTTGTGGCATCAGGGGCTGCTCTTCACTGTGGTTGGCAGGCTGCTCATTGCGGTGGCTCCTCCTGAGGCAGAGTGCAGGCTCCAGGGCATGTAGACTTCCATAGCTGCAGCACGTGCACTCAGAGTTTTGCCTCCCAGGCTCTAGAGCACAAGCTCAATAGTTATGCACACAGGCTTGGTTCCTCCACAGCGTGTGGGAACTTCCTGGATCAGGAGGCAAACCTGTGTCTCCTGCACTGACAGGTGGATTTTTTACCACTGAGCCAGGAGGGAGGCCTGCAATTAAATATTTTAAATTAAGGTGCATATATTTGTTTTTTTTAGACATAATGCTATTGCACACTTAATAGACTTCAGTATTGTGTAAATGTAACTCAGATATGCAGATGACACCACCCTTATGGCAGAAAGTGAAGAGGAACTCAAAAGCCTCTTGATGAAAATGAAAAGAGAGTGAAAAAGTTGGCTTAAAGCTCAACATTCAGAAAACGAAGATCATGGCATCCGGTCCCATCACTTCATGGGAAATAGATGGGGAAACAGTGGAAATAGTGTCAGACTTTATTTTTTGGGGCTCCAAAATCACTGCAGATGGTGACTGCAGCCATGAAATTAAAAGACGCTTACTCCTTGGAAGGAAAGTTATGACCAACGTAGACAACATATTGAAAAGCAGAGACATTACTTTACCAACAAAGGTCCGTCTAGTCAAGGCTATGGTTTTTCCAGTGGTCATGTATGGATGTGAGAGTTGGACTGTGAAGAAAGCTGGGTGCCGAAGAATTGATGTTTCTGAACTGTGGTGTTGGAGAAGACTCTTGAGAGTCCCTTGGACTGCAAGGAGATCCAACCAGTCCATCCTAAAGGAGATCAGTCCTGGGTGTTCATTGGAAGGACTGTTGCTAAAGCTGAAACTCCAATATTTTGGCCATCTCATGCGAAGAGTTGACTCATTGGAAAAGACTCTGATGCTGGGAGGGATTGGGGGCAGGAGGAGAAGGGGATGACAGAGGATGAGATGGCTGGATGGCATCACTGACTTGATGGACATGAGTTTGAATAAACGGTGGGAGTTGGTGATGGACAGGGAGGATTGGCGTGCTGCAATTCACGGGGTCGCAAAGAGTCGGACACGACTAAGTGACTGAACTAAACTGAACTTTTATATGCCCTGTAAAACCAAAAAAACCGTGACTCACCTTTTTGCCATATTCGCTTTATTGCCATGGTTGGGAACTGACTCCTGACACCTCTAAGATACACTTGTAGCAAGGTAACAGTGTAACAAACAGTGACCAGCACTGCTGTTTTTGTCAAGTTTTTCTATCATACCTAATGACTTTTTTCAATAAACAAGTGAAAGGATGCTTAACATCATTAATTATTAGGGAAATGAAAATTAAAACCATAATGAGATTTGACTTCAACCCCATTCAAATGCCTGAAATTAAGACTAGTTATACTGAATTTTTGGTGAGGACGTGAAGCAACAGAAACGTAAAATGGTGCTACTACTTTGGAGAAAAGTTTGGCAGTTTCTTAAAAAGTTAAATATACACCTGGCTTATAATCCACTACTAGATAGGTCCCTAAAAGAAATGAAACATATTTACATACAGAGTCCTGTACAGGAATGCTCACAGAAGCTTTGCTTGTAAGAGCCAAGACCTGTAAATGGACCGGATGTCCATCAGCAGGTGAACAGTAAACACATTTTGGTGTAGCCCTTACTGTGAAATATATGCAGCAGTGAAAAGGCAATGGATGCTTGATAATCCCAATAACATGGATTAGTCTCTAAATAATTATACTCAGTGGAAAAAGCTAGCCAGAAAAATATGTACAGCCTGATTCCATTTATAGAAAATTCTACAAAATGCAAAGTACTATCTTGCGATAGTAAACAGATTGGTGGTTGCTTGGAGAGGGGTGAGCGGAGGGGAGGGTATGGGGAAACTTTGGGGGTGATGGATATGTTCACTCTCTTGACTGTGATGTAGTCACAGTAGTGATGCTAGTGATGCTAGTGACGCTTCACAGTTGTATGTTGATACCAAAAGTCAAGTTACACAATTTAAATAGGTAAAGTATTATGTATCAGTTATAGTTCAATAAAGTGTTTTTGAAATTAACGTCCACTCCGAGGAAAGACGAATGACATACTCATAAATCAGAGTGTGTTTATAAAATGATGGGTTAACTTCAGACGCTACCGTAGTGAATAGGTTAGTTCTGCCATTTGCTGTGTGGTGCTGGGTGAGTTACTTAACCGCTCTGAGCTGCAGTTTTTCGTATGAAAGTGGAACCTGTATCACATCACTGTTGGGATATATAAAGGTCTTACCACAGAGTCTGGGCTCTCCATAGTGAATGCCCCAGTTGCTCTCTATAATGTTAGTATTTACTACTTTCAGATTTGTAAAGTACTTAGCTACCCCATACCCATAGCAAGCAGGTACAAATTCCTATGAATCAAACTGAGTTAATGCTTTGTTCTTCCTTGGGGCACAGAAATGAGTGTTTCCAGGGTGCTCTAAAATACTTTGCTCCCTTTGGTTGATTCAGTTCAGTCGATCAGTCGTGTCCAGCTCTTTGCGATGCCATGAATCGCAGCACACCAGGCCTCCCTGTCCATCACCAACTCCTGGAGTTCACTCAGATTCACGTCCATCGAGTCAGTGATGCCATCCAGCCCATCTCATCCTCTGTCGTCCCCTTCTCCTCCTGCCCCTAATCCCTCTCAGCATCAAAGTCTTTTCCAATGAGTCAACTCTTCGCATGAGGTGTCCAAAGTACTGGAGTTTCAGCTTTAGCATCATTTCTTCCAAAGAAATCCCAGGGCTGATCTCCTTCAGAATGGACTGGTTGGATCTCCTTGCAGTCCAAGGGACTCTCAAGAGTCTTCTCCAACACCACAGTTCAAAAGCATCAATTCTTCGGCACTCAGCCTTCTTCACAGTCCAACTCTCACATCCATACATGACCACAGGCAAAACCATAGCCTTGACTAGACAGACCTTAGTCAGCAAAGTAATGTCTCTGCTTTTGAATATACTATCTAGGTTGGTCATAACTTTTCTTCCAAGGAGTAAGCGTCTTTTAATTTCATGGCTGCAATCACTATTTGCAGTGATTTTGGAGCCCAAAAAAATAAAATCTGATACTGTTTCCACTGTTTCCCCATCTATTTCCCATGAAGTGATGGGACCGGATGCCATGATCTTCGTTTTCTGAATGTTGAGCTTTAAGCCAGGTTTTTCACTCTCCTCTTTCACTTTCATCAAGAGGCTTTTGAGCTCCTCTTCACTTTCTGCCATAAGGGTGGTGTCATCTGCATATCTGAGGTTATTGATATTTCTGCTGGCAATCTTGATTCCAGCTTGTGTTTCTTCCAGTCCAGCGTTTCTCATGCTGTACTCTGCATATAAGTTAAATGCGTTAATCTCACAAATCCCAGTTTCTTTCAGCAAACATTCTTTGAGGGGTTGGGAGGACTTTCCAAAGGAAGGGACTAATGACAGCATCTTAGAATTGGATGAGACTGTGACAGTCTCTAATCCAACAGTGTCATTTGATAGGGATGGCCATTGAGGCTTGGGATGGAGTCTTGCCCAAGGTTACAAAGTGGTGGGGTAAAGAGTGAACCTGGTCTCCTGGCCACCCAGCTAGCCAGCTTGCCTGTGCGCCCCTAGCGCCTGCCTCTAAGCCAGACTGCACTTCACAAATGGAATAGTGGCAAGGTCGGCTGAGGTCATGGCCCAGTGATCAGATTTAATGGATTTTAAATGAATGAGGTTTTCTGCCCAGATCTTAGATTCAAGGAGCTCAAGGGACAACAGCCAAGGTTTTGGCATTCTTTATGCATGACCCAGGCAGGACGCTCTGGGCTCTGTCTCTCTACTCAGCTCCCGTGTGTGTCTACTCCTAGAGTTTTAGAACCGTTTATGTAAGATTGTTTTGGGAAAAAAGAAAAAAAAGAAAGCCAGTTACGTTTTTACTGCATGGGCCATAACATGTAGGGCTAAAAGAATTATATCTGTTTTCAGTAGTGAACGGGTTGAAAAAGTAAGTTCTTGAAGACCCAATTCCAGAAGATTGACAAGGGAAGCTGTAGACAGAACACAGATACCCCTCCATGCTTTTGATTCCTGGCATCTCTTACTCGTGAACATAGGCACTAATAAGGAACATTTGGATGTTGCCTTTACAGCCTTTCTTTCTCCTGGTCCTCAGATTCAGCCTATGGGAAATTTAGGAAATGGAGAGTCAGAAGTCCAGTGACTTCTAAGATCCCCAGCTCCTGTGCAGCAGTTTGAACGTAAGCCTCCCGGTGTAGAATCCCAGCTCTTCACTATTCCAGGCCAACTATTCTACAATTTCTCTTAAGGCTTTGAACTCAAAGGAAGTATCTTCCTCTGTGTGTGTGTATGTGTGCATGGTGGGTGGGGAGTGGGGGCAGGGCCAGGGGATTTCTTTTCCCTTCTAGGGCAAAGTCAAGTTGAATTTTGAAATTTGGAGATAAATTATATGCGTCTTTCCTCATCTCTTTTTTTTCCTTTTGTCAGCATAGGGCGCATGAATAACATCTATAGAGAGCCACAAAATATTGGTCATCCTTTCTCTTAAAATATTTGCTGTGTATGCTTTATCTGTGTGTGCATACGTGTAGGTATATATTTTTTTTCACTTTTGCAGACATGGTTTTTTTTGTACATACTTCAGCATGCTTCTCTTAAAAAATAAGGATTTTGTATGTGACTGTGATATAGTTATACCTAAGAAAAATGACAATAACTTATAATTGTCATCTAACGTCTAGTCCATATTCAGATTGCCCCAATTGTCCAAAAAATATGTTCACAGCTTTTTTTTTTCCCCTTCTCAGCGAGGATCCACATAAAATTTATGCATTATATTTGGCGGGTATGTTGAACCAGCATTCTTAATAAGCAGTGTTCATGAGCTAGAATCATCTCCAAATTAGAGTGAAAAAGACCTCTCCAGCTGAGGCAGCTGTTAGGGGTTGGCCTCGAAGCTCTCTTGGGAACATCCGTGCCTTCCCTCCGATGTCCGTGGACCGATCAGTGGGAGGAGCTGGAATTACCCTGTCAGGGGTGGAGAGCGCCGGTGAGGCGGGGACAGGCGGAGTGAGCGCGCTGCCTGCCAGAAAGGCTGTGGGTTCCAAGGCAGCTGAAACCACAGTGACTGGAACCCGTGGCCAGTTGCTCAAGAGGCAGGGAGTTGCCGCAGGACTTTGTAAGCTGCCTGGAGTGTGAGCCCATGGCGGCCAGCCTCAGGGATGGGGGAGAATTGCCAGGGTGTTTGGGAACCCTATGTGAAATAGGAAAGGAGTTGGGACACAGCGGGCCTGGAATATGTGTTTTTCCTCTGACTTCTTTTTCTGCTTCTCACTTCATCCCTCTTGAGGATGAACGTGTCCTATGGAGAGACATGTGGAACCTAGATCCTCCTTGCTGTGGATGGACCAGATACCTCTTAATTGGCACAGTCTGACTGATGGCTCCCTAAGGAGCTGCACCCTTGCCTTCAGTGCATAGTGACCCGGACCCCATCCCGCTCCCCTCTGGACTGACTGCTGCGTTCTTAGCGCTGATACAGTGTGGCTGTGGTCGAGTGAAGATGCTTGTGGAATAGACCACTGTGATCCAGAGTGGCGTGTGCTGGGGCCGGGCAGAACTCCGTGGAAGCACACAGAGAAGAATGAATGAGTGGAGGGTACATGTGTGAGAGCAAAGTGATTAGGCATGTTTTCCAGAAAGCTAGTACTTGGAAGTTACTGGGAGATGGGATGAGTGTTTATTTATTTGATAAGTACCTATAAAGTGTTTATGCAACGGCACTGTTATTAATAGAAGTGCTTTATGAATAACTCATTTAATTTTCTTACAACCCTTATGATGTCAGGACTGTTGTTTCCCCAGCCTTATGTTTGAGGAACGCAGAGAATGGAAAGCTTAGGTGACTTGTCCCAGGTAGGGAATAAGCAGTGGAGCCAGGACTTGACCCCAGATAATCCAGTTTGGGCTTCCCTGGTGGCTCAGATGGTAAAGAATCTGCCTGCAATGCGGGAGACCTGGGTTCAGTCCCTGGATGGGGGAGATCCCCTGGAGAAGGGAATGGCAACCCACTCCAGTAGTCTTGCCTGGAGAATTGCATAGACAGAGGAGCCTGGCGGGTTCCACGGGATTGCAAAGAGTCAGACACAACGGGATGACTAACACTTTTTCACTTTCACTTTCAATCCAGTTTCAGGGTCCACTCAGCCGCTTCTTTATGTGTTTGAGTGGAATTAGATGTTCCAAGCTCAGGAAGTCACTCTGGTAGCCCAAAGGTGTACTCCAGGGGCGGCATTAAGGCTGTCCTCCGTGACCAGACAAGCAGAGGCCCTGCCACCCAGCTGGGCCATCTGGAAGGAGCCAGACTCTCTGCCAATCCTGGGGCCTGATACCTCACCCCCTGCTGGGTACCCTCATGGGGCAGAGAGCCTGCCCATTCCTTGAGGATGCCCTTGGACTGGCCTAGCCAGCTGAGTGGTACATGGGGTTGGGGAGGCTGTGTTGTCTTGGGGTGTTCGGGAAGGCCCCAGCGTGGTCATGGTGGCTGGGCCAGCCCACCTGTTCCTCATTGTAACCTCGTCTGATCACAGGGTCTCATCCCCTGGCAGGAAGGCTGAGCCGGTGGAGCTCTGTGGTGACGTGATGCAGCCAAACAGACCCTCTGCTCCTCTTGGATCCTCCGCAAAGGAGAAGTCCCCGGGGGCAGTGGCTGTCACAGTCATTGCATTCCCTCTTGAGGCTGAGCATTTGTTGGTGTTTAACGATGCCGTTCGGTGGTTTCAATGGCTGCAAATGCTTGTCCTTGCATGTCAACGGAGCTGAGCTAGGACCAGCAGGGAGGAGCCTCCCAGAGTGGGAAGGACGCTGAGACATCTTCCACTCAGCTCCTGTTGAAGCTTTGATCACTTCAATTGGACACATCTTTCCGGAGCTCATGACAGTGCCCGGAGATGAGATGAAAGAAAGATCAGGAGCTTGCCGTGTAGCGGATGCTCTTCTTTCCTGCCTTTTGTGCAAAGGGGAGCTGAGAGGGAGCAGGGCTGAGATAGGAGAGCACCGGGAGAGCAGCCTCAAGGAACATGGGAGCAGAGAGAGGGGGGCTAGGTCTTCTAAGGGCCACACCTAGATTTGATTCTTGGCTGCACTGCTTATTTGCTCTGTGATGGACAGTAAGTTGCTTAACCTCTCTGAGTCTCAGTTTTCTTGAAAGTAAAATGGACTCTTAATACCTACCTCTGTTGGTTTGTCCAGGATAGTGCCCAGGACATTGCATTAATTCTCACTAAATAAAAGCAAGGGGAGGGCCATTTAGCACAAGGGTATATATTGCTGCAAACCTCAGCAGGTCCTTTGCACGTTACTTATTCCCAGCCGTGCAGTCTCTGGAGTTTGATAGGAATTTGAAGAATGTGGTGTGGTCTGGAGAGGAGCAGGCAGTCTGTGCATCCTCATATCACTGAGGCTTTCAGCACTCCTCTACCCTATCTGAACCTCACTCTTTCTGTCTGTGAAATGGCCACATGGCTTACGTGGAAGGGTTGGGACCTGCCTGGAAGGGTCTGCTGAATGGAGGCAGGAAATCAGAGACAGTTCAGGCTATGGATGCTGGCTATGTGACTCAGCGACCTCATCCACCAGTGTGCGTGTTTGTGTGCACACGTGTGTTTATACAGGGATGGGGATGGTTAGCAAAGGGATAGGGGATGTAGGCAGCCCAGACATGGAGAGAGTTGCTCAGGGAATCACCTCTTTCTGCAGAGTGTAGGACTTATTATGGAGCTTGATCTCTCAAGAAGATAAGAGGAAGAAATAGGGAATGAAAGTACTCACTCTTATTAAATGCCAACCAAATACCAGGCACTTTATAGCTCTAAGCTCTTTACACCCTCTTGCTCTTAGCTGTGAACCTATTAGACAGATGATACTATTCTTAGTTTTTGAGATGGTCTCAGGGAAGATCAGAGAAGGCAAATAATTTGCCCAAAGTCACACTGCTCTCTTAATTCCAAAAACTCTTCCATTAAACCTCTCTGCTTGTTCATAGATGTGTCTCAGGAAAGGGCTCTCTTTGAGAAAAGAAAGGGAGTTGATATGAAGAGGTGAGAGTATAATTCCTGTTTATATAAGCAGTTCTAGGAGGTAACCCGGGGAAGGCAATGGCAACCCACTCCAGTGTTCTTGCCTGGAGAATCCCAGGGATAGCAGAGCCTGGTGGGCTGCCGTCTGTGGGGTCGCACAGAGTCGGACACAACTGATGCGACTTAGCAGCAGCAGCAGCAGCAGTAGTAGCAGGAGATAGCCATTTCCAAGTGACAGATACTAGTCATTTAAGCAGTAACGTTTGCTGAGCGCTGGCCAGCCATAGCTCCAGGTGCTACAGATGAAGCAGAGCCAGGCCCTGCCCTCGTGGAGAAGTGTTAGTAAGAAGAGATAGTAAATCAGTTCAGAGAGTGGTCAGAAAGCAGATGGGACCAGAGGGTATGATAGACTGCAGGAGGGAGGCTAAGATAGTGACTTAGTTCTTAGAGCTGGAGTTCCCCCCAAAGCTTCCCTGGTGGTTCAGATGGTAAAGAATCTGTCTGCAACACGGGGCACCTGGGCTCAGTCCCTGGATTGGGAAGATCCCTTAGAGAAGGAAATGGCAACCCACTCCAGTATTCCTGCCTGGAGAATTCCATGGACACAAGAGCCTGGCAGGCAACAGTAGATGGGGTCACAAACAGTTGGACACGACTGAGCAACTAACACTTTCATTTTCTCCCCAAAGCAGACCCGGAGGAAAGGAGTTTATTTGTGTGGTGATTCCAGGGGGATTGGTGAGAGAGCAGGGAAGGGGGGTGAGGAAGGGAGGAAAGCTAAGAGCAGGTGCATTGGTGATTGGGTCACGACCATGGGCGTGGGGCTCGGGCTCAGTCCTTCGTCTTTTGCTCTCTGAGAGACGCCGATGTACGGGCCGGACAGTTGTTGGTCCGTCTGCCAAGGTGCGCTCCTCACTGGCTGTAGATTCTGCCAGGAATATTAGGCTCCAGGTGCTTGCACGCAGCTCTGTGTGTGGGTCTCCACTGACAGAGGGCCCAGCGACAAAGTGAGTTGGGAGGCCCGGGCGGTCTGGAGACGGGCGGTGGACACCGCAGGCGGACCGAGGGCGTCTGTGGTCTCTGCTGTGGCTGCTCTGGTTGGAGAGATGGCCTGGGCGCTGAGGCCTGAGTACCCAGGGCTGGCTCGGAGGGAGCCGGGGCAGTGAAAGCCACAGGTTCCTGGGCAGCCATCTTTCTACTCCCGTCTGTGGGAGCCTGAATTCCAGGAGTGAAAGCTTGTCGGCCAAGGCCCCGCAGCTACTCATCTCAGGCCAGGCGGGGGCTCTGCCGTCCACATCCCTCTTTCGTCCCTTTTTCCTGGGTCACACAGTGTGCCTCACTTTTTGGTTTTTTGGCCATGCCATCGCAAAGAGTCGGACACGACTGAGCGACTGAACTGAACTGAACTGATGGCATATGGGGTTTCAGTTCCCTGACAAGGGATCGAATCCTCATCACCTGCCTTGGAAGGGCATTGGAAGTCCCTGTGCTTCATTCTCTAGCCAGAGAGCTTACAGATGGCCTTAGAAAGACATCTCTTTTCAGATGATTTAAGTCTCGCTCCATCACACCAGGCTCTACCATGATTAAATGTTTCAGATACTAACCAGCATGCCCTCCACTCCATTCTCTCACTGGGTTATACGTAGCCCCAAAGCCAATTTATATTGCCCTTAATATATTCCACTCTTTCTAGAAGACAAGCTCACAACCAGGTGTGTCTCTATGAGTTATTTTAAAATCAACAAGAAGCAACAATGACAACACACACACACACACACACACACACGAACTATTCCCCACAGACAACACTTAATATAAATCAGGCAGAAGAAGATAAAAGTCTGCTTATTCCGTTCAACAGCAAAGTGCTTTACAAAGCCCATGCAGTTATATTGTTATTTTACAATCACTAAATCTGCTGTGAGCTCCAGGGAACGCCCAGATGCCCTGGCGCCCCTCTGGTTTTGCCCCCAGGCCATCCGTGAGTTCTGCACGATGCTTCTACTACAGGGTGGCTCCTGGGCAAGTGTGGTCCTTCTTAACCTGGTGACTCTTCGTTTTGATAGGCTGCCCACCACATGCATCTTCCCTTTTCATCAGCTGACATTTTCTAACATCATTACGCGTAGAAGAGGCAAACATGATTACTTGGGATGAAGTATCATTCTCCCCCAGTACAGTTTTGTTCCTTTCTCACTTCAAGAGGGCATTTAGTGGAGAAGTGAGTATCCGTTCTCTCTTGCAGACAATTCATCAGTGATACTGATAGAGCTGGCTGATTGAATACCCATTATATGCCAGGTATTTGGCAGATTTTAGGCATAATTTCATTTAATGTAATCCTCATGATGACCTTATCGAATAGTGATCTCCTTTAGAGATGAGGTACTTAGCCTCTGTGATGTGCCTAAAGTGATACCTAAAGCAAGGAGAAAAATCAAGATTTGGACCCAAGTCTAATTCGAATGAATGATGGTTGGATGAATGAATAATTCTAATAAATGATGATGGGATGACATCACCTCCTCAATGGACATGAGTTTGAGCAAACTCTGGGAGATAGTGAAGGACAAGGAAGGCAGGTATGCTGCAGTCCATGGGCTGGCAAAGAGTCAGACATGACAGCTAGTGAACAGCAACAATAACTAATTCTAAAGCCTGTGATCACCAAACCAGGCAGTTCTCAAAGTGTGGTCCCCAGACTTGCAGTGTCGCCTGAGACGTGCATCCTCAGGCTCCTCTCAGACCTACGGAACAGGCGACTCTTCGGTGAAGTCCTGTACTCAGTGTTTTATAAAGCCAGCCAGGTGCTTCTGGTGCACTCCAAAGTCTGGCAAAGACTGTCGTTGCCCATTTGTTAACTGCTAACGCATGCTTCAACTAGAGGTTAAACTTTGAAGGAGCTTTGAAATTCCCCCTCCTCTCTGGGAGTATCGTTAAAGTGAAGAAAATCCCAACATTTATTTTTCCTTTAGTAAGCATGCCTTTAAAATTTGGAAATGTTTAAACTTTCAGCCAGCTATCTGGATTTGTATCTAGGTTTCATGACTTATTAATTGTGTGATTTGAGGAAACTTATTTAACCTCTATAATCCTCAGCTTCCAAGCCTGTATGTTACAGATAATAATAATCCTTTGCAGGATTCTTGCGAGGATTAAATGAGTCAGTGTCTGCAGCAGTGTTGAGCATAATGCCAACTGTATCATAAGGATCCAGTAAATATTAGCTAATTGTTAATAACTGTATGGTTGGCTTGCTTGTGTTAGCTATTATTCGAAATAATATCTAAGCTGATGTAACATTTTAAAAATTGTATCCTCTATTTAGAAGTTCAGCATAGGTTTTATGAAGTAGTTTTCTGTAACTAACTTGTGATGTTTTTAAAGCCTGTCATTCTTATGTTTGAATCTTAGCAATTAGTAGGGTTATCAGTGTAACTGTCTGAAAGAGAGCATCAGTGTGCCATTAAAAGTCATTTATGGAAATCTGACTCATAGTAGGTGCTCATCCATGTTTGTGGCATAAGAAATGAATGATCAGTCCACAGATACCACTTCTAAGTCTGAACATTGCCCACATATAGTCAGTTTGGGGGAAGGAGGCTGAAAGCTATCTCCTGTTCTCTAGCGTGAGCCCAGCACACAGGGTAGAATGTGGCTCAGAAGTGAGAAGTCAATAATTCTTGTTGATTGAATTTTTTTAAAGAAATGCTTATATCTTTAATCTCTTCTATCATAACATGTTTCAAGATCTTATAAGCAAAGATCTAAGTAAAAATATAGTTTTTCTCCCCATATACTCTCCTGCCTAATGCTTTTTTTTAAATGAAATATTTTCAAAGAGTGATCAAACAAGACTTAGGAGCCAGGAGACCTGGATTCTTGGTTATGCTTTCCTGCCGGCTTAGCTTGGATGTGACAGAGGCCAGTCACTGAGCTGTTAGCATCTTTTACCTGTGTGTAAGTGGAGAAGGTTGGACTAGGTCAGCGTTTTCCACTGGGGGGCCAGACAGGTGTCTGTAGGTGTGTTAATTTAGCACAATGGTGAGAAAGTCCATTCCATTTCTGTTCAATCTTTTTGATGGAGTTGAAGAAAGAGCCTGATTATAGTGCTGGTAGGAATTTAATATTTTTTGTGACGCTTGCTAATCTCCCATTTTAAGAAAAGTCTGAGTCTGGATAAGGAGGCAATTGTCTTTACCTGGTTTTATACTTACTGTGTTTATTTTTAAGCTTTTTCTTCTGTATGTGACGAAATGATCATTTTAATTTACCATAATGAGATACATTATTTTGAATAAATGGATTCAAGAAACAAAAAGTAAGTAGAATTTAAAAAATAGGTTAATAATAGTGCAGATAGCCTAAAGGTGTGGTGGAAATCACGAAAATGGAGCAGGAAGGTTAGAACCTAGATGATGGCCAGTAGGCTGGTAAGTCAGGAGTCAGTGCAGTGAGGCAGGGAAACTTCCTTTGGGTCAGAACTGATGTCTCTGCAGGAGGGGGCTGGGGAGCGTCGGCCCAGGCACAGTGGGAGGAGCAGAGCCACCAGCGTGGGCCCCGACCCCACTCAGGAGGTTAGGGTCCTGGCTCTGGGGCGTATCTTTGGAGAAAACTCCACAGACAGTGCTCTTGCCAGGCAAGGTTTCAGATGAGGATGTGAGTTTCAGTGCACGTCGAGAACAAAAGTGTCGAGAATACAAAAGTCCTTAAGGAGAGGCAGGAATGCAGAGAAAGTAGATGGACAGAAATATTCACCACAACATTATTTATATGCGCAGAAGACTGGAAAGCACTTTCCAGGTCAACATAAGATGAAAGTTATTTAGCAGCATCCCTGGGACAGAATAGATCTACGTTTTCAAAATTAAATGTATGGGGACTTGCGGAGACGTGGGCAAATGTTAAGAGGACATTGTAAGGGGGGAAAAAGCCCCAGAAATGTAAACACATCAGTAGCTTTAGCTATGTGAACTACAGAAACAATTCAAAGTAAAATTTATGAGAGTGTTAATAGGAGTTGTTTCTAGCTAATGCGATTATGTGTCCCTCCAGTCACAAGCATCGGTCACATGGACCTGATTAAAATCCTGACTGTGTTGTTATCAATGTGTGACCTTGGACAAGCCTTTAACCTTGTGTCAGTTCTCTCACCTGAAAAATGGAGGGAGTTCCTTTTCCATGGGATGTTGTGAGCCTTAAATGAGATGATGCATGTGAGATATTTATCAGGGTGCCTGGCTCATAGCAACCTCTCAGTAAATAGTACCTGCCACTGTTTAATAACAATCACGTCATAATAACGTTACTGTTATCATTATTCCTACTATTATTACTGCTGGTGAATTTGGACTGTGTAACGTGTTACAGTGTCAAAGAATCAAGCTGTGAAATTTTAATCCTGAAGCTGTCGCCTTTGCCCGTTGTGTAAACACACACACACATGCACACACTTGCCAAATGAAGAGATGCCCAATTCCCTGGTGGCTCACAGTAAAGCATCTGCCTCCAATGCCGGAGGCCTGGGTTCGATCCCTGGGTCAGAAAGATCCCCTGGAGAAGGAAATGGCAGCCCCACTCTAGTACTCTTGCCTGGAAAATTCCATGGGCGGAGGAGCCTGGTAGGCTACAGTCCATGGGATCGCAAGCATTGAGACACGACTGAGCAACTTCACTTCACTTCATAGTGCACACTCCCTACCCAAGTGCTGAGCACCCTGTGTGCAAAATGACTCCATATCCACAGCTTCTTTACAAGAGGACCAACTTCTGCTACAAGCACAAAGGCATCGTTCACCTGGCACTCTGCTTGCCACACCCAGCTTGCCCTGTTTCCCTCCCCTTTTTTTAAAACCGAGGTGAAATTTACAAAAGATTCACCATGAGCCTGTCTAAAGTCTACAATTGAGTGGCAGTGCATTCACAATGTTGGGCAACCATCCCCTCTATTTAGTCCCAAGACGTTGTCACCCCAAAAGGAAGCCCCTCACTCATCAAGCAGTCACTCTTCACTACCCCTCCCCACCTGCTGGGAACCACCAATCTCCTCCCTGTCTCTGCAGCTTTGCTTTTCATTTCCCCTGGAACCATGTGTCCAGCCTGAACCTTGCATTCTCTTGGGTTGGTGCTCATAGGTCTCTCTTCTGCTCCAGTTGGTTCAACTGCCACTTCCTCAAGACTAAAATGTCCCAGTGAATTCATTTAAAATACATTTTTTCTTCTCATCGAAGATTTGAGGTTTCAGGGACTGAATCTTAATGTTAGGTGATTTGGTCCCCATGGGTGCGCTGTACAGAGGCCTCACTGTGATGCGGCTGCTTCCTCCTAGGGTTAGGTCTTTGTGAGCCTCGCTGGTGCTGAGCTGGGGGGTGGGGGTGGAGCACACCAGTTCTCCAGCTGGTAAGGCCAGGCCTCGGGGCTGCCCTGCTGTCCCAGAACAAGACCCGGTTTCCAATCCTAGCTCTGCAAATCTCTGTGCCTGTGACCTTGGTCACGAGGCAAGGCGCTCACTGAGCCTCAGTTTCTGCATTTCTAAAGGAGGGATTGCTGTGAGTTTTCTGTAGAGGATTAAATGAGTTGGTTAGGTAGCATCACCAACTTAATGGACATGAGTCTGTGCAAACTCCGGAGGATAGTGAAGGACAGGGCAGCCTGGAGTGCTGCAGTCCATGAGGCTGCAAAGAGTCGGACATGACTTAGCAACTGGACAACAGCAACAAATGAGTTCAGGGCTGTGAGAGGCTCTGGCGGATCTGTCCACCATAGCTTTGCGGGGCTTTCTTGGAGGCAGAGGAGTACGTTAGAAAGATTACCCCAGAATCCCGAATCAAAGGACCTGGCTTTAAGTTTTGGTCCTGCTACTTATCAGTCCCTGGCCTAGGGGAAAGAATGGAAAAGAAGGCTGAGGGTGGGCAGCCTCACTTCTTCCACGAACAGCCCTGTGAGGACAAGTTGTGTAGGACGCTCCTTCATAACCTCCTCATCTACAAGATGGGCATCGCAGACCCTCCTTTGCAGGGCTGTTGTGTGGACATAATGGATCATGCAGAGAAGCGCTGAACACTGATTCTCATACGTGTGGGTGTGTGGTACTGCACATGCATTTGTTACCTTTCCTCATAGGTAATGGACCCAAATGTCCTCCTGGGCCAGGCTGGTTAGTTTGTGGCCAGAATAGCAGAAGACAGGTGGGGGGAGGGGAGTAAATTGGGGGAGGCCTTATCTTGGGAACTGGCAATTATAGGGTGTGGAAAAATAGCATTGTAATTGAGTTTTGTTTTTTCATATGTAACCCAGCTGGTAACAGCATGGTGGGGGCTCAGGTTGAATTTGTGAGTTGTTTTCCTTTTTGATCCCTGTCTTGAGAATAAATAAGCCTCAGTTTCTTTATTTGCAAAATGAAGATATGAGTACCTTCTCTGACCACTTCACAGAGTAGCTGCAAAGGAAAAATGAGATTAAAAACAATGTACATGAAAGCGTTTTGTAAACTGTAAAGTGCTGTGTAAATGTAATGGACTATCATTTCATTTAAAAGATATTGTTTGGTTGGTGCTCATGCAAAATAGAGCTGGTTCTCCCTGCAGTCAGGTGCGGACCGCTTTTTGTGTGATGAACGCGCATAGGAGAATGGCAGGTTAGTGAGTCTCCTGCTTTATCCAAGTGGTCTCTGGGCTGCAAAAGATGGAGAATTCCTTCACTAAAGGGCCATATCTTTTGAGTCTATTGACAGCATGTCATGTGGAACTCAAAATTGCCTTCATGAATGCAGATAGATTGCATCTATTAGTTCCTTCTTGTCATCATGACCTGTCAGAAGGGAAATTAAATGTGCCTACAAATATTTCAATATTTATGCTGTGTGCAAGGTTTAATATTCATCTGGAGCAGTGAGTGCAAAGAGAAATAAAATCCACATCCTTTCCTTCGGGTAGGGAGATGGCTCAGTTCAGCAAGAACCCTCTGAGCAACTCCTGTGAGCTAGTGAGTGCATAATGTACTAGGTGCTATGGAAAATAGACACCAAATTCTAATACTGACACCTTCACTTGTCCTAGTCTTTCAGAAGCCTTGGAGAATCTGAGGTAATTCCCAGGCGATGATGAAATCTGTCCAGAGGATGGAAAGAGGGAAGTAGGCAAAGTGGAGGTCAGTCTAGTGGAGAGATGTTTGCAGAAACAGGGGAGTGAGAAGGGTGGAAGGTGGGGAGTCCATCAGACACCAGAAACCCACTCATACCTGTTAAGATATGGGCATGTGCTTGCAGGGGGCACCAAGAGATAGGAATCAGTAGTTCAGAGTTATAAAAATTCCCAAAAGGCATTAAATATTTGCATGAGGAAACATACCAAAGAAGATGACTCTTGGCCAGTGTATTTTTCTAGCAATGAAAAAAAAAGGATGTACAAACATATTGTTAGAACTATGAAGGGGAAAGCCCATGAAAAGGATGGCTGGTAAATGAAAATAAATTGCAAAGTCTTCTGTGTTGTTGAAAAACACACTGATAATTGAAGTGTCATTGTTACTCAATGTTTTGAATATGCTGTTCTTACTGTTTTTCTTTCTTTCGATGCAAAAAAATGTAATGATTTCCTAAGTTCACTCGTGACTTCATTCCCCTAACCCTATTTTTTCCCCAGTAAGGTCCTAAATTCCTCAAGCCTGACTTCTCCTCCCCAGGGGTTTTCAGAAACCCAACCCCCCTGGTTGGCGAGGGACTGCTGTGTGTGAAGTGGTAACTGCCCTCAAGGAGCTTACAATCTAGCTGGGGGTAAACGACTTGCACATGAACGCATCTAGACTGTGAGCTTCTAGAGGGCAGGGACCTTACCCTAAGTCATCTCTCTTCTCACCCTGCACACCCTCCCTGAGGGACCTCATCCATCCCATGGCATCGACCACCGCCTGTTTGCCGAGGACCCTCGCAGCTGGACTGTCTCCTGCGTGCCACGGCCCATCCAGCCATCCAGAGTTGTGAGATGCGGGATGCTCTGCTGGACTCCACCTGGTCACCGAAACCCAACTTGTCCTGTCTCCTCTGAGCCTGCCCTGGCTCCTGGGCTCTGGGGCTCTGTCTTCTCAATCAAAGACCCAGAGGTCACTCTTAACGGACTGAGCTTGATGGAAAAATGCTTACACCTGAATGTTAAGCAAAACGGCAAGCTTATCAAATTGTTGAGACGTCGTGAACTCATTCATGTTAAACATACAGGTTGAAAGATGGAGAAATGTTTCTGAATGAGTTGCTCTCTCTGGTGAGAAATGCTTGATGTTTTCTTTGGTGTGGTTGTGCTTTCTAAATCTCTTGCCGTAAATTTATATTAGTTTTATAACCAGCAAAAGTATCTAATAAGAAATGGTTAAAAGGGCTCACTTTGAATGTCCCCTTCTTGGGGAAATATTCCTATCCTTCTGTATCCCGGCTGGAGTCCGAGGCTTTGTCCCCTGCAGCCTCAACACCTGTGCTTATCCTACTGGGGGACTTGCCCCAACTGCGTTCTGTTCTCTTCCCGAGTCTCGCCGCCCCCCACAACCCCAGACTGTGAGCTCCTTGAGGGCAGAAACCAGGGCTTATTTGTCTTGTATTCCCACTGCCTAGCACAAGGCTGACACAGGTAACCACTCAATACATGTTTGTTTTTTAAAAGGAAAAGAGGGAGGGAAGGAGGATAAAGAATAATACAGAAAGGCCATCAAGATTTTCTTGCTTTCTTTTTTTTTAATCTCCATGGATCCCACTTAGTTTTTCCCTTCTCCAAGATCATTTATGATATTTTAATCTACTGAACCACTGCAATTAAAAAAAATTTTTTTTTGGCCAAACCGTGCAGCATGTAGGATCCTAGTTCCCTGACCAGGGATCAAACCTGTGCCCCCTACATTTGAAGCTTGGAGTCTTAACCCCCATAGCACCATGGAAGGCCCTGAACTGCTGCATTTTTAAATCAGGGCTTCGAATTTGTCTCATTTTTATTAATCAAAGGCCAGGTACATGCCAATCAGAGCACCTCTGGGGCTGAGTCTGACTTGGGCACAGCGCCCCCTGCCCAACAGCCCAGGCATGACATGCAGGGCTGTCTTGAGTCCTGTGAAAGTGAAAGTGTTAGTCACTCTTAGCAACACACCTTGGACTCTAACCTCTATCCGTGGAATTCTCCCCAGGCAAAGATACTGGAGTGGGTGGCCATTCCCTTCTCCAGGGGGTCTTCCAGACCCAGGGATTGAACCCGGGTCTCCCACATTGTAGGCAGATTCTTAACAATCTGAGAGCTGCCAGGGAATCTCCATCTTGAGTTCTAGAACTGAATATATATTCTGAAGCATCCTTTTAAGCGGAACAGTGGCAAGCTGTAGTGTCTATGGTGGAAATGGGAGCAAGGGAACAGATGTAATAGGAAAAATAGCAATAGCTAACTGCTGTTGTGTGTTTACTCCGTGCCAGGCATTGTGCTAAGCATCAATATGCATGATCCCCCTCGACCCTCAAAAATAGCCCTACGAGGTAGGTACTGTGATTATCCCCATTGTGTAGATGAGGAAACTGAGGCTGAACAATGAACTGTATAGGGAAACTGAAATTTGAACTGTGGTCTACTGATTACAGAACTTGAGTATGGCATCTCTTTCCTCTTCTGAAGTTACAGGGAAAGTCCTGGGCAGAGAGGATGAGAAGAGTGTTTGGTGAAGCAGAGCAGTAGTGTCTGCACCTTGTTTGGGAGGTTCCAGAACAGTAGTGCTTAGCCTGGAGTACAATAAATCCTTGACAAGATCTGAGACACCTGTCAAGTTGTAGGCAATTGGTTCCATGTACGTGCAGCTTTCTGGGACATTCTTGAAAGGAGTCTGCATGTTTAAAACAAAACATGGCTAAGAAAGCAAAGCATGGATTGGAGAAGAGTTGTAGTGAGTAGAGTCTGGCGCTGTGCTGGGAAGAAATTAGCCATTAAGTACCAGCCTGTGGAGAGGGATGAGGTCTTGCTACTAAAGCATATCTAAGAACCTGGAGTAATAAAGTAGGATGTGTTTGTCCTGGGTACTTAGAACCAACTGATTACCAAATCAATCAACTAATATTTATTCAAGTAGAGACCTGACAGCTCTTTAGTGTGTCAGGGTTGTTTAAAGAAGGATTTCTGCCTTGGGTGGGAATTTGGGCTAATGAGATGATAATAATTACCATTTATTGAGTGTCGGCTGCGTGCCAGGCAACTCTACTGGGCACTTTATATACACTAGTCCACTTGATCCTTATAACAACCCCAGCAAGGAAGGTTTTACAACCCATCCTCTACAGAGGAGGAAGCTCAAAGCATTTCAATGTCTTTTCTTAAGGTCATAGTCGCTTAAGAAGTCTTCTATGGAAGGAGAAGATCCAAATTTGACTCTAGGCCTCTTTCCAAAAATCTCCACTTTTTTCCCCCCTCTAATTCCCTCTTTTTCTTTTCATAATTTATTTTTTCCTTAAAAAAAAAATCTTTGGGGGCTTTGCTGGGTCTTGTCGCACCACCTGGGCTGTTGGTTGCAGTGCTCTGGTTTCTCTAGTTGCAGGGCATGGGCTTAGTTGCCCGACCAGGAATCAAACCCATGTCCCTTGCACTGCCAGGCAGATTCTTAAACTGAACCACCAGGGAAGTCTTGGTGTGCAATGCTTTTTTTTTTTTTTTTAATGATTTTATTTAATTATTTTTGGCTGCACTGGGTCTTTGTTGGTGCTCGAGCTTTTCTCTTGTTGTGGCAAGTGGGAGCCACTCTCTAGTTGTGTGTGGCTTCTTATCGCACTGGCTTCTCTTCTTGCGAAGCCAGTGGGTTGCAGAGCTCCCCGGCTCTAGAGCGCTCGGGTTTCAGTAGTTGCGGATCCCGGGCTTGAAAGCACCTGCTCAGTAGTTGTGGCACATGAGCTTTGTTGGTCCGCAGCACGTGGAATCTTCCCCAGTCCGGGACAGAACCCCGTCTCCTGTATTGGCAGGCAGATTCTTTACCACTGAGCCACCAGGAAAGCCCCGATGTGCAGGGTTTGGTGTGCAATGCTTGTGTTCCCATCAGAGGTGAGATTCATCAACACCATCAAGTTAATAGACAGAAGTTAAACAAGCAAAGGCTTGGTGCCTGCTGCTTGGCCAGGCTGTTTTTTATAAGGGAGTTTTACACTTGTATATTGGATAAGGTAGTGTTCAAGATCTGCTCTAGCTTTAAGTCCTCATCTCAGATTTCAAAGAATCAAAGTCTTTAATTGTTCTGATAAAGCAGAAATATTACCCTCCTACCTCCAGTGCCTCTTCGTTAGCCATGATGGCAGAGATCATGATTTTTTTTCTGCCTTCCTAACAGATTGTTTGTCCATAAGTTGTTTCATGCAAGAAGAAAGGAACCATGTAAATATGGGAAATAACTACTCATTTCAACCTTTTCTCCTTTCCCAGGGAAGAAAATGGAACCATTAGATTTCTGCTCACTAAAGCGCTAGGAACTCATGTGCCTGATGGATTGGTTTGACTTCAGAAAATTGCTGGCAAATGAGAGTAACAAATGGCCAGGGAAATGCTGACAGTCCTGAGGTTTGGGGCTGTCCCCCTGCGTCTGGCTGTGAAAAGTCACTCGGGGCAGGTGCAGTGGTGTCCCCCTGATGAATACATGCTGTTCCCTTCTTATGAAGGATAGGGGCCAGGTTTCTGCCCACCTGGCACCTGGAAGGTCACTCCCCCACTGAAGTACCACACTGCCTCTATACGCTGCCCTCCTCAGACCTCTGTGTCTTCCGTCTGCTGTTCCCTCTGCTTGGAATGCCTTCCCTGTGCCTTTGGGGCCAAATCCACTCATTTAAGACACAGTTCCAGTATCCTTTCATCAGTAGCTCCTGCCCTGTCTATCCAGCCTCCCCTGCGGGCCTCCGTGTCAGTTCTAGAACCTAACACACCGTGGTCCTTATTTCATTTGTGCTTAGTTGCTCAGTCGTGCCAATGTTTTGTGAACCCATGGACTGTAGCCCCCTAGGCTCCTCTGTCCATGGGGATTCTCCAGGCAAGAATACTGGAGTGGGTTGCCAAGCCCTCCTCCAGGGGATCTTCCCGACCCAGGGATCAAACTCAGGTCTCCTGCATTGCAAGTGGATTCTTTACCACCTGAGCCACCAGGGAAGCCCAAGAATACTGGAGTGGGTAGCCTATCCCTTCTCCAGGGGAATCTTCCCTACCCAGAAATGGAACTGGGGTCTCCTTCATTGCAGGCAGATTCTTTGCCATCTGAGCTACCTGTTTTATTTATTTTTGGCCTTGCTGGGTCGTCATTGCTGGGCAGGCTTTCTCTAGCTGTGGGGTGCAGGCTTCTCGTTGCAGTGGCTTCTCCTGTTGCAGAGCATGGGCCCTAGGGGACAAGGGTTCTGTCGTTATAGTGCACGGGTTGCCCTGCAGCATATGGAGTCTTCCTGGACCAGGGATCGAACCCATGTCCTCTGCACTGGCAGGCGGATTCTTAACCACTGGACTCCCAGGGAAGTCCTGTTCAGTGTCTGTCTTTGATCTCCCATCCCAGAGCCGGGTATTCCAATATGACTGCTGAATATAGCTGAATATATTCTTCTGTCATTTCTGAGCATCTTTCTGTTTAAGGTTCAATCTCACCGGGTCCATATATCTGTGTGTGGTTACCTAGGTAGGAATGAAAGTAGTTCTCACATTTGTACAGCAGTTTATGGCTGACAAAAGGTGTCTGCACCCATCTCCCCACTCACACCCCTGAAAAGCTCTATCAGTGAGCAGTTGTCAGGGCTATTAATATTCTCATGATACGGATAAAAAAAACAAAATTACTAGGAGAGTAAACGTTCTGAGCAGGATCATGCAGTTTGATAGTACAGCAGTGGCTTCAAATTCATGTCTCTTCTCAGGGCTCCAGGAGGTAGGGCTGGGTGAGCACTGCTGACTTTTAAAAGCCCCTGAAGTAACTCTCAGCTCAAATGAGACACCCCTCTTCCGCTTGTCTGCTTGCTGCTTCTGAAATTTCATAGGCAAAGGGAACCTTTGTATATTGCATCCTATTTTGGACCTGTGGAGTTGGTGGGGTGAGGGTTGGGGGTGTCCTAGATTAAAGGACCCCCATGGTGGGGTGCTGCAGAGCATGGTGCGGGGGAGAGGAAAGCGCAGAACTTGCAGCAATCTGAGTCCGCATTTCGGATTTTAGACCTTCTGTCTGCACAGGACTCCATATAATTTTTCTTGCACAATTTGGGAGAGAAGTAAGTAAACACACATATGTAAATTCATTACTTTAAAAAACAGTCTCTGAACTTTAATTTTTCTTCTATAGGAATGGGAACAATAATACCTCCCATGCAAGATTGTCATGCAGATTTAATGAGAAACCGCTTATAAACAGGTCTTGCGTGGTGCCGGAGTGTTGGCATTTTTAAATGCTAGACTTTTCTTTCTAACTCGACCTTGCAGCCTGTCTTTGACAGCATCTATAGATTGGTGTGCTGGGCTAGTTGCTTGCTTGCAAGCCTCAGAAGAAAGGGAGGAAAAAAAAAAGTTGTATAGGCCCCTTCCCAAGTATTGGACCACCCAGAAGCTAGGCGTCCTTAAAATGTCTGGGACAAGAGGGCCGTTCTCCGTGGAAGTCCTGTGATCTGCAGACCTGAATGGCCTCCTCCCCGCTGCCTTCCGGCTCCCAGTGCAGCTCCATTGTCTACACGGCCGCACCCCCTCTAACTCTGTGTCTGCTTGCGGACAGGTCCTTTCTTGCGGACCGTGAATGGTACCTACCTCTGGCCTGGAAAGGGATTATCCAGATGCCCAGTGTTTGGAAATAGCAGATTAACTCGGGAAACAGCGTCTGGAGAAGAAGCAAGATGGGACCGCGTGTGCTGTCTGTCACCCCATCGTTCTGTGGCGCATGGCAGAGGGGGCAGGCTTTTGGGGTTCCTCAGGCCTGAATTAGAATCCTGCTTTTGCCCCTTACCGGCTTGCAGCTTGTTCTGGTTACTCAGCTTCCTTGGGCTTGGGTTTCTTCTTTTGCAAAATGGAGATGTTCATAAGAGTAATACCTATACCATGGGGCTACTTTAAGGATAAAATAAAATTGTGAGTGAAAAATCAATGAGCAATGAATCTTATGTCCCCAGCCCTGGCTAGCTGGGTGGACTTTGCTTTCTTAGCTCCTGCTCTTCCCTGGATAGCAGCCCTCTGAATCCTTCCCTAACTCCTCAAGCCAAAGTCAGCGGCTTCTTTCTCTGTGCCCCATAGATCTGCCGTCTGAATATAAAGTGCCTGCTGAAACCCCTGTGTCCTTATCTTGGTTCTGAACATGGCGCTGGGGGAAAACTCACGTGCAGAAGGAGTGAGGGGCAGAGTCCCTCTGTCAATGGCCCGGTTACCAGCTGTCACTGCCCCTGCTGACCCAGAGGGCAGCTTCCTTTGAGTGTGGCTTTCTAGGCTTCGGTGACTCATGAAGTTATCCCCGCCCCTCTTGCTTCTCTGCCCCAGAGAAATTAGATGGCCCCACAGTGTGAACCAGAGAGCAGAGAGGGGTTGGGAGACCCTACAGCCACTGTACCTGAAGGTCAGAGCGATCTGTACGTTTTACAGGTCTGGGAACCACACAAAAGGCGGGGAGGCTGATGCTTCAGCCACTGATGCCTCTCAATTAGGGCTGCAGTTTGGCAGCCAATTCCTCGCCCCTGGGCAGAAGGGGCCCTTGCACGAGTGTGAACAGCTGGGCTGCTTTGGGAGCCAGGAAGACAGACGTGAAGAGGCTATTCAAGTCTGGGGATCACAAGGCTTTTCTTGCAAACAGACCCCTTGTCTCCACTTTGAGGCCGGTTGGGCTACGGAGTGACTCGATATTTGGGTGGGGGTGGTATGACTTTCACCCTCTTTTTCTGGGGTTTGCGAAAAAGAGGCAATCAGCAACCAATCTGTGGAACTGCTTGAATAAGAACTAGATAGAAAGCATGATATAAAGAACTAAGAGAGGCAAGGAAGGGGACAGGGTTAAGTCCCAAACCGAGGAAAAGATGCCTAACTGGACTGTACAACTGGGGAGTACTGAGATTCATGTGGTTTCAGAGGGTGGGATGTGGAGGAGTGGTTATGTTGGTCAAGAAAAGCTTGCAGAAGGACCAGGATTTCATCTGGGTCCTAAAAATGTATTGTCCACAGGGAAGCAAAGATGAAAGGACATGGGGATGGGGAGGGGCTGGGCAAAGATACAGCCAGGGAATTAGGTGTATAAGGATCTTGTGTTTATCACACCCTTGCAGCACATCTTAAACAGGTAAGGTAGGATGGATCTTATGCCTCCATTTTACAGATGAGCAAACTGACAGTAAATTCCTGTTGATTCCAACCGCTTCCTTGGTGGTACTTCGTTATGGCAGCTCTAAGAAACGAACACACCAACAGTTCTACTGTGCAGAAAGTGCGCTAACAGAAGAAGCAGGCATGTAGCACCGAGAAAGAAGTACTCACTCCTTCCCAGATGCTCACATCCATTGCCAGCCCCAGTTGCTCACAGCTGTTGCCAATTTATTGTCTTGCAGTTCTAGGGGCTAAAAGCCCAAAGGCAAAGTCTCAGGAGAGTTGGTTCCTTCTTGGGGGCTCCTGAGGGAGAATCCGTCCCATGCCTCTCTCCTGGCTTCTGGTGGTCCCCAGCAGTCCTTGGTGTTCCTTGCCTTGCAGCTGCTAACTCCAGTCTCTGCCTCTGTCCTCACACGACTGTCTTCCCTCTGGGCATCTCTTTGTCTCCAGGGCATTCTCCTTTCTCTCTCTCTCTGTGTACGTTCTCTTCTTTAAGGATACTGGTCATACTGGAATGAGTTCCCTCTAATGCAGTGTGCCCTCAACCTGATTTACATGTTAATTGCACCTGCAAAGATCCTGTTTCCAAATAAGGGCATATTCATGGGTACCGGAGGTAAGGACTTCAAAAATCTCTTTTAGGGGACACAAATCCAACTCTCAGTAGTCGGTCATCACTTATTAGTGGTAAACAGGATAATAAAATTATATGGTGTTTTATAGATCATGAAGCACTGATTCGGGGGCTTCCCAGGTGGCTCAGTGACTGGTAAAGAATCTGCCTGCCAAAGCAGGAGACGCAAGTTCCATCACTGGGTTGGGAAGATCTTCTGGAGGAAGAAATGGCCACCCACTCTAATATTCTTGCCTGGGATATCCCACGGACAGGAGAGCCTGGCTGGCTACAGTCCATGGGGTCGCAAAAGAGCTGGACAGTACTAAGCAAGCACAAAGCACTGATTATCACATTTTAAAAACCACAAAAATCTGAAGGGTAGGTAGCCTCATTGGCCCTTTAGAGATGCAGAAACTGAGATTCAAAAAGCGATCTGCTCAAAATCATACAGCTGGGAAGTGACGGAGAAGGAGGACCTGAACCGGGGATGTGGACTGGAAGCCGGCCCTTTGTCTTGTGTGTCTCCCCCCGGCAGCCTCCGGGGTGCAGGGGCAGGTGGGGTTCAGGGGATGCTGAGGAGAGCCGGGTGTGCTGTGAATGCATTTGAGGGCCCACTCTTGCCTGGAGAGAGCCTTCAGAGGTAGCGAACATGATCAATACTGAACATGCCCACGAGTGCAAGCCAGATCTGGGCAGAACGAGGGTTTAGTGAGTCTGCAAGCGGTTCTGTGGGGGAGGTGCTGATTTTGCTTCAGGTTGCGGGACCCAGGTCTGCGGCTCTTGCTTTATATCCCTTTCAGAGAACAAACCTGAGGCCTCTGCCGAAGCTTTTAGCCTCCTCTCCTCGTGTCTGGTCCCTCTCCCTCCTTCAGCCTCCCTTCAGGCCCACCCTCACCTCTTTCCCTCCCCCACCTAGGGGCTACCAGAGCCAGACATCGGCTCCTCACTCCCTAACTCAGCTCCCTGTTGCTCCGCCACCTTCTAGAACATTCCCTCCTCCTCCCGTCTGGCAGTTAGACTCAGCTCCTCTCTTGTTCCCGCACATGTCTTGGAGTTCCCACCTCTCCTCCTTTGGGCAGGCTCTTCCCTAGCCTCCATCACCTCAGCCTGCCTCTTTCCATCTCATTTGCCCTTGTTAAAATGCAGGAGTCAGCGGGAGGCCCGGCGCGGTCCTGTCATGTAAAGACCGCAGATGGGAAACAGAAGCTGTGCTTTCACCCCTTCTTGGGATGTAATGACACTCTGATAGCCTCTGAGGACTGACGGATAGCTTGGCTGTGCCATTTACTCTTTAAAAGCAGGTTCTTTACTGTGAAACACCAGGGAAGCCCCAAAGTGTTAGTTGCTCAGTCGTGTCCGACTCTTTTGTGACCCCATGGACTGTCGCCCTTCCAGGCTCCTCTTCATGGAATTATCCAGGCAAGAATACTGCAGTGGGAAGCCATTCCTTTCTCTAGGGGATCTTCCCGGCCCAGGGATCAAACTCGGGTCTCCTGCATTGCAGGTGGGGGTCCTTTATTGTCTGAGCACCAAGCAGGCTTGAAGAAGAAGAAGGTAGTATTTGTTTCTCAGATGAGGCAGTGGAGGCCCAGGGATGCCCAGTTCTGCCCAGGGATGCCCAGTTCTGCCCAGGGATGCCTAACTCTGCCCAGGGACATGAGTTTGCTTCTTTCCTCCACTACCTGCCAGTCATGTCGTTCTGGGCGAGTTTCTTTATCTCTGAGCTGCAACCTCCCTTCTCCAAAAAAGGGTGACCTGTCTATTCCACAGGCTGATTGGAGGACTGAACCCCATCATTTCTGCACATGTACTAAGCTGGCACATAGGTAGGCACTCAGCTGGTCTTAGCTGGATTTTAGAGTGGATGGGGGAGGGAATCATGAGGGAAAAAATGGTTACAGGGTGCTGGAGGGTGTGCAAGAGGAAGAGGAGGCGTTGCTTGGGTGCTGGGGTGGGGAGGCGAGGAGTAAAGGAGAAGCCAGATCCCAACCGAATAACACTCCGTGCAGAACTGTGGGGCCAGCACGGATTTCTCACTGAATTAATGGTCTTTTCGTTCCCTAATGTGTGTGTATCACTCTGTCCCTTCACAATGTTCTGCTGCTGCTGGTAAGTCACTTCAGTTGTGTCCGACTCTGCGACCCCATAGACAGCAACCCACCAGGCTCCTCTGTCCCTGGGATTCTCCAGGCAAGAACACTGGAGTGGGTTGCCATTTCCTTCTCCAATGCATGCATGCATGCTAAGTCGCTTTAGTCGTGTCTGACTCTGTGTGACCCTGTGGACAAGCAACCCACTAGGCTCCTCTGTCCACGGGATTCTCTAAGCAAGAATACTGGATTGGGTTGCCATTTCCTTCTCCCATGTTCCTTCTCACAATGTTCAAATGCTGGGAATTCCATATTTCATTTTGGGTGAGAAGAGGAAAAAAGGGCAGACGGGTGATTGAAGCCACCCAAGAATCAAAACCTGTTTGATTAGGAAAGAGCTTTAAATGTCTGTGCTTCCTGCATAAGGAGTCTGGAAAGTGACACCCAGAAGGCCTGGAGGGTGACCCTGAATTGCTCGGCACGTAGACAGAGATCACTACTCACACTGCTCATCGCCAGCTCGGTCCCCTGTGCCCTTGTATGCCACACAGTGTTGAGACCGGGGGGATGGTACACAGATGCTTGGGGGAAACGGAACCCTGTAGGCTGGTTGCTACTTCCAGCTTTCCTTACCCAAACTTTGCACCCTGGGAGGACATATATAGAAACATCATATGGGTGCATTTTCTCTCTGAGACTTTCCTTTAGTGAGGGGATATTCACTAGCAGGGCTTCCCAGGTGCCTCAGTGGTAAAGTATCTGCCTGCCAATGCAGGAGACGTGGATTCAATCCCTGGGTCTGGAAGATCCTGTGGAGGAGGAAATGGCAACCCACTCCAGTATTCTTTCCTGGAGAATCCCATGGACAGAGGAGCCAGGTGGGCTGTGGTCCACGGAACCCCAAAGAGTCGGACACAACTGAGCCATTGAACAGGCTTTCACTAGCAAGGAAACCAGCCCTCCTGCTTGCTAATTGAGCCTGCCACTCCAATGCCCCAAGGCTGTTAGCACTTTACAAAGTGGGTCTCTCCCAATTAGGCTGCCAGGTAGCCGTTTGCCTTGTTCCTTCTGCTTTCAAGTCCACTGTATGCCTGTCCAGCTTCAGCACTCTGCTTCTGCGCCCGCCTAGGATTTCACAGTGAGTAAACATCATCAGGAGAGTGTTATCTTGGGTTGTGACAAAGAATTAAGGCTTCCGCTCAGGGAGACTCTGCTCCATTTCCACACCCATCCTGTCCTGTTCCTGGGCTAAGCCACCCGAGACATGGGCTATCCTTGACCTCAGACCTGGATTTTCCTGTCTGAGAACAGTCTGCTGGAGTCTGTGCTGGTTACAAAGTACTTGTTTTTGAAATATCAACTGCACTAAAAAGAGGAAAGCCGGTTTCATTTCGCAGATCACTCTTGAACACACCCTGTATCGATTTCTTTTTCAGAGAGAAATAAGAAGTCATTTGGTTATGGGCAAACACCAGTTGGCTTTTGCAGTATCTTTTGATTGAAGGGAATGAAAAGAGTGATTGCAGCTGTCCCATGGAAAGAATACATGCATGTCTACACCCTGTCATCCGAAGCCCTCGGGGGTCAGATGTGTTTTGGAACTTGGTGCATTTTTAGATTTTAGAGAGGAGTGAGGGCATATATACTTATATTATGTGATACCCCCGCTGGAGTCTGGGGCAGTGCTCTGTAATCAAGCCCATTCATTTCTCTGCAGCGAACTGTTCACACTAAGTGGGAAAAATAAAGACAACAAATAGCTTCCCATCACTTCAGGTCAGGTTTTGCCAGCAAATGAGTTATTTAAAAGAAAGAAATATCTTTTGGCTTTAGAATTTTTTGAGGGTCAAGATTTGATAAGAGCCTCTGACTCTATATGGTAAATGTTTATATTTCCCTGTATAAATCCATACAGAGATGAGGACTGCCTGGGTAAGGCTGTGTAAATCAATTTTTAGCAGTTCATAAAGAAGTGAGGGCCTCAGATATGCTGGGGGAGCCTGATTCAACTTGCCATCCCAAAGGCTAGTGCAGGCCAGGCACTGAGGCAGCACCTAGAATATTCTGGGTGAGTTAACCCACCAGGATCACTGTTGGTACATGCTCTGCTGGATCTCCGCACCTTGCCTGGTGTTCACATTACCATGGAAAGTAAAAATAACTATCAGTCATTAATAATGGCTGACATTATAGAACCCGTGGCTTCCCCTGGTGGCTCAGCGGTAAAGAGTCCACCTGCAACGCAGGATCCACAGGAGACGCAGGTTTGATACCTGGGTGGGGAAGATCCAGTATGCTTGCCTGGAGAACCCCATGGACAGAGGAGCCTGTTGGGCTACCGTCCACGGGTCACAAAGAGTTGGGCACAACTGGAGCGACGTTGCACGCACGCACGCGTAGAACCCTTACTATTGACTGGCACTGTTCCAAATGCCCCACGCCTTGTGACTCACTGAATTCTCCTGATTGCACTATTAGGCAGCAACTGTTTTTGTGATTGACTCCCTCAAGATCACACAGCTATTCAGTGGCAGAGCTGAGCTTGGGACCCCAGCTTTTTGGCACCGAGTTAACACTTTTAACTCTGCTGCCTCTCTGCGTATGTCATCTCCAGCCAGACTCAGGCACCTAAAAATTCAGATTGCCAAGAGGCAACCAACCTAGGAAAATACTATGCATGACTGAGGATTTACCATGCATTAGGCACTGGACTGAGCACTTTGCAGGATCCCATTTAAGCCTCTCAACTACCACATATGCAGGAGTCTCAACCCCATTTCCAGGTGAAGGGATGGCGACTCAGAGTGGGAAGGACATGGCAGAGCGAGGGCTGGAGCCCAGGGCCGACCAGCCAGGAGTCAGGATCTCAGGGAGTGAGGTCACAGGCGCTGGCCTCCAGGAACTTCCATAGAGCCTCAGGGGCATGTGTGACCCAGAGATGAGGAGGACCTTGAGAACAGTTAGGGGCCAGGCGTGCAGTCTTGGTTGCATATCAGCACATTGAGGGGGGACAGAAAGACTCCCCTAGGTCCAGGTGCTGCTCCTCTCTGGGCCCCCACTATCTGTCTGTAAAATGGGGCCACACTGCCATGCTGGGTGGTCACTGGGATTCAGGGTGCCAAAGGGTACCAATGCACAATGTGTTCTTTGGGGACTTTTTGTCTGTGTTTGGATGTACCAGGAAGGGAACTGTCTCCAAGGGCTACAAAAAACCAAATAGCATCTTTAGAGAATAAGAGACAAAGAGGCTAGAGTGCCCCCCTCCAGATGTGCTGGGGTAGCCTCAGGGCTCCTCTCCCCAACCAGGGTAGGGGCTTGGTGGTGCTGGCCACCTGAATGGTCTTTGGTGGTCCCGAAGATGCTCCGGGACCTCCCTCTTGTCCTCACCTCACACGTACATCGGCCACCGAGCCCGTGAGTGCCACCTGCTCCTTTAACCTGTGAGATCCAGACCTGCTGCCCCACCTCCATTCCACTGCACTGGGATCCGCTGGGCCTTTGGGCCAAGGCCAAACAAGAGACACCTCCTCCCTCTCACCAGTCTTTTTTTGCTGAAGTCTGTCCCCATACAGCTTCCAAGGTCCTCTTTTTAACACAAACCCACGATGTTATTCTCCTGTTGAAAACCACTCCGCCCATCTCTCCCCTCAGCTCTATCAGGGGGTCAACAAATGTTCTCTGTAAACGGCCAGATAGTAAACATTTTAGGTCTTGCAGTACTAGAGGCAAAACTGAGGGTGTCAGGTGAGCACTTGGATAATAGGGCAGAAGACAAATTTCATAAGTTTTTTGTTAATGAAATTCAGAATATAATAATAATTGAGGTTTTTTTTTGCCATACATTTCAGCTGATAAGAATGGAATTTCAAACTTCTTTTTTTTTGAGATGGGCTGCATTTGCTTAATTGGAGTCAATGTTTTCTACCATGAAATTGACCGCCAAGGTTTATCTGTAAAAACCCTTGTTAGTTCTCAAGTCATAAAGAAGTAGATTGGGCCCACAGGAGACAGTCCAAGGGAAGACCTTCCTTGATCTGGTTCTGCCAGCCTCCCCATTGCTCTTTCTGGCCCTCTTTAGTCTCTGTTCTAGCAACACCAATGGCAGTTTCTTCCTTTTGGGTTTTGCTCACCCTGACCCCTCTGTTTAGGGATGCCCGATCTAACTCTTCATCCTTTGAGCTTTAGCTAGGAAGTGAGTTACCTCCTCTAGGAAGGTATCCTCTCCTCTCTGGTCTCCAAGTCTTTTGTATTTCTCTGCATTTTAGTATATAACACCTTGCATTGTATTTGCGCATTCACCTCTTGAAATGCTCCACAGACTGTAAGCTCAGGAGGGCAGGGTCCAGGCATATTCTTCTCTGGTTGTCCTGTGTCCTCCCGCCCCCATCCATCCATGCTCAGTAAACGTTTGCTGGGCAAATTAAAGAATTAAGGAGCAAACTCAGTGGCCTGGGTAGCGCCCTGGCCACATGCATGTCAGAGGGCTCCCCCCACCCAAAGGAGCCAGGTCTGCAGCCGTGGGGATGGGATCTGGGTGTGATGATGGTTGGTTTCCAGTTCCTGGTGATCACAAGTTTATTTCCTGGGAATCTCATGTTTTCTGTGACTTGCACTTTCTCACATTGTGAGTTGGCACTTGTTTTAAAGAAACAGGGTGATTTTTTTCTTGTTTTTTTTTTTTTTTTCTTTTATCCTCTGCCTGTGAAGAGTGTTACTGCTGGAAGATTCAGCCTGTGTGTAGTTAAAACATGGTGACTCCTTATTGGCAGGCGGTGTCCTGCTGAGCTCTTTCTGTCCTCTTAGTGCAGGGCTCACTGTCACTGTTTACGGATAAACCAGATCTGGGGATGATCCTTGTGTTTAAAAGCTTCCAGGGTAGCATAGTAGTAAATAATCTGCCTGCTAACGCAAGAGACACAGGAGACATGCGTTCGATCCCTGGGTCGGGGAGATCCCCTGGAGAAAGAAATGTCAGCTGGCTCTAATATTCTTGCTGGGATAGTCCCATGGACAGAGGAGCCTGGCGGACTACAGTCCATGGGATCACAGTCGGACATTAGTAAGCGATGCGTGTGCACGCACATACACACACACACTTGTGTTTAACTCACAGCCCTGTTGATGTGACCATGCCTGGTTCTGGCCTCACTGGGGGTGGGCTTGTTTCCACCCATGGACATACCTTCCAAACATTTATGATGATCTATAAAGGGCCCTGTAATGCCCTAGACATCGTTTGTTTTGTCTTGGTTTTTGTTTGTTTATTTTTAAATGTACAAAAAGGAAAGAGACGATTCCTTAAGGTCGCAGGTTTACGAGAGGCTCTTTTAGAGCTGCATTAAAGAAGGGTGGGGAAGCTCATTTATGGAGTGCGTGCTCTGTGTACCAGGTGCTATTCGTGTGGATACACTCCCCCCGCTCCCATTTTATCCTTGCCACAACCCTTCAAGGTAGGTGGTATTATAATTTCTATTTTTACAGAAGAGGAAACTTAATACCAGATAGAGTAAATGCTTGCCCAAGGTCACACACAGTTAAAAGGTAGAACAGCCAAGTTTTGTGTGCGTGTATAAACTTTTTATCAACATACACCACTCGTAAATGCATAGCTCAGTGAATTTTTTGCACAGTGAACATACCACATAATCAGAACCTTCCTTCATCATGAAACAGAGCATTACCCCTCTGCGGTCCCCTCCTGACCCCTCTCAGGCTTTCTTTCCCCCGCTCAGTGCCTACCAGGGTAACTGCTATCCTGACTTGTTGTGCTATAGATTCGTTTTGCCTGTTCTCTAACTTAATCTAAATGGAGTCATAGAGCATGGGCTATATTGTGTCTGTTGCTTTCGCTCGGCTTCGTGTGCATGAGATTCAGCCATGTTGTTGCACAGAGCTGGAGTTCATTCACTGTCAAGGCTCTGTACGTATTGCTTGGTGTGAGTATACATTATTTATACACTCTGCTGTTGATGGACATTCAGTTATTGTCCAGTTTGGGGCTGTTACCAGTGGTGCCTCAGTGAAATTTCTTTCCATGGATGTAGGATGTATGTATGTCCTTTGTAGGATGTATGTATGTTCTGATACGGTAGATATTGCCAGACAGTGTTCCAAAGTGATTGCACTATCTTATACTACCACCAGGAGTGTATGAGGGTCCTGATTGCTCAATTTATTCCGTATCAACTGCTTTTTCTATTTTAGCCGTTCTGATGGTTGTATACTTATATCTCCTTGTGGTTTGCTTTGCATTTCCCCAGTCTCTGATGAAGCAAAGCACCTTTTGTATGTGTCTATTGGAACCTTTGAATATCCTTTTTTTGTGAAGGACCTATTCAAGACATTTTTTAGAAAAATGAGATTGTCTGCTTTTCTTCTTATTTATCTATAGAAATTCTTTATATATTCTGGCACAAGTCCTCTGTCAAATATTGTCAGTAGCATCTCTCATTTGGTGGCTTGTATGTTTACTCTCTTAATGGTATATCATTAGATAAAGAGAAGTTCCTAATTTTGATAAATTTTAGTTTATCCGTTTTTTTTTCATTTATAGTTAGCATGTTATATTTTGTGTAAGAAAACGTTGCCTACACCAAGGTCATGAAGGTGGTCTGTCATGCTTTCTTGTAAAAGTTTTATGGTTTTGCCTTTTACATTTAGATCCTTGGTCCATCTGGAATTGATTTTTCTATGTATCGTGAGATAGGGGTCAAGGTTCATTTTTTTATATGGATAACCGATTGACTTAGCAACATCTATTGAAAAGACTCCCTTTTCCTCACTGTGCTTTAGTAACGTTTGTGTCAGCTGTCAGGGGACAACACATTTGGGGGGTCTGTTTATGAAACCCTAGAGTCAAATTTTTAGGCCGAAGCTATCTGATTTCAAACTGTATCTTCTTTTCATTATTTTATAATGGAAAGACTTTGAGTAAGTGGTTTTGGAACAAGCTAAGGATGAAAGGACATAATATACTGCGTTTGAGAGGAATTGTTCTGTACTATCTAGCAGAGACGTGGCAACTACTCAAAGTCCCAAATGGCAAGTGGGGCTTGGCTGGGTGGGGATTTGGGGCAACTTGGAGGGAGGAGGGACAGTTAGAGCCTGTGATTGCACACTACACTAAGCGGGAGGTATTGGTAAAAGTACTGGCAACAGGCTGAAACCCATGGGCCAGGACCTTTGAAAAGCTCTGGGAGGTAATCTGTAAGGACAGGGGGAAAATTACGCTTTTTAAATAGCTCTAAAGTAAAGCAGACTGTTAGACAAGGGGTTATTGGTTGAATAAGTGGAGTTTGTAACAGCTAGATTTTAATGAGAGTACATAATTTGCGGTTAATAGCTCTTTAGAATCTTGTTCTAACTGGGTTATTAATTACTTTTTTTGATTATGGAAGTTAATCCATACATGCTTTCTTCTTAACAGGGGATTATATTTTGGTAGATGAGGCATAAGTAAATAGAGAATGTTTAACAACGTATCTGCTTTTAATTTTCTATGATTAAAAAACCCCTTACCCTCTGAATCTAAAATATGTGTTTTAAGTAGGCATTACTGACCATCTGGTAGAAGTTGCCCAAAAAGTGGGCAGTGACTGTCTGTCAGCTGTTCTCAGTCTTTACTGCACGCTTGAATCACACAGGGAACTTTGAAAAAAATTATGGATACCTGGGTTTCAGCCCTAGAGGTTCTGATTTGATTGCTTTGGGGAGCAATGTGGGCGTCAGGATTTCTGACCTCCCCTCTGCAGCTAAGGAGAAACCCGCCAGCCCAGAGAGAATGAATTCACTTTCTTGGGACTCGCCTTCCAGCCCCTCCAGTACCTCCTTGGGCAGCAACCACATCTTAAGTCTTTAGGCAGCTTTATCTTATCCCTCTCATCTCTCGGTGATGATGGGCTTTGGGATGCACAGTGATCATTCACCAAGGGGTCCTTCCTGACCATTCATTCAGATGCCTCATTGCCCAAGTGGGGAATCTGAGGATCAGAAAGAGGTAGTACACGTGCACGTTCATAATAGCAGGTGAGTCAGTGATGTGCCAGGACAGAAATCCAGGCCTCCCGAGTCACAGAGCAGGAGCTGATGATCTGGCGGCATCCACAGAGGGGCAGTGGGGACAAGCAGGACAGGAAGGGGGGAGCTCCAAGTCGGGAGCAGCAGGACCGCAAAACAGGGAAGCTGTGTAGCTCGAGTGCAAGGCTGGGCCCCGTGAGTGCTGGTGCATGAACCCAGCTCACTCGCAAAGCCTCATGCTGTGACTCACGTGGAAAAGACTGTGTTGATGGAGGAAAATGAAGGAATCGTGTGCCCCTGGGCCGTCTGCTCTGGCCACATCGTGCTCCTTGCTCTCCTGCCTGGGTCTTGAACACTGTGGGTTAGTACTGCTGTGGCACTGGTGAGAGTTCCCAGTCATGGGGCTGAAGAGTGAGTGAGTGAGAGAGAGAGAGAGAGAGAGAGAGAGAGAGAGAGAGTGTGTGTGTGTGTGTGTGTGTGTGTCTGTCTGTGTGTGTGTCTGTGTGTGTGTGTGTGTGTGTGTGTGTACACAGGGTGAGCAGGGAGGGGAGCAGAGGAGAGACACAGGAGCGGTGCTCCTCCCTGGCTGTGGGACCCCCTGCCCTGCCCTGCACCCCTGCAGCTCCAGTGCCCACACGTGGCATGGATACAGCACACACCAGTGAGGTGGTGACTGAGCCAGTTTCATCCTGACCTAGTTTGTGGCCTGGGCCCGGAATATTGCAGTCCTCTTTTCGATTGGCTTACGGTCAGGTTCCCGTCAGAAAAGAGAATTCATCCCAGAAGATTCACACTAAGTGGCTTTAATGAAGGGCCTATTTAGCAGATATGGGCCTGGCAGAGTTGAGGGAATAAACAAGGATGCCGAGCCACGTGGGTGGGTGCACCCCAAACCGCCCCAGGTCAGAGGGGCAAGGAGACAAGGTGCTACTTCTGGAACCCAAGGAGGATGGGGCGCCCGGTGAAGATGCCGTGGGCAGGGGCTGTGGTTGCTCAGGGGGCAGCACCAGAGCCCAGGGGCAGCAGGCGGGAGGCCCTCCATCTCTCCTCCACCCCCCAACTCGCCCCCCGCTGGTGCTGGGTGCTGGTCTGCAGGAATTCAGGGTGTCGTCCTCCCTGGCTTGGCACAGGGCAGAGGGGGCTAGGGAATGGGTAGAGGGGGCAGGGTGGCTCTGGGGGGAACAGCAGCACTCTCGTGAGGGGAAGGGTCTGTAGGGGCAGAGGGGGACCCAGGAGACGAGGAGGAGGATCTGCAGGAGAGCGTTCCCGCCCTGGGTCCCTGGGGAGTGCAAGCTTCAGGGAAGTAATTATACTGAGTCCAGGAATCCCCTTCTGGACCCATAATTACACGTACAGGAATTTTTAAAGAGTCAGTGGCAGTGGTTTTAATGTCTCGTAAATATTCCTCTAAGGGTGCTACCCACAAGGAGGGGTGGCGTGGTTTCCCAGACCCAGAGCCAGCCCTGAGCCTTTAGAGATGAGGCTCCCAGCCTCTTTTGGGGGAAAAAAAAATCTCCTGTTTGGTCTCACCTCTACCTCATGTCCACTGAGGGCTCAGGAACGTGGGTAGCAGAGGCTCTGGACCTTGAATCCCTTCAATCCTGCCTCCTGGGGGGCCTCCTCCAGGAAGTCTTCTGGGAGCTGGTGGTGGAGATACTGAATCTGATCTCTCAGGCCTGGGGACGCGTGGGTGCTGATGAAAAGCTTCTTTGGGAATCCATGTTTGCTCATTTTCTCTAACTCTAGACTGAGAGTGGCATTTGCCTAAGTAGCAGACTTTTATTCCATCAAAAGCAAAGCTTGCACACAGCAGGGGAAAGAAAGAAGTAGGCCAAGGAAACAAGGGCATGTGTCTGAAACCCCTAAGTTAAGAAAAGATGTTCCCAGAGACCATCTCCTCTAATCTGCAGAGAGCCCCCGGCATGGGAACTGTCTGCTCAGCTGAATCAGTGCAGGGGTCACCTATGAAAGAAAGGGCGCCAAGACTGAGGACTTAAAATTTTAGCTGTCTCCTAACGAGCTGTGACACCTTGAGTAACTCCCTGTACCTCTCTGATTCTCGACTTTCTCCTTAGTAAAGTGAAAGTGAAAAAGTTGCTCAGTCATGTCCAACTCTTTGCAACCCTGTGGACTGTAGTCCATGGAATTCTCCAGGCCAGAATATTGGAGTGAAGGGCATCATAATTGTGTCTAAGCTCTTTATGCAGAAATCTTCTTGTGTTGTCTGGCACAAGCCAAGTGCTCCCCAAATGTGAGCTGATTTTGAAGCCGCTGTTTGGAATGAATCAAAGCCGCCTCCTTCTCATACAGCATCGTTCCTAGCTGTCCTAATGCTTGCAGACTCACTCACCTACCTTCTCCACTTAGACTAGCAAGTCCTTTGTACCCATGTTCGATCTGGTCTAGAGAGGACCAGTTGAGATGTGGTGAATGAATGATCGAGTGGTGAACAAATGATAAGGATTCTTGAAGCTCAAGGAGCGGTCTGGCCTATTTGAGGCACTGCAGAAGCCAGGGCTGCCACAGACAGGGAGGCCTGGAGTGTTTCAGAAACCCGATGCATTCAGAAAGCTGGGCGCACTGACTCTTTCCTCCTGGAGGTTTTTCAGGCCATTTAAGCTGTGGGGCATGATTGCGTCGTTGGCTGCAATTACCGCATACCCGAGGGGGGCTTATTTTGCAGTTCCAGGTTGGATTTAGCTGTCCCCTGACTGACCACTTGAGAGGCTTGATAATAGCCAGGAATTGGGCCACCCGAGGAGGGCTGTTGCCAAGGGAAGGTGGAGCTGGTGTGGTAGGGGAGTCAGCAGGGCTTTCTAACTTCAGTATCTCTGACCTCCAGAGGGGCCTGCTGGGTGCTGGTCTCCTGCCATTGGGTCTTAGTCTAAATTAACTCCTGTGAGAGTCTACAGTCAGTGTTCTTAACTGCAACCGACAGTTGAGAAACCAGGATTCAGGATGGCTCATTAGCTCGTTCACGATCACATAGCACATTTTCAGCCCCAGGTCTTACTATGCAGTCTCTTAACATTCAACTCTCCCTGCAAAGCTTCCCATCACAGGCTCTAGAAACTTCAGCACTTTCTTTCCCTTAAGAAGGGAATGGATTAGATGAACATTTCACAAATCTCTTCCCTGGAGCAGATGCTTGATGACAGAAGCATCCTGGGATCAGATATGTTTGGGAGACGGTTCTCCTTCTTTTTGGAGGGTCACGGTGCCCATTTCCAGGTTCAAGATTCTGAGAAGGCCCTGAAGTAAACAAGGCTCATTAAGCTAGCTTCTCCTCAGCTTATGTGAATGAGAACCTTTGTCTTATTAATGCTATTAACGCCCCACAGAGCCAAGTAAACACTGAAATGGATGAGTCAGCCTTCTTCCCAAGACCTGACTTAGCAAGCCGGCCTCTGAGGACCGACATCCTCCCTCGATGTTGCCCCAGCCCCCGAATTAGCTTTGGATTCCTGCCTCCAGGATTTGGAAACAGCATCGTCCTGTACTGTCTCTCATTCCCGTTTCTTTTTCACGCGGTCTTGATGTGGAAAATGTCCACAAATGCCCCTCCCAAGAACTACCAGTAACTTAACGAGAAAACAAAAGTCATTTGGATAATTTTGCTCTGCTCTTTTCACTAAATATTTTCTGCCTATCTGGATATGACTGCCATCTAACTTCCTTTTATAAAAGGACACTGGGGTGCTCAGACATTGGGAGAGGGAGAGTCACATAGACGGAAGCCCTGGCTTCCTCTGTCCACTGCCCCCCAGCACTCACTGCTCTGCAAGGAATGGAAGAGGGGCGAGGAGCACACAGAGGTGTCTAGGCCTCGCCAAGTCCAGAACAGAGCTCTAGAACCCAGGATCCTCTACTCCCAGGCACCCCACCCTGCCGCCCCCAGCCAGCCCCGTCCTCCACTCAGCTCTGTCTATAAACAGCTCCACCACAGGTCCAGTTGCTCAAGCCTGAAGCCTAGAAGCCTTCCTGATTTTCCTTCCCCTCACCACCCCAGCCCACCCGTGGGCCAGGCTGTTAGAGGAAGAGTCTTATGGTGAGTGGACGCTGGAACCCCGTAGACTCAGTTCAGAGCCTGCCTCTACCACCTCCTAACTGCGTGGTCGTCAGGAAGTTACCTAACCTCTCCGGTCCTCAGTTTCCTCTCCTGGAGAAAAGGAGAGTGCTGACTTCACAGGGCTGCCTGGAGGATCCCACGAGACTGAGTGTGCAGTGCTTTATGGGCGCTGACAGCATTCAAGGTCAAGTCAGCCGTTCCTATACTCCTCTTGGCCATGTCTGTCTCTGTGCATCTTGACTGGTGCCACCCTGGGCCAGCCCAGCCCATGGTCATCTCTCCCTGGGCCACTGCAGTAACCTCCAAGCAGGCTCCCATTTCCAGTCCATTCTCAGATGGTCTCTGCGTGGCAGCCAGACTGATTTTTTAACAACACAGCTAGGGACAGCCTCACTCGAATGCATCAAGCCTTCAAAGTAGGTTTTGTATCACTTGTTTGCAATGCAATTCGAACAGCTCCGACACGCCCTGGCCCGTGAGGTCGTTCTCTGACCTTTCTTTGCCATTCTCAGCCTTGTGCATTGTCCCAGGCACTTTGACGCCCTGCTGTGTTTCTTGAGCCCCTCCAGCCCTTTGCTGAAGAGCAGAATTTCATATGCTGCTGGCTCATTCTTAACCAGGGCACGTGGTCAGCATCCTCTCTTATAAAGGCCCTCCCGCTTAACTGTTTTTCACATCAGCAATGTGTGTTTCCTCCAAAATGTGCGTGTACCTTGTTTCTGATTTGTTGTCAGCCAGCCCTCCTGGCCCTCCTTGAGGACAGGGTCTCTGCCTGACCATTGTGTTTCTAGGATGAAGGTGATAGGAGGGGAAAAGGAGGAATAAGCTCTAGCCGGGCTGAGCCGTGCTGTCCCCATCTTTTATTGTTTCCATTGGATGGATGAGAAGGTTGAGATCCTTTTCCAAGGTCTCCTAGTTCATCAGTGCGAGGAATAGGATTCAGACCTGTGGGAGGCCTTCATCCCACGTCTAGGCTGTGAGGCTCCCGCCAGGGGCCAGGAGAAGGCACCAGATGGGGCCTTCTGACCCAGTTCTGTCTCCAGCCTGCAGCTGGCCCCAGAGGCACAGGCTGCATTGTGGGCTTTGATAGGTTTTCTCCGCATCTTTAGGATCCATGGTATGGCTGAGAGTAAGTATTCACACTTAGGAGAAAATAGCCATCCTCTTAGTCTTCAACTGTGTAGGTGACACCAGCAGCTTTCTGTTTTTGTTTACCATTTTTTCCCCATCATTTCAGACCAGTGAGTCCAGAAAAGTCAATTCTCAAGGAAGGCATGGCAAGTAGAGCTGACAGATGAAGTGATATCCAGCTGTGTTTAGTGTTTGAGTCTGACCTCTGTACTATGGGAGAGACATATTTCCTAAGGAAATATCCTGGGCATGATATCCCCAGAGGATGGGAAGGGTGGCCTGGCAGAGTAAAGAATTCTTTATTTCGTGACTAGGCTATATGTTTTTTTTTTAATATTTTTGCCTTGTGCTTCTTTCTGAGACCCTGGACTTTTTCAACAAATCCCATCCTGTCATCCCTCTCTTGAGGGAGCTCTCAGTGTCGCTCTTTTTTAGGTGCACACTTAATCCTTCCAGCCCCCCTCCTGGAAATGCTGACCAGTACATCCTTCTCAAGTGAAGGCTTAGCCCCTGCCTGGCACACAGTGAGCACTCGGCAAGTGCTGACTTTTTTTTTTTGCAATACTCAAGGCAGAGCAGAAGCAATCACGTGGAGTGACCACTGTGTGCCTGGCATTGTACTGTGTGTCCCACTCAATCCCCAGAGACTCTGCCAGCTGGTCACTGCTGTGCTCCCACATGACTGGCCAGGAAACTAAAGGCTTGCCCAGGGTTAGCTGTGAGTCAAGTTGAAGCCTGGGCAAGAATCCCCATTCCAAAAGAGACTTGCTGAGTGAGTTTCAGAGCTGGTATGACGTGCCGGGTGTCCTAATCTCAGAATCACCCACTGCTCAGATGTGTTAGTTTCCTGTGATAGCTAGAACAAATGACCACAAATCTGGTGGCTTACAACAAGAGGAACTTATTCTCTCACAGTTCTGGAAGTCAGAAGTCTAAAATCAGTAACCACTTGCCCAAAATCAAGGTTTCTCTCTAGGGGAGAATCCATTCCCTGCCTCTTCCAGCCTCTGGTGGCTGCCAGCATTCATTGGCTTGTGGCCACATCACCCCAACCTTTGTTCATCTTCATATCCCGTCTCATGTGTGTGTCCAGTCTTCCTCTGCCCTCTCTTCTAAGGACATCTTAGATGGCATTTAGTGCCCACCCAAATAATCTGGACTAATCCCCTCTTGTAAAGATTCTTAATTATACCTGCAAAGACCCTTCTTCCAAAGAGCGTAAGCTTTATTGGTTCTGGGGATTAGGACCTTGTGTCTTTGGGGGCCATTGTTTAGCTTGCCACACCTGCTCTGGAGGATGCAGAGAAAAAGCAAAGATCCTCTGCTGACAGCAGGAAGCAGGGCTGAATGTGAGGCCCTCAGCAGGCATGCACCACCCTGGCAAAGGTAGGATGAGCAGTTAGCAGGGGAATTATTGTTGTCCTTGGGAAGGGAGGTGCACTTTGGCCCACTCTTAGCAAGAATTAAATGTGAGATGCTGGGACCAGTGTTCATTATTTTATCAAGAAGTTACTGAGCCGATATCTTAGGTGCAGGCTTCTGGAGCTCACACTCTAGACAAAGAAATGGGTAAAGAGATGATTGTATGTATTATAGCCAATACTGGAGTGGAGGGATGTGCCCCAGATGAGGGTATTTTAGCCCCACCTGGGAAGGCATCTGGGAGGAGGCAAGACTTGAACTGAGGCTGCATGATGAAGGGGTTAGCCATGGAGGCCCCAGACAGGGACAGGGCATCTTATCAGAGCAGCATTTGATCACAAAGCTATGTGATCAGGACTGAATCAGCCTTCTGCCTGCCAAGATTGCCCCAGTGGTCATGTTACTGAAAGGCAGGTCAGCTGCTCACTCAAAAGTCAATACTTAAGAGGCCGGCTTCTTGGAAAAAAAAGTTTGCCTTATTTTGGAGGCTGGCAACTATGGGGGAGAGGGTGGGCTCATGTCCAAAGGCACAATCAGTGGGCAAGAACTTGTAAAGGGGAGTTTCAGGGGTCCATAGGCAGAGGCAGCACATGTACAGATAGATGCAAAACCAGCACAGTCAGCTCTGACAGTCTGCTTGATCATCTGAAAAGTGTCATCTTGATTGTTTTGAGCACAGTTGATCTTTATTTTCAGGATCAGTTTGTTCCCATTTCTTTGAGGCCAGTTCTCAGAATTGTGGCAGCTGATGTCATGGTTACAGACTGGTCATCATGTAAGTAACTTCTTCCACCTGATGTGGGTTTCGGTATCTGTAAGACAGCTCACAGGATATGGCTCAGAATATTATATATAGCCCTTGAAGAAAAACTAAGAACTCCTCGAGTTTGTTTAATGATTGATATCTTGTTTAACTGTTGTCCTTTGTTTCTGCATTTTCTCCCTTCTCTGATTAAACCTATTCTTTGACTCAAGTCTTTCTATAGACAAAAGGCATGCAGAGAACAGGGAGGGTAAGGATCATAGAGTCCTGCCCTGTTTCAGGTATCTTTAATTCAATCTTAGATGAAGACCCCGGAGTCAGATTTTTGTCTTGTTATTGTTTATAGTGTGCCTGGTCTATTTGCCCCTCAAAGCCTTCGTCCTGGGTGAAACCTCCCAAAGGGAAAGCACAGCCTCTTGGAGTCTCTGCGGGGGGATTTGGCTTGCCACCCGTTGAATGCCTGCCCTCTGGCCTGTCCAGGTGGCCTGCAGTGGGCAGATGGGCAGGTTGGCCGGCCATGAAATCTGAACGCAGATCGGCTGCTAATTAGAGGCTTGTCAGGTCTAAGCAATCCAGTCCCATAGTGATTTCAGGGTTAATGCACCTTTTCTTTCAAAAATGTAAAAGCACATCCCGGGTTTCTCACAGTGTGAATGGCTTTTCAGCGCTCTTAGAATGGAGTTGCTGGCTGTGAGGTTTTCCGCTCCTCACATGGCGCTCCCATAGCCCTTCCACCAGCCGCACCAGCTCTTTCCTGCCTCGGTCTTTTGCACGTGTGTTACACTGGGCTGGGACGTGCTTACTCCTATCTGACCCTGCTGTCCACTGTCCACTTCCTGTCTCAGCTTAGAGGATACACCTCGGACTGTATTTACACAGCTTTGATTAAATATGCGTGTGTTAAGTGCTTAATATTTTCCTTCTTGAAGGTAGGGCTCTAAGACTGTTACACTGAACCAGTCCGTACCATGCAGCAAACATATGCAAATATATATTGAGTGGATGAAAGAAAAATAAAAATCAAAGAAAACTTCACAGGTATTAAACAAAGAAAATGGTTTAGCATTCATGATATGTCCATATTAGATAATAATCTTTAGTCTTAAAGACATCTTGAAAGAATTCCTTTTATTAGAAATGCTTATAATTTGAATGGAAGAAGCAAGATAAAAAACTATATGCAGTCTGATCTTAATTTTCAAAATGCATGTATATTTCTTAGAAAATCTATCAATGGATTGTGAAGATTCAGAATAAATGTTGTTTTGTTTTACTTTTTAATTTTTTCCAAGTTTTCTTTAATGAGAACATACCACTTTTGTCAAATGAAATTAAAATATCAGTGAGGCTCCTTTGAGCCATCTGGTGTCTTGGTCCTTTCTTGTATGCAGTCCTAATCTTTTATACACACATTACAGGCTTACTCAGAATGAATTGGCGGTCCCCACTAGAATGATTTAACCAATTAACTTATTCATTAACTGCCATGGTATCTTATATATGCTGGACAAAAGATTTAGAATAATCCTTATTATGGGCTGGACAAAAGGAATGTTTGAAATCCTTCTCTCTCATTCCTGTCCAGCCTGTCTCATGGAATTCCCACAGGGACTAATGCCCAGAAAGGGGGAAAGTGGCATTAGTGTCTTTAAAAGGAGATTGAGTTCTAGGTGTGCCCTTAGTCACAGGCAGAGCAGAATTCTCATCAAGTGTGTGTGTGTGTGTGTTTACTGATTTTCCCAGATTTTCACATTCATTACCTTTTCCATAATGCATTCTCAGAGTTTGTTAAAACTTTATTATGCTGTTATGTTTTTCTATATATTACAGCCATTTTAGAAATTAACCTGTCATCGTAGTTCTAACCTATGAAACTACATAATGAAAATTTTAGTAATAATTTCTATTAGTGAGTCTGTGGCAAAACTAGCATCTTCATATAAAATAAATCATTCTTACTCTTTGAAAAAACATTTTGAGAAAGCTTATATCCTGAGCTTCCCAGGTGGTGCAGTAGTGGTAAAGAACCCACCTGCCAGTGCAGGAGACATAGGTTCGATCCCTGGGGTGGAAAGACTCCCTGGAATAGGAAATGGCAACCTGCTCTGGTATTCTTGCCTGGAGAACTTCATGAATGGAGGAACCTGGCAGGCTACAGTCTGTGGGGGTCACAGAATGTTGGATGTGACTGAGAAACTGAGCCTGCACATGTTCTGGATTCAATGATGCCATTTTTGAGTCCTTACCTTAAGGACATGATCTAAGATGAATATATATATATATAGCTGAAGGAACTGCGGATGGTGACTGCAGCCATGGAAGCAAAAGACAGTTGCTTCTTGGCGGGAAAGTGATGATAAACCTAAACAGTGTGTTGAAGAGCAGAGATATTATTCTGCCAACAAAGGTCTGTATAGTCAGGCTATGGTCTTCCCAGTGGTCACGTATGGTTGTGAGAGCTGGACCATAAAGAAGGCAGAAAGCCAAAGAATTGATGCCTTTGAACTGTGGTGCGAGAGAAGATTTCTGAAAGTCCCTTGGACACCAAGCAGATCAAACCAGTCAAGGGAGATGAACCCTGAATATTCACTGGAAGGACTGATGCTAAAGCTGAAGCTCCAGTAGTTTGGTCATCTTTTGCAAACAGATGACTCATTGGAAAAGTCCCTAATGCTGGGAAAGATTGAGGGCAGAAGGAGAAGAGGGTGTCAGAGGGTGAGATAGCTGGACAGCATCACCAATGCAATGAACATGAACTTGGGCAAAGTCCAGGAGATGGTGAGGGACAGGGAGGCCTGATGTGCTGCAGTCCATGGAGTCGCAAAGAGTCGGACATGACTGGGAGACTGGACAGCAACAACAAAAAGGAAATATTGCTCAGTCAGCTATAGCAGAGAAAAGCTGGAAACAGGCTGAGCTAAATCTCTGGCAGTAAGGGAATGGGATTTCCAATAATTGTGTTCACACAGTGGGCTGTCTTTGAAAGGATGGTTTTAAATAATAGGAGATGTATGTAGAGTATTTATTGCTATAGGTTCAGTTTCTGCATTGGTGTGTGGGTATATGTAAATATATATATAAATTTTTATGTGATTTGTGATTTTGTCACGTAAGGAGGCAGATATCTTCCCCACAGCCACCCCAATCCCTTCAAAAGCACACGAGAGGCTTTTCTGCTGATGTCAGAATTAACTATGTATTAATTAACCCCCTTGGATAGCCCTCTACCCTGAATATCATGGACTACTTGCTTTCCTCTGCTGGGTATACATGGAATTGAAAGTAATTGCTAGTCATCAGACCCTTAAGCTTGGAAATAAATATCATGGCCTTTAACATAATGGCTTCATGGAGATTACTTTGACCTCCATGGTGCATTAGGCCTTTATATAAAACAATTACTTTAGGAGTCAGTCACCTCACCATATTTTGTGCTTTATATTAACAAAAAGGTTTTTACTTTTTTAGATGATAATTTGTAAGGTTGGAGAAGATAGAGGAATTTGGTGATCTCCCATGCTCTTGTTCCCCCCTTCATCTTTCCTTCACTGTGTCTCACTGCTGGTTCTTCCTCACCTCCTCTCTGAAGGGAGAGACCACCCACCCACCCACCCACCCACCCATTCATCCATCTCTTCACACCTCCATTCATCCATCCATCCATCCAGTGGATAGTTTAGTGAGGATCTACTATATATCAGATACTGTTCTAGTCACGCCAGATATAACAGTGAATAATAAAAACATCTTTTTATGTATGTGTGTGTATATAGATACATATATACGTACGTGTGCTTAGTCGCTCAGTCATGTCCAACTCTCTGGGGCTCCATGGACCATAGCCCACCAGGCTCCTCTGTCCATGGAATTTTCCAGGCAAATATACTGAAGTGGATTGCCATTTCCTACTCCAGGGGATCTTCCCAACTCAGGGATTGAACCCAGGTCTCCTGCATTTCCTAAACTGGCAGGCAGATTCTTCACCACTAGCATCACTTGAGAAGCTTCACATGTGTGTGTATGTGTATATAAATGTCTTTTGTTATACATGTTTTTTTTTTCAATTAAAAAATTTGCACTAATGAACAAAACATACAAAAACTTCCTGTCCTAAAGCATTTAGTCATCTCTTCCTCAGGGCTTTGAAGATGTCTTCATTAATGTACTTTATTGACTTCATGGCTGACTTCCCTCCAGGCTGTGGAAGAGGGCCCTTGCACAAGTCAGCTGGTATCTGCCCCACCCAGGCTCACATCCATCTCCCTTATTATAATACTATAAGTGAGTTCGACAAAAGGAAAGAGAGTGTGTGGAACCTGCCATTTATTGAGAACCTACTGCCTGCTAAGCCCCATAACTTCAGAAGCTTTGTGTCCTACCAAACAAGCATTTTGTTCCCATTTTATAGCAGAGGAAACTGAGATTTAGGAAAGGCAATGACTCATCCATGTTCTCAAAGCTGGTGGATGCAGACCAGGATTCAAACCTGTTCTGCCTGATTCTGTTACAGTCCTCTCTGCTTCACCAACTCAGTGAACATGAATCTAAGCAAACTCCAGGAGATAGTGAAGGACAGGGAAGCCTGGTGTGCTGCAGTCTATGAGGTCACAAAGAGTTGGACATGATTTAGTGACTGAATAACTTCTTCCATCATTAGCGTGGTGGAAAAGATCAGTTCTGATTTTATACATAGTGAAATTCGCAGCATGAGAGGCGGCAGTGGAGGAACTGGCCCCATCTCCCACCACCGTAGCCCCCTGCCCTGGCTGATTTTATTAGGCACCCTGGAAAGAGAGAAGCCTGGTTCTACCAGAAGGGCAAGGGCTTTTGTGTTTCTGACAGAACAGCACTATTCTCTACCCCCCAATATATAATTTTAACCTCCCCTTTTTGCGGATTCTCTTATTACATTTTTTTTCTGCAAAAGAAAATGGTCCTGCCATCCAAATCCCATCATATGGGTCCTGACTTTATTACAAACCCTGGGATGTCCATCTATTAAGTATTGGATTGACCTTTTGAGATCGAAATTGGAAAAAATAAAAATAAAATCGCCACTCAAAACATATTTCATCAGCTGGCATAATGACACAAAAGTCATTCTGTCTAGACCATTTTTTGTGACCCTTATAAAAGTCCAGGAAGTTTATCTCCAGGAGGAGTTGGGAGCAGATCAGGAGCTCTGTGGATAGGACTCTCAAAGGACCCATTCCTGTTTCCAAATCCATGTTCTAGGCCAGACATCTTGAGCTCTTAACCAGTTAATGGCAACTGTCATGCATTCATGAGCTCTCATCCCTGAACAAGCTTTCTAAATGCTGTTTAAGAACCATTTGCCCCACCCACCAGGGCAGAAGTGTTGCTCTGAGCTTGGAAGGTAAAATGTCCCCCTTTTTTTTCAGAATTACTGGGTTGGGGGCTGTGGGTGATCACTTATGCTGTATATATATATGTATACATATATATATCAGTTCAGTTCAGTCACTCAGTCGTGTCCGACTCTTTGCGACCCCATGAATCACAGCACGCCAGGCCTCCCTGTCCATCACCATCTCCCAGAGTTCATTCAGACTCACGTCCATCGAGTCTGTGATGCCATCCAGCCATCATATGTATATATGTGTGTGTGTGTTGGTGTGTGTGTGTGTGTGTGTGTATATATATCCCTGGAGGTTTCACCTTTGTGAATAATAACCAGCGTTGTTTTAACAGCAGCTCCTATTTCTTTTGTGCCTTTTCTCAGGGAACATAACAGAATTAGGGACCACAGTTTCCTAGCTTTTCTCAAAGCCCATCACAGTGAGGGGTGCTGCTAGGATAGCAGGGGTGAAAAGGTGTAGGCTTTTGGGAAGGGCAGACCCTTCATGCAAATTTTCTCCCTCTGGAACAGGAGGTGAGAAAGTCCCTGGGAACCAGGGCAGGGGGTATGAGTGAGTCTTAGGAGAGCTTCGAACCAGCTGTGAGCCCTGTGTTTAAGTGTCTGTTATGCTCTTATCTTGGCAATGAAGCTCGGCCTGTGCTGGTGAGGGTGATATTTTCTGTATGTCAGAGCCCTAGAACTGAGCCCGCAATGCTTTCTGCTAAGTGACCAAAACCAAGACCGGCTCTTCTCTGGCCCATTTCTTGAAAGTATCCCATAAAATTGTGCCATGAAAGCACCTTGCAACTATAAAGTGACCCTGTGTGTATGTGTGTGTGTGTGTTAGTTGCGCAGTCATGTCTGACTTATTGCAACCCCATGGACTTTAGCCCACCAGGCTCCTCTGTCCATGGAATTCTCCAGGCAAGAATACTGGAGTGTGTTAGTTACTCCAGTTCCTCAATCACATCCAGCTCTGCAATCCCATGAACCGCAGTACGTCAGGCCTCTTTGTCCATCACCTCCCTGTCATCACCAACTCCTGGAGTTTACTCAAACTCATGTCCATCGAGTGGGTGATGCCATCTAACCATGTCATCCTCTGTCATCCCCTTCTCCTCCCACCTTCAATCATTCCCAGCACCAGGGTCTTTTCAGATGAGTCAGTTCTTCGCATTAGAGGGCTAAAGTATTGGAGTTTCAGCTTCAGCATCAGTCCTTGCAATGAATATTCCTCCAGGATGCACTGGTTGGATCTCCTTGCAGTCCAAGGGACTCTCAAGAATCTTCTCCAACACCACAGTTCACAAGCATCAATTCTTTGGTGCTCAGCTTTCTATATAGTCCAACTCTCACATCCATACATGACTACTGGAAAATCCAAAGCTTTGATTAGAGGGACCCTCGGGAGTGGGTAGTCATTCCCTTCTCCAATGTATCTTCCTAACCCAGCGATCAAACCTGAGTCTCCCACGTTGCAGGCAGAGGGTTTACCATCTGAGCCATCAGGAATGCCCCAGAGTGATCGTGCAACACGATTGTCATTCACGTTCATGTACTTGATGCCAACACGCCTTGTTTAATTGATCAGCAAGTCAAGCACTGTTATCTGGTAGAAATGGCACTGGAGCAAGGGTCCTGGGGCTGAGCTTTCCCTCCTGCCTCTGGTACTCAGTTGCTGGATGATCCTGGGCAAGTCATTTATCTTTCCTGTATCGGGAAAATGGAGCCACTTCTAACTAGATCAGAGTGAGATGGGAGTAAAGGTGCTTTGTATATTGTAGAGGTTTATTTGCACGCTCTTTTTCTTTTCTGATCATTTTAATCTCATACTTTTAATTTACCTCTTAACCTGCCACTTCCCCTTTGGTAACCATGCGTTTGTTTTCTAGGTCTATGAATCTATTTCTGCTTTGTAAATGAGTTCATTTGTATTATTTTTTAGATTTATATATATGTGACATAAGATAATGTTTTATCTGACTTCACTTAGTATAATTTCTAGGTCCATCCTTGTTGCTTAAATGACATTATATCATTCTTTTATTGGCTGAGTAGTAGTCAATTGTGTACATCCCACATCTTTTTTATGTATTCATCCGTTGTTGAGCACTTAGGTTGCTTCTGTGTCTTGGCTGTTGTAAACAATGCTGTTATACACATAGAACTCTGCTCAATGTTACGTGCCAGCCTGGATGGGACAGGGGGTTTGGGGAGATTGGGTACATGTACCTATGGATGAGTCCCTTCTCTATTCACCTGAAACTGCCACAACATTGTTAATCGGCTATACCCCAATACAAAATGCTTTTGGTGTTAAAAAAGATAAAAACAAAATTAAAAAAATAATGCTGCTATAAACAGTGGGGTGCATGTATCTTTTCCAATGGAAATTTTCATATTTTCCAGATATGTGCCCAAGAGTGCGATTGCTGGATCATATGGTAACTCTATTTTTAGTTTCTTAAGGAACCTCCATACTGTACCAATTAACATTCCCACCAACAGTATAGGAAGATTTCCTTTTCTCTGTACCCTCTCTTGCATTTATTCTTTATAGACTTTTTAATGATGGCCACTTTGACCAGTGTGAAGTGGTACCTCATTGTAGTTTTGACTTTTATTTCTCTAATAATTAGTGATGTTGAATATCTTTTCATGTGTCTGTTGGCCATCTGGATGTCTGCTTTGAAGAAGTGTCTATTTAGATCTTCTGCCCACATTTTTAGATTGGGTTGTTTGTTTTTTGATATTGGGTTGTATGAGCTGTTTGTACACATTGGAAATTAAGCCCTTGTCTGTTACATTGTTTGCATTTTTTCTTTTTCCCCAGTCTGTTGGTTGTCTTTCCATTTTGTTTATGGTTTCCTTTGCTAGGTAAAAGCTTATAAGTCTAATTAAGTCCCATTTGTTTATTTTTGCTTTTATTTGTTTTGCTTTGGGAGACTGACCTAAGAAAGTGTTGCTATGATTTCTGTCAGATAATATTTTGCATATGTTCTCTCTTAGGAGTTTTATGACATTATGTCTTATATTTAAGTCTTTAAGCTATTTTGAATTTATTTTTCTGTATGGTGTGAGGAAGTGTTCTAACTTCATTGATTTATGCAGCTGTCCAACTTCCCCAATACTGCATGTTGGAAAGACTGTCTTCTCCATTGTATATTCTCATTTTCTTTGTGAAAGATTAACCCAAACGCTGTTGGTGTGTGGGTTTATTTAGGGGCTCTACTGTGCTCCATTGATCTATGTCTGTTTTGGCACCAGGACTATGTTATCTTGATTACTGTAGCTTTGTAGTGTTGTCTAAAATCTGGAAGGTTATACCTTCAGCTTTGTTCTTTTTCCTCAGAATTGTTTGACAATTCTGAGTCTTTTGTGATTCTGTATAAACTTTAGGAATTATATGAACTAGTTCTGTGAAAAATGTCAGAGGTTATTTGATAGTGGGAAAACTTTAATCTTTTTGCCATTTAATATTACGTTGGCTGTGGATTTGTCATAAATGGCTTTTATTTATTATGTTGAGATATATTTCCTCAATGGGATTCCCTGGTGGCTCAGAGGTAAAGAATTCACCTGTCAATGCAGGAGACATGGGTTCAATCCCCAGGTCAGGAGGATCCTCTGGAGAAGAAAATGGCAACCCACTCCAGTATTCATGCCTGGGATGTCCTCTGGACAGAGGGGCTTCGTGCACTACAGTCCATGGGGTGGCTATACTTGATCAAGGCTTCAGAAGGAAAAAAAAAAAAAAAGGGAAGAGAGGGAGAAATTGGAAAACATAAGCTAAATGAAATGGGAGCACTGAATATGAAATGGAAAAAGTGAAACTAAGTAGATAAAAGTAAAAGATCATCACACAGTCTGGTTGTTTTTAAACATGGCTGCTCATTAGAAACACATCTGGAGCTTTGGCGAGAAAAAGAAGTATCTGGGCTTTTTTCTTTTTTTTTTTTTTCAAAAAATTCCAATATAATTCTGATATGCATCTGGATTTTTAAAAGTGATTAAAGGTTTTACCAAAGACCTAGAAGAATTAAAGAACAAACAAACAAACAGAGATGAACACTATACTAGAAAAAAATCAATAGCAGAATAATGAGGTAGCAAAACAGAAAAGTGACCTGGAGGACAGAATGGTGGAAATCACTGCTGCAGAACAGAATATAGATAACAGTTCAGTTCAGTTCAGTCGCTCAGTCGTGTCCGACTCTTTGCGACCCCATGAATTGCAGCACGCCAGGCCTCCCTGTCCATCACCAACTCCTGGAGTTCACTCAAACTCATGTCCATCGAGTCGGTGATGCCATCCAGCCATCTCATCCTCTGTCGTCCCATTCTCCTCCTGCCCTCAATCCCTCCCAGCATCAGGGTCTTTTCCAATGAGTCAACTCTTCACATAAGGTGGCCAAAGTATTGGAGTTTCAGCTTCAGCATCAGTCCTTCCAATGAACACCCGGGGCTGATCTCCTTTAGGATGGACTGGTTGGATCTCCTTGCAGTCCAAGGGACTCTCAAGAGTCTTCAACATCACAGTTCAAAAGCATCAATTCTTTGGCACTCAGCTTTCTTCACAGTCCAACTCTCACATCCATACATGACCACAGGAAAAACCATAGCCTTGACTAGATGGACCTTTGTTGGCAAAGTAATGTCTCTGCTTTTTAATATGCTATCTAGGTTGGTCATAACTTTCCTTCCAAGGAGTAAGTGTCTTTTAATTTCATGGCTGCAATCACCATCTACAGTGATTTTGGAGCCCCCCAAAATAAAGTCTGACGTTGTTTCCACTGTTTCCCCATCTATTTGCCATGAAGTGATGGGACCAGATGCCATGATCTTCGTTTTCTGAATGTTGAGCTTTAAACCAACTTTTTCACTCTCCTCTTTCACTTTCATCAAGAGGCTCTTTAGTTCCTCTTCACTTTCTGCCATAAGGTGGTGTCATCTGCATATCTGAGGTTATTGATATTTCTCCCGGCAATCTTGATTCCAGCTTGTGCTTCTTCCAGCCCACATTTCTCATGATGTACTCTGCATATAAGTTAAATAAGCAGGGTGACAATATACAGCCTTGATGTACTCCTTTTCCTATTTGGAACCAGTCTATTGTTCCATGTCCAGTTCTAACTGTTGCTTCCTGACCTGCATACAGGTTTCTCAAGAGGCAGGTCCAGTGGTCTGGTATTCTCATCTCTTTCAGAATTTTCCACAGTTTATTGTGACCACACAGTCAAAGGCTTTGACATAGTCAATAAAGCAGAAATAGATGTTTTTCTGGAACTCTCTTGCTTTTTCCATGACCCAGTGGATGTTGGCAATTTGATCTCTGGTTCCTCTGCCTTGTCTAAAACCAGCTTGAACATCTGGAAGTTCATGGTTCATGTATTGCTGAAGCCTGGCTTGGAGAATTTTGAGCATTACTTTACTAGCGTGTGAGATGAGTGCAATTGTGTGGTAGTTTGAGCATTCTTTGGCATTGCCTTTCTTTGGGATTGGAATGAAAACTGACCTTTTCCAGTCCTGTGGCCGCTGCTGAGTTGTCCAAATTTGCTGAAATATTGAGTGCAGCTCTTTCACAGCATCGTCTTTCAGGATTTGAAATAGCTCCCCTGGAATTCCATCACCTCCACTAGCTTTGTTCGTAGTGATGCTTTCTAAGGCCCACTTGATTTCACATTCCTATTGTGATTATGTAACTATTATTCACTTAATACCATTGTATCATGATTGGTCAACAGAAAATAATAGAATTCTACGTCACCAAAACTACCATTTAATGCATGTTGAATTTTATCAAATGCTATTAATGCATCAATTGATACGATCACGTGGTTTTTGTTTTTCTTTCATAGATGACCACATTGATTTGCGTTTATTGAACCATGCATATCGCTCTGGAATGAGTCCAACCTGATTGTGGTGTATGATCCTTTTTATGTGTTATCAGATTTGGTTTACTAATATTTTGTTGATGAGTTTTGCATTTACATTAATGAAAGATATTGGCCTATAATTTTCTTTTTTGGTAGTATCTTTGCTAGTTTTGGTATCAGGGTGATTGTGGCTTCACAGAATGACATGGGAGCATTTCCTCCTCTTCAGTCTTTTGGAAGAGTTTGAGAAGAATCAGTGCAAGTTCTTTGTATGTTTGGTAGAATTCCCCAGTGAAGTCATCTGGTCCTGAAGTTTTGTTTGCAGGGAGTTATTGTTTTTACAGATCGTATTTTACTTCTAGTGATTGGTCTGTTCAGGTTATCTGTTTCTGCTTGATGCAGTTTTGGCAGGCTCTATGTTTCGAGAAGAGCTTCCGCATGGCTCAGAGGTAAAATATCTGCCTGCAGTGCAGGAGGTGCAGAAGATGCAGGTTCGATCCCTGGGTCGGGAAGATCCCTTGGAGGAGGAAATGGTGACCCACTCCAATATTCTTGCCTGGAAAGTCCCATGGACAGAGGAGCCTGGTGGGCTACAGTCCATAGGGTCACAAAGAGTCAGACACGACTAAAGCGACTTAGCATAGCACAACCCACAGCACGTGTTTCTAGAAACTTGTCCATTTCTTGTATGTTGTCCGTTCTGTTGGTATATAACTGTCCATAGCATTTTCTTGTGATTTTTTTTTTTGTATTTCTGCATTATTGGTTCTTACTTCTCCTTTTTCATTTCTTATTTCGGTTATTTGGGTCCTTTATCTTTTCTTCTTGGTGAGCCTGTCCAGAGGTTTATGGATTTTGTTTGTCCTTTGAAAGAACCAGCTCTTGGTTTTATTGATTTTTTTTCTATTTTTAATCTCCATTTATTCCTCTCTGATCTTTATTATTTCCTTCCTTCTGCTGACATTAGGTTGTGTTTATTCTTCTAATTCTTTTAGGTGGTAGGTTAGGATTTTTATTGGGGATTTTTTTCTTTCTTTTTTTTTTTTTTTGAGAAAGACCTATACTGATACGAACTTCTCAGGATTGTTTTTGGTGAACCTCATGGATTTTGTATGATTGTCTTTTCTGCACACTCTTGAGATGAAGGAGAAAAATATTCTGAGAGGCATGTTGACAATTCCTTGCCAGACTTACTATTAAATCAATTAATGGTTGGGTAATCTAGTTGCACACCCTTCTTCAAGTCAACGTGCCCTGCCCTAACTGTTTTTAATTTAGTCCTGACTTTTATAATAGTACCCACCCCCAAGCCTCCTTTGACTTCTCCCTATTTTAGTTTTCTTCTTAGCAATCATCACTCCCAGATATTGTTATCTAGTCATTGCTCTCCGTGGTCTATCCTGCCCCATTAGAATTTAAGTTTCTTGAGGACAAGAAACTTACATAGCATTTGTTCATTGCTATCCCCCACTGCCCAGAACTGCTTCGGCTAGCATACAAGAGGCAATCAGTACTCATTTTTGATATGAAAGAATGCCTACATTGTTGTTCTGCCTTCACTAAAAAGCCTTGCTTTGAGAAGAAAAATGATCCCCTAGGAAACAAGGCAGAACCTGGCCTAGACAGGCTTAATCTGGATAATGTGAACACATGTCATGCAGGCTAGACTACATGATTCTAATAATTCCCTTTTATCTCCATCCCCAACTCTTATTGCCCCCCCCCCATATTTTTGAAGTTGAGCCTTTTGTTTATGTGTGTTGTTTTAAAACACATATAGTTTTGTGTTCAAATATTTTTAATTTACGCAGATGACATTGTCCTGTAGACCTCTGTTTCCTACGTTTTTCTTGTTGCACTTTGCTTTTAAGATCCATCCATGTTGCTGTGTACACATATTAACCCATTCTTTCTTTTTTTAAAAATTTTTATTTGGCTGTATCAGGTCTCACTTGTGGCGTGCAGGATCTTTGTCGTGTCTCGTGCAGAATCGTGCAGCTCGCGGGCATGGGCGCCAACTCAGTAGTTGAGGTGCGTGGGCTTAGTTGCTCTGGGGCATGTGGGATCTTCGTTCCCTGACCAGGGATAGAACCTGTGTCCCCTGCATTGGCAGGCGGATTCTTAACCACTGGACCACCAGGGACGTCCCTAGCCCATTATTCCTAACTGCTGCAAACAGTCACTTTGTGCACACTTGATGTTCTACACATGCATTCCTCCAGAGAGGCACACCAGGATGCTTTCTAGCTCTCTGCTCATATTAACAGCACTACGGGGGACATCCTCCTACACACCCCCAATATACCTGTGTGAGAATTGCTTGCTTATTCTAGGCTACTTGGGGTAGAGAGCACGTGTGTATGTAACTTAGCTGAGTAGTTCCAGATGGCTGTCTTCCAAGGCTGTCCCCATGTGCAGTCACCCTGACGTGATGCTTCCTCTTTCCTATACTTCCTCGTAGCCTCTGACACTTGGGGTAGGATTTTGTATTTGTGCCAATCTGATGGGTGCAAACGTAACTTAAAAAAAAAAAAAACTTTCTTTGGTTTTATTTGACTATAAATAAGTCTGCGTATCGACAGCATGTCGGCCTTTTGCGTTTCTCTTCAGTGAATTACTTCTCCATATCCTGTGTTCATTTGTCGGTTAGGGTTCCTGACATTTTCTTGTTCACTCTTATAAGGAGTTCCTGGTGTGTTATAAATACTAATCTCTCCTCACTCTTTTGCCGGAGGGGGGAGCTGTGCTGTCCAGCATGCGGGATCTTGGTTCCTCAACCGATGATCGAACCCATGCGCCCTACATTGGGAGGACAGGGTCTTAACCACTGGATCACCAGGCATGTCTCCCTTGTCACTTTTAGACAAGTATCTTCTCCCAAACTATATCCGTCTATTAATTTTGTTAAGCAAAAACTTTAATTCTGGGATTATCAAGTTCATCTTTTTTGTATTTTTCATCTTAGAATTTGGGCATGGGATTGGTGGTTTGAGAAATCCGTCCCCATCAGCTGGTCACAAAGACATTCCTCTGTATTTTCTTCTAACAGCCCACATGGGCAGGGGGGGCCTCAGTCTTGTGTTCTTGTTAGCAGAAGGCTCAGGCTTATGAATCCCTTGCTGACCTGGAGGGTAGAGAGTTTTGTTTTCTTTCCTTCAAGGGCCCTGTTACAAGCCAACGGGAAAGCAGTTAGACAGAGAGGGCTTTAACTGAATTTTCTGCTTTTTAATTTTTCTGAACTTCAGGGGTGCTCATCCCTCACATTACATAGGCAATAGTGAGTGAGTGGAGGTGTCCCTATGGCCCTCTGCTGCCCTGACATCTTGAGAGGCGGCGGCCCGGGAACCTCATCCCCAGTGACATCTGATAACTCCTGGTGTCTGGCACAGAGGTGTCTGTGAAATTCAAAGTCAGAGGGCAAGAGGGGGGAGACTGGCCTGTGCTACTGTGGTAGTGGTGTGGGGGCCGAGGCCTCTGCCTTAGTGGGCCCATGTGGACAGAAAGACCTCAGTGGGATGTGAGTGGAAGCCTGGTTCCAGGGATCAAGGTGCCTCTGACATTTGCTGGACTTCACTCCTGGGGCCCCTTCTTTGTACACATCAGTTCAACATGAAAACAAATCCTGGAAAATCAAATCGGAATGGAGGAGTTTGAATGTCACCCTGTCTGACCTCCTTCCTTTACTGACGGGGAAACAGACCCAGAGTGAGGGAACTTATGAAACATCACACAGCTTGTGGATTGGAGACCCAGGGCTGGAACCCAGGCTTTTTAACACCAGGCCGAAGCTCGGACTGCTCCACTTGGAGAGATTCCATCATGTGGAGACAGAGAGTCCTGGGTTTGAACCTCATTGTTCATTTCATAATTGCATAAATAGATGTATATGCCACTGTGGCCAGTGCTTTAAAGAGATATGCTCAGGACTGTGAGATCTTGAAGGAATCTGACCTTGTCTCAGATCCTCAGAGAAGGTTCTAGAAGGAAATGGGCTGAAGTCTACAGTTGAATCGAGCTTAACCTACTAGAGAGGGGAGAGCTTGGATGGATGGATGGATGACTGTGAGCCTGGGTTTAAGAGGTTGGTTGCTTCCCCACTGTGAACTCTCTCTCTTGGCCCAGGGAGGCCTGCTGGTAAATTGCTAAATGTGTCAGTCCTTTGAGTGTTTAACTTAAAGCTGGGCAGCTGTTCCCTTGAAGTACTTACCTCTGTCCCTATACACTTCTTTGAACCCTATCACTAATCCCTGGGAAGGGAAAATGCAAAAGCAAAAAAAAGTAAAATACATTGTTAATCATGCTGAAATGTAATGCTCCTCTCTGAACCTTGGAAGGTGAGAAATTTACATGCTGATTTCATCCACTACTTCACTCAGGGGATGACAGGCTGCAATTGAAGAGGCTTCGGCAAGTTAAGTACTACAAACCTTGCCCAGGTTCTTAAGCCTCTCTTGGAAATCTTGGAGACCAATTGGTAATGTTGGCATTCTTTCCAGTGACTTCTGGCCCTGCCAGCCGGGGTGTGGACAGTTCCCACTCAAAAAAAGATTTCACATTGGGCTAGGATGTGGTCTGTTCATTTGTTGGAGAACCTGAGACTGTTAAGGGCAAAGAGGGTGAGAAAGGGATTCTGCAAAGAAACAAAAGCAGGCAAGAGTGGCCATTACAGATGCCACAGTCCCTCTGACAAAGCTCTCTTGTTGCTGGAATCAGAGAAGGAAGAAGGGGAAAAAAACTAACATTTATTTGGCACTTGCTGTGTACTAGGTATCTGTCCTTGACTCCTCATACTCCATAGGAGGTGTTGTCATTCTCATCTTGCAAGTGGGGAAACTAAGCTAATTAACATGCCCAATACAGTAAGAACAATGATGATGATAGCAGTTCATATTCATATGCTAGACACCGTTCTAAGCTCTTGCCATGTGTAACTCATTTAATCCTCATAAAAACCCTGTAGAGCAGGAGCTGGTATGATCTACATTTTCTCAGTTGAGGAAAGTAAAGCATGAAAAGGTTGAGAGTCTTGCCCTTAAACAGTCAATGGCAGTGGTGTCAGTATTTAGTCGCTCAGTCGTGTCCGACTCTTTGTGACCCTATGGGCTGTAGCTGGCCAGGCTCTTCTGTCCATGAAATTTTCCAGGCAAGAATACTGGAGTGGGTTGCTGTTTCCTCCTCCTTGGGACCTTCCAGACCCAGAGGTCGAACCTGGGTATCCTGCAGCTTCCGCATTGCACTCTAGAGTTTACTTTTTTTTAATTTTTCCCCCACTGGAATTTAGCCTGTTGCCCTTATTGAACTTGAGTAACCTTAAAGGAAAATTCCTATTTATGGCCAGAGTCAGAATAAGTATGTTTGGCCAAGTGAATGGGTCTTATCTAGTGATTATCAGTCGTAGCCCAGACAGAACTGTAATAATTCCTTTCTTCTAAAATAAACTTTCTAAGAGCCATCCAGTCAGAGCTTTGGAGAGGAGAAACCCACCAGTGTAAACCAGAGGTACTGGATGCAGGTAACTGACCACAACCCGGCAATTTGATTGATTTCTAAAATTTGCATAATATATAGAAAAACCCTTGATTCATGTGTGAGAGTCCAAGAAACCAAGAAAGAAACGTTATGAACAATCTTATGAGTCAGGCCTAGCATCCTGGATCAGCTGTCTACTTCTGATGTCGTCTTCTCTTTCTGGCTCTCTTATTATCAGAGCATTGCTTTAAGGTGAGTTTGAGGTCAGCACTTCTCTCTGTAGACCAGTCTGGTGTAGGAGCCCCAAATTCACCCGCACTCCATGAGAAGGCGGATGGGCACAGGGGGCCACTACTGGTACCAAAGCTCCAGTTCCTCGTGGAGTTCAGGCAAAGGAGGGAAGTCCTCTCTGGGTCACTTGGTGGTCACCATAACTGTCGACTAAGAAACATGCACGACTTGGGAGCTGCAAATTAAGTCTTATTTGGGGCAAAATGAAGACTGCAGCCTGGGAGACAGCACCTCAGTGAGTAAATGGCAGAACTGGGATTGAAACAGGGAGAGTGGCTCCAGTTCTCATGCTTTAACCACTAGGGTGGAGGTTGGAAAGCAAGTCTGATACACTTAAAAAATCTTGCCCTTTCAACCATGCCTATCATCCTGCTCCTTGATGAAGATGCTGCTCCCATAAATGATATCATGAATGGGCACTGTGCCTGTTGCTTCCCGTTGCTGTGTATTTCAGTCTTACCATCTATCGTTAAGTGAAGACTGAAACTCAAAGAGGCCACATGTTCTGCCCAAGGTCATATCACTAATGGTGGCTCTGGGCCACTTTCTAAACAGGAGGGGTTCACTTGCTGGCTCATTGCATTACCTTCAGGATATCATTCTGGAAGCTTGATCTGTGGGATGAATGGTATTTTAGCAAACAGTGAGTGTCTGCTCTTGACTCTGGGTGAGGCTGAGTGCTGGGGAACAAGAGATGGGACCTGTGTGGTAGTCCTGGCCTGGAGGAGTCCCTGGGCTTGGAAGTGGAAGGAGCTCTGGCCTTGGTGCCACCTCATTCTTCCACCTACAGACCCTGGACAGGCAGGACTTTGCCTCTCTAAACACCGTACTGGCTGTCTTTAGACTAAAGAAACAGCAGCCTCTACCTGTTTAGTCGGATCTAGTTACAGCAAGAGGCTATTTTATTATTGCTATTAATCTGACGTAGAGAAGGTTTGAAACTCTTGATTCTGAGGAATAAAAGACCCCCCAAAAAGATAGATCAGTAATCATCCAAATTGTGGCTATTTGAAGGCTTCAAGGAAGAGGTAGTTTGTTTTTTTTTTTTCCTTTTTTTTGGTCAAAGCAGGCCATTTGCATGTCACATTTGTTTTATTTCCTTTTTCTTTTCTTCTAATAATTTGGATCAAAATGATCATAAAGTTGCTCCATTTTAGGCAATTTCAGCAGGCCATTGACACATTGGATTAGCAAAAATGTTATTTCCAAAGCCCCAATTCATATCGCCAAGAAAACTATAAGCAAAGAATTATATGCATTTTTTTTCACAAGTAGCTATTGACATGATGATGGCAATTCTTCCATTGTACCTAATCAGTAACAGATGTGCGTCAGAGAAGGTGTGGTGTGTATTAACTCCTGGCAGGAGGAAGGGATGTTTAAAGGAACTGTTTTCTTAGACTCTCCTGGAAAGAGGCAGAGAGTGGAAGGCAGGCAGGGAGAGAGAGAGAACGAAAATAATCTTGCACCATACTGTGCAGACGTCCTCTTTCTGGCTGACTCACGGGAAGTAGCTGCTTGTAAAGGAACCCTCCAATGAGAGCATCGGGGCTTCTAGCAGACAGGCATATATTGAGGTCAGGAGGAAAGAAAGGAAAAAAAAACACATTTATTGAGCAAGAATTCCTTTGCAGATGTTCACACAGATTTGCTCATTTTGTCTTCCCAATTTTGCCAAGCTGGTTAGAACTCAATTGCATTGTTGTACAAATAAGGAAATGAAGACCCAAGGTCCAAGGAAAGGCTTGTCTCAGATGATCCAGCTGATCTGTGTCAGGGTAGGGATGTGAACCCAGGATTGAAAATCCCAAAGTGGTGTTTCTACCCTCGGTAGTCCTTTTTCCGCCTGAGCTATGTAAAATGATACTTACTTTGTTATTATTCTCTGATCCGAGGGAGAAGAACTATGGATAAGTCTCAGATGAGAGTTGTGAATGGGTGGCTAGTCACTGAGTGATCTGTGGGCCTGTGCCTTCTGACAGAGCTGTGGAATGAGTGATGGAACCTTTCTGTAGAGACTTGTATCTTTCATTCATTCCTCAGCTGTCTACCTTAATGTTGTTTCCCTGCAATTAGAAGTATTTCAACTGCTGTCTACTCTTCCAGGGCCTAGAGATCCCAGGGGGAATAGAACATGTCTCCTGTCCTCAAGGAACTTTATAGGGAAGACAGGGAGCTTGACCGCTGGGGCACGATACTTGTGTCGTAGTGGGGGTGGAATTAACATCTAATGTTAGAATCAGAAGTGAAAATCGCCTGCAGGCTGGTTGATGGGCACATGAAAGGATACCCAATGTCACTAATTTTTAGAGAAATGTGAATCAAAGCTGTAGTGACGTACCGCCTCACACCAAAATCTGTAAATAATAAATGGAAGAGAGAGTGTAGAGAAAAGGGAACCCTCCTACACTGTTGGTGGAAGTGTAAATTGGTGCAGCCAACATGGAGGTTCCTTAAGAAACTAAAACTAGAGTTGCCATATGGTCCACCAGTACCACTCCTGTATGTGGCATGCATCTGGAGAACACTCTAATTGAAAAAGATCCATGCACCTAAATGTTCATTGTTGTCGCTGTTCAACTGCTTAGTCATGTCCCGTGACTTTGCAGCCCCATGGACTGCAGCACGCCAGGCTCCCCAGGCCTTCACTATCTCCCGCAGTTTGCTCAAGCTCATGTCCCTTGAGTCGGTGATGCCATCAAACTATCTTACCCTCTGTTGTCCCCTTCTCTTCCCAGCTTCAATCTTTCCCAGCATCAGGGTCTTTTCCAGTGGGTCGGCTCTTCACATCAGGTGGCCAAAGTATTGGAGCTTCAGCATCAGCCCTTCCAATGAATATTCAGGGTTGATTTCCTTTAGGATTGCCTGCTATCCAAGGGACTCCTAGGTGTCTTCTCCTGCACTACAGTTTGAAAGTATCAATTCTTCAGCACTCAGCCTTCTTTATGGTCCAACTTTCACACCCTACATGACTACTGGAAAAGCCATAGCTTTGACTATATGGATCTTTGTCAGCAAAGTGATGTCTCTGCTTTGTAATACACTGTCTAGGTTTGTCATAGCTTTTCTTGCAAGGAGCAAGTGTCTTAATTTCATGGCTGCAGTCACTGTCCACAGTGATTTTGAAGCCCAAGGAAACAATGTCTGTCACTGTTTACATTCAAGAGAGAGACTCAAATAGTCTTAAAAAACCCTACAGCCCATGAAGGCTACCATACACATGTCCTGGATTGAAGGGGGACTTGGAGTGATATGGCTGGAATGTAAATTCACTGCTCCCTCAAGCTTCTCATGGTGTGAGAAGGCAATCTAAGGGGTTTTCAAGGGTAATGTAACCTGCAGGCAATTTTCAGTGTTATAGAAGCACTACTTACAGGATCTAAGGCGTGGAAGCAATCTAAGTGGTCATCAACAGATGAACTTACATATGTGTATGTATACTTACATGTCAGTACACACACACACACACACACACACACGGAATATTACTCAGCCATAAAAAAGAATGAAATAATGCCATTTGCAATAGCATGAATGAACCTAGAGATTATCATGTTACAGGAGGTAAGTCAAAGATAAAAATATCATATAATATCACTTATATGTGGAATCTAAAAAAATGATACAAATGAACTTAGTTATATGATAAAAATAGACTCACAGATATAGAAAACAAACTTATGGTTATCAAAGGGGATATGGGGGATAATTTAGGATTTGGGGAGTAACACATACACACTACTACATGTAAAATAAATAAGGACCTTATAAGATAAACAAGGACCTACTGTATAGCACAGGGGCCATACACTATATCTTATAATAACTTATAATGGAAAAGAATCTGAAAAAAGAATATGTATGTGTTTATATGTATAGCTGAATCATTTTGCTGTACACTTGAAACTAACACAACATTGTAAATTAACTTCAATAAAAAAACTTGCCTGTAGGCTACATTACTCTTGAAAACCCCTTAGGTTTGTCTTTGAAGCGGACAGATGATCACACCACGAGAAGCTTGAGAAAGCAGTGAATTTACATTCCAGTCATCTCTCTTCAAGTCCCCGTTCAATCCAGATCATGTATATGGCGGGCTTCACGGGCTGGTAGGTTTCCCAGACTACTCGAGTCTCTCTCTTTCTACCAGCCCCTACAAACTGCATAGTAGAATTTGTAAAAGAAACAGGCCCATATGAGGCAGCTTGCCCATGCAGGGTAGACTTAGCCTGCAAATGCCAGGGTCTGAGCAGGACCCTTATCTGGAAGGTGACATTAAGAGGGCAGTTCCTAGGAAGGGTCTTGGAGAGTGACCGGAAAGCTCTGTACCTCCAGGAATGCTGCCCTGCGTCATCAGGGACCAAACTGCCACACTCCCAGAGCTGGGGGTGGGCAGTGGTGGGGCTGCATCCCCTTTGTGGACACGCGGTCTATCCTCTCCCTTCCGCATCCTCAACCTGGACATGGGAGGTGCTTAGAAATATTTGTGGCACGTCTGGGTCTCTGTCTCCCTTTCATCATATACAGCTGATAGACAAACACACACTCACCTCCCTTTCTTCATCCTCAGTGCCACCAGTGGGGCACACACTCTCCTCTTCTGTTGGGTTCCTGTTCCTAACTGATCTTCTCACCACCATGCTTGTTCACTTGAGCCAGTGGTGCACGAGGGTCAATATTTAGCAATTGGCTCTCTGAGGCAGGGAGAACCTGGATTTGAAATGTTTTCTGATTGCTGTGGTGTAAATATTCCCACCATGGCCAAAATCCTGCTACCAACACCATGGCTGGGCGTGCAACTGGGATGTACACAGGCTCTCTCTGTGTTGTGCAAGCTCACTCCAGTGCACCGCTGCCTCCAACTCACCATCCACTCCGCTGCTGTGGTCACCTTTCACAGTGGACTCCATGCTTAGAGCCCATCAGTGGCTTCCCACTGACCTAGAAATAGAGTCCCAAGCCCTTAAGGTGCTTGTCAGCCTTGTAGGACCCAGGGCTTCCCAAGTAGCGCTAGTGGTAAAGAATCTGCCTGCCGTTGTAGGAGACATAAGAGACACGGGTTCAATTCCTGGGTCAGGAAGATCCCCTGGAGAAGGAAATGGCAACCCACTCCAGTATTCTTGCTGAAAGAATCCCATGGACAGAGGAGCCTTGTGCACTACAGTCCATGGGGGTCACAAAGAGTTGGACATGATTGAACATCTGAGTCACATAAGACCCAACCCTGCAGCCTCAGCAGCCTTATCCATACTGTGGGCTTCCCTGCCCTGACCCCTGCTGGGCATCCTCAAGTTCACTCAACATACTTCTCCAGTGTCACTTCCCCCATAGATCTGCCCACATTCTCCCAAGATCTGGCAGAGGTGCCCTTATTCTGCTTTCTTAACTTCTACTATGTCTCTCTGCACTTGTCACCAACTCAGCAATCGGTTCTTTATTTGTCTCTACACTGGCATAGAAACTCCAGATAGCAGTAGCCATGTTGTCATTTTCATCAACGTGTCCTCAGCCCCTGGCACAGAGCTTGGCAAAATGGGGTTCTGGAGCAGATTACAGAATTGAGAGAGCATGGTTGGAAGGCAACAGAGGTCAGCCTCATATGGGTATTTGACTTTTGCCTCTGACAGGATATATTTTGTTAACTGCTCAGAGTATTTCATCAGGAGACCACCTGAGGTTGGTTTTTGAACAGTCCTTAGGGAAGAAGTAAGACAGTCACAACTTTCACCCATGCCTTCTGAACAAAATCCTTAGGATGAAGATGTTGAAGTACATTTGGTCCATTATTACACATCCAGGTAACTAATCAATGTAACAGTTTTTAACTGCTTTCCTGAGATATGATTGGCATACAATAAGCTGTAGGTAATTAATATATACAACCTGATGTGTTTGGAGATTAAGTATAGACTTGTGAAAACATCATGATTATCAATGCCAGAAGCTTATCCATCTCCTCTGGAAGTTTCCTCCCATCTGGCAGGATTTAAACACCCAGGGTCTTGTTTGCTTTCAAATCTCATGACTTCAAAACCTTCCCAATAAAAAAGAACCTGGAATCATTCATAATATAATTGCTGCTGAGAGCCCTGAGGCTGGCTGATTCATAAAGGGGCAGTGGTGGACCCGAGAAGCAGGGAGGGCCAATGGGCTGGCTTTCTACTTCATCACAGACCGTGTTACACCTCATTCCAGTCTTCGAGAAGAGAGTTCGCTTAACAGAAAGGCCTTTGAGGGTATTTGGGGGGCAGATATGATGCTTAACATTCCAGCTTCACCTCTTGATGCTTCAGTTTTCTGTGCCAGGAGTTGAAAAACAATTTGTTAGTCATACTTTGCTTAATCTTTGTAATTACATATATTTTTCAGAAGGTCTGAGTGGCAATCCCATATTTATCCCGCAATCAAAGCCAGTGTGGATTATCAGCTAAATACCTCGTCAGGAAGATTTTAAAACATGTCTCCCAAAGGTTTTTGTTTTCCTTTAAAAAAAAAAAGACTTAATTTTAAAGAAAAAGCAATCTATCTATTGTATTGTACAGTCTCCAGCTGAGTGATTTTAAGGATTCCTATTATATCCACTTGAGAAGAGAGATTTATAAAGTAGTAAATTATAAAGAGGCTGATTTTTAAAGCAGATAATGGACAGTTATATTGTTGGGCCACTGACATGAGACTCAGACTGGCCTGAGGGTCAACTTTCCCTCTGAAATTGGCAGCTGTGTGACTTTGGGCCTCCGTGTGATCTAAGTCTGTTTCCTTGCCTGAAAAATGGATTCTGATGCCTTGAGGAGTTGTTGCTGGCTGAAATGTGATAGTGCAGTGCCTGGCAAGAAACAGGTGCTTAATAAATGCTCTTTACTTATTTTGTGACTATTAATATGGTCATATTATAATTTGTTGCCCACCAGTAAATTTCCCTCATTCATATTTTTTATGATACCTTTTTCATACCTGTGAGGATTATAGTTAGATACATATGAATCTTGACATCACTCTGGATGCAGATAACCAGAAAAAGATTTTTCCGACTTGGGCAAGGAAGAGATAAGACTGATGAGGCAGCAAGCAGAGAGAGATGGAAAGAGGAACTCTCCCTACACCTCCGAGGTCTTGTCATCCATGTGGGACAGGTAGAGGAGCTGGATGTAAGGAAGCTGAGCAGGTTCTCACCTGCCCAGTCATATACATGTGGTTCATGGTTCAAGGACCACATCTGTCCCATTCACTGCCTTATCCCCGGTGCCCAGCAGCTGCAGCGTCTGACCTGGGTAGATGTGGATCACGTGTGTTTGGCAAGTAGAGTTTTTAGGGCTAAAGTTAAGATTACGTAGCTTTCTGTTTCATGGAAAGGGTTTGAAAAACTCTTCTTGGCTAAGTCACGTAGGTAAAATAACGGTCTCTGGAAACATTTTTCAGTCTCAATCAGTGAAATTACCTTTCATCTCTGGGAACACAATGGAATTTGGAAGGTAGGAGCCAGTGGCTCCGGGTGAAAACTTCAGATTTGTTAAGATGAAGGACCAGATCTGGAAAAAAAAAGAAAAAACAATTCCTTTGACTTATGTACTACGTGCAGCTAAGCAAATGAAGTCCTAGGCATTGATCCCATCATCTCACCTAATCCTCACACCTGCTTTGGGAGATCAGGATTTGAGCCCCCTTTTTTCAGATGAAGAAATGTGAAATTCCAGGTTAATTCAGAGACAACTGAGTTTCAGAGACAAACACTCCCAAGGCCACACAGAGCCCCTCGTCAAACTCAGTTCTGTCAAGTTCCAAAATCCAAATTCCGAAATTCACTTATGACATCAGAAGTTGCCATTTGCCAAATGTGTTAAACATTTGCTGAATCCACATTTTTTACCTTCAGGTTGGGGACAGAAAGCTTCACATCAAAATGAGTCCTAAACTCAGATATTTGGAGGGATCAGGCTGGTGGGGCAACAGGGCTGTGGTAGTGGAGAATCCATGGTGGCCCTTCGAAAGGGGGCAGCTGCCATTCACATATACTTCAATGTGGCTAAAAGGGAAGGCAGAGGTTTGGTCACCACACCTTTTGCTCTTCCAAGAGAAAGTGGAAACCCAGATTTTTATGTGAAATGTTAGAATTTTAATTTCTTGTCAATTAAATTAAAAAAAAAAAAAGTACAGGCCAGTAAAATATACCAGGGCTGTGCTCCAAGAACCAGTGTGTTCAATCCAGCAGGGTTAGATTACTAACACTTTAGAACCCTCCCTGGAGAATGTTGTTTGTATAGGACAATGGGTTGCACAAGGAAATCAGCCTAATAGTAATGGTTAAAGCTCGTTGATTGTTAAGGATGTGCTGACACTTTACTTCTGTTGTATTATTGAATATCTCAGCACTCTAATAGGATTTTATTACCCTTCTCTTACTGGTAAGAGAACAGGTTTGGAGATGCTGGGATTCAACTAGGGTAACAGACTTGTGAAATAGTAGAGCAGGGCTTGAACCCAGGTCTGCCTGGCTTCTAAATTTGTGCTTTTAATCTTTGCACCATGCTGTCTCCCACAGACTCCAAAAATGTGGAAAAACTGCCCCAGACGTTTCTTTGTTTGGTGCTTATGGTTTCCCGGGATTGGATATCAGAAAGTGTGGGAACTTGTTCTGGAAATGAACACATCAGTCTTCCAAGTAAAGTGCTTTGTGCATCGTAAAACCTTCGATTTTGCTCCATTATATTTTGGGTCCATGAGGGATAGATTGCAGTTCATGTCTTCCTGCTGATTAGAGCATCCTATTTACGTGTATATGGTACCGATTAGATGGTGCGCTTTGCAGAATTAGCTCCCTGATGAACAGGTATTATTTCCCCCTCTGCTGACATGCAGCAGCTGTCTGCACTCATTGTGTTCAAGCCTCTGCACATAAAACTGGGTGTGGGGAAAAACAGTGCAAAACTCAGCGGTTAGATGTCTGGCCTTCAAACTCAAAGCTGTGTAAGATCTGGCCCTACTGATTCTGTCCTCTTTGCTGCTTCTTAGGTGGGCCTGGATAAGCCATTTAATCAGTCTAGGTTTCATTTTTTCATCTATTAAACGGGAATGATCCTTTTTCCTAACAGGACACAGGGATCTGGTGCAGAAGATCTCTTGAGGTACATCTGTTTTTATCCCAACTTCTGTGATTCTTTGAGTCTCTGAATATGTGCTAAGTATGGAGGAACTTCGTGTCTAGTTTTGAGACTTCATCTCCCCAGTGTGTATGGTACAAGCTTTACTTCTCTGTGTGGTTAGATAGTGGTCCTGACATTGTTTATTGAACAGCCTGTTCTTTCCTCCACTTTGATTGAATTGTCACGTCCAGCATATATCACATCCCACGTAGAGAAGGCCTCTGATCCTCTCCTGTTGACATATTTGTTTATCTCCTCATCTGTTCTACACTACTGAAAGAGCATAGCTTGGTATCTGGAGGACCAACTGCCCCTTCTTTTTTTCCCCTTCGTTATTCTTCTTTTTGGCTGTACCGGGTCTTTGTTGCTGCATGTGAGCTTTCTCTAGTTGAGGCGAGCAGCGGCTACGCTCTAGTTGCCGTGCGTGGGTTTCTGATTGCCACGGCTTCTCCTGTTGCAGAGCACAGGCTCCAGGCTTGTTGTCTCAGTAGTTGTGTGAGGCTCATGGGCCGCGTTGCTTCACAGCCTGTGGATCTTCCCAGACCAGGGATCGAGCCCATGTCCCCTGCATTGGCAGATGGACTCTTAGCCACTGGACGGCCAGGGAAGTCCCTTCCCTTTTTTTTAATCCTTATTTTACAAAATAGTCTGTGTATTTCTCAGCAGGAAATAGATGGCATATTCAAATGGGATGACTAAAAAGGGTTTAATGAATGGGCTGTTTATAGAGGTTCAGGCAAGGACAGGGCTGGCCAGGTGATGATGAAGTTCCCAGCAGCTGGCAACAGTGGGGAGCTCTTACCACCCTGGGCCCAGAGAAGGAGGAGCGGACCCAAGGACTGAAGCTCAGAGAAAGTAGCCCCTTGGATGTGGCTATGGAAGGGTTTGAAGGGGTGATAACATGACTTGATTCAAGCTTAAAATAGACCAGTTTGACCTTGTGGTGGGTTTGGAAACTAGCTCAGCAGAGGCTTAATTAGGCAGAGGCTTAGTCAGGCAGAGGCTTGGTGAAAATGAGCTCTCTAAACTCATAAACCTGATACAGGTGACATTTTACTGCAATAAACTCAAGAAAGTAAAAGTGAAAGTCACTCAGTAGTGTCTGACTCTTTGCGACCCCATAGACTGTAGCCACCAGGTTCCTTTGTCCGTGGGATTCTCCAGACAAGCATACTGGAATGGGTTGCCACTCCCTTCTCCAGGGAGTCTTCCCAATCCAGGGATCGAACCTGGCTCTCCTACACTGCAGGCAGACTCTTTACCATCTGAGCCACCAGGGTATTAATAAATATAAAGGATCCCTCTGTAGCTAAAAACATCAGGTGAGTCTGTGAGATGTCATTGAGTTCAGCTTCTTGGGCCTCCCCAGACTCTAATGGCGGGGACACAGATATACGTCTCTCAGATCTTAGACCTCCACCCGTTTTACTCCCAAAGTCTAATGTGACTGCCTTGAGCCTCATCTGAATCTGACACCTGGACTCTGCAGTCGGGGCCCCCGGTGCCACCTTGCCACCTTGTCACAGGTTGCGTGATATTTGTGAGGTATCACACATGCAGTTGCGTGCTGTTGTGTAATGTGACTAGGCCGTGGCATGCCTGGCGTCTTGGTCTGCTGGGGGTACTGGACAGGGCAGGCCTGGCGAGGGCTACCACTCAGCAAGGGTGGTCGTCACCTTTCAGCAAGACGAGGGCTTGCAGGAGGAAGACGTCACTTGGGGATGGTTTTAGTTCATTTCGGGACATGGTGGGGTTGAGATTCCTACAATACATTCCGCAAGTAGAAATGAGGGTTACATTTGAGAAATTTCCCTTCTTGCTTAAAGGTACCTCATAGATAATGAGAAGGTATCATTGCTAGCCTGCTCATTCATAAAAATGACCCTTAACATCTTAAGGGAATAGGGCCTTGAGATGGCTAAATATCTGACAGTCACTCAAGTCCCAAACAGTGGTATTCAACTTGATCACTGGAATTGAAATTTGCTTTTATGGTTGAAGTGGTTTCTCCTGGCATGAATGCCAACTTTTGGCTTTATTTCCTCAATTTTAAGAATGGGTAATGGGGTAGAACAGTCCTATATGCTCTTTGGTAATTCCTTTGACTACAAACTTGGCCCAAGGCAGATTCCGACTCCAGCTGAAAAGGGAGCAGTTCTTTGTGTGGGCAGAATCAACAGGCTGCTCTGAACTGGGAAAAGATGCCAATCTAACTTTTATATTTCATGTACAGATTCTTTCTTACCTATTGTACCAGGATTTTGTGAGATCAGTTTAACAAGGTATTCACTGTATGTCCAGCCCAGTATGAAGAACTGGGACTCGAGAATGGGAAAGTGTAACCCTCTGCCCTTCTGGAGTCAACAAAGAAGTCAGACACATAAATGAATGACAATATAGCAGAATAAATACTGTTGTCAAACCATACAAAGTACACTGGGGACCCATGGAGGCAGAGGCTGTGGTTCTTTAGTGAACACCCTAAATACTGGAGGGATGTGTTTGTGTTTGATGAAATTTAATGAAGGAGGTAAAATTTTTTTTTAGATCTTTTCTCTTCTGCCTAGGTACCTATTCTCCTTTTCTTCATCCCTCCCCGCTCCACACCCCCACACCCCCCAGGACCTCAGCATTTTCCATCAGACTTGCCCCATTGTACTTATATTTTGATTTTGTTTTGGTTTTATTATGGAAAATTTCAAACTTATGCAAACTAGCAGCTCATGTAATAAACCCCTATGTACTTACCACTTAGCATCAGCAATTATCAATACCTGGCTGTTGGGTTACTCTGAGTCAAAATCCCCAACATCATGTTATTTCATCTGTAAATACTTCAGTACATATTTCTAGAAAATTAGGATTTCCCCACCTTAAAAAAACAAAACAAAACCAGAAAACCTTGATCATGGGTAACTATTGCCAGTAAATCTTTAGTAGCATCAGCCATCCAGTCAATATGCCAGGGTCCATGATTGTCTTGGAAAGTTTCACAACCTGTTTTTTTTTTTAATAATGTATTTTTATTTTTATGTCAAAATATGCCTTTTTATTATTTAAAAAAATGGTTTGCAAAAATGCATAATGTACAATGAAAGGTAAGGCTTTTTTCGTTTGTTTTTACTACACTATCATCACTGTCTAGCACAATGCCTGGCCCATGGTATTTAGTGATAGAAAGGAGGAAAGGAGGCTTAGAGGAAATTAGGACAGAAAGTAGGAAGGAAGGAAGAGAGGAAATGAAGGGGAGGAAAGGAAAGGAAGAAGGCATTTCCTACCCTCATTCCCCACATCAGGTTTTGAATGCAGCATCTTCAGTTCAGTTCGGTTCAGTCACTCTGTCGTGTCCGACTCTTTGCGACCCCATGAATCGCAGCACGCCAGGCCTCCCTGTCCATCACCAACTCCCAGAATTCACTCAAACTCACATCCATCGAGTCGTTGATACCATCTAGCCATCTCATCCTCTGTCGTCCCCTTCTCCTCCTGCCCCCAATCCCTCCCAGCATCAGAGTCTTTTCCAGTGAGTCAACTCTTTGCATGAGGTGGCCAAAGTACTGGAGTTTCAGCTTTAGCATCATTCCTTCCAGTGAACACCCAGGGCTGATCTCCTTTAGAATGGACTGGTTGGATCTCCTTGCAGTCCAAGGGACTCTCAAGAGTTTTCTCCAACACCACAGTTCAAAAGCATCAATTCTTCAGGGCTCAGCTTTCTTCACAGTCCAACTCTCACATCCATACATGACCACAGGAAAAACCATAGCCTTGACTAGACGGACCTTTGTTGGCAAAGTAATGTCTCTGCTTTTCAATATGCTATCTAGGTTGGTCATAACTTTTCTTCCAAGAAATGCAGCATCTTACAAATGCATAATTTGGTAGTCCTCTGATCATACTGCATGTTCAATTATGTATCCTGTTTTTTGCATGTGGTGACCTAAACATTTTTCACAGGGCCCATAAGGGATTGACATATATCCTATCTTGAGAATCCCCAGAACTGACAATAGCCCCATCTGGCCAGAGCTTCCCAAGGAGACACCTTCATCTCGCAGGCTGCCCAGGCCTGTAAACAAACATGATATAGTGCTGGCGTTCACACAATGGGTACTGTGCTAAAGTTCATTTTAGAAATATCTATTGTTTAATTCCTGAAATTGTCAGCTCCATGTTGGAGGAGGGAAATTTGCTAAGTGGTTGAAGACCTAAAAATTCTAAGACTTCTTGGAGGATTCTTATCTAGCAGGACTGTGGCGATGATTATAGCCTAGATTTTATTAGAGCTCAGAAGCCTTTAGGATGGGAGTGCTGTAAAGAAACAGTATTTCCCAGGTAGTCCTAGATCACGGCAAATCAGGCTCTGGGCGTGGTAATTACTGTGTTAACATCAACGGGGAAACATTTCCATTCCATTTAGTCTGTTTCCATCTCTCAGTTAACCTCATGCATAGTAGTACAGGAGCTATTTTGATGTTCCAGGAATCAAGTGTTCTTGTGGTGTGTCTTACAATGCTTGTTTACCTATAAACACACACCACTCTTGGACACATTAAACTCCGGTAATTGTTGGTAGAAGTAGGTGAGATAATTTAGGGTTTATCAACCCCAGGCATAAATTTGAGCCCCAGAAATGTCATCACTTACACTCATTTCCTACTCTTTTTTTTTTTTTTAACTTGGCAGGATGGGAGAACTTGATGTAAAGTGATTGTTTTTTGAGGAATGACTTATACCTGCTGTACCATGGAGGGCATTTGTGATGATGCTGTATCAGTTGTCACTTGGCTGTTTAAAATGTCCTCCTTAGACGTGCCACAGGAACTGCCAAGTGGGTTGCCCTCAGGGTGGTCAAAGCAAGAATGATTGAGTCAACTCTTCACAAAACATGTCTGCAAAACCCTGGGTCCTCGTGTTACTTCAGGTCCCCATGCCCAATGCACCGGGAGGCCAAACAAGACCAAAAGATCAGAATTTGGGGCAGGGCAAGGTTCCTTGCAGGGCCGTGCAAGAAGACTGGTGAGTCACGCCTTAGAAACCCTGGACTCCCCAACAGCTTTCAGCAAAGCCCTTTTATAGGAAAGGGGAGGGAGGGGCGTGGTTAGTGGTTGCAAATGTCAGAGCCTTTTCTAGAGGTCAGATCATGGTCAGGTAACCATGTTCCTGTGAACTTTCACCAAAACAAATATTCTGGTCTGTTCTGACAAGAAAGGGCCATGTCCCAAGGCTCAAGATTCCCCTTCCAAGGTCCAGGCCCTGGCTAAGGGGAGGGTGTCCCGCGTGGCCTGTTAGCTTGCTCCGGAGGATTCGTCCAGCACCCAGGCTGGGTCTTTCTGCTAGTGCCCAGACCTGGCTGAGGAGGCAGATCTCAGCTGGCCAGGTCTTCAGACCCTGCTCAGCCATCATCACTGAGGGAGCCAGGTGCCCAGGACCCAGCCAGCCGCAGGTTCCTGGGGCTGCCGTGTGGATCCCGTAGACTGTGACCCACGGCGATGCCGCCGCCTCTAGGTCTCGGAGGTGAGGCTGGGGGAGAGGTTCACTGCTACTTTAAGGCCTGCGCCCAGCCCGTGGGCGGCTGTGGCCAGGACCCTGGAGCCCTGCAGGACACAACCTGCTGGGTTGAGCCTGGAGGACCCGGGAGAAGGCTGCGATCTCCCCTTCAGCACAGTCTCTGTGGTGGGGACCAGCGCCAGCAGGATGGTTGGTGGAGAAGACCTGATTGCTCTCCTGGTCTAAGCGAGAACTCTCACCTATGCCCTGAGGGCTTCCCTCATAGCTCAAGTCTAAGAATCTGCCTGCAGTGCGGGAGAGGAGAAGCAGGTTCGATTCCTGGGTGGGGAAGATGCCCTGGAGGAGGGCATGGCAACCCACTCCAGGATTCTTGCCTGGAGAATCCCATGGACAGAGGAGCCTGACAGGCTACAGTCCATGGGGTTGCAAGAGTCGGACACAACTTTGTGACTAAACCACCACTTATGCCCTGGGGACTGATTGGAGGTTGCCTTCCTCACCCTTCATCTTTATCAACAAGGCCATCTCTGAAGCAGGCTGATATCAGAGCTGGCCGTGAACAGAGGGAGAAACATCCTGACCTGAATCTGCAACACGTGTGCCTTTGGAGACACTTTAGAGAGCATGCAGCATTTAAGAGCATGCCGTTTCTTTGCAAACTTCTAGGTAAGAGACTGTAGCCCTTAGCCAAGGCATATATTAGCTACTGCCTTGTTTAGTGAGTAGTGACAGCCGCTCAGTTGTGTCTGACAGTTTGCGACCACATGAACTGCAGCCTGTCAGGCTTTCTCTGTTAATGGAATACTCCAGGCAAAAATCTGGAGTGGGAAGCCATTTCCTTCTCCAGGGGATCTTCCAGACCTAGGGATTGAACATGGGTCTCCTGCATTACAGGCAAACTCTTTACCATCTGAGCCACCAGGCTTCCCTAACTAATGTTAGTCACTGTCTTCTTTAGTGGGACCTTTTTAAAAGGGCTGTCTTTTTAAAAGGGCTACCTTTCATCAAGCGTCGCTTGATGAAACTGCTCCCAGTGTGTGTAACCAACACCCCATGTGCTCTGTTTTCTGGCCTGTGGGCTGTGGCAGGGAGTGGAGAGAAAGAGAGAGGAGGAGGGTCCCTGCCTAGGACCCAGGACAGCTTTGTAAAATGAGGATAATGCTTGCCTATCACAGAAGAAGTCTCTCTTCCTGGGATACAGTAGTAGAAGAAAAGAAAAAAATATAGGTCTCATAATAATATCCACTATGAATATATAGTATGAAAATGGTTGCTGAGAGCAACCACCAGATCATGCAATAAAAGTCTGAGGGGGGAGGGAAAAAAAGGTATTGTTCTATTAGATACAAAAATGAATAGGAATGGTTCCGCAGATTAGTTCTTACCCAATACAGTGACTCTTCCATCATTGAAGACTAACAATAGGGATGCTGGTAATGACCTTGATTCATTTATGAACACCTCTTCACTGTTTACAAAGCCCTTTCATATCTATTTATCTTCCTTGATCCCATTAATGACCCCAGTAGACAGATATTACAGGGCTTATTATTTCCATCTGATAGGAGAGAAAACTAAAGCTCCGAGGGCTTATGTGGCTTAACCCGGGTCAAATAGTGAAGAGAGTCAGACTGAGAGGCCAGAAGTGGTCCTTCTCTTCCAGCGTGCTGTTGTAGCGGTGGTGGTAGGAGGGCAGTGGTGATAACCCCTACACTTTACTGCAGACTCTGTACTGGGCATTGGACACTTACTTCACATTCATTTGTTTGTTTGATCTGTACAGAAACCCAAGGGGTAGATACAAGTAGTATCCCTCTTTAGTAGGTGAAGAGCTTGAGGGTGGAGAAGGTCATCACTTTCTTCAGTCACTCAACTAGTTAGGGGACTTGAATCCCAGCCTCCATGGCCCCCTTATTACTGCTACCCATGCTCTTGCAGAAGCTGTTAAATACAGGACAGAAAGTTCTCTTTCCTCTCCTTGGATCTCTGTCTAGATGCAGGGCTGGCAGGTACCAGACCGTGTGCTTACCTTGCCCAGATGCCCTGACCACTGATGGGTGGTCACCCCTGCGTGGGTGCCCTGGGGGCACTTCCAAAGCTGTATGTCTAAGGAATACGAGAGGTTCTGCCACACTTGGACCCCTCAGACCTCCCGGGGTAGAAAATGCTTTTTAAATTTTTTCCCCCTGCAAGTTTTTGACTCTGGCTCCTAAAAGGAGCAGAGTAATTTTCATTTCTCATCTTGACAAACACTAAATTGTGTAAATCTGTTCTGCTGTGGCCCTGTGATTTATCAGTCATGTCTCAGAGACAGCCTTGAGCCGAAGCCCTGATTATAGCCAGCAAGCCTTGTGACCTGGGCACCTACTTTTCTAGGTCTTGGTTTTCCTTCTCTGTAAAATGGGAGGATACGACTTGTGTCTCACCTTCCTCATGTGATTGTTTTATTTTTTACACTTTTAGGAATTTTTAAAATTACTTTTCTCTGTGCTTTACTTTTTAAAATTTTTAGATCTCTTTCATATGATTATATATTTATGCTATAAATTATTTTTTAATTATTTATTTTTGAATTTGTTTTGGGCTGTGCTGGGTCTTCGTTGCTGCATGCTGGCTTTCTCTAATTGTGGCAAGCAAGGGCCACTCTAGCTGGGATGTGAGGGCTTCTCGTTGTGGTGTCTTCTTGTTGCGGAACACGGACTCGAGAGCATGCGGGCTCAGTAGCTTTGGCACGTGGGTCTAGCTGTTCCACAGCACATGGAATCCTCCTGGACCAGGGATCGAACCTGTGTCCCCTGCTCTGGCAGGTGGACTCCTCACCACTGGATGACCAGGGAAGTCTCTATCAATTATTTTTAACAGCTTTGTTGAGATAACATTGGCATAAAATTTGTGTATATTTACGGTATACAGCTTGATGCCTGGTATACACACGCCTTGTGAAATGATCACTTGAGTGAGTGAGAGTCACTCAGTCATGTCAGACTCTTTGCAACCCTATGGACTGTAGCCCACCAGGCTCCTCTGTCCATGGGATTCTCCAGGCAAGAACACTGGAGTGAGCAGCCATGCCCTTCTCCAGGGGATCTTCCCAACCCCGGGATTGAACCCATGTCTGCTGCATTGCAGGCAGATTCTTTACCATCTGAGCCACTAGGGAAGCCCGAAATGATCACTATGTCAAGCTGATTAACAGAGCCACTAATTCTGTATTGTTGCCATTGAGTGTGTGTGTGTGTGTGTGTGTGTGTGTGGTGAGAAGATTTACGATCTATTCTCATAAATAAATTACAAGCATAGTATTATCAAATATCATCCCCTCTTGTGATTTTTTTTTTATAATTCACCAGTACTCTGCACATGCAGAATATTATTTTCTTCTTGGCGTATTATTTTTAGGACAGGCTTAAACCTCTTGGACTTCAGATTCTGTTTTGTTCTTTGTGTTTTGTGCATTTCATGTGGAGATTATCATGTATCCTTGAGACAGAATGAGATCAGAAAAGGGACAGATGTCCTGGTTTTGTCCTCTGAAACTCCTGTAAATCAGGGCCCTTTCGTACCCGGAAGGAGTACGTTTGGAGAAAGGCCACTGTGTCACCACTAATTCGTCTTCTTCTAAGTAAAATAACAGCAGCTTCATCAAACACTCAGATCAATGGGCTTAAGCTTTGAAGCACACAGAGCTGGGCTTGCTTTCCCTGGCTTTGTGTGACTTTGACCTCCCTGAGCCTCAACATCCTCCCTTGTTAGATGGCACTGAGTTCTTCTGGAAATCAGAGACAAAATAATACGAACTGGGCAGAGAGTGTCACTCACTAAGCGTTTGCTTCCCTCACCTTCCTTCAAAGGTCCCAGAATTCATTTTATCATGGTGCAGTTTGTCAACCAGCCCTGCCTCCCCTGAACTTCTCTGTCTCTGGGAAGCAGCATCTGCTAAAACGATGTCAATAGCACAGAGATGCTATTTGATGAGAGCTCCCTATGTTTCAAGCAGGGTAGAGTGCTTTTATGTAACTTTTTAAGAACTTTAATTTTCAGTCTGGGGGATGGTTATTATAAACCCATTTTGTAAGCAGAAAAACCGAGGTTACGGAAAACATCATACCCTAGATTTAGCTGCTGTGAACACAAAAGTAAGAACCTATATAATATCCTGGAGGTTGGCAAGCTACTTTTTATAAAGGCCTAAATGGCAAATGTTTCAGGTTTGCAGGTCACACAATTTCTATCATAACTTACTGGACTCTGCCTTGTAGAGGAAAGCAGCCTTAGAGGATGTGTAAACAAATGGATGTGTCTATGTGCCAATAAAACTTTATTCATAAAAGCCAGCCAGCTGGATCTGGTCCATGGGCTAGCGTTTGGCAACCCCTGGTATAAACCACTGCACTGTTCTCTCAATCCCCCTCTTTATTCCTTCTTGTATTTTAATTGCACATCTCTGGCTGGTGATCATGCATATCTCCTTTGTAGCTTTGCTTGGCAGTAGGTATATAACCTGTAAGCTATTTTTGCAGCATTTCTGATTTACCTGATGGATTGTAAGTGTTTTTCATGTACCAGGCGGCACGTCAGGCTCATTTATAAACCATGATGCATTAGAGAGCGTCACAGCTCCAGGATGGCGTGTTTACAGAGTAACAGATGAGGCTTAGCAAGTCTAAGCAACTCAGTGTCTGGGTGTCAGGTTCAAGGCAAAGACTCTTTTTCCCCCAATAACCACATTAAAATCCAGTCTAGAAACGAGATTGCTTAGGTCAGAAAACCTTCCTGGGCTTGACCATCAGAGCAAAGACACTCCCTGTCTACAGATCATCACCAGGAGCCTTCCCCACACTGTCATTTTAGCAGGTAGGTTTGAAGGGAAGGAAAATCCCCAAAGAAAACAGATTTAAACTACAGATGGTCCGCACTTACAGGGGTTCAACTTAAGATGGTTTGACTTTGCGATGGTGTGAAAGCAACACGCACCGCAGTATACTTTGAACTTGGAACTTTGATCCTTTCCAGGCAGGTGACGTGCTGTGTGATACCCTCTGGTGGTGCCGGGTGGCGGCAGCCACAGTCCCCAGCCAGCTACACAATCATGACGCTGAACAACAGATACAGCCATCCTTCCCTTTCAATACAGTATTTGACATCAACCCTTTATTATAAAATAGGCTTTGGGTTAAATCATTTTGCCCAACTGTGAGCTAATGTAAGTGTTCTGAGCACTTTTAAGGTAGGCGAGGCTAGGCTGTGGCGTTTGGAAGGTTAGGTATGTAAGTACATTTTTGGCTTATATTTTCAACTTATGAGGGATTTATAGGGACATAGAGCCATTGTAAGTTGAGAAAGATCTGGAAAGTAAACTCAGTTGAAACGCCAGGTTGGGGGATGTCAGAGGCAGAGATGCTCTGGTCCCGGGAGGGAGTTGTGTGGCGTTCATGCTGTTTCCTCCCACTCTCCTGCCCATGGTGGGCATCCTCGTCTGTGCCCTCCTGCTGGCTCATCCTTGGTCTCCCCTCGCCTAAGGTAAAAGTCCTTAGGGCCCAGAGAGATCCGTGCCCTTTCCCCTTCATTAACCTCTAACTCAGAGTTAGGTTTATCCCAGGATTTAGGAGCTGATCTTGTTTATCCATCACCAGCCTGGCCAGACCGGGGTACCCAGCAGCCTGGGTCCCTCCATCATTTTCCTGCCTTTGCCTCTTTCTCTGGTCCCCCTCTCTTCCCTCACATTGGCTTTATCTTATCTGCTTCTTTAAGTTAGAACTTGGACCTGGTGCATACTAAATGCTCAAAAACCTTAATGTGTTAGGAGTCCCTTTTTATGTCTGCTTCCTGCTGTTTGCCTCTCTCTCTCTCCTTCCCTCCCTGTGCCCTTTCTTCCCTTCCTGCTTGTCTCTTTTTCTTCCTGAAGGAAACTCACAGAGGCCAACAGGGAGTCTGCTGCAGGACTACCCTGCAGGCCAGCAGGGAGAGCCAAGGTGGGCTCCCCCTCCCTCCACCTCTCTGTCTGGCCCAGGCCTCTCTGCCTGGAACGCCCCCCACCCCTAATCTTCAGTGGGGACTGTGCACATCCTTCTGTCAGCAGCTCAAACAAATCAATTAGCTGCAGGCAGTCACACTCTGTGGCTTTCTCTGTTCCCACAGATGTTGCCTGGGCAGCGGTATAAAGCACCCATTTAGAGAGAGGAGGCCTGTTGCATGGAGCTTGGGCCTGACTGAGGCAGAGGAGACAGGAGGGAGGAGGGCACTCGGTTCGGGGGGTCGGGGAGCCCTGGGAGCTCTGTGGTGCTGGAGAGTTGTGGTCTTACCCCTGGTACACTGACTGCTGCCGATGGCATTTGGGTTGAAGATTCAACTAAAACTGAGCGCCTTTTGGCAACTGGGGTCACCCTGTACCATATGCCTCTCCTTCCCACCCCTTGGTGCTTTCCGTTCCTCCAAGCAGGGCTTGCTGCAGCCTCCTGACTCATCCTGGCGGCAGCAGGACTGGAAAAGAAGGTGAGAAATTGACATATTTTGGAGCTGTTCAGGAGCAAGGCTTCCCAGAGTTCAGTGTCTGCTGGAGGATTTTTTTTTATTAGTCATCTGCTCTGTGGCAAATATTATTCCTGGAATCTTAACTCACATGATCTCACTTCAGTTTATGAAATAGGTAGTATTACCTTGACCATACAGATGAGAAAACTGAGGTTTCACTTGGATTTGAGGGGTGGGGAAAGAGGAGGAAGCAGGAAGGTTTAACTTTGTTTCCACGAAGCCAGCCCAGGGGCTTCATCAGCTTCTTGGCTGCAAGCAAAGCTTGCTGGACCTTTTTTTTTTTTTAATATCAAGCTTTATTAAAATATAATTTACATATAATAAAGTACAATTGGATTAGTTTTGACAAAGGCATATAGTCTTGAAACCATCAATACAGTATAGACAAAATACTTTCAACACTGTTTGGCTCCAACCAAGGCTTGCTGAGCCACTGGAGGATCCTACCATCAACAGAAAAACAGATACCAGACGAGAAATAGGCTTGGTGTGGGGAAGGTGATTTCTCTAGATATTTATTTATTCAACAGATATTTATCAGGCACCTTTGATATTCCTGGCACTTTCCCATTATGTGCCAGAAATCCCTGTCCTTAAGGGGCTTTTGGGGGCTTTTGTTCTAGTAAGAGAGGCAAACAGTAAGCAAAATAGATGAATGAATGATACCATGTAGGAGAAGGTGATAAATGAAAAGGAGGAAAAAGCGGAAATAAGGAGACAGTGTATTAAAAAGCAAAGACATCACTTTGCCAGCAAAGGTCCATATAGTTAAAGCTATGGTTTTTCCAGTAGTCATATATGAATGTGAGAGTTGGACCATAAAGAATGCTGTGTGCCCAAGAACTGATGCTTTTGAACTACAGTCTTGGAGAAGACTCTTGAGAGTCCCTTGGACTCTCAAAATCAAACCAGTCAATCCTAAAGGAAATCAGTCCTGAATATTCACTGGAAGGACTGATGCTGAAGTTGAAGCTTCAATACTTTGGCCACCTGTTGCAAAGAGCCAAACGATTGGAAAAGACCCTGATGCTGGGAAATAATGAAGGCAGGAGGAGAGGGGATGACAGAGGATGAGATGGTTAGATAGCATCACAGACTCAATGGGCATAAATCTGAGCAAACTCTGGGAGATAGTGAAGGACAGGGAAGCCTGGCAGGCTACAGTCCATGGGGTCGCAAAGAGTTGGACATGACTTAGTGACGGAACAACAACAAGGAATGTTGGGATGGGCATGGGCTGGAGTCTACAAATCAAAATAGAGCTTTGGACAAAGACTCCTGGGAGGTAAGAGAGAAAGTTTAGTGAATACCTACAGGAAGAACATTCCAGGCAGAGTAGCAAGTAGAGTGGGCCTTTGAACAACACAATTTGAACTGCATGGGTCCACTTACACACCTTTTTCAGAAGTAAAGATTACTGTAGATGGGGCCTGCGGTTGGTTGAATCCACAGCCAGAGAGGAATCTGGGACATGGGACCAACTCTAAGTTACACGTGACTTAGCCTCAGCATTGTTCAAGGGCTCTGGGGTGGGCCCACGCCTGATGGACGGGAAGCAGAGCAAGGAGGTGAGTATAACCAAGGGATGGAAGCAAGGAAGAGAGTCGTAAGAAGGAAGTAAGGTCCTAGATGGGAGCTGGAGCCGATCACATAGAGCCTTGTAGGCCGATGTAAGGGTTTAGCTTTTCCTCTGAATGAGCTGGGTACCACTGAGTGGAGGAATGTCGTGACTGATAGAAGTTTTAATATGATTACTCTGCCTGCTGAGTGAAGAACATGCTAAAAGGTGTGCTGATCATGGCCAAGGGGACGAGCAAAAATTAGGAGGCGCTTACAGTATTCCGGGCGAGGGCCGTGGTGTTGAGAAAGGGGGTCACCTGCAGAGATGCCTGGATGGTTGACACCACACAAGTGATCCCTTTCAGTGAGGCATCTGGGACCAGCACATAATTCATACTCGTTGATCAAAGAGGAAAATCCAGGAGGTTGGAGAACTTTTTCTTAGTATGTTCTGGAAAGGCACCCCCATTCTGAAGGGTCAGAAATAGACATGTCCTTTCTAACACAAGTTCCAGTTGCCCATGAACTGTCTTACATTCTTATATTCTTCAATATCCTGGAAGCTCCCTGAGGGCAGGGACCATGTCCGCTTCGTCTTTAGTCCCAGTGCCCAGCTCAGGGCCCAGGGCACAGTGACAGTGCGTGGTGAGGTTGCATGAGACACAAGAGCTTGATCTCTATGCAGACTGAGTTTGCTTGTCCCTGGACCCAGACTTGAGACTTGGCAATTCTCGGGCCGGGATGGATAGAATGTGAATTTTCTTCCTGGTCCACCATCTACCCACTCTGTGAGTCTGAGCCATGTTTCCATATCTATAAAGTGAGGGTCAGTTATTCCCCCAGCAATGTGAATATTCCCTGTCCAGAATGTATCTCAGAGAAAGCTTTCCTGCTGCTCACAACAATTCTTTCTTCCCTTTTCCAGCTTTATTTTTTCTTAATATTTGCCAGTATTTCTTTACTTACATTTTTATTTATTTACATATATATTATCTGTCTCCCCTGCTAGAGCAGAAACTCCATGAAGGGAGAGGGTTTTGTGTATTTATTCGTTGTTAAACCCCTTGGCACCAAAAACATGCCTGGTACATGGAAAGACCTAAATTTGTTTTTATGAATAAATGAATGAATGAATGATTATAGACGCTTGGCCCAACAATCTCTGAGTTTGTAAAGATGCCTTACAGACCAAAAGGGACAAAACCAATGACAGCTACTGGGACTATTATTATAAATGTGCTTCACTCTCGTATAATCCTGACGCCGCCCACATTATTCAAGGCAAACATGGATGAGAATTTTTTTTTTCTATTTGGTTTTCTTCAAAGAGAAGAATTCTAGCACCCTAACTTTAAGAGAATTTCCAGGTGTGGAATTCAGTGATGGATCCTCATCTCCTAGCAACCTTACACAGGAGCCACTCACCATGTGAAAGGTGACAGTTTCCAGTGTGTGTGCTAAGTGACAGGGATGAAGACAAGGCTGAGATGGATGGTGAGGACGGAGGACGAGACCTTCCCGGGTGGATGGGGATAGAGCTGGAGCGGGAGGCAGAGAGCCCAGGGTAGGTTCTCCCTTGCTATGCATCCTGGGTGAGCCATTCCCCTCTGAGCCTCATTTCCTCCATACATTGAGGGGACTGACAAGACTCCTTCCAGCTCTGTCATCCTGGGGCTTACATTTACAGTTGGGCACAGAGAGGATAGTAACTATCATTTATTATTTTTTTAATATAAATTTTAATTAAAGTATAGTTGACTTACAACATTGTGTTAATTTCAGGTGTGTGAAATACTGATCGAGTATTTTTGCAGATTATACTGCAGTATAGGTTATTACAAGTAATAGATATAATTCCTTGTGCTGCATGGTATATCTTTGTTGCTTATCAGTTTTACATACAATCGTTTGTACCATGAATCCTAAACCCCTAATTTGTCCCTCCTCCCTTCTCTCACCCCTTTGGTAACCCCAAATTTGTTATCTGTGAGTCTGTGTCTTTTTTGTGTATGCATTCATTTATACTTACTTTATATTTCACATATAAGTGGTATACAGTATTTGTCTGTCTGACTTAGTTCACTAAGCATAATATTCTCTAGGTCTATCCCTGTTGCTGAAATAGCAAATGAAATAGCAAAATTTCATTCTTTTTATGAACTGAGTAATATTCTATTCTATATATATATATACACACACATGTATATAGACACACACACACACATATATGTCACATCTCCTCGATCTGGTTCATCTGTTCATCTGTTGTTGGACATTCAGGTTGCTTTCATGTCTTGGCTATCAAAATATATAGTACTGATATGAACGTTGTGATGCACGCATCTTTTCAAATTAGTGGTTTCCTTTTTTCTGGATATATGGCCAGGAATGGATTTGCTGGGTCATATGGTAATAACTCCCATTTACTGAGCAAGTCCCTGGGCTAAGAATTTTACATTATATCATCTAATCCTTACTTTAATTCATAGATAGGATTGTAATTATCCCTATTTTCCAGGTGAGAAACCTGAGGCATATAAAAGATAAGAAACTAAGGTCGCTGCATTAATCAGTTCAGACTGCCATAACAAAATACTTTATGGGTAGCTTAAACAACAGAAATGTCTTTCTTACAGTCTTGGAGACTGGGCCAAGATCGAGATCGCAGCTAATATGGTTTCTGGTGAGGGCTCCCTTCCTGGTTTGCAAACAGTCACTGTCTTGCTATGACCTCGCCTCACACTTCCTCTGTGCATGCAGATGGAGAGAGCCCCCTGACCCTGCAGACACACACACACACACTCTCTCTCTCTCTCTCTCTCTCTCTCTCACTCTCTCTTCTTAGAAACCTGCTAACTCTGCCTTGAAGTGCTCACCCTCATGACCTAATCTAACCCTAATTACCTCCCAAATTCCATCTTCAGATACCTTCACACTGGGGTTAGGACTTCAGTATAGGGATTTTAGGTGAGATGACATAAACATTCGGTCCGTAACAGTCACAAAGCTAACAAGTGATAGGACTTAACCACAATCGTTTGTTGGCCCCTCATTCCCACTCTGAGGCATCTTGCATGATCCTTCTGCTTAGATAGAAACTCCATCAAAGAGTTTCTCCTGGACTGGACAGTCCTCTGGGACACAGCTAGTGTTTGCAGTCAGAGGACAGCCTCCATGAGCTCGGAGGACATGGGAATGTTGTTCACTGCTATGTCCTTAGCATGCAGCCTCGTACCTGAGAGATCGATATTCACTATAGAAATAAATGACTCTGTTAAAGACTGGCAGGTATGGTTGGATATTTTAAAAAAACCCAAAAATGGTTTTGGGGAATTCCTTAGCGACCCAGTGGTTAGGATTCTGCTCTTCCAATGCAGGGAGCATGAGTATGATCTCCTGTCAGGAACCTAAGATCCCACAAGCTGTGCCGCATGGCCCCCTCGCAAAAAAAGAATTTGTTCATATATCCTGGGAAGATGGGCCCCTTGAGGTTTCATCGAGAAAGTGAGATAATAGGAATAAACATCTGATATATGCCACATTCTTCCAGCTTCTTTTCACATATTTTACTTCATTCAAACCTCACACCAACCCTGAGATAAGGTTCCTCTTTTTATAGACAAGGAAACAGAGACTGATTGAAGCTCAGTCTACTGGCCAGAGGTCACATGGACACCTGGAAGGTGTCGCTGCCGGCAGGCCCCGCATACAAGCAGAGTGGATTCCAAAGTGCTGGGAGAGCAGGGTCTTCTGGGGGAGCACCAAAGCCAGCTCCCACCCCCTCCTTTAGTGGGAAAGGAATCCTGGCCCTAAAGCCAGGCGGTCACCTTGGTCTCTTTCATTATCTTTGAATTCACCGTGGGGAAGAGACGAGTCAACATCAGTTTTTGGAGCCTTGCCCTCAGACCTAAGCATAGCAGGGGTTG